>NC_090399.1:42701867-43901867 GCF_036365525.1 Heterodontus francisci
AACATAAGTGTGGTGTGAGGTTTTCAAGTGTTTTAATAAATAAATAAAATACCTTTCCCTGTAATTTGGGGTATCAGCTACTTACAAAGTACTGTTTAGTTAATGGGGATTTCCTTTAGTTTAGTTATAATAAAAATCTTCAAATGTGAAATCTTGTGTAATTCTTTAAACTGGTCTGGGGGTTTATATCTCATATTTTAACGTTAACTGTCTCACTGAGGTTGTAACAAATTGGGGACTCAGGGCCGGGATATGAATTCAGGGGCTGTACATTGGAATTTGCCGGAATTTAAACAAATAAGATTTTACAATTACTTTTGCTGTACTTAAAGAAAAGTCAGCATGTCTACTTTTGTTGCTCAAGCTTTTGCAGAGAGAGAAGATTTGACTCTCATTGAATTAACACCATTAACAGTGAATACCTTAATAGCTGCAGCAGAGCAAGTAGGGGGTTAGTTAAGTTCAAAAGCCAAAAAGACAGAAATTATGGAAGTGTTGGCTCAGCATTTTACCCTCGAGGAAGAAAATTGTGTTCCTGGTAGCTCTCAGATTGAGTTAGCTAGAATTTAGTTACAAATGAGGTGACTGGAACTTCAAAAAGAAAAAGGGACAGACAATTACAGTTTTAAATGAGAAAACTTGAATTTAGAAGCGAAAGATAAAGAAAGAGAAACCAGGAAGTTTGAACTGGACAAAGAAAAGCTTAGATTACATGAACAGGGGGTGGCAGGAAGGTTTGAGGATGAATCGATTTATCTTCTGGTTTTAGTTTGGCAAGGAATATTCGCTTGGTGCCTAAATTCAGCAAGGAAGGAGCTGAAATGTACTTTGTATCTTTTGAAAAAATTGCTACCGAGGTGCAATGGAAAGAAAGTCGGACAATATTATGAAGTGTGTTGGTGGGGAAAGCATTAGCGGTGTATTCAACACTTTTGGGGGAAACAGTCAAGTGATTATGAAATGGTTAAAACTGCAGTTCTCAATGCTTAAGAATTGGTACCAGAGGTTTACAGGAAAAAAATTCAGGAATTTTAAAAAAGGCCAGACATTTATGGAAGTTGCTGGAGAGGAGAAAATGTTATTTGATTGATGGTATAGGTCCATGAGGATTGAGAAAGCCTTGGGGATGTAATCCTAATGAACAAATTAAAAAATAGTATCCCTTCAAGAATATGGTCCCACTGGAGGAATAAAGTTGGTAAAATAAGGAATGGCAGATGATTACGAATTGACCCAAAAAAGGTGTAGTTACAGACCTCAGTTTTGAAACCTTCAGAGAAATTAGAAAGATAGGAGGGTTGATAATGAGAAGAGATTTGGTTTTTGTGAGAAAGTGTAAAGGAGAGGATACAGGCGCTAAAAAAGATTCAGGAGACTAGGGTTGAGGCAAAAAGACCAATATGATATTTTTGTAATAAAAGGGCATATAAAATCAGAATGCTGGAAGTTAAAAGGCAAATTGGTAGCTGTGGTAGGTTTATCAAAAGCCTGTCCTGAAAAGGATGCCACAATAGGTAGCACTGCTGACAAGCCAGTAGCTTTGGCGATGTTGGATAGTGAACAGAGGTGTGTTAAGGAATTAAGTCAGGTCCATGAAGGCTATAGAAGTTTTCTGTTCAGGTGTAAGGTGTCCCCATATTTGTCAATGAGGCAGGCAAACTGATTATGCTGATACAAAGGTAACCCAGTCATTAATGGTAGCAAAGGATGCAAGTTTTCCCCCCCGAGTAGCATAATGAAAGTCAAAGTCATAGTGCGGGGCATTGAAAGGGGTTATTTATCTGTTCCATTGCATAAGGTTAATTTGCAATGTCATTTAGTCACCGGTCCAGTAACAGTGGGAATCATCCCCGATTTGCACATTGAAGTGGTGGACTTATTGCAAGGTAATGACTTAGCTGGGGATAATGTATTGGTGTCTCCAGTAGTTCCAGAAAAGCCAGTTGAGGTTGCTGAAACCAAAGTTTCGCAGTAGGAATTTCCTGGAATAATACCATATTGAGTGCTGACAAGATCCCAGGCTCATAAAATTAAACAAGGTGAGAAGCATTCAGCTGTTGTGGAGGACAATTCGGATGTTTCCTTGGCTGAAACTTTTTTCAAGGGTTCGGAAGGGGATATTGATGGAAAAGACTTCAAGGTTAGCAATGGTGAATTGTTTAGCAGATCGTCTTTGATTGAGGCACAACAGGTAGACCCTGACTTAAGAAGTTGTCTCAAATGGTGTGTACCGAGGCAGAAGCTGAAAAGGTGCCCGAGTGTTGTTATGTCAAGAGTGAAATTCTAATGAGAAAGTGGAAAGCTGCCTGGAGGTCTGCTCTTAAGAATTTGGCTATAGTTCATCAGGCTGTTGTTCAAACTTTAAGAATTGCCCATGAGATCCCAGCGGCAGGTCATGTGGTTATTCGAAAAACTCTGGCCAGGATAAGACAGCATTTTTATTGACCGGGTTTGTATAAAGGGGTGGTTGAATTTCGCAGAACTTGTCATACATGTTAGGTATCAGGGAAGACACAGCTGCCGATTAAGCCAGCCCCATTGATACCGATACATGCTGCTGATGAACCGCTTCTTATGGATTGTGTCAAACCCTTATATCAAGGTCCTGTGTTATTTTTTTCTTCTCTCCTCGGAAATATTGCGGTCCACCTTTCAGACTGTAAAAGGAACAGTGCACCTTTAAGAACTGTCCACAGAGGCACAGTGAGCCAGGATGCATTCTGTTTGCCAAGCAACAGCCACACAGAGAAAGAAGACACGAGATTCAATATTGTACTTTGATTTTTGAAAACTGGCTGGCTAACAATGGTTTGCAGAGACAGACTATTTCAGCAATTGAATGGAGGACAGCTCTCTGAGACTATTCCAACTGAAGCGAAAAGAGCAGTGTTATTTATCTCAAGAAAATTCGACAAAGTCAAGCCAAATTAATTCCCTAAAAAAAGTAAGAAAAGCTTTTCTTTCTTAACAAAGTATCAGCATTGCTCTGTTTATCACTGAAAGGACAGTTTATGCTACAACTGCTGAACTGAACTGAGTTCCTATCTTTGCAAGGACCCTTTTTTCATCGGATCTTGGAAGACTGCAAGCGAACTTTGACCGTGTTGCAGTAGAAGACCATTCGTCAGGAACGTAACTTACAAAGACTTATTTGTTTTATTTCTGAGAAAAGCTACTTATAAAATTCTTTTAAAACCTGAACCACTGTTAATTTTTAATATATGTACGCGATTGTGGGAGTTAGATATTTAAATAAGGTCTAAGGTCTTTGGATATTGGTTTATCTTAGCGTTTAAGATTTTAGTTTTTTTTAAAAATTAATAGTTAATTTGTTGATATCTAAAGATACCTGGTTTGGTTCGCTTCATTTGGGGGTTACTAGATTGTTCAATTTGGCTGTTTTTTCCCCCATTTGGAAAGCTTGAAGTATGATGCAACCTGTGCGAGTGTTGGGACTGAATTGACAGTGCATAGCTCCCAGCACAATCAGAATCATATATTTTGATTGGGGGCTTTGTCCTGAACGGTCGTTATATATTTTAACTGCAGGCTCATCCGCGATCAAATCATATTTTAATTAGGCGGCTTGCGCCTGGGATTAGAATCAGACTTATTTGGAGGACTTGCTTTTGGAATCATATTAATTGTTCTCGCGTCTGGGAACATATCAATTGGAAACTCGATTGTTGTGATCTAAATCTAACGGCAATTATGAAGAAATATAAAGAGCAAGGTCTCTTACCATAGTAATGGCATTAACGGTTGCAGAAGAGTTTTTGGGAAAGCAGAATGCTTCCCTCAGTGACTTGATAACATTATCCAAGAATAAATTAAAAGAACGGCCGCAAAATTGGGTTAGAATTGAAATCAGGTACCAAAAAAGCAGAGATAATTGACTTAATAGCCGAACATCTGGAATTAGAAGGAGGAGAAGATGAAATACAAGAAGGTGGCAAGTCAGAGGGTAATGCACTGGAATTGGCTACGACTCAGTTAGAAATGAAAAAATTGGAGTTCCAACAGGAAACAGAAAAAAGCAATAGCAAGAAGAAAACGTGAACTTCAGAGAAAAAGTGAAAGAGAAGAGAGGGAATTTAAGTTAAAAGAGATGGAACTAAGACAAAGGAGTAGTCTTGAATCCAAGGAAAATTCGGTTCAGGAAGAATCTGAATTCAGCTCAGGACCCAGCAAAAAGCTGTTTAAATTTATACAGGCTCTTCCTAAGTTCGAGGAAAGGGACGTAGAAGCTTTTTTCATATCTTCTGAAAAAATAGCCAAACAGCTGAAATGGCCGAAGGAAAGCCGAACACTGCTTATGCAAAGCAGGATGATGGGCAGAGCTCATGAAGTTTATGCCATGTTTCCTGAAGAGGCTTCTACAGGTTATGAGATGGCAAAAAAGGCTATTCTCGCTGTATATGAGTTAGTCCCTAAAGCTTACCATCACAAGTTTTGAACTAATGGAGACTGGCTGGGCAGACATAGGCAGAATTTGAGAGGGTGAAACAAATTACTTTTGACCGTTGGGTATGTGTTAAAGATGGAAACCACATATGAGAACCTTCGGGAGTGGATTCATTGAGAAGCGTTTAAAAACTCCATTCCTTCAGTCGTGAGAACTCATGTAGATAACCTGAAAGTTTTAAAAGCTAGGCAAACAGCAGAAAGTGATGATTTTGAGCTTGTGAATAAGCCAAAACCTTTTGTCTGTCACCCCCATAACCCCGAGAAGGATAGAATGTGGGAGAGCGAAAGGAAGGCAAATAGCCGGGGACAAGAAGGAACAGCTGGGAATGCCCCAGGATCACCTCCTCAGGTAAGAAAGGAAGGTGCTGAGGGTAGAAATGAGGTTCGCAAGCCAAAGTGTTATCATTGCCACAAAACGGGTCATCTTCATTCAGAATGCTGGAAAGAGAGAGGTAAACTCATAGGACTTGTTGGGGTATGCAAAGCTAGTGCAGAGGAAAAGACTCTGACTGAGTGTAGAGCAGATCAAACTATAGCTTAACAACAGTTGTGAAACTAGATAGTAAAACTAAAAGTGTAGAGGTTAAGAATAAAACATCCAGGAGTTATAATGAATTTTTGTCAAAGGGGAAAGTAACTCCATATCCTGTAGGTGAGGCAGGAAAACATTCTTGCTGGAGAAAGATATAATGTTTCCGCCAGAGAGCGCCTTGAATGCTAAAGTTTCAGTTAATGGAATTGGCAGGGACTATATACCCGTATCTTTATATAAAGTACACCTAGACAGTGACTTAGTATCTGGATAATAACGGTAGGAGTTGTCCACAGTTTGCCAGAAAAGGGAATTGATCTACTCTTAGGAAATGATTTGGCTGGATCAAAAGTATCAGTTCCTCCTATAATTACAGAGGAACCGAGTGAAATTAAGGAAACTGAACAATTACAGGAACAAGTTCCAGGAATATTTCCTGCGTCTGTAGTCATCAGAGCAATGGCTAAACAGACGTAAAAGGTGCACCACAAACAGATAGCCAAGTATCTGAAACCTTATTGGGGATTTAGATAATCCAAATGAGATGTTTAACAGATTCTCTATCATTGCAGTACAGCAAGCTGATCCAGAGATATACCGAATGGCACAGACAGTCTGACAGAAGCTGAGGGGAAAGGAGTTCCGGAAGGCTATTATATGGCAAATGGGGTTTTGAGGAGGAAATGGAGACCACCTCACAGACCTGCAGACGAAGACTGGACAGTTGTTGAGCCACAGATAGTGGTACCATCTAAATATCACCAAGGATTATTAAAGGTAGCATTATGACAATCCTTTTGCAGGATATGGGGGAATTCGGAAGACCAAATCATCATAAGCCAACATTACTACTGGCAAGTTCTTACAAAGAATGTTAGACAATTTTGTAGGACACGCCATACATGTCAAATGGTGGGAAAATCACAATCCACCATAAAACCAGCACCATTAGTTCCCAACCAGTGATTGAGGGGCCATTTATCAGGATTTTAGTAGACTATGTACGACCCTTGACAAAAACATAAGCGGGGCATCAATACATACTTCCCATCACGAATATGGCTGTCCGATTTCCAGAGGCCAGTCCTTTGAGGACAATTACTGCTAGAACAGTAGTAGAAAAGTTAACCCAATTCTTTATAAGATTATGTGTTACCATTTGAAGTTCAATCACATCAAGGTTCTAATTTCATGTCAAAGATATTTCAAGAAGTCACTGGCAATTTGGGGATTAGACAGTTGAGATCTTCAGCATATCACCCACAGTCACAGGGAGCTTTCCAGAGATTTCACCAAACTCTTAAAACAATGATTAGAACATACTGTCATGAATATCCACGTGACTGGGATAAAGGACGAGATTTTATTTTATTTGCCACCAGAGACTCAGCGGTTTACCGAGATGAAGAGGTCTGCTAAAACTTATAAAAGACTGATTCTTGAAACAAAAGAATGAATCTTTGATACTGGACTATGCATCTGTGTTCCTGGAAAGGGTCATGGAAGTTTGTGGTGTAGCTCAGGAACACCAGAAAGCATTCCAAGCTAATAAGAATAGGCAGACAAGAATGCAAGAGCCTGTGATTTTCAACTAGGGGATGAAGTATCAGTGTTACCGTTGCAGGGAAAACCATTAGAAGCATGGGTTAGCGGCCCATATAGAGTGATCAAAAGAGCGGATAAAGTAGATTACTTGATTGACACCCCTGATTGCCGGAAGAACCGGTTGTGTCACATCAACATGCTGAAGCAATATTATCGCAGGGAGGAGGATAAGCCAGTACAGGTATGTCAGGTAATCGGGACTGCTGAGAAGGAAACGGATAGTGAGGATGAGGCAGAAGCAGGCCTAGGAAATTCTCAGATTGTACCTTCAACCATCAGATTAGTGAATACAGAATGGCTAGGAAAATTAGACAATATCCTTTTATACGTAGAGGCAAAACGGCGTGAAAACCTAACCAGGCTTTTCACAACATTTAAAAGAGTTTGTAGGTCGGCTCAAACTTGCATAGACTATAGAAAAGTAATTGCGGTAAAGCCGGCAGACTCCTACCCGAATTCTCATTTAAAGATTGTACGAACAGAGTGGGCAACACCATGTGTCTTAAAGAGACAGATGTGTTGGAGGGATATTGTCAAATTCCTTTGACAACCCAAGATAAGGAAAAGTCAGCTTCTGTTACACCGATGGGTTTTCCAGTATCAAGTGATGTCACACAGGTTAAGGGGTATTCAGGAAACTTCTCAGAGAATAGTGAACCCAGTAGCGATCAGTGCTGCTGGCTGTGCAGCTCACCTGGCTGAGGTGATGGACAATAGGGACACTTGGAAGGAAAACACCAAACACCTGGGAGACTGTGTTTGGAAGGCTGAAATGGGATAATTGGGAAACTCCTTGTAAGATTTAAAGCCAAAAATGTTTTGATGGAACTTATTGCTGCAATCTGATCATTTTAGAGAATTGTTTACATATTTTGAGGAAAAATGTTATCGCCAATGCTTTGACACGGATTTAACCATATTAGCTCATAGATGGTGATGGTATAAAGCAAATGCTGTAAATTATTAGTAGAGTGAATGGTGCGTAAATGTGGGAAAAAATTGGCGTTTTTCCAATTTCTATTTTTTGCATTGTAATGAAATGCATTTTGGGAATGGCGTTTCATTTCGCCAAGGGCAGAGGTGTCACGGTCCTGTGTTTTTTTTTCTCCTCGGAAATATTGTGGTGCGCCTTTCAGACTGTAAGAGGAACAGTGCACCTTTAAGAGCTCTTCACAGAGGCACAGTGAGCCAGGGTGCATTCTGGTTGCCAAGCAACAGCCAGAGAGAGAGAGAAGACATGAGAGTCAATATTGCAATTTGACTTTTGAAAACTGGCTGGCAGAGACAGACTATTTCAGCAATTGAAGGGAGGAGGAGTGCTCTCAGCCAATTTAAACTGAAGGGAAAAGAGCTGTGTTATTTCTCTCTCAAGATTCTACAAAGTCAAGATAATTAATTCCCTAAGAAAAATAAGAAAAACTTTTCTTTCTTTTAGTATCAGTATTGCTGTGTTTATGTTACAATTGCAGAACTGAACTGCTGAATTTCTATCTTTGGAAGGACCCTGTTTTCATCGGACCTTGGAAGACTGCAAGTGAACTTTGACCGTGTTGTATTAGAAGACCATTCATCAGGAACGTAACTTACAAAGACTGGTGTATTTGTTTTATTTCGGAGAAAAGCTACTTATCAAATCTACATTCTTTTAAAACTCGAACCACTGTTAATTTTTAGTATATGTATGCGAATACATGAGTTAGATTTTTAAATTAGTTATAAAGTCTTCAGATATTGGTTTATCTTAGTGTTTTACTATTTGTTAAAAAAACTAAAATCTGAATTTGTTGATATCTAAAGATACCTGGTTTGGTTCGCTTCATTTAGGGGTTACTAGATTGTTCAATTTGGCTGGGTATTTTTCCCAATTTGGAAAGCTTTAAGAATTATGACATGACCTGCGGAGTGATGGGACTGAATTAACAGTGCGTTGCTCCCACGGCAATCAGAATCACATTTTGATTGTAGGCTTTGTCCTGAGCAGTCATAACACTTACCTACAACTAAGTCAGGTCACAAGTTTCTCCTAACCATTATGGATTTGCCCACTAGGTTTCCACAGGCAATTGCTTTGAAAAAGATCACTGTGAAAGTTGTGATTAATGAGTTAATTCAGTTTTTCACCAGACATGGATTGCCAAAAGAAATTCAATCGGATCAGGGGTCAAATTTCATGTCAGGGTATTTCAAGAGATCACAGTAATTTGGGAGTGAAACAGCTCAAATCGTCTGCAGTTCCAAGGTGCTTTGGAAAGGCATCACCAAACCATAAAAAGTACGATAAAGACCTAAATTTTTGCGTATCATGATTGGTATAAAAGGGATATCATTTTTATTATTTGCCTCCAGGGACAATGAATCCACTGGTTTCAGTCCATCTGAATTGGTCAATGGGCATGAAGTTAGGGGTCCCCTTAATGAGATTTGTAGCACAGGAAGAGGAAACTACCCTCTTAGAATATGGGCTGAATTTTACACCCCAAAGAGTGGGAAGGTGTCGGGGGGCCATCACGGAGACATGGTTGAGGGAGGGGCAGGATTGGCAGCTCAATATCCCAGGATATAGAATCTTCAGGCAAGACAGAGGAGGGGGTAAAAGAGGAGGGGGCATTGCAATATTAGTTAAGGAGTCAGTTAATGCAGTAAGGAGAGATGATATCTTGGAGGGGGCATCAAATGAAGCTTTATGGGTAGAGTTTAGGAATAAAAAAGGGACAGCCACATTGCTAGGTGTTTATTATAGACCCCCAGATAGTCAGCGGGAAATTGAGGAGCAAATATGTGCGCAATTTGCAGAGGTGTGTAAAAATAATAGGGTAATTATATTAGGTGATTTCAACTTTCCCAACATTAATTGGGATAGTCATCGTGTTAAGGGTTTAGATGGAATGGAGTTCTTAAAATGCATACAGGAGAACTTTTTAGCTCAATATGTAGAGGATCCAACAAGGGAGGGTGCAGTGCTGGACCTAATTCTGGGGAATGAAGCCGGACAGGTGGTTGATGTGTTGGTGGGGGTGCATTTTGGTGATAGCGACCACAACATGGTACAATTTAATCTTTTTATGGAGAAAGAAATGGACAAGTTGCAAAAAAAGGTTTTGGATTGGGGGAAGAGCGAATTTTAGTAAAATAAGGCAGGATCTGGCCAAGGTAGACTGGAAAGAGTTACTTGTCGGGAAATCTACAGAAGAACAGTGGGGTGCATTCAAAAAGGAAATGGGGCGGGTACAGGCCCAACATGTCCCTTTAGGGAAGCAACAAGCCCAGAGAACCATGGATGACCAGAAACATTCAGGGTACGATGAGAAGGAAAAGTGAGGCTTTTAGCAAATACAAGGAGAGCAAATCAATGGAAGCATTAGTGGAGTACAGAAAGTGTAGGATGGAGCTTAAGAAAGCAATTAGGAGAGCAAAGAGGGGATACGAGAAAGCTCTGGCTGGTAAAAGTAGGGAAAATCCCAAGATATTCTATAAGTATATCAATGGGAAGAGGATAACCAGGCAAAGAGTAGGACCCGTTAGGGACCAAGAGGAAAATTTGTGGGTGGAGCCAGACGACATTGGTAGGGTGTTGAACGAATACTTGACATCTGTCTTCACCCAAGAGAAAGAGGATGCAGATATGGAACTTAGAGAGAGAGGCTGTGAGGTTCTTGAGCAAATGGTCATAGGGAGTGACAAGGTATTGGAGGTTTTGGCAGGCTTAAAAGTGGACAAATCTCCAGGTCCAGACGATTTGTGTCCCAGGATGCTGTGGGAGGTGAGGGTGACGATTGCAGGGGCTCTGACCCTAATTTTTAATTCCTCTCTGGCCACGGGGGAGGTGCCAGAGAGCTGGAGAATAGCTAATGAGGACCCACTATTTAAGAAAGGTTGTAGAGATAAGCCAGGGAACTATAGACCAGTGAGTCTCATGTCAGTGGTAGGGAAACTATTGGAGAAAATTCTGAAGGAGAGAATCTATCACCACTTGGAGAGGCATAATTTGATTAGGAATAGTCAGCATGGCTTTGTCAGAGGGAGGTCATGCCTATCAAATTTGATTGAATTTTTTCAGCATGTGACCAGGTGTGTAGATGAAGGTAGTGCAGTTGATGTAGTTTACCTGGATTTCAGCAAAGCCTTTGACAAGGTCCCACATGGGAGACTTAGCAAGAAAGCAAATGCACATGGGTTACAAGGTAACTTGATAAGGTGGATTCCAAATTGGCTTAGCTGTAGGAGACAGAGAGTGATGACAGACGGCTGTTTTCGTGACTGGAAGCCAGTGTCCAGTGGTGTACTCACAGGGATCTGCGCTGGGTCCCCTATTGTTTGTCATTTATATAAACGACATAGATGACTATGTGGGGGGTAGGATCAGTAAGTTCGCGGATGACACAAAGATTGGCCGAGTGGTTAACAGTGAGGTGGAGTGTCTTAGGTTACAGGAAGATATAGACAGGATGGTCAAATGGGCAGAAAAGTGGCAGATGGAATTGAACGCTGAAAAGTGTGAGGTGATACACTTTGGAAGGAGTAATGTGACATGGAAGTATTCAATGAATGGCCTGACAGTGGGAAGTTCCGAGCAACAAAGGGACCTTGGCGTGTTTGTCCATAGATCTTCTGAAGGCAGAAGGGCAGGTTAATAGGGTGGTGAAAAAGGCATATGGGACACTTGCCTTTATCAATCGAGGCATAGATTGCAAAAGCAGGGAGGTCATGTTGGAGTTGTATAGAACTTTGGTAAGGCCACAGCTGGAGTACTGTGTGCAATTCTGGTCGCCACATTATAGGAAGGATATGATTGCATTGGAGGGGGTGCAGAGGCGATTCACCAGGATGGTGCCTGGGATGGAACATTTAAGTTATGAAGAGAGGTTGGATAGGCTTGGGTTGTTCACTGGGGCAGAGAAGACTGAGGGGTGACCTGATCGAGGTGTACAAGATTATGAGGGGCATGGACAGGGTGGATAGGGAGAAGCTGTTCCCCTTAGTTGAAAGGTCAGTTACGAAGGATCACAAGTTTAAAGGTGAGGGGCGGGAGGTTTAAGGGGGATTTGAGGAAGAACTTTTTTACCCAGAGGGTGGTGATGGTCTGGAATGCCCTGTTCGGAGGGTGGTACCTGGATGAGCACTTGGCACGTCATAACTTTCAAGGCTATGGGCCAAGTGCTGGCAAATGGGATTAGGTAGACAGGTCAGGTGTTTTAATGCATTGGTGCAGACTCGACGGGCTGAAGGGCCTCTTCTGCACTGTATTATTCTGAAATATGTGATTCTGTGGGACCCTTACCGACCCCCTTCCCCCTCTACCGTCACTATACACAGGGCAGTCGCGGTGAAAAAAAGCCCGCCAGCCCCGGGCCAATCAAGGCCCTTAAGTATTTTTTTATTCATTCATGGGATGTGGGCGTCGCTGGCTAGGCCCGCATTTATTGCCCATTCCTAATTGCTCTCAAGGTGGTGGTGGTGAACTGCCTTCTTGAACTGCTGCAGTCCATAAAAGATAGCTGTATCCACAGTGCTGTTAGGAAGGGAGTTCTAGGATTTTGACCCAGCAACAGTGAAGGAACGGCAATATAGTTCCAAGTCTGGATGGTGTGTGGCTTGGAGGGGAACTTGCAGGTGGTGGTGTTCCCATGCATTTGCTGCCCTTGTCCTTCTAGTTGGTAGAGGTCACAGGTTTGGAAGGTGCTGTCTAAGGAGCGTTGGTGCGTTGCTGCAGTGCATCTTGTAGATGGCACACACAGCTGCTGCTGTGTGTCAGTGGTGGAGGGAGTGAATGTTTGTAGATGGGGTGCCAATCAAGCGGGCTGCTTTGTCTTGGATGGTGTCGAGCTTGAGTGTTGTTGGAGCTGCACCCATCCAGGCAAGTGGAGAATATTCCATCACACTCCTGACGTGTGCCTTATGGATGGTGAACAGGCTTTGGTGAGTCAGGAGGTGAGTTACTCGCTGCAGAGTTCCTAGCCTCTGACATGCTCTTGCAGCCATGGTATTTATATGGCTACTCCAGTTCAGTTTCTGGTCAATGGTAACCCCCAAAATGGTGATAGTGGAGGATTCAGCAATGGTAATGCCATTGAATGTCAAGGGGAGATGGTTAGATTCTCTCCTGCCGGAGATGGTCATTACCTGGCACTTTTGTGGCACAAATGGTACTTGCTACTTATCAGCCCAAGTCTGGATATTGTCCAGGTCTTGCTGCATTTCTACACAGACTGCTTCAGTATCTGAGTCGTCGCGAATGGTGCAGAACATTGTGCAATCATCAGCGCACATCCCCACGTCATACCTTATGATTGAAGGAAGGTCATTGATGAAGCAGCTGAAGATGGTTGGGCCTAGGACACTACCCTGAGGAACTCCTGCAGTGATGTCCTGGAGCTCAGATGATTGACCTTCAACAACCACAACCATCTTCCTTTGTTAACAGCCACTTAAGGGCCTTCGCCTGCCTCCACGTGGATTTTACATGTGGCAAGCGGGCGTCCTAGACCAGAGAAAAGCCACATGACAAAAGCAGGTGGCTTTCTGACGGCCTGTGGGGGGTGGGGAGGCCCTCATGATCAGGCACCCTGTGCCCAACGAAAGGCCACCCCTGATGTCCCAACCAATCCCAACCTGCCCCTCGTCCCCTCATTCAACCACCCTGGCCTCACCAGGGGCCGAACAATCACCCCGGTGTGGCAACAAAAAACTTACTTGCGTTCCAGTGTTCACCCATATCATCTTTGCGATATTAGGACAGAGATCTGCCTGTCCTCTGATTGGCCGGCAGCTCCATTAGGCGGGACTTCCTACTTCAAGTGGGTGGAAGTCCCGCCTCAAACTAATTAAAGCCCGGGGACCCGCAAAATACGGGACGGATCCCCAGGCCAGGAGGAAGTGGGTTCGCCACCGACTTTTCAGTCAGTGGACGGTTCCGTCCGCCTAGGGTAAAATCCCTGCCTATGTGTCAGAATTTCAACAAAGACTCACAAAAGTTTGAGAGATGGCCAGAGAACATAAAGATTTGTCAGCAAGTGATGTAAACCCAAGCAGATAGAATAGCTGAGGCATAAAGTTTGCAGCCTGGAGACAAGCTGTTTGCTTTCAATGGTTCCCCAGGCAAAGTGAATAAAACTAGGTTCAGTGGACCTTACTTCATGAAGAGGAAACTCAATGAGGTGAACTAGTTAGTACCCCAGATAGATGGAAAGGTAAAACGGTGTGTCACATGAATATGTTGTAAAAATACTAAGATCATGAACCTTGTCAGCCAGTAAATGAATGTCAAATGACGGAAGAGGAGGATAAGGGTAGTGTTATTTTTAATGAACTGGATGAAGGGGCAGACACTGAGAACTCTCAGATTGAACCTCCTGCTGTAAAACTGGCAAACACAGAAGTGTTAGAAAGCTTAGATACAGTTCGACACTATCTTTCCGAACAACATAAAAATGATACAGTTGAGCTGTTAAGCATTTAAAGCAGTATGTGCAGATGAACTCTGGCTATTCATGAGGTTGATGTAGGGACAGCTACACCCATTAAACAGAACCCTTATCGACTCAATCCTCATACATTGGCTCAGGCCGGACAGTAGATTCAATAAATGCTCAAGAATGATATAAATGAACCCGGTCAATGTAGCTGGAGTTCTCCAGTTGTGCTGGTACCAAAATCAGATGGTTCCAAAAGATTTTGTATTGATTATCAGAAAGTCAGTGCATAACTAAAACAGACTCTTATCCAGAACTATGACTCGAGGATAATATTGACAGAGTGGGGAATTCCATCTTTATTAACAAGATTACTTGCTGAAAAGGTTATTGGCAAATCCCCTTGACCGCCCAAGCTAAAGGTGTTTCCGTCTTTGTGACCCCAGATGGCCTATTTCAGGGTAAGGTCATGCCTTTTGGTATGAAAAATGGACTGGCCATATTTCAAAGGTTGACTAACCAGATGATTGCTGGACTGAGCAAATGCATTGTATACCTGGATGATCTGTTGGTAGACAGTGACACTTGGGAGGATCATGTTGAATGCTTAAGGTTCTGTACGACAGGTTACAGTAAGCCAATTTGGTAGTGAACTTAGCAAAGAGTAAGTTTGCCAAGGCTAAGTTTGTGGGTCAAGGTCAAGTGTTGTCTATAGAAGCTAAGCTTCAGTCGATAATAGACTTCCCAGTCCCAAGACAAAACAGAGATACTGCGATTCCTCGGGATGTGTGGGTTCTACCAGAAGTTCATTCCCAACTTCAGCACGTAGCTACCTCACTGAAGATTTTGTTTAAAATAAAGGGTGCGAAGGATCAGTGGACAGAATCCTGTCAAATAGTGTTTGAAAAGTTAAAGGCCATTTTAATAAAATGAGCCCATTCTAGTGGCACCAAATTTAGGCAAGCTCTTTAAGGTAACTATTGATGCCAGTGATGTACGAGTAGGAGCAGTGTTACTCTAGGATGACACAATTCAGCAGAGCGGTGCCTCATCAGACCCCTTTCCCATCCTGAGTGATGTGAAACAGAGCAGTGTTCTCGCACCTACACTGTTTGGGATCTTCTCACTGTTGCTCTCTCACATGTTCAAGTCTTCAGAAGAAGGAATTTTCCTCCACATAAGATCAGATGGCAGGTTGTTCAACTTTGCCCATCTTAGAGCGAAGACCAAAGTACGGAAGGTGTTCATCAGGGAACTCCTCTTTCCTGACGATGCTGCATGAACATCCCACACGAAAGACTGTCTGCACAGACTCATCGACAGGATTGCAGCTGCCTTCAATGAATTTGGCCTAACCATCAGCCTCAAGAAAATCAAAATCATGGGGCAGGACGTCAGAAATGCTCCATCAATATTGGCGACCACGCTCTGGAAGTGGTTCAAGAGTTCACCTACCTAGGCTCAACATCACCAGTAAACTGTCTCTCGATGCAGAAATCAAAAAGCACATGGGAAAGACGTCTGCTGCTATGTCCAGACTGACCAAGAGGGTGTGGGAAAATGGAGCACTGACACGGAACACAAAGGTCCGAGTGTTTCAAGCCTGCGTCTCTGTATCTTGCTCAACGGCAGCGAGGCCTGGACAACGTATGTCAGCCAAGAGTGACGTCTCAACACATTCCATCTGTCTCCGGAGAATTCTTGGCATCAGAAAGCAGGACCGTATCACCAATGCAGAAGTCCTTGAGGCAGCCAACATCCCCAGCACGTACGCCATACTGAGCCAGCAGCACTCGAGATGGCTTGGACATGCGAGCCGCATGGAAGATGGCAGGATCCCCAAGGATGCATTGTACAGTGAGCTAGTCACTGGTATCAGACCCAACTGCCGTCCATGTCTCCGCTTTAAAGACCTCGACAAATGTGACATGAAGTCCTGCGACACTGACCACAAGGCGGGGCTAAAGAGAGGCGAGTCGAAGAGACTTAGCAGTTGGCAGGAAAAGAGACAGAAAGTGCAAGGAGAGAGCCAACTGTATAACAGCCCCGACAACCAATTTTATCTGCAGCGCCTGTGGAAGAGTCTGTCACTCTAGAATTGGCCTTCATAGCCACTCCAGGCACTGCTCCACAAAGCACTGACCACCTCTAGGTGCTTACCCATTGTCTCTCGAGATAAGGAGGCCAAAGTAGATGATGCAGGAGTAGGAGCAGTGTTACTCCAGGATGATACTGGTATTGAAAGACCATTTATTTCTCTAGAAAACTCACCACGTACCAGAAGTACTCCACTATTGGAAAGGGAGCTTTAGGTCTCATACTGGCTCTTCAACAATCTGAAGTAGAGGCCTGCTCGGGTCAGGAAAAAAGAACCCGACCGAACCACAGCAGACACGAGACCGACCCGGCTCTAGTCCCTCCCATTTTGCCCCGAGCCTGACCCGACCCGAGCATCCGTTTACTTACCTTCCTGACACCAAACCCGCAAGAAGCTGCAGCACACACATGATGACATTATAGTGATGTCACTCGTTCACTGCATGGACTCAATTTCGTCCCAGAGTCCAGGCTCAGATAAGTTTTTTTTAAATTTCAACACATCCCAGCAGAGCACTAACCGTGTGCGTCCGGCCCAATCCGACCCGAGCCAAAAGCTGTTCCTTCACTGTCGCTGGGTCAAAATCCTGGAACTCCCTTCCTAACAGCACTGTGGGTGTACCTACCCCACATGGACTGCAGCGGTTCAAGAAGGCAGCTCACCACCACCTTCTCAAGGGCAATTAGGGATGGGCAATAAATGCTGGCCTGGCCAGCGACGCCCACATCCCGTGAATGAATAAAAAAAAAAATCCTTTGATCCCTTTAAACCCAAGAGCTTTTCTCATTCCTTCTTGAAAACATAGTGTTTTGGCCTCAACTGCTTTCTGTGGTAGCGAATTCCACAGGCTCACCACTCTCTGGGTGAAGACATTTCTCCTCATCTCAGTCCTGAAAGGTTTACCTCGCATCCTTAGACTATGACCCCTGGTTCTGGACTCCCCCACCATCGGGAACATCCTTCCTGCATCTACCCTGTCAAGTCCTGTTAGAATTTTATAGGTTTCTATGAGATCCCCCCCTCACTCTTCTGAACTCCAGCGAATATAATCCTCGAGAAATTTAAAACCAAGAATACCAGATTATTTCAGTGGAGTTTAATCCTGCAACAATTTACCCTAAACATTGTACATGTTACAGGAAAGAGCAATGTAACTGGTGATACTCCAGTCAGAATTTAAGGAAAAGGTATAATGGAGGAAAGTAACTCAGATATAAAATATTGTTACCTGTATAAAGTATTAATAGAAATATTTACAATGCTATATGCTGATAATGTTGAGAAATCATTACTACAGCAATGAATTTTCTATTTTTGGGAGAGATATTGTGAACACTAGACTTTGTAACATGATTAAGTTTTTTTTAAATTGGAATTTTCCAAATTTTAAGATGGAGTCAGAAGTCAGGTGACCTCACATCAACACTGCTTAAAGACAGGGATCTTGGTTACCAGGACAACAAAAAAATCAGATCAAAGACCTTTCTGAAAAACAAAGATTGCAGGGGGTATAACACCTGAAGAACAATGGGTTTCACTCTCCCAGACTTTCAGATCATAAACAAGAAGCCAGTGACTCTGAATGTAAACAATGGAAAGCCTGGGTGGCTTTGCGGCAGCCAGACTTGTGGACTTTGCATATTCTAAGAGACGACTGGCTATTGACTATTGATTCCAGATAAATTCAACAGATCTTCTGAAGGCAGGCAGTAAGGAAGACGACCAACGGTGACAGCCTCAGAAGGAGAAACAGAGAGAACATCTGCTCTCAGAAGACTGATACAGTGAAAGGCTGCGAAGAATTGAAGCCATTTTGAAAGCTGAGGTTTGCAGAGAAGTAAAAGACCAATATGATCACCAGAAATCGCCTTATTCACAGATGTCCAGGTGGAAAGTGCTCGGAAGAAGTGAGCAAAGAGGACATTGACTTTGAGAAAGGTCTGGGAGATCCAATCCATTGCAACAGGCAGGAGTTTTAGCTGCACACATTTCACTGTCAAGGAGGGCTGCGTAATGTACAAGTGTGGTGTGAGGTTTTCAAATATTTTAATAAGTGAAGAAAATACCTTTATCTGTAATTTGGGATATCAGCTACTTACAAAATATTGTTTGGTTAATGGGGATTTCTTTTAAGTTTGGTGTGATAATAAAAGTCTTCTGCTGAACAGCAGTGAAGACTGCTTAGGTGTGACTTCCCTCAAATTCACTCGTAAGGGTATACTTCAAATCAGTGGTTCAGATTGGAACTGAGAAGAGCTGATATCATATCAGTTGATGGTGTTTTTCTTTTTTTTTCTTTTGGGCCTCCTTATCTCGAGAGACAATGGATACGCGCCTGGAGGTGGTCAGTGGTTTGTGAAGCAGCGCCTGGAGTGGCTATAAAGGCCAATTCTGGAGTGACAGGCTCTTCCACAGGTGCTGCAGAGAAATTTGTTTGTCGGGGCTGTTGCACAGTTGGCTCTCCCCTTGCGCCTCTGTCTTTTTTCCTGCCAACTACTAAGTCTCTTCGACTCGCCACAATTTAGCCCTGTCTTGATGGCTGCCCGCCAGCTCTGGCGAATGCTGGCAACTGACTCCCACAACTTGTGATCAATGTCACACGATTTCATGTCGCGTTTGCAGACGTCTTTATAGCGGAGACATGGACGGCCGATGGGTCTGATACCAGTGGCGAGCTCGCTGTACAATGTGTCTTTGGGGATCTTGCCATCTTCCATGCGGCTCACATGGCCAAGCCATCTCAAGCGCCGCTGACTCAGTAGTGTGTATAAGCTGGGGGTGTTGGCCGCTTCAAGGACTTCTGTGTTGAGATATAGTCCTGCCACCTGATGCCAAGTATTCTCCGAAGGCAGCGAAGATGGAATGAATTGAGACGTCGCTCTTGGCTGGCATACGTTGTCCAGGCCTCGCTGCCGTAGAGCAAGGTACTGAGGACACAGGCCTGATACACACGGACTTTTGTGTTCCGTGTCAGTGCGCCATTTTCCCACACTCTCTTGGCCAGTCTGGACATAGCAGTGGAAGCCTTACCCATGCGCTTGTTGATTTCTGCATCTCGAGACAGGTTACTGGTGATAGTTGAGCCGAGGTAGGTGAACTCTTGAACCACTTCCAGAGCGTGGTCGCCAATATTGATGGATGGAGCATTTCTGACGTCCTGCCCCATGATGTTCGTTTTCTTGAGGCTGATGGTTAGGCCAAATTCATTGCAGGCAGACGCAAACCTGTCGATGAGACTCTGCAGGCACTCTTCAGTGTGAGATGTTAAAGCAGCATCGTCAGCAAAGAGGAGTTCTCTGATGAGGACTTTCCGTACTTTGGACTTCGCTCTTAGATGGGCAAGGTTGAACAACCTGCCCCCTGATCTTGTGTGGAGGAAAATTCCTTCTTCAGAGGATTTGAACGCATGTGAAAGCAGCAGGGAGAAGAAAATCCCAAAAAGTGTGGGTGCGAGAACACAGCCCTGTTTCACACCACTCAGGATAGGAAAGGGCTCTGATGAGGAGCCACCATGTTGAATTGTGCCTTTCATATCGTCATGGAATGAGGTGATGATACTTAGTAGCTTTGGTGGACATCCGATCTTTTCTCGTAGTCTGAAGAGACCACGTCTGCTGACGAGGTCAAAGGCTTTGGTGAGATCAATGAAAGCAATGTAGAGGGGCATCTGTTGTTCACGGCATTTCTCCTGTATCTGACGAAGGGAGAACAGCATGTCAATGGTCGATCTCTCTGCACGAAAGCCACACTGTGCCTCAGGGTAGACGCGCTCGGCCAGCTTCTGGAGCCTGTTCAGAGCGACTCGAGCAAAGACTTTCCCCACTATGCTGAGCAGGGAGATTCCACGGTAGTTGTTGCAGTCACCGCGGTCACCTTTGTTTTTATAGAGGCTGATGATGTTGGCATCGCGCATATCCTGGGGTACTGCTCCCTCGTCCCAGCACAGGCATAGCAGTTCATGTAGTGCTGAGAGTATAGCAGGCTTGGCACTCTTGATTATTTCAGGGGTAATGCTGTCCTTCCCAGGGGCTTTTCCGCTGGCTAGGGAATCAATGGCATCACTGAGTTCCGATTTGGTTGGCTGTATGTCCAGCTCATCCATGACTGGTCGAGGCTGGGCTGCATTGAGGGCAGTCTCAGTGACAGCATTCTCCCTGGAGTACAGTTCTCGGTAGTGCTCAACCCAGCGGTCCATCTGTTTGCGTTGGTCAGTGATTATGTCCCCCGATTTAGATTTGAGGGGGGCTATCTTCTTGATGGTTGGCCCAAGAGCTCTCTTCATGCCATCATACATTCTTCTGATGTTTCCGGTGTCTGAGGCCAGCTGAATATGACTGCATAGGTGTTGCCAGTAATCGTTTGCGCAACGCCTAGCTGTTCTTTGTGCAGTACTTCTGGCTGCTTTAAGTGCTGCGGATGTTAAATCGCTGGGGGCTTTCTTGTAGTTCAACAGTGCAATGCGCTTTGCGGCTATGACAGGTTCCAGCTCTTCATTATGAGATTGAAACCAGTCTGCATTTCTCTTCGCACTTTTGCCGTAGGTGGTCAAAGCTGACTCATAGATGGCGTCTCTGATGTGGGCCCACTTGGTCTCAGCATCCCCTGTGGGAGTGTTTGGAAGGGCTGTTACAAGTGAATTTAGAAATTTTTGTAACAGCTGTGGGTGAGAAATTCTGCTCGTGTTGATGCGCGGGTGGCCCTTCTGCTTGGAATGATGCAACTTCTTTGGTCTGAGTCTAACCTTGCTGCACACCAGGGAGTGGTCGGTGTCGCAGTCCGCACTGTGGAAGCTGCGTGTGATTTGAACACTGTTTAAGGCGGCTCGCCTTGTGACAATGAGGTCTAGCTGGTGCCAACGACGTGATCTTGGGTGCCTCCATGAAACCTGGTGACAGGGTTTAGTGTGAAAGAACGAGTTGGTGATGCAGAGGTTATGATAGGTACACAACTCAAGCAGTCTCTGCCCGTTCTCATTCATCCTTCCAACGCCATAGCGCCCAAGGCAGGAGCGCCATGAGTTATGGTCGGCCCCAACCCTGGTATTAAAGTCCCCCAGCAGGAATAGGTGTTCGGTGTTGGGGATGCTGCTAATGATGTTATGGAGTTGTTCATAGAACTGGTCTTTAGCTTCAGGTGGGGAGCAGAGTGTTGGAGCATAGATGCTGAGTAGGTGTACTGGACCAGAGGTGGTGAGCAGTCGGATGGACAGTATGCGTTCCGAGCCATTTGAGGGAGGCTCTATCATGCTGAGCAAAGAGTTTCTGATGGCGAAGCCCACTCCATGCTGTCTTGGTTCTTCAGGATCCCTGCCCTGCCAGAAGAAGGTGTAGTCTTGCTCTGCTGGAGAGCCACTCGCGGGGAGGCGAGTCTCCTGAAGTGCTGCAATGTCCACATTGAATCTACTGAGCTCGTTGTTAATGATGGCGGTCTTCCGAGAATCGTTGATTTGTGTAAGGTCTTCCGACAGGCCAGGACACATAGTTCTGACGTTCCAGCTTGCAAAGCGAAGGCTGGTACCTTCTTTCCTTTTTTCATGTTGTTTGGTGCGGTGTATCAGTCCACCTTTCGGGCAATGACCCTGAGCTCCAAGCACCCATTGAAGCAGGCAGACTGTGGCGGGACAGAACCTTACTGACCGGGGGCTGCCCGGTTTGAGGCGGACGGTAGCTGTCCAGTGAGGTGCAATGACTTCTCCCACCAACAAAGGCAACCCGTGGCGCCCAGTTTCTACGCCAATTTATCTGGACTTATAACCCGTAACTGCTGCCTTCCGTGTTGTTTTAGTCGCTGTGAGGCAACTATGGAGTGACCTCTCCATGGCGCACGCCTGGGCAAATTTATGGAGGTTGAGAGTTGCCCAGTCGTCAAAACCCCCCTCTCGGCCTTTCTGGTGGGGTCCAAAGGAGTGCAGAGCATGACGTTTGGCACCAGTATGGCTGCAGGAACTGCCGGAAACATGCCAAAGGTGACACATGACCGCCTACGGGGTTCCGCTCCGGATTTTCTGTTAGGGTTTACTCCCTTAGCCTTGGTCTCTCCCGAGACGCCCACAAGGCAGTGGGGTTGTTGGGGCCCCTACACAGGTGTAGGATGGTGCCGGTGGGAGGAGGGGATGCAAGGGGGGAGGGGTGCGGGGTGAAGATGGTGCGAGGGGGGCGGGCTGGGACGGGGTTGTGAGGGGGTGAGCTGAGAGGGTGGAGCAGGGAAGTGGAAGGGGGGTAAAGGGGGGGGGGGGAGGGGGGGGCGGCGGAAGCTGGTGCAGGTAATAAGCCATTTCCTCAGTGCCCACCATCGACGTCCGGAAAGCTCATAGCTCATCCACGTCCTTCGGGAGGTGAAGCATCATTTGGCAGACTTAGAGCCAAAAAGACCAGGAAGATCCCCAATATTTCTTTTTGATCTGTGATCTGATCTCATTGGAATGGTGATGAGTGTGCTAGTTATCTTGACTTCCTTGAATTATGAAGCTGGGGGAGAAAGTCCATCAGGATTTCCATTCCCAATTACTATTATGTCTGGGAAATGGATGTGTATTACACCACCATGGCTGCAGAGTATACTATCTACGTGATGCACTGCAGCAGCACACTGAAGCTACGTCTACAGCTCGTACCAAACTCTCAACCTCCACTACCGAGAAGGATAAGGGCAGTAGGTACATAGGAACACAATCACCTCCAAAGTTCCCCTCCAAGTTACAAACTATCCTGATTTGGATTGCATTGCCATCCGTTAGTCCAGGAACTCGCTCCCTAATAGCACTGCTGGAGCACATTCAGCACATGGATTGCAGTAGTTCAAGATGGCAACCAATCACCACCTCAGAGCAACTCAGAGGTGGCAATTAATGTGGCCTTGCCAGGTGTACTTGCATCTTGAATTAATTTTAAATTATTCACCCTTATTTTGTACAGCAGTGGTTAGCACAGCAGCCTCACAGCTCCAGCGACCCAGGTTCGATTCTGGATACTGCCTGTGTGGAGTTTGTAAGCTCTCCCTGTGACGGTGTGGGTTTCCGCCGGGTGCTCCGGTTTCCTCCCACAGCCAACGACTTGCATGTTGATAGGTAAATTGGCCATTGTAAATTGCCCCTAGTGTGGGGAGGTGGTAGGAGAATTGAGGGAAGGTGGGGATGTGGTAGGGAATATGGGATTAATGTAGGATTAGTATAAATGGGTGGTTGATGGTCGGCACAGACTCGGTGGGCCGAAGGGCCTGTTTCAGTGCTGTATCTCTAAACTAAACTAAAAGTTAAATTTTGTTGTGTATTTCTTGAAATTGCTCTGGGAAGATCATATCTTGTGTTTTACCATAAACGGTCTCACTGAGGTGGAAACACTGTGTATCCTGGGCCTCAGCCTGTCCCGGGCTGGTAGCTCAGCACTAACCCTCCCTCCGATGCTCCAGCTCCGAGGCTGGGACCCCTATAACAGTGAGAGACAGTCTTACCGTAAATCACCACCATCGTCTCCGTCAGCCCGCTGTGCTCCACCCGACAGGAATACTCAGCCTGGTCTTCCGGATCAAACTCTATCCATTTCCGGATCTGGTAGGTTCTGTCGTGATTGGGTAAAATCCCAGAGGACAGGGTCTCATCGATCATCACTCCATCTCTCCACAGAGTCACCTCGATGGCCTGAGGGTAAAACCCAGTGACGACACAGGACAGCCGGTTAGAACCACCCAGACGGGTAAAGGACACGACGGGAGTCACTGAGAGAGAAAAAAAGAGGAATCAGTACAAGAACCTTGAGGTACTGTGCCCCGGCTCCCCATTCACCGAACCCTCGACCCCCACCTTCCCTCACTCCCTCGCCGACCCTCGCCCCCCCCACCTCCCCTCACTCCCTCGCCACCCACCTCCCCTCACTCCCTCGCCGACCCCCGGCCCCCAATGCCCCACATTCCCTCGCCGACGCTCGGCCCCCGCCTCCCCTCACTCCCTCGCCCCCCGACTCCCCTCACTCCCTCGTCGACCCTCGCGCCCCACCTCCCCTCGCCGACACTCGCGCCCCCACCTCCCCTCGCTCCCTCGCTGACCCTCGCCCCACCACCTCCCCTCGCTCCCTCGCTGACCCTCGCCCAACCACCTCCCCTCGCTCCCTCACCCCCCCACCACCTCCCCTCGCCCCTTGACCACCTCCCCTCACTCCCTCGCCCCCTCATCACCTCCCCTCGTACCCTCGCGCCCCCCCACCACCTCCCCTCGCTCCCTCACCCCCCACCACCTCGCCTCACTCCCTCGCCTCCCCTCCCCTCACTCCCTCGCCCCCCCCATCACCTCCCCTCACCCCCTCATCCCCTCGCTCCCTCACCACCTCCCCTCGCTCCCCCCACCACCACCCCTCGCTCCCTCGCCCCCCCACCACCACCCCTCGCTCCCACACCACCTCCCCTCGCTCCCTCGCGCCCTTCACCACCTCCCCGCGTACCCTCGCGCCCCCCCACCACCTCCCCTCGCTCCCCCCCACATCCTCCCCTCGCTCCCTCGACCCCCACTTCTTTCCCTCGATCCCTCCCCCCCCCACATCCTTCCCTTGTGCCCCCCACCTCCCCTCGCCCCACCGCCGACCATCGCCCCACCGCCGACCATCGCCCCACCGCCGACCATCGCCCCCACCGCCGACCATCGCCCCCACCGCCGACCATCGCCCCCACCACCTCCCCTCGCTCCCTCGTCCCCACCACCTCCCCTCGCTCCCTCGCCCCCACCACCTCCCCTCGCTCACTCGCCCCCACCACCTCCCCTCGCTCACTCGCCCCCACCACCTCCCCTCGCGCCCAACACCTCCCCGCCTCCTCCCTTAACCCCACCACCTCCCCTCACTCCCTTGCTCCCCCTACCTCCCCTCACACCCCCCTCCTCCCCTCACTCCCTCGCCCCCACCGCCTACCCCCGGTCCCTCGCCCCCACCGCCTCCCCCCGATCCCTCGCCCCCACCGTCTTCCCCCGCTCCCTCGCCCCCACCGCCTCCCCCCGCTCCCACCTCCCTTCGTACCCTCGCCCCCACCAGTTCACCTCACTCCCTCGCCCACTCGCTCCCTCGCCCCCACCACTTCCCCTCGCTCCCTCGCCCCCAGCACTTCCCCTCACTCCCTCGCCCCCAGCACTTCCCCACTTCCCCTCGCTCCCACTTCCCCTCGCTCCCTCACCCTCCCTCGCCCTCGTTCCCTCGCCGACCCTCGCCCCCACCACTTCCCCTCGCTCCCTCGCCGACCCTCGCCCCCCCCCTCGCCCCCACCACTTCCCCTCGCTCCCTCGCCGACACTCGCCCCCCACGCCCACACCACTTCCCCTCGTTCCCTCGTCCCCACCAACTTCCCCTCGCTCCCTCGCCCCCAACAATTTGCCCCGCCCCCACCACCTCCCCTCGCTACCTCGCCGACCCTCGCCCCCACCACTTCCCCTCACTCCCTCGCCGACCCTCGCCCCCACCACTTCCCCTCACTCCCTCGCCCCCACCACTTCCCCTCACTCCCTCGCCCCCACCACTTCCCCTCACTCCCTCGCCCCCACCACTTCCCCTCACTCCCTCGCCCCCACCACTTCCCCTCACTCCCTCGCCATCCATCGCCCCCACCACTTCCCCTCGCTCCCTCGCCGACCCTCGCACCCCCACCTCCCCTCGCCGACCGTCGCCCCCCCACCTCCCCTCGCCCTCACCACCTCCCCTCGCTCCCTCGCCCCCACCACCTCCCCTCGCCCCGTCGCCGAAGCTCGCCCCGTCGCCGAAGCTCGCCCCGTCGCCGAAGCTCGCCCCGTCGCCGAAGCTCGCCCCATCGCCGAAGCTCGCCCCATCGCCGAAGCTCGCCCCATCGCCGAAGCTCGCCCTCCACCTCCCCTCACTCCCACCACCTCCCCTCACTCTGTCGCCCCCACCACCTCCCCTCACTCCCTCGCCCTCACCACCTCCCCCCCTCCCTCGCACCCACCTCCTCCCAACACCTCCTCCCCTCACTCCCTCGCCCCCCCACCTCCCCTCACTCCCTTGCTCCCCCTACCTCCCCTCACACCCCCCACCTCCCCTCACTCCTTCGCTCCCACCGCCTCCCCCCGGTCCCTCGACCCCACCGCCTCCCCCCGATCCCTCGCCCCCACCGTCTTCCCCAGCTCCCCCGCCCCCACCGCCTCCCCCCGCACCCTCGCCCCCACCAATTCCCCTCACTCCCTCGCCCCCACCACTTCCCCTCGCTCCCTCGCTGACCCTCGCCCAACCACCTCCCCTCGCTCCCTCACCCCCCCACCACCTCCCCTCGCCCCCCCACCACCTCCCCTCACTCCCTCGCCCCCCTCATCACCTCCCCTCGTACCCTCGCGCACCCCCACCACCTCCCCTCGCACCCTCGCGCACCCCCACCACCTCCCCTCGCTCCCTCACCCCCCCACCACCTCCCCTCGTTCCCTCGCCCCTCCTCACCCCCTCGCCCCCCCACCACCTCCCCTCGCTCCCTCGCCCCCCCACCACCTCCCCTCGCCCCCCCACCACCTCCCCTCACTCCCTCGCCCCCCTCATCACCTCCCCTCGTACCCTCGCGCACCCCCACCACCTCCCCTCGCACCCTCGCGCACCCCCACCACCTCCCCTCGCTCCCTCACCCCCCCACCACCTCCCCTCGCTCCCTCGCCCCCCACCACCTCCCCTCGCTCCCTCGCCCCCCCACCACCTCCCCTCGTTCCCTCGCCCCTCCTCACCCCCTCCCCTCGTTCCCTCGCCCCCCCACCACCTCCCCTCGTTCCCTCGCCCCTCCTCACCCCCTCGCCCCCCCACCACCTCCCCTCGTACCCTCGCGCCCCCCCACCACCTCCCCTCGTACCCTCGCGCCCCCCCACCACCTCCCCTCGTACCCTCGCGCCCCCCCACCACCTCCCCTCGCGCCCCCCCACCACCTCCCCTCGCTCCCCCCCACCACCTCCCCTCGCTCCCCCCCACCACCTCCCCTCGCTCCCCCCCCACCACCTCCCCTCGCTCCCCCCCCACCACCTCCCCTCGCTCCCCCCCCACCACCTCCCCTCGCTCCCCCCCACCACCTCCCCTCGCTCCCCCCCCACCACCTCCCCTCGCTCCCTCGCCCCCTCACTTCCTTCCCTCGCTCCCTCGCCCCCCCACATCCTTCCCTCATGCCCCCCACCTTCCCTTGCCCCCCACCACCCCTTGCACCCTCGCCCACCCAAATCCCCTCGCCCACCCTCGCCCCACCACCACCTCCCCTCGCTCCCTCGCCGACCATCGCCCCACCACCTCCCCTCGCTCCCTCGCCGACCATCGCCCCACCACCTCCCCTCGCTCCCTCGCCGACCTTCGCCCCACCATCTCCCTTCGCCGACCCTCGCCCCCACCACCTCCCCTCCCTCACACGCCCCCACCACCCCTCACTCCCTCGCCCCCACCACTTCCCCTCGCTCCCTCGCCGACCCTCGCCCCCCCCTCACCCCCACCACTTCCCCTCACTCCCTCGCCGACACTCGCCCCCCACGCCCACACCACTTCCCCTCGTTCCCTCGCCCCCAACAATTTGCCCCGCCCCCACCACTTCCCCTTGCTACCTCGCCGACCCTCGCCCCCACCACTTCCCCTCACTCCCTCGCCGACCCTCGCCCCCACCACTTCCCCTCACTCCCTCGTCCCCACCACTTCCCCTCGCTCCCTCGCCATCCATCGCCCCCACCACTTCCCCTCGCTCCCTCGCCGACCCTCGCCCCCACCACCTCTCCTCGCTCCCCCACCTTCCCTCATTCCCTCGCCCCCACCACTTCCCCTCACTCCCTCGCCGACCCTCGCCCCCACCACCTACCCTCGCTCCCCCACCTTCCCTCGTTCCCTCGCCCCCACCACCTCCCCTCGCTCCCTCGCCCCCACCACCTCCCCCCCCCTCCGTCGCCCCCACCACCTCCCCCCCCCTCCGTCGCCCCCACCACCTCCCCCCCCCTCCGTCGCCCTCACCACCTCCCCCCCCTCCGTCGCCCTCCCTTCGCCCCCACCACCTCCCCCCCTCCCTCGCCGACACTCGCCCCCCACGCCCCCACCACTTCCCCCCCCTCCACCACCTCCCCCCCCTCCGTCGCCCCCACCACCTCCCCCCCCTCCGTCGCCCTCACCACCTCCCCCCCCTCCGTCGCCCTCCCTTCGCCCCCACCACTTCCCCTCGCTCCCTCGCCGACCCTCGCCCCCACCACTTCCCCTCGCTCCCTCGCCGACACTCGCCCCCCACGCCCCCACCACTTCCCCCCCCTCCCTCGCCCCCCCCACCGCCTCCCCCCACTCCCTCGCCTCCCCCCACTCCCTCGCCCCCCCCCACCGCCCCCCCCACTCCCTCGCCCCCCCCCCCACCGCCTCCCCCCACTCCCTCGCCCCCCCCCCCACCGCCTCGCCCCCCCCCCCACCGCCTCCCCCCACTCCCTCGCCCCCCCCCCCACCGCCTCGCCCCCCCCCACCGTCCCCCCCCACCGCCTCGCCCCCCCCCACCGTCCCCCCCCACCGCCTCCCCCCACTCCCTCGCCCCCCCACCACCGCCTCCCCCCACCGCCTCCCCCCACTCCCTCGCCCCCCCACCACCGCCTCCCCCCACTCCCTCGCCCCCCCCCACTCCCTCGCCCCCCCCACCGCCTCCCCCCCACTCCCTCGCCCCCCCACCGCCTCCCCCCACTCCCTCGCCCCCCCACCACCGCCTCCCCCCACTCCCTCGCCCCCCCACCACCGCCTCCCCCCACTCCCTCGCCCCCCCACCACCGCCTCGCCCCCCCACCACCGCCCCCCCCCACTCCCTCGCCCCCCCCACTCCCTCGCCCCCCCCCAACCGCCCCCCCCCACTCCCTCGCCCCCCCCCACCACCACCCCCCCCACTCCCTCGCCCCCCCCCACCACCACCCCCCCCACTCCCTCGCTCGCCCCCCCCCCCCTCACTCCCTCGGCCACCACCTCCACTCACCAACACTCAGTTCTCGCTGTCCGTACTGCAGAAATTTCCTCAGCCATTCAAAACACATAACCTCCAGGTTGTGTTTGCATTGCTGTTTGTTAGCGCTGTTCTGGTTCAACTTGCTTTGGATGCCCTGCGCCCATGGGACCGGAGTCTCCCACACAATGTTATCCTTGTCAAAGTTCATGAAGTCTCGTCCGTCCCATCCCGTCTGAACAAACGCATTCCTGGTCCCATCATCCCGCAGCTCACAGCCGAGTTGGATCTGGTACGTGTGGATCCCTGTCAATCAGGCGCACACAGCCAATAAAGCAGATCCGACTGGGAGGCCACGCCCACTATTGCACAGCCAATCAAAAGCAGTATCACCGGGAGACCCCGCCCACTACGTCAGCCAATGAAAACTGGCCTCACTGGGAGACCCCGCCCACACTGCCTGTCCCACATCTCCTGGGGAGCTGCGGCTATTTAAAGGGCCCCTTTGTATTTTAAGGACATCGCGTTTGCCAGTCTTTGGATAAATGTTCATGAAGTGATGTGAGGCCGCTCGCTTTGACTGCCGGCTCTGCTCTGGGAGACGGAGCCACGTTTCTTGTTATCCTGGCTCCCGCACTATTCCCGACTTTTCCCCATCCCCGCCCGGATCCCTCATCCCACAGAAAGAGGCAGAGTGAGGCGGAAGGGTGAAGACTCACCTTCCGACTGGTTGGACTGGGATGTGAGTATTGGGAGGTAGATTTTAGAATACATCTCCTGCCTCTGCATGAGCTCTGTCTTCTGCATCCAGGACTCAGGCCCCTCGCTTTCCACCATCCACTGCTCCCGGGGAATCAACTGCTTCCGATCGCTGTCGTACATAACAAACTGGACATCGTCAACATAACCAACACCCACAAACTCCGGGAAACCGGGAATCGGAGTCATGCGGGTAGCGAAATACCGGAGAGAGTGAGAGCCTGAAAAACAAAGAGAAACATCAGGACACAAACCCCAAAACACCAATATAAGAAATTGTAGTTTTAAGGATATTATTAAATTACTAGAAATAGTTGTAGGAGAAATGCTGGGACTTTGTCTTCTTAGCAAAGGTTCTTTCTTTCTCGCTCACTTCAAGCAATTCTCCAACTATATGCTCAAGGTAAGAACATAAGAAATAGGAGCAGGAGTAGGCCATTCGGCCCCTCGAGCCTGCTCCACCATTTATTAAGATCATGGCTGATCCGACTGTGGCTTTAACTCCACTTTCTTGCCACCACCACCCCAGTAACCTTTTGACTCCCTGGAGGATCAAAAATCTATTTCACTCGGCCTCCACTGCTGTCTGGGGAAGAGAATTCCAAAGATTAACAATCCTCCGAGAGAAGAAATTCCATCTCATCTCCATCCTAAAAGGGAGACCCTTTATTTTGAATACGTGTCCTCTAGTTCTAGATTCCCCCATGAGGAGAAACATCCTTTGAGCATCAGCCCTGTCAAGTCCCTCAGAAACATATGTTTCAATAAGATCACCTAAATCATCTAACTGCAATAAGTATAGGCACAACCTGCTCAACCTTTGCTCAGAAGACAAACCCCTCATCCCAGGAATCAACCTAGTGAACCTTCTCTGAACTACTGCCAATGGAGGTATATCACTCCCTCAGCAAGGAGGGCAAAATTATACTGAGTAATCTAGGTGCAGTCTCAGCAATGGCCTGTACAATTGTAGCAAGATTGCCCTATATATTCCATCCTCCTTTCAATAAATAGCAAAATTCCAATTGCCTTCCTAATTACTTACTTACTACTTACATGCTAACTTTTTGGGATTCATGTACAAGAACACCCAGCTCCCTCTGTACCGCAGCTTTCTGCATTCTCTGTTTTTTCATTCACAGGATGTGGGTGTTGCTGGCTAGACCAGCATTTATTGCGTATCCCTAATTGCCCTTGAGAAGGCAGTGGTGAGCTGCCTTCTTGAATCGCTGCAGTCCTTGGAGTGTAGGTATGCCAATAGTGCTGTTAGGAAGGACGTTCCAAGATTCTGACCCAGCGACAGAGAAGGATTGACAATATATTTCCAAGTCAGGATGCTGTGTGGCTTGGAGGGGAAATGCAGCTGGTGGTGTTCTCATGCATCTGTTGCCCTTGTCCTTCTAGGTGGTAGAGGTCACGGGTTTGGAAGGTGCTGTTGAAGGAGCCTTGGTGATTTGCTGCAATGCATCTTTTAGATGGTGCACACTGCTCCGAATAAATAATCTGCTTTTCTATTCTTCCTGCCAAAGTGGCTAATCTCACATTTTCCCACTGTTACAACCAGGTGAGAAAGGTGTCTAGGGGTTTTTTACGGTCTTCACCTGGTCTTATTATAACAGACTTTAATTTTAAATGCACTGTGTTTTGAGCTTCTCCCTTTGTGAATCCTTGTTCACAGTTTTCCAATTATATGGCAAAGAAATTTGCATAAACAGGCTTCCTTAGGTGTAAAGAAGAAAAGTGTAATTTATTAAACCTTAAACTGAAACTCTAATATGGTTAATGCTGATGGATACACGATGTGTCCACGCCAGCATGCACACACGATACACACATGCAAATAGGGACAGAAAAGAGTAGAAGAAAAATAAAATGGAGAGGTTTGAGGCAGTCTCTAAAGGGTATTTTTTTGTTACTGTTTCTGTGGCTGCAGCTTGCTGTAGAGTCCTTGATTGTAGACAGCTCTTACTTTTCATTGTAAGAGCTTAAATCTTGTTCACTGCAACAGACTTTTCTATCTTGGGATTCAGATGTCTTCAGTGCTTCCGAAGCTGGTGAAAGCGAGATTAGAGCAGGCAGGAGAGGTGTTCTCAGTCCAGGAGCTAACAGCCTTCTGATTTTCAAACATTCTGTTGGAAACTCTAATTCAAAAATCTCCAACAGTCAGTCAGTCATGTGACCAAACTGTTCTGACCACATCTGTTTGTGTATTCGGCCATCTTAGTAGTTATGGAATGCTTCAATGTCTGGTAATCAAAAGTGGATTAAATTGGAGCAGGGAACAGCTCCTTTGTTCTTTGAAGTACTGTCTGTGGATATGTTAATGTCTCTCTCCAGCCAAAGATTTCAATAGTTTTTTAAAGTAAGTTCTATCTTCACCATCAGCAGTTTAAAATCAATGTTCATGCGATGAAATGATTTTTCCTCCTTTCTTGGCAGGTAGGGTTTGCCTGACACCACATTATACTCCATCTGCCAAATTTTTGTCCACTTACTTAACTGATCCATATCCCTTTGCAGACACTTTGTCTTCCTCACAACTCACTTTCCTAGCTATCTTTGAATTGTCTGTAAATTTGGCTACAATACACTCACTCCCTTCATCCGTCATTAATATAGATCGTAAATACTTGAGGCCCCAGCACAGATCCCTGTGGCAATCCACTAGTAACAGTTTGGCAGTCTGAAAATGCCCCATTTATCCCGACTATCAATTTCTTATTAGTTAGAAATCCTCTATCTATGCTAATATATTACCCTCAACACCATCAGCTGTTATCTGTTTAGTAACCTTTTATGTGGCACCTTATGGAATGACTTTTGGAAATCCAAATACACTAGATCTACTGATTCCCCTTTATCTACCCTGCCTGGTACATCCTTAAACAACTCCAATGAATATGTCAAACACAATTTCAGGTTCATAAAACCATGTTGACTCTGCCTGATTTGTATTATGATTTTCTAAATGTCCTACAACTACTTCCTTAATGCCGGATTCTAGTATTTTCCCAATAACAGATGTTGGGCTAACCGGCCTACAGTTTCCCACTTTCTGACACCACCCCCACCAAAACTTTCTTGTATAGGGGTGTTACATTTGTAGTTTTCCAATTCGCTGGGACTTTTCCAAAATCTAGGGAATTTTGGAAAGTTACAACCAATGCATCCATTATCTCTGCAGCCACTTACTTAGAGATACTAAGATGCAGGCCATCAGGTCCAAGGGACTTGTCAGCCTTTAATCAACAGCCAAGATGGATTGTATTTGCCAGTTGATCGTTGTCTAAATTACCTAGCTGGAGACATAGCTCTGCCAGGCACATGCCTTTGTGTGGAATATACCTGGCCCAATCAGATGGGGCCTCATACCCATATATCTAAATGACTATCTGGTGAAACTAATGAGATGACTTCAAGGGCTGGGCACTGAAAAAGGTGGGGTTTTCATTACGTACCTGTCTCTGAACAACTGGATAATTGGAATGGGAAGATGTAACCAAACGAGTGATTGGAATGGGACAACCACCAGCCCTAAAAATAGAGTATATAAACAAGCTGTTCAAAAGGAAAAAAAGGACAGGTTGAAGGGAGGAGGCGCTTTAGGGTTGCTCGCTTCCAGTTAACACCCTGATCAGCCTGAAGGGGTGAAAGTGGTTTAAGAGATCGTTACAGTAGGGGGCAGTGGCCAAGCCATTCTGTCTGTCCAATCCACGAACTGTATGCCTTCTCAGCTGTCAGGGGTCATATGTCTACTATAGCGATTCGGATGATGTGTTGTATTTGAACTGTAACTTCTCAATAAACTGCATTTAAACCTTTAAACTGAACCACTTGTGACTGCTCAACTCTTCTGAATAATCTGTTACTCGTGATCAAATCTTACGCAATCATCAAAGAGAGTTCAGAGCATGAACTCCAAAACACCAACCCCACACAGAGAGACACATCAGAACATGACCCCCAAATACCAACCTCACAGAGAGACAGGTATCCGGGCATGAACCCCAAAACACCAGCCCCACAGAAAAAGAGACATCAGGGCATGAACCCCAAAACACCAGCCCCCCACAGAGAGATATCAGGGCATGAACCCTAAAACATCAATGCCACACCTCCAAACCCACAAAGAGAGAAAGAGGTGTCCATACCCCACAATCTCCCTCCCCAACCTCCGACCGTGCTCTCTAAGCCTGTGATCTCCCTCCCCAAAATCTCACTGGCCTCCCCATCAGAGACTCTGTGAACTCATGTCTCACCTGTTCCTCCTCCAGTCCCCCCACAATCTAACCTAATTTGGGGGTCATGTCCTGATGTGTCTCTCTGTGTGGGGTTGGTGTTTTGGAGTTTATGCTCTGAACTCTCTTTGATGATTGTGTAAGATTTGATTATGAGTAACAGATTATTCAGAAGAGTTGAGTAGTGATGGGCGGCGCAGTGGTTAGCACCGCAGCCTCACAGCTCCAGGGACCCGGGTTCGATTCTGGGTACTGCCTGTGCGGAGTTCTCCCTGTGTCTGTGTGGGATTTCGCTGGGTGCTCCGGTTTCATCCCACATCCAAAGACTTTCAGGTGATAGGTAAATTGGCCGTTGTAAATTGCCCCTAGTGTAGGGAGCTGATAGGGAATATGGGATTACTGTAGGGTTAGTGTAAATTGGTCGGCACAGACTCGGTGGGCCGAAGGGCCTGTTTCAGTGCTGTATCTTTAAATAAATAAAATTACCTGGAACTTGGTGCACTAACCTTTCAATACATTAAAGGTGATATATAAATATAAATTATTGTTATAATCTGTGTGGCCTCCTCCTGCAGCATCATCTACAATATGATGAGCTCTGAGACCCAAAATCTGCAGCTTCTTGGAGCTCAGCATTGGAGTGCGGACTGTTAACACCATGTGAGGTGGGGGAGCTCTTGAATATAACCCCAGAGAATTTTATATCGAAGTTTGCTGTCGACACTAAGTCGGGTGGCTCAGTAAATTGTGTGGACAGGAGGCAGGAAGTTACAAAGAGACACTGACAGATTAAATGAATGGGCAAAACTATGGAAGATGGAGTTCACTGTGGGGAATATGAGATCATCCACTTTGGGTCTAAGAAAGATAAATGGGTATATTTTCCATCCGGTGGGAAACTTGAACCTGGGGAGAGCAAATGGAGAAATCATTACAGACCTGTGGACAGGGACAATAAGGATTTGGAAAGCTGGCCTTTATCTTGAGGGGACTGCAATACAAAGGGGTGAAAGTTATGTTCCAGTTTATATAAAGCTCTGGTCAGACTCCATCTGGAGTAACTGTGTTCAGTTCTGGGCCCCGGACCTCAGGAAGGATAGATTGGTCTTGGGGAGAGAGCAACACAGATTCACCAGAATGATCCTGGGAGTTAGAGGGTTAAATTACGAGGCCATGTTGTTTAGACTCGGCTTGTATTCTCTCCATTATGGAAGATTGAAGGTGATGTGATCGAGGTGTTTAAAATGTTACAAGGATTTGATAGAATCAATATGAAGAAACGATTTCCCCTAGTGGGGGAATCAAGAACGAGGAGACATAATCTTAAAATTAGAGCCAGACTGTTCTGGAGTGAAATCAGGAAGCACTTCTTCACACAAAGAGCAGTGGAAACCTGGAACTCTCTTCCCCCAAAAGGCTGTGGATACACGGGATCGATTGATGCTTTCAGAGCTGAGATAGACTTTTGTTGGATCAGTGTCTCGACGGAGATTGAGCAAACGTAGGAAAATAGAGTTGAGACATAGATCAACCATGATCTAATTGAATAATGGAACAGGCTCAAGGGGCTGAATACTCTACTCCTGTTCTTATGTTCCTCTCTCTCCATCTCTCCTGCCCCATATCCCTGTCCCTCAGTCCGCTGTCCACACCCTGCTCCCACCATGGTCTCTCCTTCTCCAGCCCCAGTACCGAGCCTGCTCCCGTCTCCTTCAGACTCCATTACCCACTGAGCAAGGGGAAATGCTCCGGTAAAAAGAATAACAGGGAAGGTGAAGGGTAGGGGAGATTAAATGACAAAAGGGTTGATGGTGGAAAGCCAAAGGGAGTGGCAATGGGACAAGTAAAGAAACAAAAGTTGAGTCTGGAGGTGTAAATGACGGAATCATGAACAGCTGCTTCCGAAAGCAAAAACAATAGAAAAACGAGTTAAAATCAAAATCTGCAAAAAAAAAGGAAACAAGAAAGGGGCCAGAGATGACAATCTGAAATTGTTGAACTCAATGTTGAGTCCAGAAGGCTGTAAAGTGCCTCAATGAAAGATGAGGTTCAGTTCCTCGAGATTCAATTGAGCTTCATTGGAACAGGAAGCCGAAGACAGAGAGATCAGAGTGGGAGCAAAGCGGAAAATTACAATGGAAGGCTGCTGGAAGCTCGGGATCCTGCTTGCAGATTGAACAGAGGTGTTCTGCAAAGCAATCACCCAATCTGCATTTCATCTCCCAAATGTAGAGCAGACCACATCGTGAGCAGTGAATACAGGAGACTAAATTGAAAGTACACAAAAATTGCTCTTTTACCTGGAAGGACTCTGTGGCCTTGGAAAGTGAGAAGGGAGGAACTAAATGGACAGGTGTTACATCTCCTGTGCTTGCAACGGAAAGGGGCCCAGGAAAGGGGAGAGGCTGTTGGGGGTGATTGAGGAGTGGACCAGGGTGTCGTGGAGGGAACTGTCCCTTTGGAATGTTGAAACTGGAGGGGGGAGATGCATTTGGTGGTCGTATCATGCTGGAGGTGGTTCAAATGGCCAAGGATGATCTGTTGAATACGGAGGCTGGTGGGGTGAAAGGTGGGGACAAGGGGAACTTCATCATGGTTCTGGGAGGGGAAGGGGTGAGGGCAGAAGTGCAGGAAATGGGACGGACACGGTGGGGGGACTCCTTGGTTGAGGAAAAAGGAAGACATATCGGAAGCATTGGGATGAAAGGTTGCATCATCAGAACAGATATGATGGGAGACGGAGAAACTGGGAGATTGAAATGGAGTCGGAGTGTGAGGAAGAGTAATCGAGTTAGCTGAAGGAATCAGTGGGCCTATTGTGAATATTGGCTGATTGTCTCCATTCCTGGATGTAGGCTGAGAGGTCAAGGAAGGGAAGAGTTGGAGATGCAACATGTGAAGGTGAGTGAAGGGTGGAAATTGGAAGTTGATGCAATTTTCCAGATCAGTGTGATATCAGGAAATGGCACCAATACACTTTGTTTCCAATTTCCACTGATGAAAGGTCACAGACCTGAAACTTTAACTCTGTTTCTCTCTTCACAGATGCTGCCAGACCTGCTGTGCATTTCCAGAACTGTTTTAATTTCAGATTTCCAGCATCTGCATTATCTTTTATTTTAGCGATTTAATTAAAGCTCTTTCAATCTAGTATACTGTATTCACTGCTCAGAATGTGATCTCCTCTGCAATGTGGAGAAAGCAGATTGGGTGACCGCTTTGCAGAACATCTCCATTCAGTCCGCATGCGTGACCCAAGCTTCCCGTTCCGTTATTTTAATTCTCCACCTTGATCCCACTCTGACATCTCTGTCTTCAGCCTCATACACTGTTTCAATGAAGCTCGAGGAACAGAACCTCATCTTTCAATAAGGCATTTGACAGCCTTCCAGACTCAACATTGAGTTCAACTATTTCAGATTGTAATCCCTTCCTTTTTCTTTGCGGGTTTCAGTTTTACTTTTGTTTTTATTCCTTTTCTTTGCTTTAGAAGGGCAGGTTTTCATGATTTTGCCAATCACACCTCCTCTTTACTTGTCCCATTACCACTCCCTTTGGCCTTGCAGCAACAACCCTTTTTTTCATTTAATCCCTTCTCCCGTCCACCCGATTACAGACATTCCCTTTTGCTCTATTTCCAACCTTCCCCGTTCCACCTGCTTAAACCCGATTACATTCCGAACATTTCCCAGTTCTGACAAAAGGGCATCGATCTTAAACGTTGGCAGTTTTGGCATCATCTGTAGAGAAATTGTTGAGTATTTCCAGCATTTTCTATTTTTATTCAGATTTCCAGCAACCACAGTATTTTGCTCTTGTATTGATGCCCCAGTATCCAGCCTGGCACTGTCCCTCTCACACCCCATTACTCACTGACTGAGGATTAATGCCCCAGCACCCAGTCTAGCACTATCCCTCTCACACACCATTATTTACTGACTGAGAACAACAAAGAACAAACAAGCCTGTGCCGATCCAGATCCTCTATCTAAACATGTCGCCTATTTTCTTAGGGTCTGTATCTCTTTGCTTCCTGCTCATTCATGTATCTGTCTAGATACATCTTAAAAGAAGCTATCGTGCCCGCGTCTACCACCTCCGCTGGCAACGCGTTCCAGGCACCCACCACCCTCTGTGTAAAGAACTTTCCACACATATCCCCCCTAAACTTTTCCCCTCTCACTTTGAACTCGTGACCCCTAGTAATTGAATCCCCCACTCTGGGAAAAAGCTTCTTGCTATCCACCCTGTCTATACCTCTCATGATTTTGTACACCTCAATCAGGTCCCCCCTCAACCTCCGTCTTTCTAATGAAAATAATCCTAATCTACTCAACCTCACTTCATAGCTAGCGCCCTCCATATAAGGCAACATCCTGGTGAACCTCCTCTGCACCCTCTCCAAAGCATCTACATCCTTTTGGTAATGTGGCGAACAGAACTGCACGCAGTATTCCAAATGTGGCCAAACCAAAGTCTTATACAACTGTAACATGACCTGCCAACCCTTGTACTCAATACCCCGTCCGATGAAGGAAAGCATGCCGTATGCCTTCTTGACCACTCTATTGACCTGCGTTGCCACCTTCAGGGAACAATGGACCTGAACACCCAAATCTCTCTGTACATCAATTTTCCCCAGGACTTTTCCATTTACTGTATAATTCACTCTTGAATTGGATCTTCCAAAATGCATCACCTTGCATTTGCCCTGATTGAACTCCATCTGCCATTTCTCTGCCCAACTCTCCAATCTATCTATATTCTGCTGTATTCACTGACAGTCCCCTTCACTATCTGCTACTCCACCAATCTTAGTGTCGTCTGCAAACTTGCTAATCAGACCACCTATACTTTCCTCCAAATCATTTATGTATATCACAAACAACAGTGGTCCCAGCACGGATCCCTGTGGAACACCACTGGTCACACGTCTCCATTTTGAGAAACTCCCTTCCACTGCTACTCTCTGTCTCCTGTTGCCCAGCCAGTTCTTTATCCATCTAGCTAGTACACCCTGGACCCCATGCGACCTCACTTTCTCCATCAGCCTACCATGGGGAACCTTATCAAACGCCTTACTGAAGTCCATGTATATGACATCTACAGCCCTTCCCTCATCAATCAACTTTGTCACTTCCTCAAAGAATTCTATTAAGTTGGTAAGACATGACCTTCCCTGCACAAAACCATGTTGCCTATCACTGATAAGCCCATTTTCTTCCAAATGGGAATAGATCCTATCCCTCAGTATCTTCTCCAGCAGCTTCCCTACCACTGAGTTCAGGGTCACTATAATAATGCTATAATTACCTGGATTTTCCCTGCTACCCTTCTTAAACAAGGGGACAACATTAGCAATTCTCCAGTCCTCCGGGACCTCACCCGTGTTTAAGGATGCTGCAAAGATATCTGTTAAGGCCCCAGCTATTTCCTCTCTCGCTTCCCTCAGTAACCTGGGATAGATCCCATCCGGACCTGGGGACATGTCCACCTTAATGCCTTTTAGAATACCCAACACTTCCTCCCTCCTTATGTCGACTTGACCTAGAGTAATCAAACATCTGTCCCTAACCTCAACATCCGTCATGTCCCTCTCCTCGGTGAATACCGATGCAAAGTACTCGTTTAAAATCTCACCCATTTTCTCTGACTCCACGCATAACTTTCCTCCTTTGTCCTTGAGTGAGCCAATCCTTTCTCTCGTTACCCTCTTGCTCCTTATATATGAATAAAAGGCTTTGGGATTTTCCTTCACCCTGTTTGCTAAAGATATTTCATGACCCCTTTTAGCCCTCTTAATTCCTCGTTTCAGATTGGTCCTACATTCCCGATATTCTTTCAAAGCTTCGTCTTTCTTCAGCCTCCTAGACCTTATGTATGCTTCCTTTTTCCTCTTAGCTAGTCTCACAATTTCACCTGTCATCCATGGTTCCCTAATCTTGCCATTTCTATCCCTCATCTTCACAGGAACATGTCCCTCCTGCACGCTAATCAACCTCTCTTTAAAAGCCTCCCACATATCAAATGTGGATTTACCTTCAAACAGCTGCTCCCAATCTACATTCCCCAGCTCCTGCCGAATTTTGGTATAGTTGGCCTTCCCCCAATTTAGCACTATTCCTTTAGGACCACTCTCGTCTTTGTCCATGAGTATTCTAAAACTTACGGAATTGTGATCACTATTCCCAAAGTAGTCCCCTACTGAAACTTCAACCACCTGGCCGGGCTCATTCCCCAACACCAGGTCCAGTATGGCCCCTTCCCGAGTTGGACTATTTACATACTGCTCTAGAAAACCCTCCTGGATGCTCCTTACAAATTCTGCTCCATCTGGACCTCTAACACTAAGTGAATCCCAGTCAATGTTGGGAAAATTAAAATCTCCTACATCTTTCCATAATCTGTTTACATATTTGTACCTCTATCTCACGCTCGCTGTTGGGAGGCCTGTAGTACAGCCCCAACATTGTTACTGCACCCTTCCTATTTCTGAGTTCTGCCCATATTGCCTCACTGCTCGAGTCCTCCATAGTGTCCTCCTTCAGCACAGCTGTGATATCCTCTTTGACCAGTAATGCAACTCCTCCACCCCTTTTACCTCCCTCTCTATCCCGCCTGAAGCATCGATATCCTGGGATATATAGTTGCCAATCATGCCCTTCCCTCAACCAAGTCTCAGCAATAGCAATTACTTATTAAGGGTTAAGCCCAAGTACCCAGTCTAGAACTGTCCCTCTCACACACCATTACTCACTGACTGAGGGTTAATGCCCCAGTACCCAGTCTGGCACTGTCCCTCTCACAATCCATTACTCACTGACTGAGGGTTAATGCCCCAGTACCCAGTCTAGCACTATCCCTCTCACACCCCATTACTCACTGACTGAGGGTTAATGCCCCAGTACCCAGTCTAGCACTATCCCTCTCACACCCCATTATTCACTGACCAAGGATTAATGCCCCAGTACCCAGTCTAGTACTATCCCTCTCACACCCCATTACTCACTGACCAAGGATTAATGCCCCAGTACCCAGTCTAGCACTATCCCTCTCACACCCCATTACTCACTGACCGAGGGTTAATGCCCCAGTACCCAGTCTAGAACTGTCCCTCTCACAATCCATTACTCACTGACCAAGGATTAATGCCCCAGTACCCAGTCTAGCACTGTCCCTCTCACACACCATTATTCACTGACTGAGGGTTAATGCCCCAGTACCCAGTTGGCTCTGTCTCTCACACCCCATTAAGAACATCAGAAATAGGAACAGGAGTAGGCTATTCGGCCCCTCAAGCCTGCCCTGCCAATCAATAAGATCACGGCTGATCTGCCCAAGACCTCAACTCCTCTGCCATGCCAGCTCCTCATAGCCCTCAACTCCCCAATATTTCAAAAATCTACCTCTTTTTTAAATACTTTCAGTGATCTAGTCTCCACAACTTTCTGGGGGAGAGAATTCCAGACATTCACTACCCTCTGAGAGAAGAAATTCCTTCGCATCTCAGTTTTAAATGAGTGTCCCCTTATTCTGTAACTATGTCTCCTAGTTTGAGATTCCCCCACTAGTGAAACATCTTCTCAACATCTACCCTGTAAAGCCGCCTCAGTATCTTGTACCTTTCAATAAGATCACCCCTCATTCTTCTAAATTTCGAATGAATAAAGGCCTAACCTGTTTAGCTGTTCTTGATATGTCAACCCCTTCATCCCAGGAATCAGCCTCGTGAACCTCTTTTGAACTGCCTCCAATGCCAGTAAATCCTTTCATAAATACGGGGACCAAAATTAGACGCAGTACTCCAGGTGCGGTCTCACCAACACCCGGTACAGTTGTAATAAGATTTACCTATTTTTAAACTCCAACCCCCGAGCAATAAAGGCCAAAATTCCTTTTGCCGCCTTAGTTACTTGCTGCACCTGCATGCTAACTTTGTGTTTCATGCACAAGAACACCCAAATCCCTCTGTGCATTTAAATAATAGTCTGCCTTTTGATCTCACACTTCCCCACATTAAACTCCATCTGCCAGGTTTTTGCCCACTCACTCAACCTATCTATATCCCCTTTCAGATTCCTTATGTCCTCATCACAACATGGCTTCCCACCTATTTTGTATCATTAGCAAATTTGGATATATTACACTCTGCTCCCTCCTCCAAGTCATGAATATAGATAGTAAATAATTGAGGCCCCAAGCCTGATCCTTATGGCGCTCCATTAGTTATGTATTTCCAACCTGAAAAAGACCCATTAATCCAGAATCTGTCTTCTGTGAGTTAACCAATCCTCAATCCATGCTAATACATTACCTCCAATACCATGAGCTCCTATCTTGTGCAATAATCTTTTATGTGACACCTTATCAAATGCCTTCTGGAAATCTAAATACACTCCATCTACCGGTTCCCCGTTATCCCAAATAACTCTAGCAAATCTGTCAAACATGATTTCCCTTTCACAAAACCATGTTGACTCTGTTTGATTACGTTAAGCTTTTCTAAATGTCCTGCTATTTCTTTCTTAATAATGGACTCCAGCATTTTCCCAATGACCGATGTTAAGCTGACTGGCCTGTAGTTTCTTGCTTTTTGTTTCCCTCCCTTCTTGAACAGGGGCATCACATTAGTGGTTTTCCAATCCGCTGGACCCTCCCAGAATCCAGTGAGTTCTGGAATATTTCGACCAATGCCTCCACTATCTCTGCAGCCACCTCCTTTAAAACCCTTGGATGTAGGCCATCAGGTCCTGGGAACTTGTCTGCCTTTAGCCCCATTAGTTTGTCAAATACTTTGTCCATCGTGATAGAGACTGTTACAAGATCTTTCCTCCCATTAGCTCCTTGCTATCTGATATCTGTGGGATGTTTATAGTGTCCTCCACCGTGAAGACTGATGCAAAATATTGGTTTAAATTATCTGCCATTTCCCTGTTCCCCGTTATCAATTCTCCAGTTGCATCCTCCAAGGGTCCCACACTCACTTTAGCTACTCTCTTTTTATATATCCGTAGAAGCTCTTGCTGTTTGCTTTTATATTTTTTGCCTATTTACTTTCAGAATCAATTGTCTCCCTCATTATTAGCTTTTTAGTCATCCACTGCTGGTTCCTAAAAAATTCCCTGTCGACTGGCCGACCATTAGTTTTTGCTGCTTTTTTAAAAATTCATTCATGGGATGTGGGCGTCGCTGGCCAGGCCAGCATTTATTGCCCATCCCTAATTGCTTTTGAGAAGGTGGTGGTGAACTGCCTTCTTGAACCGCTGCAGTCCATTTGGGGTAGGTACACCCATGGTGCTGTTAGGAAGGTTGTTCCAGGATTTTGACCCAGCAACAGTGAAGGAACAGCAATATAGTTCCAAGTCAGGATGGTGTGTGACTTGGAGGGGAACTTGCAGGTGGTGGTGTTCCCATGTACTTGCTGCCCTTGTCCTTCTAGTTGGAAGAGGTCGCGGGTTTGGAAGGTGCTGTCTGAGGAGCCTTGGTGCATTGCTGCAGTGCATCCTGTAGATCGTACACACTGCTGCCACAGTGCGTCAGTGGTGGAGGGAGTAAATGTTTGTAGATGGGGTGCCAATCAAGTGGGCTGCTTTGTCCTGGATGGTGTCGAGCTTCTTGAGTGTTGCTGGAGTTGCACCCATCCAGGCAAGTGAAGAGTATTCCATCACTCTCCTGACTTGTGCCTTGTAGATGGTGGACAGGCTTTGGGGAGTCAGGAGGTGAGTTACTTGCCTCAGGATTTCTAGCCTCTGACTTGCTACTCCAGTTCAGTTTCTGGTCAATGGTAACCCCGAGGATGTTGATAGTGGGGGATTCAGCGATGGTAATGCTGTTGAATGTCAAGGGGAGATGGCTAGATTCTCTCTTGTTGGAGATGGTCATTGCTTGGCACTTGTGTGGCGCGAATGTTACTTGCCACTTATCAGCCCAGGCCTGGATATTGTCCAGGTCTTGCTGCATGTCGACACGGACTGCTTCAGTATCTGAGGAGTCACGAATGGTGCTGAACATTGTGCAATCATCAGCGAACATCCCCACTTCTGACCTTATGATTGAAGGAAAGTCATTGATGAAACAGCTGAAGATGGTTGGGCCCAGGACACTACCCTGAGGAACTCCTGCAGTGATGTCCTGGAGCTCAAATGATTGACCTCCAACAACCACAACCATCTTCCTTTGTGTTAGGTATGACTCCAGCCAGCGGCGGGTTTTCCCTCTGATTCCCATTGACCTCAGTTTTGCTAGGGCTCCTTGATGCCATACTCGGTCAAATGCTGCCTTGATGTCAAGGGCAGTCACTCTCACCTCACCTCTTGAGTTCAGCTCTTTTGTCCATGTTTGAACCAAGGCTGTAATGAGGTCAGGAGCTGAGTGGTCCTGGCAGAACCCAAACTAAGCATCACTGAGCAGGTTATTGCTAAGCAAGTGCCGCTTGATAGCACTGTTGATGACATCTTCCATCACTTTACTGATGATTGAGAGTAGGCTGATGGGGCGGTAATTGGCCGGGTTGGACTTGTCCTGCTTTTTGTGTACAGGACATACCTGGGCAATTTTCCACATTGCAAGGTAGATGCCAGTGTTGTAGCTGTACAGGAACAGCTTGGCTAGGGGCGCGACAAGTTCTGGAGCACAGCTTTTCAGTACTATTGCCGGAATATTGTCAGGGCCCATAGCTTTTGCAGTATCCAGTGCCTTCAGTCGTTTCTTGATATCACGCGGAGTGAATCGAATTGGCTGAAGTCTGGCATCTATGATGCTGGGGACTTCAGGAGGAGGCCGAGATGGATCATCAACTCGGCACTTCTGGCTGAAGATTGTTGCAAATGCTTCAGCCTTATCTTTCGCACTGATGTGCTGGGCTCCCCCATCATTGAGGATGGGGATATTTGTGGAGTCACCTCCTCCAGTTAGTTGTTTCATTGTCCACCACCATTCACGGCTGGATGTGGCAGGAGTGCAGAGCTTAGATCTGATCTGTTGGTTATGGGATCGCTTAGCTCTGTCTATCGCATGCTGCTTACGCAGTTTGGCATGCAGATAGTCCTGTGTTGTAGCTTCACCAGGTTGACATTTTGAGGTATGCCTGGTGCTGCACCTGGCATGCCCTGCTGCACTCTTCATTGAACCAGGGTTGGTCTCCTGGCTTGATGGTAATGGTAGAGTGGGGGATATGTCAGGCCATGAGGTTACAGATTGTGGTTCAGTACAATTCTGCTGCTGCTGATGGCCCACAGCTCCTCATAGATGCCCGGTTTTGCATTGCTAGATCTGTTTGAAATCTATCCCATTTAGCACGGTGATAGTGCCACACAACACGATGGACGGTATCCTCAATGTGAAGGCGTGACGTCGTCTCCACAAGGACTGTGCGGTGGTCACTCCTACCAATGCAGTCATGGACAGAAGCATCTGCAGCAGGCAGATTGGTGAGGACGAGGTCAAGTATGTTTTTCCCTCGTGTTGGTTCCCCCAGCACCTGCCACAGACCCAGTCTAGCAGCTATGTTCTTTAGGACTCGGCCAGCTCGGTCAGTAGTGGTGCTACCGAGCCACTCTTTGTGATGGACATTGAAGTCCCCCACCCAGAGTACATTCTGTGCCCTTGCCACCCTCAGTGCTTCCTCCAAATGGTGTTCAACATGGAGGAGTACTGAGTCATCAGCTGAGGGAGGGCGGTAGGTGGTAATCAGTAGGAGGTTACCTTGCCCATGTTTGACCTGATGCCATGAGACTTCATGGGGTCCGGAGTCGATGTTGAGGACTCCCAGGGCAACTCCCTCCGTACTGTATACCACTGTCCCGCCACCTCTGGTGGGTCTGTTCTGCTGGTGGGACAGGACATACCCGGGGATGGTGACGGCAGTGTCTGGGACATTGCCTGTAAGGTATGATTCTGTGAATATGACTATGTCAGGCTGTTGCTTGATTAATCTGTGGGACAGCTCTCCCAACTTTAGAACAAGCCCCCAGATGTTAGTAAGGAGGACTTTTCAGGGTCGACAGGGCTGGGTTTGCCGTTGTCGTTTCCGGTGCCTAGGTCGATGCCAGGTGGTCTGTCCAGTTTCATTCCTTTTTAATGACTTCGTAGCGATTAGGTACAACTGAGTGGCTTGCTAGGCCATTTCAGAGGGCATGTAAGAGTTACCCACATTGCTGTGGGTCTTGAGTCACATGTATGCCAGACCAGGTAAGGACAGCAGATTTCCTTCCCTGAAGGACATTAGCGAACCAGATGGGTTTTTACAACAATCGACAATGGTTTCGTGGCCATCATTAGACTAGCTTTTAATTCCAGATTTATTAAACAAATTCAAATTCCACCTTCTGCTGTGGTGGCATTCGAACCCATGTCCCCAGAGAAATACCCTGGGTCTTTGTATGCCTTAGTTTTTGATTGGATACTCTCCTTGACTGCCTTTGTTAACCATGAGTGGTTCATCGTTCTCATCAGGTCCTTCTTTTTGGCCGCGATAAATTTTTGCTGAGCATTATGAAATATTTGCTTAAATGTCTGCCACTGCTCATCCACTGACCTTCCTGTGAGTCTATTTTCCCAGCCCGCTTTAGGCAACTCTTTCTTCATACCTCCGTAATTGCCCTTGTTTAAGTTGAGGACACTGGTTTGAGACCCGAGTTGCTTGCCCTGAAACTGAATTTGAAATTCTACCATGTTGTGATTGCTACCCCCTAGAGGATCCTGAACTACGATATCTCTTATTAATCCTACCTCATTACACATTACTAGATATAAAATAGCCTGTTTCTTGGTAGGTTCTGCAACGTATTGCTCTAAGTAACAATCCCTGATGCACTCTACAAATTTCTCTCCCATGTTATCTCTGCTAATCTGATTTGTCCAGTCAATATTAAGAGTTGGTGCAGGAGGGAGGGTTTTAGATTCCTGGACCACTGGGACCTGTACAAGCGGGACGGTCTGCATCTGAACCAGAGGGGGACTAACATCCTTGCTGGAAGGTTTGCTGGTGCTGTTGGGAGGAGTTTAAACTAATTTGGCAGGGGGAGGTGACGCAGACTCCTAGCAGAATAGGGACACAGCTAAACACAGGAAAGCAAGCAAGCCAGAGGGAATACAGCGGAAGTAAGTTTCAAGGGAGTAAGACCAGGATGGATGGCCTCTACTTTAATGCCAGGAGTATTACAGGTAAAGCGGATGAGTTAAGGGCAAGGATTGACACGTGGAATTGTGATATAGTAGCCATCACGGAGACATGGCTGAGGGAGGGGCAGGATTGGCAGCTCAATATCCTGGGATATACAATCTTCAGGCGAGACAGAGGAAGGGGTAAAAGAGGGGAGGGCATTGCAATATTAGTTAAGGAGTCAGTTACTGCAGGAAGGAGAGATGATATCTTGGAGGGGGCATCAAATGAAGCTTTATGGGTAGAGTTTAGGAATAAAAAAGGGACAGCCACATTGCTAGGTGTTTATTATAGACCCCCAGATAGTCAGCAGGAAATTGAGGAGCAAATATGTGCACAATTCGCAGAGGTGTGTAAAAATAATAATTCTTTGGCCTCCTTATCTCGAGAGACAATGGATACGCGCCTGGAGGTGGTCAGTGGTTTGTGAAGCAGCGCCTGGAGTGGCTATAAAGGCCAATTCTAGAGTGACAGGCTCTTCCACAGGGGCTGCAGAGAAATTTGTTTGTCTGGGCTGTTGCGCAGTTGGCTCTTCCCTTGCGCCTCTGTCTTTTTTCCTGCCAACTACTAAGTCTCTTCGACTCGCCACATTTTAGCCCCGTCTTTATGGCTGCCCACAGAGGTGTGTAAAAATAATAATAGGGTAATTATATTAGATGATTTCAACTTTCCCAACATTAATTGGGATAGTCATCGTGTTAAGGGCTTAGATGGACTGGAGTTCTTAAAATGTATACAGGAGAACTTTTTAGCTCAATATGTAGAGGGTCCAACAAGAGAAGGTGCAGTGCTGGAGCTAATTCTTGGGAATGAAGCCGTACAGGTGGTTGATGTGTTGGTGGGGGTGCATTTTGGTGATAGCAACCACAACATGGTAAAATTTAAGCTTGTTATGGAGAAAGAAATAGACAAGTTGCAAAAAAAGGTTTTGGATTGGGGGAGAACGAATTTTAGTATAATAAGGCAGGATCTGGCCAAGGTAGACTGGAAAGAGTTACTTGTCGGGAAATCTGCAGAAGAACAGTGGGGTGCATTCGAAAAGGAAATGGGGAGGGTACAGGCCCAACATGTTCCCTCTAGGGTAATAGGTAGGAGCAACAAGCCCAGAGAACCATGGATGACCAGAAACATTCAGGGTACGATGAGAAGGAAAAGAGAGGCTTTTAGCAAATACAAGGAGAGCAAATCAACGGAAGCATCAGTGGAGTACAGAAAGTGTAGGATGGAGCTTAAGAAAGCAATTAGGAGAGCAAAGAGGGGATATGAGAAAGCTCTGGCTGGTAAAAGCAGGGAAAATCCCAAGATATTTTATAAGCATATCAATGGAAAGAGGATAACCAGGGAAAGAGTAGGACCCATTAGGGACCAATGGGGAAATCTGTGGGTGGAGCCAGAGGACATTGGTAGGGTGTTGAATGAATACTTCACATCTGTCTTCACCCAAGAGAATGAGGATGTAGATATGGAACTCAAAGAGACTGTGAGGTTCTTGAGCAAATTGTCATAGGGAGTGACAAAGTATTGGAGGTTTTGGCAGGCTTAAAAGTGGACAAATCTCCAGGTCCAGACGATTTGTGTCCCAGGATGCTGTGGGAGGCGAGGGTGGAGATTGCAGGGGCTCTGACCTTAATTTTTAATTCCTCTTTGGCCACGGGGGAGGTGCCAAAGGACTGGAGAACAGCTAAAGTGGTCCCACTATTTAAGAAAGGTTGTAGAGATAAGCCAGGGAACTACAGACCAGTGAGTCTCATGTCAGTGGTAGGGAAACTATTGGAGAAAATTCTGAAGGAGAGAATCTATCTCCACTTGGAGAGCCAAAATTTGATTAGGAATAGTTAACATGGCTTTGTCAGAGGGAGGTCATGCCTAACAAATTTGATTGAATTTTTTGAGCATGTGACCAGGTGTGTCGATGAGGGTAGTGCAGTTGATGTAATTTACCTGGATTTCAGCAAAGCCTTTGACAAGGTCCCACATGGGAGACTTATCAAGAAAGCAAATGCACATGGGATACAGGGTAACTTGATGAGATGGATTCAAAATTGGCTTAGCGTAGGAGACAGAGAGTGATGACAGACGGCTGTTTTAGTGACTGGAAGCCAGTGTCCAGTGGCGTACCACAGGGATCTGTGCTGGGTCCCCTATTGTTTGTCATTTATATAAACGACATAGATGACTATGTGGGGGGCAGGATCAGTAAGTTCACGGATGACACAAAGATTGGCCGAGTGGTTAACAGTGAGGTTGAGTGTCTTGGGTTACAGGAAGATATAGACGAGATGGTCAAGTGGGCAGAAAAGTGACAGATGGAATTTAACCCTGAAAAGTGTGAGGTGATACACTTTGGAAGGAGTAATGTGACACGGAAGTATTCAATGAATGGCCTGACACTGGGAAGTTCCAAGGAACAAAGGGAACTTGCCGTGTTTGTCTATAGATCTCTGAAGGCAGAAGGGCAGGTTAATAGGGTGGTGAAAAAGGCATATGGGACACTTGCCTTTATCAATCGAGGCATAGATTACAAAAGCAGAGAGGTCATGTTGGAGTTGTATAGAACTTTGGTAAGGCCACAGCTGGAGTACTGTGTGCAATTCTGGTCGCCACATTATTGGAAGGTTGTGATTGCACTGGAGGGGTTCAGAGGAAATTCAGCAGGATGTTGCCTGGGATGGAACATTTAAGCTATGAAGAGAGGTTGGATAGGCTTGGGTTGTTCTCGCTGGAGCAGAGAAGACTGAGGGGTGACCTGATTGAGTTGTACAAGATTATGAGGGGCATGGACAGGGTGGATAGGGAGCAGCTGTTCTCTACTTGAAGGATCAGTTACGAGGGGACACAAGGTTAAGGTGAGGGGCAGGAGGTTTAAGGGGGATTTGAGGAAGAACTTTTTTGACAGTCTGGAATGCACTGCCTGGGAGGGTAGTAGAGGCGGGTTGCCTCACATCCTTTAAAAAGTACCTGGATGAGCACTTGGCATGTCATAACATTCAAGGCTATGGGCCAAGTACTGGCAAATGGGATTAGGTAGACAGAGAGGTATCTTTAATGCATCGGTGCAGACTCGATGGGCCGAAGGGCCTCTTCTGCACTGTATTATTCTGTGATTCTGTGATTATTTGAATATGCAGATTAAAATCACCCATGACAATTGCTGTGCCCTTCTTACATGCTTCCATTATTTCCCAATTTATACTTTGTCCTAAAATGAGGCAACTCTTCAGGGGGCCTACAGACGACTCCAACCCATGACTTCTTCCTCTTGCTATTCCTTATTCCCACCCAAACTTATTCCACATCACAATCTATTGCACCTATATCACTACTCACCACCGCACTGATACCTTCCTTTATTAACAAAGCTACCCTACCTCCTTTTCCTTTTTACCTATTTTTCCGGAACGTCGAATACCCTTGAATATTGAGTTCCCAGTCTTTGTCAGCCTGCAACCACGTCTCTGTAATTGCTATCAAGTCATATTCATTTATTTCTATTCATGCCATCAACTCATCTATCTTGTTACAAATGCTGTGTGATTTCAGATAAAGAGCCTTAAGCTTTGACTTTTTACCATTATTACTCATTCTGGTTCTAATTTCTGCTGCACTCTTCTGCTTATAATTTCTTCCCCTTCCTGTCACACTTTGATTACCATTCACCTCTTCATTATCCTGCACCTCTGCTCTCTCGTTTCTTTTTGATTTTTTAAACGTCCCTTCAATTGAACCCTCCCCCCAACTAATTAGTTTATTCACTGACCGAGGGTTAATGCCCCAGTACCCAGTCTGGCACTGCCCCTCTCACACCCCATCACTCACTGACTGAGGGTTAATGCCCCAGTACCCAGTCTGGCACTGTCCCTCTCACAACCCATTCCTCACTGACCGAGGGTTAATGCCCCAATACCCAGTCTGGCACTGTCCCTCTCACAACCCATTACTCACTGACTGAGGGTTAATGCCCCAAGTACCCAGCTTGGCACTGTCCCTCTCACACCCCATTACTCACTGACTGAGGGTTAATGCCCCAGTCCCCAGTCTGGCACTGTCCCTCTCACAACCCATTCCTCACTGACCGAGGGTTAATGCCCCAATCCCCAGTCTGGCACTGTCCCTCTCACAACCCATTACTCACTGACTGAGGGTTAATGCCCCAATACCCAGTCTGGCACTGTCCCTCTCACACCCCATTACTCACTGACTGAGGGTTAATGCCCCAGTACCCAGTCTGGCACTATCCCTGTCACAACCCATTACTCACTGACTGAGGGTTAATGCCCCAGTACCCAGTCTGGCACTGTCCCTGTCACAACCCATTACTCACTGACTGAGGGTTAATGCCCCAGTACCCAGTCTGGCACTGTCCCTCTCACACCCCATCACTCACTGACTGAGGGTTAATGCCCCAATACCCAGTCTGGCACTGTCCCTCTCACACCCCATTACTCACTGACTGAGGGTTAATGCCCCAGTACCCAGTCTGGCACTGTCCCTCTCACAACCCATTCCTCACTGACCGAGGGTTAATGCCCCAGTACCCAGTCTGGCACTATCCCTGTCACAACCCATTACTCACTGACTGAGGGTTAATGCCCCAGTACCCAGTCTGGCACTATCCCTGTCACAACCCATTTCTCACTGACTGAGGGTTAATGCCCCAGTACCCAGTCTGGCACTTTCCCTCTCACACCCCATCACTCACTGACTGAGGGTTAATGCCCCAATACCCAGTCTGGCACTGCCCCTCTCACACCCCATTACTCACTGATTGAGGGTTAATGCCCCAGTACCCAGTCTGGCACTGTCCCTCTCACAACCCATTCCTCACTGACCGAGGGTTAATGCCCCAGTACCCAGTCTGGCACTTTCCCTCTCACACCCCATCACTCACTGACTGAGGGTTAATGCCCCAATACCCAGTCTGGCACTGTCCCTCTCACACCCCATTACTCACTGACTGAGGGTTAATGCCCCAGTACCCAGTCGAGATAAGGAGGCCCAAAAGAAAAGAAAACTCATTCTGGTTCTAATTTCTGCTGCACTCTTCTGCTTATAATTTCTTCCCCTTCCTGTCACACTTTGATTACCATTCACCTCTTCATTATCCTGCACCTCTGCTCTCTCGTTTCTTTTTGATTTTTTAAACGTCCCTTCAATTGAACCCTCCCCCCAACTAATTAGTTTATTCACTGACCGAGGGTTAATGCCCCAGTACCCAGTCTGGCACTGCCCCTCTCACACCCCATCACTCACTGACTGAGGGTTAATGCCCCAGTACCCAGTCTGGCACTGTCCCTCTCACAACCCATTCCTCACTGACCGAGGGTTAATGCCCCAATACCCAGTCTGGCACTGTCCCTCTCACAACCCATTACTCACTGACTGAGGGTTAATGCCCCAAGTACCCAGCTTGGCACTGTCCCTCTCACACCCCATTACTCACTGACTGAGGGTTAATGCCCCAGTCCCCAGTCTGGCACTGTCCCTCTCACAACCCATTCCTCACTGACCGAGGGTTAATGCCCCAATCCCCAGTCTGGCACTGTCCCTCTCACAACCCATTACTCACTGACTGAGGGTTAATGCCCCAATACCCAGTCTGGCACTGTCCCTCTCACACCCCATTACTCACTGACTGAGGGTTAATGCCCCAGTACCCAGTCTGGCACTATCCCTGTCACAACCCATTACTCACTGACTGAGGGTTAATGCCCCAGTACCCAGTCTGGCACTGTCCCTGTCACCAGGTTTCATGGAGGCACCCAAGATCACGTCGTTGGCACCAGCTAGACCTCATTGTCACAAGGCGAGCCGCCTTAAACAGTGTTCAAATCACACGCAGCTTCCACAGTGCGGACTGCGACACCGACCACTCCCTGGTGTGCAGCAAGGTTAGACTCAGACCAAAGAAGTTGCATCATTCCAAGCAGAAGGGCCACCCGCGCATCAACACGAGCAGAATTTCTCACCCACAGCTGTTACAAAAATTTCTAAATTCACTTGTAACAGCCCTTCAAAACACTCCCACAGGGGATGCTGAGACCAAGTGGGCCCACATCAGAGACGCCATCTATGAGTCAGCTTTGACCACCTACGGCAAAAGTGCGAAGAGAAATGCAGACTGGTTTCAATCTCATAATGAAGAGCTGGAACCTGTCATAGCCGCTAAGCGCATTGCACTTTTGAACTACAAGAAAGCCCCCAGCGATTTAACATCCGCAGCACTTAAAGCAGCCAGAAGTACTGCACAAAGAACAGCTAGGCGTTGCGCAAACGACTACTGGCAACACCTATGCAGCCATATTCAGCTGGCCTCAGACACCGGAAACATCAGAGGAATGTATGATGGCATGAAGAGAGCTCTTGGGCCAACCATCAAGAAGATCACCCCCCTCAAATCTAAATCGGGGGACATAATCACTGACCAACGCAAACAGATGGACCGCTGGGTTGAGCACTACCTAGAACTGTACTCCAGGGAGAATGCTGTCACTGAGACTGCCCTCAATGCAGCCCAGCCTCTACCAGTCATGGATGAGCTGGACATACAGCCAACCAAATCGGAACTCAGTGATGCCATTGATTCCCTAGCCAGCGGAAAAGCCCCTGGGAAGGACAGCATTACCCCTGAAATAATCAAGAGTGCCAAGCCTGCTATACTCTCAGCACTACATGAACTGCTATGCCTGTGCTGGGACGAGGGAGCAGTACCCCAGGACATGCGCGATGCCAACATCATCACCCTCTATAAAAACAAAGGTGACCGCGGTGACTGCAACAACTACCGTGGAATCTCCCTGCTCAGCATAGTGGGGAAAGTCTTTGCTCGAGTCGCTCTGAACAGGCTCCAGAAGCTGGCCGAGCGCGTCTACCCTGAGGCACAGTGTGGCTTTCGTGCAGAGAGATCGACTATTGACATGCTGTTCTCCCTTCGTCAGATACAGGAGAAATGCCGTGAACAACAGATGCCCCTCTACATTGCTTTCATTGATCTCACCAAAGCCTTTGACCTCGTCAGCAGACGTGGTCTCTTCAGACTACTAGAAAAGATCGGATGTCCACCAAAGCTACTAAGTATCATCACCTCATTCCATGACAATATGAAAGGCACAATTCAACATGGTGGCTCCTCATCAGAGCCCTTTCCTATCCTGAGTGGTGTGAAACAGGGCTGTGTTCTCGCACCCACACTTTTTGGGATTTTCTTCTCCCTGCTGCTTTCACATGCGTTCAAATCCTCTGAAGAAGGAATTTTCCTCCACACAAGATCAGGGGGCAGGTTGTTCAACCTTGCCCGTCTAAGAGCGAAGTCCAAAGTACGGAAAGTCCTCATCAGAGAACTCCTCTTTGCTGACGATGCTGCTTTAACATCTCACACTGAAGAATGCCTGCAGAGTCTCATCGACAGGTTTGCGTCTGCCTGCAATGAATTTGGCCTAACCATCAGCCTCAAGAAAACGAACATCATGGGGCAGGATGTCAGAAATGCTCCATCCATCAATATTGGCGACCACGCTCTGGAAGTGGTTCAAGAGTTCACCTACCTAGGCTCAACTATCACCAGTAACCTGTCTCTAGATGCAGAAATCAACAAGCGCATGGGTAAGGCTTCCACTGCTATGTTCAGACTGGCCAAGAGAGTGTGGGAAAATGGCGCACTGACACGGAACACAAAAGTCCGAGTGTATCAGGCCTGTGTCCTCAGTACCTTGCTCTACGGCAGCGAGGCCTGGACAACGTATGCCAGCCAAGAGCGACGTCTCAATTCATTCCATCTTCGCTGCCTTCGGAGAATACTTGGCATCAGGTGGCAGGACTATATCTCCAACACAGAAGTCCTTGAAGCGGCCAACATCCCCAGCTTATACACACTACTGAGTCAGCGGCGCTTGAGATGGCTTGGCCATGTGAGCCGCATGGAAGATGGCAGGATCCCCAAAGACACATTGTACAGCGAGCTCGCCACTGGTATCAGACCCACCGGCCGTCCATGTCTCCGTTATAAAGACGTCTGCAAACGCGACATGAAATCGTGTGACATTGATCACAAGTCGTGGGAGTCAGTTGCCAGCATTCGCCAGAGCTGGCGGGCAGCCATAAAGACAGGGCTAAATTGTGGCGAGTCGAAGAGACTTAGTAGTTGGCAGGAAAAAAGACAGAGGCGCAAGGGGAGAGCCAACTGTGCAACAGCCCCAACAAACAAATTTCTCTGCAGCACCTGTGGAAGAGCCTGTCACTCCAGAATTGGCCTTTATAGCCACTCCAGGCGCTGCTTCACAAACCACTGACCACCTCCAGGCGCGTATCCATTGTCTCTCGAGATAAGGAGGCCCAAAAGAAAAGAAAACTCATTCTGGTTCTAATTTCTGCTGCACTCTTCTGCTTATAATTTCTTCCCCTTCCTGTCACACTTTGATTACCATTCACCTCTTCATTATCCTGCACCTCTGCTCTCTCGTTTCTTTTTGATTTTTTAAACGTCCCTTCAATTGAACCCTCCCCCCAACTAATTAGTTTATTCACTGACCGAGGGTTAATGCCCCAGTACCCAGTCTGGCACTGCCCCTCTCACACCCCATCACTCACTGACTGAGGGTTAATGCCCCAGTACCCAGTCTGGCACTGTCCCTCTCACAACCCATTCCTCACTGACCGAGGGTTAATGCCCCAATACCCAGTCTGGCACTGTCCCTCTCACAACCCATTACTCACTGACTGAGGGTTAATGCCCCAAGTACCCAGCTTGGCACTGTCCCTCTCACACCCCATTACTCACTGACTGAGGGTTAATGCCCCAGTCCCCAGTCTGGCACTGTCCCTCTCACAACCCATTCCTCACTGACCGAGGGTTAATGCCCCAATCCCCAGTCTGGCACTGTCCCTCTCACAACCCATTACTCACTGACTGAGGGTTAATGCCCCAATACCCAGTCTGGCACTGTCCCTCTCACACCCCATTACTCACTGACTGAGGGTTAATGCCCCAGTACCCAGTCTGGCACTATCCCTGTCACAACCCATTACTCACTGACTGAGGGTTAATGCCCCAGTACCCAGTCTGGCACTGTCCCTGTCACAACCCATTACTCACTGACTGAGGGTTAATGCCCCAGTACCCAGTCTGGCACTGTCCCTCTCACACCCCATCACTCACTGACTGAGGGTTAATGCCCCAATACCCAGTCTGGCACTGTCCCTCTCACACCCCATTACTCACTGACTGAGGGTTAATGCCCCAGTACCCAGTCTGGCACTGTCCCTCTCACAACCCATTCCTCACTGACCGAGGGTTAATGCCCCAGTACCCAGTCTGGCACTATCCCTGTCACAACCCATTACTCACTGACTGAGGGTTAATGCCCCAGTACCCAGTCTGGCACTATCCCTGTCACAACCCATTTCTCACTGACTGAGGGTTAATGCCCCAGTACCCAGTCTGGCACTTTCCCTCTCACACCCCATCACTCACTGACTGAGGGTTAATGCCCCAATACCCAGTCTGGCACTGCCCCTCTCACACCCCATTACTCACTGATTGAGGGTTAATGCCCCAGTACCCAGTCTGGCACTGTCCCTCTCACAACCCATTCCTCACTGACCGAGGGTTAATGCCCCAGTACCCAGTCTGGCACTTTCCCTCTCACACCCCATCACTCACTGACTGAGGGTTAATGCCCCAATACCCAGTCTGGCACTGTCCCTCTCACACCCCATTACTCACTGACTGAGGGTTAATGCCCCAGTACCCAGTCTGGCACTATCCCTGTCACAACCCATTACTCACTGACTGAGGGTTAATGCCCCAGTACCCAGTCTGGCACTATCCCTGTCACAACCCATTACTCACTGACTGAGGGTTAATGCCCCAGTACCCAGTCTGGCACTGTCCCTCTCACACCCCATTACTCACTGACTGAGGGTTAATGCCCCAATACCCAGTTTGGCACTGTCCCTCTCACAACCCATTACTCACCTGCAGAGACCCCTCCACACAGAAGGACCAGCACTATCAGTCCAATCATTGTTGCTTCTCTCGACAGGCTGCAAAGAACAATTTGTGGGAAATCCTTTCCAAAAGACTGTTGCTTCTCAGTCTGTGAGCTGTGCCCTGTATTGATGGTGATAAACTCTGTTGCGGATAAATCAGACTGCTCCAGACTGATTGGACAGTAACTTATTGTCAAGCCAATCAAATTTAAAACAAACTATGAATCATCAGGCTCCAAGCAGAATAGTTCCAGACAGATTGACTCAGGAGCCCCAACAAAATAACAAACAAGACCGCATTTGTTGACAACGCGAACGGTAGGTGGCGCTGTTTTGGCACATGCGCAAATACAGCATGTATATACAGGGAAGGAGAGAAGGGGAGGAAGGAAAGGGGGAGGGAGGAAGGAAAGAGGGGGAGGGAGGAGGAAAGAGGGGGAGGGAGGAGGAAAGAGGGAGTGGGGGAGGGAGGAAAGAGTAGTGGGGGAGGGAGGAAAGAGGGAGTGGGGAAGGAAAGAGGGGGAGGGGGAAAAGGAAAGAGGAGGAGGGGGAGGGGGAAGGAAAGAGGGGGGTGAGGAAAGAGGGGGAGGGAGGAGGAAAGAGGGAGCGGTGGGGGAGGGAGGAAAGAGGGAGTGGGGGAGGGAGAAAAGAGAGGAAGGAGAAGAGGGAGGGGGGAAGGAAAGAGGGGGAGGGGGAAAAGGAAAGAGGGGGAGGGGGAAGGAAAAAGGGGGGTGAGGAAAGAGGGAGTGGAGGGGGAAAGAGGGAGAGGGCGGAGCGTGGGGGGAGAGGGAGGGAGGGGAGAGTGGGGGGGGAGCAGCGGAGCGGAAGAGGAGTGCCTTTTTCTGTGCATGCGCCAGAAACACAACAGCAAAAGACTTGCTGGCCAGTCCCTGGACCCGGCGACACCAATGTCTTCGCACGCTCGCTCCCCGCAGCTCTCTGCGGCCTCTCGCTTCCAGCCCTCTCCATTCAGCCGTTCCCTCCAGCTGCGGATGCCCAATCCAGTTGCTTCTCCCCTATTTCTCCACTGTACTTCAGGCATTGCAACTGTCTGGTCCCTGCATTTTGCATGCTCCCTCTCCCCTCCCCTCCCCCCTCTCCATCTTCACCTCCCCCTCTTCACCCACCCCTCCCTCCCCCTCTTCATCCACCCCTCCTCTACCCCGCTACCTCCACCCCTCCCTCTACCCCTCCCTCTACCCCCCTACCTCCACCCCTCCCTCTACCCCCCTACCTCCACCCCTCCCTCTACCCCCCTACCTCCACCCCTCTACCTCCACCCCTCCCTCTACCCCCCTACCTCCACCCCTCCCTCTACCTCCACCCCTCCCTCTACCCTGCTACCTCTACCCCCCTACCTCCACCCCTCCCTCTACCCCCCTACCTCCACCCCTCCCTCTACCCTCCTACCTCCACCCCTCCACCACAGTTGAATATCTGAAGTGCAGTTGCAAAGTCGGGGAAATAGCATGCAAATCAAAGCCTCAACAATTCTGGGGTTAATTATTGAAAAGTTTTATTAAGTTCATTAAGTATCCGAGGAACTGCTGTGCATGGATACATGAGTGTTGTGTCCAGCATTCCCGTTAGACAGACAGGCCGAGTCTCTGCTATGCACAGCTAAAGAGATTGTTCCTGGAGAGCCTTGTGGTGAATAAACGCTTGGCTCTCTATTCCACTACTGTATTGTCCATGTGAAGAAGGCAAAGTCACAAGAGTCTGAGCTCAGTCTATTCTTGGTGAATGTTCCCCAAGCGCATCCCAATGTGCATTCCCAATTCATCCATAAATGCAATGATCCTTTCCACATCGTGACGAGCTCTGCAGCATGATCCAGTTGTCTTCGTTGCTTGAATGCTGACCTTAAGTCTCAAGGATTGTTTTCTCGACGGCATGTTTTACATGAAAAGAAATAAAGCAAATCAGAGTCAGAGCTTGCCTCCCTCCATCCACTGAAATGACTGTTGTGCACACCTTTTTAAGTTCTGCAGTGAAGGCACCAATTGATAACGTCGCCAATGAAGCACTTATTACCCACCTCAGATGCAGGAATCAGCACATCCTTGCGTCATCTCCTGCACTGCCTCCTTTGCTTGAATGTCGTCCTTAAGTGTCAAGGATTGTTTTCTCAAGGGCACATTTTACACGAAAGAAAATAAGGAAAGAACATCAGTGTCAGAGCTTCCCTCCCTCCAATGAAATTACTGTTGAGCATGCTCTGTGTTCTGCGGTGAAGGCATGTACTGATAACACCGCCAATGAATCACTTAGTACCCACCTCAGCTGTAGGAGGCAGGATGATGTAACTGCCCCTATCTCGTGATGGTTCAATGCTGCTCTCAGGGAAAACATGAATGATGTGAGGGTGCTGGAAAAAGAAGCACATTTCTTTTGGACTATGAACATAAAGCAGGCCATTTAGCCCAGCTGTTCCCTGCTAGTGGTTATGTTACTCATGCGTCTTCCCATCCATTCCCATTTAATCCTGCCTACTACTATCAGCATCATCTTCCATTTCTTTCACTCTTATCTACCTTTGCCTCAAAGCAACACTGAGGATGGAGAATGGTGTGGCTGCACTCCCACCTCACCAGTTGTGTACGCAGCAAGAGCATTCACATTTGTGCTACCACTGGACACGACATGCTTGTTTCTTTTAGTGCTCAGTCCCTTCTTGCTGAATGTTCCAGAACTGCTTGAACCGTTTGGATGCCCTCTCTGCTTGACAGGCAGCAGCTGGCAATTGCGGAGCCTCACAAGGCTCTGCATGGTTGTTTCAAAGGCAGATGGGGAAACAGGTGGATGTGTGTCCATGTGCACTGCTCTGATGGGTGCAGGAACAGGTGGCACTGTGTCCACGTGCACTGCTCTGACGGGTGCAGGAACAGGTGGCTGAGTGCCCACGTGCACTGCTCTGATGGGTGCAGGAACAGGTGGCAGTGTGTCCATGTGCACTGCTCTGATGGGTGCAGGAACAGGTGGCAGTGTGTCCATGTGCACTGCTCTGATGGGTGCAGGAACAGGTGGCTGTGTGTCCATGTGCACTGCTCTGATGGGTGCAGGAACAGGTGGCACTGTGTCCATGTGCACTGCTCGGATGGGTGCAGGAACAGTTGACTGTGTGTGCATGTGCACTGCTCTGATGGGTGCAGGAACAGGTGGCTGTGTGTCCATGTGCACTGCTCTGATGGGTGCAGGAACAGTTGACTGTGTGTGCATGTGCACTGCTCTGATGGGTGCAGGAACAGGTGGCTGTGTGTCCATGTGCACTGCTCTGATGGGTGCAGGAACAGGTGACTGTGTGTCCATGAGCACTGCTCTGATGGGTGCAGGAACAGGTGACTGTGTGTCCATGTGCACTGCTCTGATGTGAGCAGGAACAGGTGACTGTGTGTCCATGTGCACTGCTCTGATGGGTGCAGGAACAGCTGACTGTGTGTCCATGTGCACTGCTCTGATGGGTGCAGGAACAGGTGGCTGTGTGTCCATGTGCACTGCTCGGATGGGTGCAGGAACAGGTGGCTGTGTGTCCATGTGCACTGCGCTGATGGGTGCAGGAACAGGTGATTCTGTGTCCATGTGCACTGCTCTGATGGGTGCAGGAACGGGTGATTGTGTGTCCATGTGCACTGCTCTGATGGGTGCAGGAACGGGTGATTGTGTGTCCATGTGCACTGCTCTGATGGGTGCAGGAACAGGTGGCTGTGTGTCCATGTGCACTGCTCTGATGGGTGCAGGAACAGGTGGCAGTGTGTCCATGTGCACTGCTCTGATGGGTGCAGGAACAGGTGGCAGTGTGTCCATGTGCACTGCTCTGATGGGTGCAGGAACAGGTGGCTGTGTGTCCATGTGCACTGCTCTGATGGGTGCAGGAACAGGTGGCACTGTGTCCATGTGCACTGCTCGGATGGGTGCAGGAACAGTTGACTGTGTGTGCATGTGCACTGCTCTGATGGGTGCAGGAACAGGTGGCTGTGTGTCCATGTGCACTGCTCTGATGGGTGCAGGAACAGTTGACTGTGTGTGCATGTGCACTGCTCTGATGGGTGCAGGAACAGGTGGCTGTGTGTCCATGTGCACTGCTCTGATGGGTGCAGGAACAGGTGACTGTGTGTCCATGAGCACTGCTCTGATGGGTGCAGGAACAGGTGACTGTGTGTCCATGTGCACTGCTCTGATGTGAGCAGGAACAGGTGACTGTGTGTCCATGTGCACTGCTCTGATGGGTGCAGGAACAGCTGACTGTGTGTCCATGTGCACTGCTCTGATGGGTGCAGGAACAGGTGGCTGTGTGTCCATGTGCACTGCTCGGATGGGTGCAGGAACAGGTGGCTGTGTGTCCATGTGCACTGCGCTGATGGGTGCAGGAACAGGTGATTCTGTGTCCATGTGCACTGCTCTGATGGGTGCAGGAACGGGTGATTGTGTGTCCATGTGCACTGCTCTGATGGGTGCAGGAACAGGTGGCTGTGTGTCCATGTGCACTGCTCTGATGGGTGCAGGAACAGGTGATTGTGTGTCCATGTGCACTGCTCTGATGGGTGCAGGAACAGGTGGCTGTGTGTCCATGTGCACTGCGCTGATGGGTGCAGGAACATGTGGCTGTGTGTCCATGTGCACTGCTCTGATGGGTGCACGAACAGGTGGCAGTATGTCCATGTGCACTGCACGGATGCGTGCAGGAACAGCTGGCTGCGTGTGAACGTGCACAGCTCTGATGGGTGCAGGAACAGGTGGCTGTGTGTCCATGTGCACTGCTCTGATAGGTGCAGGAACAGGTGGCACTGTGTCAATGTGCAGTGCTCTGATGGGTGCAGGAACAGTTGACTGTGTGTCCATGTGCACTGCTCTGATGGGTGCAGGAACAGGTGACTGTGTGGCCATGTGCACTGCTCTGATGGGTGCAGGAACAGGTGGCTATGTGTCCATGTGCACTGCTCTGATGGGTGCATGCAGGTGGCACTGTGTCCCTGTGCACTGCTCTGATGGGTGCAGGAACAGGTGGCTGTGTGTCCATGTGCACTGCTCGGATGGGTGCAGGAACAGGTGGCTGTGTGTCCATGTGCACTGCTCGGATGGGTGCAGGAACAGGTGGCTGTGTGTCCATGTGCACTGCTCTGATGGGTGCAGGAACAGGTGGCTGAGTGTCCACGTGCACTGCTCTGATGGGTGCAGGAACAGGTGATTGTGTGTCCATGTGCACTGCTCTGATGGGTGCAGGAACAGGTGGCTGTGTGTCCATGTGCACTGCTCTGATGGGTGCAGGAACAGGTGGCTGTGTGTCCATGTGCACTGCTCGGATGGGTGCAGGAACAGGTGGCTGTGTGTCCATGTGCACTGCTCTGATGGGTGCAGGAACAGGTGGCTGAGTGTCCACGTGCACTGCTCTGATGGGTGCAGGAACAGGTGATTGTGTGTCCATGTGCACTGCTCTGATGGGTGCAGGAACAGGTGGCTGTGTGTCCATGTGCACTGCTCTGATGGGTGCAGGAACAGGTGATTGTGTGTCCATGTGCACTGCTCGGATGGGTGCAGGAACAGGTGATTGTGTGTCCATGTGCACTGCTCTGATGGTTGCAGGAACAGGTGGCAGTATGTCCATGTGCACTGCTCTGATGGTTGCAGGAACAGGTGACACTGTGTCCATGTGCACTGCACGGATGGGTGCAGGAACAGGTGGCTGCGTGTGAACGTGCACAGCTCTGATGGGTGCAGGAACAGGTGGCTGTGTGTCCATGTGCACTGCTCTGATGGGTGCAGGAACAGGTGGCACTGTGTCCATGTGCACTGCTCTGATGGGTGCAGGAACAGTTGACTGTGTGTCCATGTGCACTGCTCTGATGGGTGCAGGAACAGTTGACTGTGTGTCCATGTGCACTGCTCTGATGGTTGCAGGAACAGGTGGCTGTGTGTCAATGTGCACTGCTCTGATGGGTGCAGGAACAGGTGGCTGTGTGTCCATGTGCACTGCTCTGATGGGTGCAGGAACAGTTGACTGTGTGTCCATGTGCACTGCTCTGATGGGTGCAGGAACAGTTGACTGTGTGTCCATGTGCACTGCTCTGATGGGTGCAGGAACAGGTGACTGTGTGTCCATGTGCACTGCTCTGATGGGTGCAGGAACAGTTGACTGTGTGTCCATGTGCACTGCTCTGATGGGTGCAGGAACAGATGGCTGAGTGTCCACGTGCACTGCTCTGATGGGTGCAGGAACAGATGGCTGAGTGTCCACGTGCAATGCTCATTTGGGTGCAGGAACAGGTGACTGTGTGTCCATGTGCATTGCTCTCATGGGTGCAGGAACAAGAGACTGTGTGTCCATGTGCACTGCTCTGATGGGTGCAGGAACAGTTGACTGTGTGTCCATGTGCACTGCTCTGATGGGTGCAGGAACAGATGGCTGAGTGTCCATGTGCACTGCTCTGATGGGTGCAGGAACAGTTGACTGTGTGTCCATGTGCACTGCTCTGATGGGTGCAGGAACAGGTGACTGTGTGTCCATGTGCACTGCTCTGATGGGTGCAGGAACAATTGACTGTGTGTCCATGTGCACTGCTCTGATGGGTGCAGGAACAGATGGCTGAGTGTCCACGTGCACTGCTCTGATGGGTGCAGGAACAGATGGCTGAGTGTCCACGTGCAATGCTCATTTGGGTGCAGGAACAGGTGGCTGTGTGTCCATGTGCAATGCTCTGATGGGTGCAGGAACAGGTGGCAGTGTGTCCATGTGCATTGCTCTCATGGGTGCAGGAACAGGAGACTGTGTGTCCATGTGCATTGCTCTCATGGGTGCAGGAACAGGTGACTGTGTGTCCATGTGCAATGCTCTGATGGGTGCAGGAACAGGTGGCTGTGTGTCCATGTGCAATGCTCATTTGGGTGCAGGAACAGGTGACTGTGTGTCCATGTGCATTGCTCTCATGGGTGCAGGAACAGGTGACTGTGTGTCCATGTGCACTGCTCTGATGGGTGCAGGAACAGGTGGCTGTGTGTCCGTGTGCAATGCTCATTTGGGTGCAGGAACAGGTGACTGTGTGTCCATGTGCACTGTTCTGATGGGTGCAGGAACAGGTGACTGTGTGTCCATGTGCACTGCTCTGATGGGTGCAGGAACAGGTGACTGTGTGTCCATGTGCACTGCTCTGATGGTTGCAGGAACAGGTGATTGTGTGTCCATGTGCACTGCTCGGATGGGTGCAGGAACAGGTGGCAGTGTGTCAATGTGCACTGCTCTGATGGGTGCAGGAACAGGTGGCTGTGTGTCCATGTGCACTGCTCGGATGGGTGCAGGAATAGGTGGCACTGTGTCCATGTGCACTGCTCTGATGGGTGCAGGAACATGTGGCTGTGTGTCCATGTGCAATGCTCTGATGGTTGCAGGAACAGGTGGCACTGTGTCCACGTACACTGCTCGGATGGGTGCAGGAACAGGTGGCTGTGTGTCCATGTGCACTGCTCTGATGGTTGCAGGAACAGGTGGCACTGTGTCCATGTGCACTGCTCTGATGGGTGCAGGAACAGGTGGCAGTGTGTCCATGTGCACTGCTCTGATGGGTGCAGGAACAGGTGGCACTGTGTCCATGTGCAGTGTTCGGATGGGTGCAGGAACAGGTGGCAGTGTGTCCATGTGCACTGCTCTCATGGGTGCAGGAACAGGTGGTAGTGTGTCAATGTGCACCGTTCTGATGGGTGCAGGAACAGTTGACTGTGTGTCATGTGCACTGCTCTGATGTGTGCAGGAACAGGTGACTGTTTGTCCATGTGCACTGCTCTGATGGGTGCAGGAACAGGTGACTGTGTGTCCATGTGCACTGCTCGGATGGGTGCAGGAACAGGTGACTGTGTGTCCATGTGCACTGCTCTGATGGGTGCAGGAACAGGTGACTGTGTGTCCACTTGCACTGCTCGAATGGGTGCAGGAACAGGTGGCTGTGTGTCCACTTGCACTGCTCTGATGGGTGCAGGAACAGGTGACTGTGTGTCCACTTGCACTGCTCGAATGGGTGCAGGAACAGGTGGCTGTGTGTCCACTTGCACTGCAGTGATGGGTGCAGGAACAGGTGACTGTGTGTCCACTTGCACTGCTCGAATGGGTGCAGGAACAGGTGGCTGTGTGTCCATGTGCACTGCTCTGATGTGTGCAGGAACAGGTGGCTGTGTGTCCATGTGCACTGCTCTGATGTGTGCAGGAACAGGTGGCTGTGTGTCCATGTGCACTGCTCTGATGTGTGCAGGAGCAGGTGGTTGTGTGTCCATGTGCACTGCTCTGATGTGTGCAGGAACAGCTGGCTGTGTGTCCATGTGCACTGCTCGGATGGGTGCAGGAACAGGTGACTGTGTGTCCATGTGCACTGCTCGGATGGGTGCAGGAACAGGTGGCTGTGTGTCCATGTGCACTGCTCTGATGGGTGCAGGAACAGGTGGCTGTGTGTCTATGTGCACTGCTCTGATGGGTGCAGGAACAGGTGACTGTGTGTCCATGTGCACTGCTCTGATGGGTGCAGGAACAGTTGACTGTGTGTCCATGTGCACTGCTCTGATGGGTGCAGGAACATTTGGCAGTGTGTCAATGTGCAGTGCTCTGATGGGTGCAGGAACAGTTGACTGTGTGTCCATGTGCACTGCTCTGATGGGTGCAGGAACACGTGACTGTGTGTCCATGTGCACTGCTCGGATGGGTGCAGGAACAGGTGGCTGTGTGTCCATGTGCACTGCTCGGATGGGTGCAGGAACAGGTGGCTGTGTGTCCATGTGCACTGCTCTGATGGGTGCAGGAACAGGTGGCTGAGTGTCCACGTGCACTGCTCGGATGGGTGCAGGAACAGGTGATTGTGTGACCATGTGCACTGCTCTGATGGGTGCAGGATCAGGTGGCTGTGTGTCCATGTGCACTGCTCTGATGGGTGCAGGAACAGGTGATTGTGTGTCCATGTGCACTGCTCTGATGGTTGCAGGAACAGGTGGCACTGTGTCCATGTGCACTGCATGGATGGGTGCAGGAACAGGTGGCTGCGTGTGAACGTGCACAGCTCTGATGGGTGCAGGAACAGGTGGCTGTGTGTCAATGTGCACTGCTCTGATGGGTGCAGGAACAGGTGGCTGTGTGTCCATGTGCACTGCTCTGATGGGTGCAGTAACAGGTGGCTGTGTGTCCATGTGCACTGCTCTGATGGGTGCACGAACAGGTGGCACTGTGTCCCTGTGCACTGCTCGGATGGGTGCAGGAACAGGTGGCTGTGTGTCCATGTGCACTGCTCGGATGGGTGCAGGAACAGGTGGCTGTGTGTCCATGTGCACTGCTCTGATGGGTGCAGGAACAGGTGGCTGAGTGTTCACGTGCACTGCTCGGATGGGTGCAGGAACAGGTGATTGTGTGACCATGTGCACTGCTCTGATGGGTGCAGGAACAGGTGGCTGTGTGTCCATGTGCACTGCTCTGATGGGTGCAGGAACAGGTGATTGTGTGTCCATGTGCACTGCTCTGATGGTTGCAGGAACAGGTGGCACTGTGTCCATGTGCACTGCATGGATGGGTGCAGGAACAGGTGGCTGCGTGTGAACGTGCACAGCTCTGATGGGTGCAGGAACAGGTGGCTGTGTGTCAATGTGCACTGCTCTGATGGGTGCAGGAACAGGTGGCTGTGTGTCCATGTGCACTGCTCTGATGGGTGCAGGAACAGGTGACTGTGTGTCAATGTGCACTGCTCTGATGGGTGCAGGAACAGGTGGCTGTGTGTCAATGTGCACTGCTCTGATGGGTGCAGGAACAGTTGACTGTGTGTCCATGTGCATTGCTCTGATGGGTGCAGGAACAGTTGACTGTGTGTCCATGTGCACTGCTCTGATGGGTGCAGGAACAGGTGGCTGTGTGTCAATGTGCACTGCTCTGATGGGTGCAGGAACAGTTGACTGTGTGTCCATGTGCACTGCTCTGATGGGTGCAGGAACAGTTGACTGTGTGTCCATGTGCACTGCTCTGATGGGTGCAGGAACAGGTGGCTGTGTGGCCATGTGCACTGCTCTGATGGGTGCAGGAACAGTTGACTGTGTGTCAATGTGCACTGCTCTGATGGGTGCAGGAACAGTTGACTGTGTGTCAATGTGCACTGCTCTGATGGGTGCAGGAACAGTTGACTGTGTGTCAATGTGCACTGCTCTGATGGGTGCAGGAACAGTTGACTGTTTGTCAATGTGCACTGCTCTGATGGGTGCAGGAACAGGTGATTGTGTGTCCATGTGCACTGCTCTGATGGTTGCAGGAACAGGTGGCACTGTGTCCATGTGCACTGCATGGATGGGTGCAGGAACAGGTGGCTGCGTGTGAACGTGCACAGCTCTGATGGGTGCAGGAACAGGTGGCTGTGTGTCAATGTGCACTGCTCTGATGGGTGCAGGAACAGGTGGCTGTGTGTCCATGTGCACTGCTCTGATGGGTGCAGGAACAGGTGACTGTGTGTCAATGTGCACTGCTCTGATGGGTGCAGGAACAGGTGGCTGTGTGTCAATGTGCACTGCTCTGATGGGTGCAGGAACAGTTGACTGTGTGTCCATGTGCATTGCTCTGATGGGTGCAGGAACAGTTGACTGTGTGTCCATGTGCACTGCTCTGATGGGTGCAGGAACAGGTGGCTGTGTGTCAATGTGCACTGCTCTGATGGGTGCAGGAACAGTTGACTGTGTGTCCATGTGCACTGCTCTGATGGGTGCAGGAACAGTTGACTGTGTGTCCATGTGCACTGCTCTGATGGGTGCAGGAACAGGTGGCTGTGTGGCCATGTGCACTGCTCTGATGGGTGCAGGAACAGTTGACTGTGTGTCAATGTGCACTGCTCTGATGGGTGCAGGAACAGTTGACTGTGTGTCAATGTGCACTGCTCTGATGGGTGCAGGAACAGTTGACTGTGTGTCAATGTGCACTGCTCTGATGGGTGCAGGAACAGTTGACTGTTTGTCAATGTGCACTGCTCTGATGGGTGCACGAACAGGTGGCTGAGTGTCCATGTGCACTGCTCTGATGGGTGCAGGAACAGGTGACTGTGTGTCCACGTGCACTGCTCTGTTGGGTGCAGGAACAGGTGGCAGGTTGTCCATGTGCACTGCTCTGATGGGTGCAGGAACAGGTGGCAGTGTGTCCATGTGCACTGCTCTGATGGGTGCAGGAACAGGTGGCTGTGTGTCCATGTGCACTGCTCTGATGGGTGCAGGAACAGGTGGATGTGTGTCCATGTGCACTGCTCTGATGGGTGCAGGAACAGGTGATTGTGTGTCCATGTGCACTGCTCTGATGGGTGCAGGAACAGGTGGCTGTGTGTCCATGTGCACTGCTCTGATGGATGCAGGAACAGGTGATTATGTGTCCATGTGCACTGCTCTGATGGTTGCAGGAACAGGTGGCACTGTGTCCATGTGCACTGCATGGATGGGTGCAGGAACAGGTGGCTGCGTGTGAACGTGCACAGCTCTGATGGGTGCAGGAACAGGTGGCTGTGTGTCCATGTGCACAGCTCTGATGGGTGCAGGAACAGTTGACTGTGTGTCCATGTGCACTGCTCTGATGGGTGCAGGAACAGTTGACTGTGTGTCCATGTGCACTGCTCTGATGGTTGCAGGAACAGGTGGCACTGTGTCCATGTGCACTGCTCTGATGGGTGCAGGAACAGGTGGCTGCGTGTGAACGTGCACAGCTCTGATGGGTGCAGGAACAGGTGACTGTGTGTCCATGTGCACTGCTCGGATGGGTGCAGGAACACGTGACTGTGTGTCCATGTGCACTGCTCTGATGGGTGCAGGAACAGGTGACTGTGTGTCCACTTGCACTGCTCGAATGGGTGCAGGAACAGGTGGCTGTGTGTCCACTTGCACTGCTCTGATGGGTGCAGGAACAGGTGACTGTGTGTCCACTTGCACTGCTCTGATGGGTGCAGGAACAGGTGATTGTGTGTCCATGTGCACTGCTCTGATGGGTGCAGGAACAGGTGGCTGTGTGTCCATGTGCACTGCTCTGATGGGTGCAGGAACAGTTGATTGTGTGTCCATGTGCACTGCTCGGATGGGTGCAGGAACAGGTGATTGTGTGTCCATGTGCACTGCTCTGATGGTTGCAGGAACAGGTGGCAGTATGTCCATGTGCACTGCTCTGATGGTTGCAGGAACAGGTGACACTGTGTCCATGTGCACTGCACGGATGGGTGCAGGAACAGGTGGCTGCGTGTGAACGTGCACAGCTCTGATGGGTGCAGGAGCAGGTGGCTGTGTGTCCATGTGCACTGCTCTGATGGGTGCAGGAACAGGTGGCACTGTGTCAATGTGCACTGCTCTGATGGGTGCAGGAACAGGTGGCTGCGTGTGAACGTGCACAGCTCTGATGGGTGCAGGAACAGGTGGCTGTGTGTCCATGTGCACTGCTCTGATGGGTGCAGGAACAGGTGGCACTGTGTCCATGTGCACTGCTCTGATGGGTGCAGGAACAGTTGACTGTGTGTCCATGTGCACTGCTCTGATGGGTGCAGGAACAGTTGACTGTGTGTCCATGTGCACTGCTCTGATGGTTGCAGGAACAGGTGGCTGTGTGTCAATGTGCACTGCTCTCATGGGTGCAGGAACAGGTGGCTGTGTGTCCATGTGCACTGCTCTGATGGGTGCAGGAACAGTTGACTGTGTGTCCATGTGCACTGCTCTGATGGGTGCAGGAACAGTTGACTGTGTGTCCATGTGCACTGCTCTGATGGGTGCAGGAACAGGTGGCTGTGTGTCAATGTGCACTGCTCTCATGGGTGCAGGAACAGGTGGCTGTGTGTCAATGTGCACCGTTCTGATGGGTGCAGGAACAGTTGACTGTGTGTCATGTGCACTGCTCTGATGTGTGCAGGAACAGGTGGCTGTGTGTCCACTTGCACTGCTCCGATGGGTGCAGGAACAGGTGACTGTTTGTCCATGTGCACTGCTCTGATGGGTGCAGGAACAGGTGACTGTGTGTCCATGTGCACTGCTCGGATGGGTGCAGGAACAGGTGACTGTGTGTCCATGTGCACTGCTCTGATGGGTGCAGGAACAGGTGACTGTGTGTCCACTTGCACTGCTCGAATGGGTGCAGGAACAGGTGGCTGTGTGTCCACTTGCACTGCTCTGATGGGTGCAGGAACAGGTGACTGTGTGTCCACTTGCACTGCTCGAATGGGTGCAGGAACAGGTGGCTGTGTGTCCACTTGCACTGCTCTGATGGGTGCAGGAACAGGTGACTGTGTGTCCACTTGCACTGCTCGAATGGGTGCAGGAACAGGTGGCTGTGTGTCCATGTGCACTGCTCTGATGTGTGCAGGAACAGGTGGCTGTGTGTCCATGTGCACTGCTCTGATGTGTGCAGGAACAGCTGGTTGTGTGTCCATGTGCACTGCTCGGATGGGTGCAGGAACAGGTGACTGTGTGTCCATGTGCACTGCTCGGATGGGTGCAGGAACAGGTGGCTGTGTGTCCATGTGCACTGCTCTGATGGGTGCAGGAACAGGTGGCTGTGTGTCTATGTGCACTGCTCTGATGGGTGCAGGAACAGGTGACTGTGTGTCCATGTGCACTGCTCTGATGGGTGCAGGAACAGTTGACTGTGTGTCCATGTGCACTGCTCGGATGGGTGCAGGAACAGGTGACTGTGTGTCCATGTGCACTGCTCGGATGGGTGCAGGAACAGGTGACTGTGTGTCCATGTGCACTGCTCTGATGGTTGCAGGAACAGGTGGCAGTATGTCCATGTGCACTGCTCTGATGGTTGCAGGAACAGGTGACACTGTGTCCATGTGCACTGCACGGATGGGTGCAGGAACAGGTGGCTGCGTGTGAACGTGCACAGCTCTGATGGGTGCAGGAACAGGTGGCTGTTTGTCCATGTGCACTGCTCTGATGGGTGCAGGAACAGGTGGCACTGTGTCAATGTGCACTGCTCTGATGCGTGCAGGAACAGTTGACTGTGTGTCCATGTGCACTGCTCTGATGGGTGCAGGAACATTTGGCAGTGTGTCAATGTGCAGTGCTCTGATGGGTGCAGGAACAGTTGACTGTGTGTCCATGTGCACTGCTCTGATGGGTGCAGGAACACGTGACTGTGTGTCCATGTGCACTGCTCTGATGGGTGCAGGAACAGGTGGCTGTGTGTCCTTGTGCACTGCTCTGATGGGTGCACGAACAGGTGGCACTGTGTCCCTGTGCACTGCTCGGATGGGTGCAGGAACAGGTGGCTGTCTGTCCATGTGCACTGCTCGGATGGGTGCAGGAACAGGTGGCTGTGTGTCCATGTGCACTGCTCTGATGGGTGCAGGAACAGGTGATTGTGTGTCCATGTGCACTGCTCTGATGGTTGCAGGAACAGGTGGCACTGTGTCCATGTGCACTGCATGGATGGGTGCAGGAACAGGTGGCTGCGTGTGAACGTGCACAGCTCTGATGGGTGCAGGAACAGGTGGCTGTGTGTCAATGTGCACTGCTCTGATGGGTGCAGGAACAGGTGGCTGTGTGTCCATGTGCACTGCTCTGATGGGTGCAGGAACAGGTGACTGTGTGTCAATGTGCACTGCTCTGATGGGTGCAGGAACAGGTGGCTGTGTGTCAATGTGCACTGCTCTGATGGGTGCAGGAACAGTTGACTGTGTGTCCATGTGCATTGCTCTGATGGGTGCAGGAACAGGTGACTGTGTGTCCATGTGCACTGCTCTGATGGGTGCAGGAACAGGTGGCTGTGTGTCAATGTGCACTGCTCTGATGGGTGCAGGAACAGTTGACTGTGTGTCCATGTGCACTGCTCTGATGGGTGCAGGAACAGTTGACTGTGTGTCCATGTGCACTGCTCTGATGGGTGCAGGAACAGGTGGCTGTGTGTCCATGTGCACTGCTCTGATGGGTGCAGGAACAGGTGACTGTGTGTCCACTTGCACTGCTCGAATGGGTGCAGGAACAGGTGGCTGTGTGTCCATGTGCACTGCTCTGATGTGTGCAGGAACAGGTGGCTGTGTGTCCATGTGCACTGCTCTGATGTGTGCAGGAACAGGTGGCTGTGTGTCCATGTGCACTGCTCTGATGTGTGCAGGAACAGCTGGCTGTGTGTCCATGTGCACTGCTCGGATGGGTGCAGGAACAGGTGGCTGTGTGTCCATGTGCACTGCTCTGATGGGTGCAGGAACAGGTGGCTGTGTGTCTATGTGCACTGCTCTGATGGGTGCAGGAACAGGTGACTGTGTGTCCATGTGCACTGCTCTGATGGGTGCAGGAACAGGTGACTGTGTGTCCATGTGCACTGCTTGGATGGGTGCAGGAACAGGTGGCTCTGTGTCCACTTGCACTGCTCGGATGGGTGCAGGAACAGGTGGCTGTGTAATTGAGCAACAAGGAGACGGTACCATATTTGAGGGAAGTGGAGCTTTGTACAGGCAGGTGTCTGTATGGTCCATCAGATCATTAGGCCTGGGGGTGAAACACTCAGGGTCCTTGGATTGTGGCACGTGACTGATGTCCAGCGCTTGGCCACCTCCATCCAAGGTGCTTCTTAGCAATTGTTGGGCATGGTAAATGGCTCCATCTCATCAGCCAGTCCTTGCTGCCAGCGGAGAGTCTGTTGCCGCAGCCAGTCCAGTTTCCTCATGACTGCTGCCGTTCCACTCTGCAGAACGGCCTGTTGTAGCTGGTACAATTGATCTGAAAGCAAGCGGTATTTTTCATTGTAGCTGAAGGGCCTTGGCTGTTCCTCTGTAATCACAATGGCAGCAGCCATGCCTGTCGTCGTTGGTGTCTGCGATGCACGCCAGCGGCAGGTGGGGGCAAGCCTGTCCAATAGCATGTTTGCAGGGCAACAAAGTCTGAATGAAGAAGATGCAGCTGCGGGTAGCCTGGCCATCATGTATCTGCAGTGTGTACTGTTTGGCACCAGAAATCACAGTCACTGTGCCTTCATCCTGCTCCTTGACATGTACTCGCTGAATGTGGCTATGATCCTGATGCATCAGCTTCATAACATGACTGGTCAATCCCGTGTAAAATGATTGTAGATCTGCTGGTGCCTCTGCGATGCGCTTGAAAGAGGCTCCCTGCAGGAATGTGTAATAGGCACTCTCCCAATCCGGGACACTATTGTGGAAGATCAGCGCTGAGATGCATTCCTTCATGGATGAGGAGGAGTGAAGCAGGTGCTTTATCTTGCCACTCTCTGACTCAATGCGATTGTTGGTGTTGTTCCCAAACGTTAGGACTTTACCGCGTGAACATGCTGCCCACATCTCCTTCTGTGGAATCCAGTTTGTCAGCAGGTAGTCCTGCAGGGGTGGGTAGAGGTGTCCAATCCTTTCTACACAACTTGTGATCTTCTCCTGCAAATGTGCATGAACCATTTCCTTGCAGATCATAAACAACTGATCCCTCAGTTCACCATTCAGTGGGTCGCTGCTGATCTTCCTCCTCAAGCTCTGCATCACATGGAACTGACAGAGGAGAACCGTTGCAGCTGGGAGATGCTTCCTGATCGCATTGATCTCATTGATGTCTTTATCCACAATGGCTGATCTCACGCGGCAGGCGCTGGATCCCATGAAATCGACAAAATCACCCACAATCTCGTCCAGCATCTGAGACGTCTCATTCCTCACCATGGCATAGAACACAGCCCTGCCCCTACCAGCATTGTCCTGCACCATCACCTGGTACAGAGGGTAGCCGTATTTGTTCACCTTGTACGTTCCGTCCATGAACAGCAGTTCAGGAAAGGCCTGCATGTGGGCCTTCATGGCTGGTGTCATGAAGGCAATATAGAGGATGTTGCTTCCCTGCAGGCCAACCCGTACTGCAGCCCCGTCCTGCTGAATCTTCTCCAGCGTATCACACAGCGCATCCATGCTGTCATCCCCTGTTTTGAGCCGGGATTTTACATTTCTAATGTCACTAAGGGTTATGGTCTTATTGAATGAACGCGCGATATAATCCTTCAGCTGTTTGTTCCCAGCCTGCAGCTTGACCAACTCTTCTACCTTCTGCCTTTCATCGTGGTTCAGTTGTCGTCTCCTTGCATAGAAGCGTAAACATTCTGGATGCAAAACATGACCGGTATGTACAAGATGGTAGGAGCTGACACACAGTTTGTTCTTGCTCGTATTGAATTTCACACTGATGAAGACCTCACAGCCCAGGGCGAGATACCTGAAAAGTTACACAGACATTCAATGAGCACGCCCCACGTGCCCTCACTAAAACGCCAGCCATCCCCAGGTGTGTTGCTGGCAGCAGTTTACATGTGCACCATGACAAGGTCCCAAAATCTGGTGCGCACCTGTTTCGCCATTGGTCTATCCAGGAAATCACAACAAAGGCAGTCCGTAGACACGGGGGCGGTATGCGCGTGGCTTTGTGGGCACAGGATCTCACTGACGAGATGTATTGATACTGCAAATCGAATCTTGGTTCAATGGGCATCAAGGAACAGCTTTACAGGACTGACAAGCTACACAAGTGTAAATGTAGTGACCGCAGCACCTACCTCTGATTCGGTCTCACTCCAGTAGAATGGATGCGTGGCTGCCCATAGTGTACACAGCACAGCCTCACTGAGGCATAAGCACAACAGCAAAGTACATTTAAATAGCATTGTTAACATAGTGAAACATAACAAGGCACATCACAGGATGTGCCTGCAGACCATGCTACCTGTTGAAACATCTCAGGTTTACTGCTGAAGTCGTCATAACTCTCGAACTCCTGGGTTGTGAAGGTGGCAAGGAACTGCTCTGTGGAATCTACTGACGTTGCCATGATCGAAGTTTGAGGTTCAGGAAGGCTATTAAGGGACCACACGGGAAACATGAGATGAGATAAGAAATACAGAATGCACTCCATTGAAACGTTACAAAAACGAACGTGACCGTTTAGATGGTAGGTTGTTCGCTGGACTGCAGCACAGGTACTGCCTGCACACAGCAACTCACAACAGGAACTGGAGCACATGCGGTGCCCCAGACAATGGAAATGCTTTCAGAGCAGCTTGCAACAGGGACTGGAGCACATGCGGTGCCCCAGACAATGGAAATGTTTTCAAAGCAACTTACAACGGCAGAGCAACTTACCTTGGAACAATCTCCTGTGTCTAATAAAAATGAAGCAAATCTCCAAAACGACTAAATAATTCAGATAAAATGCGAGAAAATGCCCGACGAAACCTCTCCTCCATCCACTTTCAAAAAGTCGCGCCGAAGCTTTGACGCATGCGTGAATATCCGAAGATGGACGCATGCGCAGAGGACAACCTGGCACGTTGCCCGAGGAAGACGTCGTAACGCGATGATGTCATCTGCGCATGCGCAAAGCGGCTCTGGCAAGCCGGACCGCAGCGCATGCGCAGAGAGCAGGAGACCGTGTGCGCATGTGCGCACCGCGGCGCAGCCTGATGACGTCAGCGCTGACGAAGCGTTGCCATGAATCACTTTGAACAAACATCATGAACTATCTAATCAGAGAAATGCTGATTGTTACATCACCAGTTGCCAGGGAGGATAAATATTTGACACAGAAAGTGACAGAGGGAAGAGTGTTATGAACAGGATGGGGTCATTCATTCAGACGTTCGGGCCTGCTACACTATTCAAATGGATCATTGCTGATCCTGTATCTTAATTCCATTTTCCTGGCTTTCCTCCAAATCCCTTGATACCGTTATCCAATAATAATCGCTTAATCTTGGTCTGAAAAGTTCCCATTGTCCCAACTTCCACAACTATTTTGAGGAGAGAGTTCCAAATGTTTATTACCCTTGTGAAAATGTGCTTCCTGATTTCCCTCCTAAACAGCATAGCTCGAATTTTAAGATGGTAGATTCATAGAGTCATTCATGTCATAGGAGGAGGCCATTCGCCCCATCGAGTCCATGACAGCTCTCCATGGAACAATCCAGTCAATCCCACTTTTCCACTTGATCCCCGTTGTCCTGCAAGTGTATTTCCTTCAGCTGCCCATCCATTTTTCACCACCCTCGTGGGCAGTGAGCTCCAAGTCATTACCACTCACTGCGTAAAAATAATTCTTCCTCACATTCCCCCTGCAGAATTTCCCCAAAGCTTTCAATCTGTGTCCCCCTAGTCCTTGTTCGATTAGTTAATGGGAACAAATTTTCCTTGTCTACCTTATCAAAGCCTGTCATAATCTTATACACTTCTATTAAATCTCCCTCAATCTCCTTTGTTTTAAGGAGAATAAACCCAGCTTTCCCAACCTAAACTTATAACTAAAATCCTCCATCCCTGGATCCTCACATCCTTGCTGAAGTGTGATAACCAGAAATGGATGCAATTCTCCAATTGGGGCGTCACCAGAGCTTTGTAAAGGTTCAGCATAACTTCCATGCTTGTGTACTCAATGCCACTGTTTATGAAGCCCAAGATCCCATCTGCTTTGCGAACCACTCTCTCAATATGTCCTTCCAAGGTTGATGCACATGCACCCCCAGATCCCCCTCTTCCTTCACATTCTTTAGAACTGTGCTATTAAGTATATATTGCCTCACCCTATCCCTGCAGCCAAAATATATCACCTAACACTTATCTGTATTAAATTCTATCTGTCACCTGTCTGCCCATTCTGCTAGCCTATGTCCTTTTGCAGGCAGTTTATATCATCCTCACTGTTTGCCACTCCTCTAAGTTTGGTATCAGTGGCAAATTTGGAAATTCTACTCTGTATTCCAATATCCAAGTCATTTATCTATAGCAAAAAAAACAGTGGTTCCAGCACTGACCCTTGGGGAACATCACTGTCTACCATCCTCCAGTCTGAAAAACAGCCATTTACCACCACTCACTGTTCTCTGTACTTCAGCCAATTTTTTATCCAATTGGACTCCAACCCTCCTATTCCATGAGCCTCAATTTTGTTAACCACAATTTTTTGCGGTTCCTTATCAAACGCTTTTTAAAATTCCATAGAAACAACATCCATCACATTCCCATCATCAACCTTCTCTGTAACTTCATCAAAAAATTCAATTTGATTAGTTAAGCATAATCTGCCTTTTCCAAATCCATGCTGGTTCTCCTTAATTCACTCAAACCTCTCCAAGTGCCTGTTGATTTTTTACCCTGATCATTGTTTCTAAAACCTTACCCACCACTGATGTTAAACTAACTGGCCTGTAGATGCTCGGACTGTCCTTACACCCTTTCTTGAATAAGGATGCCATATTTGACACTCTCTAATCGTCTGGCACCTCCCCCACATCCAGGTAAGATTGGAAGATTATGGCAAGCCCTTCCACAAGCTCCTCTCCATTTCCTTTCGCAAACTGGGATGCAACCAGTGATTTATCTACCCAAAGCAATACCAGCCTTTTTCATCACCCTCCCTCTCGATTTTTACCCTATCCATTGCCCCTACTCTGATTTTGTCAGATTCTTCTTCCTTAGTAACCAACAATACAAAGTACTAATTAAGTATTCTAGCCTTGCCCTGTGCCCATGGGCCCTTAGTAGGCCCCACTCCATCTCTTACTACCTGCTTACTAGTTACATGAAGATTTTTGGGTTCCCTTTTATGTTGACTGCCATTCTATTCTCATTCTTTCTTTGCCAGGCTTACTTTCCTCATCACCACCCCTCTCAATTAATTGCATTGGGCTCATCTTTTATCCTCCCCGCCCGTCTCACTGTGCTCTCACTCTCTTGGCTACTTTTTTATCCTCCCCGCCAGTCTCACTGTGTTCTCACTCTCTCAGCTGCTCTTTTATCTTTCTCGCCGGTCTCACTGTGCTCTCACTCTCTCGGCTGCTCTTTTATCCTCCTCGCCGATCTCACTGGGCTCTCACTCTCCGGGCTGCTCTTTTATCCTCCCCGCCAGTCTCACTGTGCTCTCACTCTCCGAGCTGCTCTTTAATCCCCCCCCCCGCCGGTCTCACTGTGCTTCCACTCTCTCAGCTGCTCTTTTGTCCTCCCTGCCGGGCTCGATGTGCTCTCTCTCTCCGAACTGCTCTTTATCCTCCTCGCCGGTCTCACTGCGCTCTCACTCTCCGAACTGCTCTTTTATCCTCCCCACCAGTCTCACCGTGCTCCCACTTTCTTGGCTGCTCATTTATCCTCCTCGCAGGTCTCACTGTGCTCTCACTCTCCGGGCTGCTCTTTTAACCTCCCCACCGGTCTCACTGTGTTCTCACTCTCCGAGCTGCTCTTTTATCCTCCCCGCTGATATTTTCCTTGTTCTCAATTCCTCCACCACAGGAAATAGTTGCCCTGTCTCAACACTGTTGAATCCTTTTATCATTATAAATACCTCAATCAGATCATCCTTCAACCTTCTATACAAGGGGAATACAAGCCAAGTGTATGTAACCTCCCTTTATGCTCTGGTATCATTCTGGTCAATCTGCACTGCACCCCCTCCAAGAACAATATATCCTTGCTGAGGGGCACTGCCCAGAACTGAACACAGTTCCTCCAGGTGGGGTCTGACCAAGGCTCCGTCCACCTGAATCATCACTTCCTCCACTTTGTATTCCAGCTCCCTCGAGATGAAGGCCAATATTTCATTAAACAGACTGGTGAAATGGACAGATCCACAACAGATACAATTTAATGCAGAGAACTGTTTGAAGTGATGCATTTTGGAAGGAAGAATGAGGAGAGGCAATATAAACTAAATGGCACAATTTTAGAGAGGATGCAAGGATGGAGAGAGCTGGTGTGTGTATGTACACAAATCACTGAAGGTGACAGGACAAGGTGAGAAGTCTGTTAAAAATGCATTTCAGATCCTTGGCTTTATAAGTAGAGACACAGAGTACAAAAGCAAGGAAGTTATGAAGTTATGGTAAACCTTTATAAATCACTGGTTAGACCCCAGCTGGAATATTGTGTCCAATCCTGGGCACCAGACTTTGGAAATGATGTCATGGCCTTGGAGAGGGTGCAGAGGAGATTTATTTTTTATTTTATTTAGAGATACAGCACTGAAACAGGCCCTTCGGCCCACCGAGTCTGTGCCGACCATCAACCACCCATTTATACTAATCCTACACTAATTCCATATTCCTACCACATCCCCACCTGTCCCTATATTTCCCTACCACCTACCTATACTAGGGGCAATTTATAATGGCCAATTTACCTATCAACCTGCAAGTCTTTGGCATGTGAGAGGAAACCGGAGCACCCGGAGAAAACCCACGCAGACACAGGGAGAACTTGCAAACTCCACACAGGCAGTACCCAGAATTGAACCCGGGTCGCTGGAATGGGACCAGGGATGAGGGAGTTCAGTTAATATGAAGAGACAATTCAGTATTTTTTTTTCAGATGTTTGAATGTTTATTTAATGTTCTGTTGAGTTGTGCAGTGCCCTGACTGAACCAATGTGGTTACAACAACCAATGGGAGGGAATTATTTGATCAAATTATTTGGCTTTGAAATTGGGTGACAGATTTAATTGGTCAATAACCTCTCATTGTAATTTCTATTATATTGTTCACTTTTAGTCAGTCAGATATCTGAAAGTAACTGAGCAGCTGACTGGTTACTTGAGGCAATACTGAATATTACACTTTGGGAGGTTGAGGAGCTATAGGGATACATTTGGGGAGGAGGGTGGGTGGGAAAAACAGACACCAGGAGCAGGGGGCTGGGGGAAAAGACACTCAGTGGAGGGGAGGGGAGACACTCAGTGGGGTGGGTTTGGGGAAGAAGACACTCAGTAGAGGGGAGGGGAGACACTCGGTCGGGAGTGGGTTTGGGGTGGTGGGAGAGACAACCAGAACTGGGAGGGTGGGGGGAGAGACACAGAGCTGGTGGGGGGATAGACAGAGAGCTGCGGGGGGGGGGGGGGGGGGTGGGAGACACTCGGGGTGGGGGAAGGGGACACGCTGAGAGGGCCCGACACCCCAAGGGGCAACACACTGAGCTGTGATATCCTGAAGTGAAAGACTCTGAATTTTGACTCTGGGGTGAGACTCGCTCGGGTGTGATGTTGGGGTGCGAGTCGCTGGGGTGAGAGGGTGAACACAGAATCTGCTATTGGGAGATGACTCTGGGCCTTGCTGGTACAGTTGTGGCTCTCACTCTGAGTGTCAGTGACATGCTCGATGTGGGGGTTTTATTAGAAGTGAAAGTGGAGGAAACAGACTTTCTCGGAAGAAGCTGGACTGCAGCCAGTGAACAGGCTCTGCACTGTGACTGGGAATGTGTAACAGAATCGTGCTGTCCTCACTGGCAGGATTCAGACCCAGATACTCAGCTGATGCTGTGTTTCTCTTTAAAACAACAGCAACTAAACACTTCAAATAATTCACAGGCTGCTTGGCCTTGGGAGAAGTCCTGGGGACATGAACAGTGCTGTATAGACGAGAATTTGATCAACAACTTTCTAAAAGTTAGTTCAGGGACTTTCCAACAGTGATAAAGATAAGGAAGTGGGCAGCAAGCAAACAACTATATGGGTGGGCCCAGGGGGAGCAACCAAGGAGTGGGAGGGGATAGTGTACAGGGTCAAAGTGTAAAGTCTGTAGTTTGAACACAGTATTTCAGGGCAATGAAATCCCTGAAAGAACTTTCTTCACAGTCTCATTCCCAGCCTTTACCCCATTCACCCATCACCCCTTTCCCCCCACTCAGTAATAAACCCTAATTGTGAAATAAACCACAAACCTGGTAAAATACTGTACCCACAGAAATGTACCGTACATCCAATAATAAACACAACAACCAAAAATATACAGTGCACTCAGTAATAAACCATACATGCAATTATATATCATAAACCCAGTGATTAAACCGCACACCCAGTGACAAACTGCACCCTCTCCGTAATAAACCGTGCAAGTAATAAACCAGACCCTCCATAATAAACCACAAAAGTAATAAACCAGACCCTCCATAATAAACCACACAATTAATAAACCAGACCCTCCATAATAAACCACAGAAGTAATAAACCAGACCCTCCATAATAAACCTACAGAAGTAATAAACCAGACCCTCCATAATAAACCTACAGAAGTAATAAACCAGACCCTCCATAATAAACCACAGAAGTAATAAACCAGACCCTCCATAATAAACCTACAGAAGTAATAAACCAGACCCTCCATAATAAACCGACAGAAGTAATAAACCAGACCCTCCATAAGAAACCACACAATTAATAAACCAGACCCTCCATAATAAACCTACAGAAGTAATAAACCAGACCCTCCATAATAAACCACAAAAGTAATAAACCAGACCCTCCATAATAAACCTACAGAAGTAATAAACCAGACCCTCCATAATAAACCACAGAAGTAATAAACCAGACCCTCCATAATAACCTACAGAAGTAATAAACCAGACCCTCCATAATAAACCACAAAAGTAATAAACCAGACCCTCCATAATAAACCTACAGAAGTAATAAACCAGACCCTCCATAATAAACCACACAATTAATAAACCAGACCCTCCATAATAAACCTACAGAAGTAATAAACCAGACCCTCCATAATAAACCACAGAAGTAATAAACCAGACCCTCCATAATAACCTACAGAAGTAATAAACCAGACCCTCCATAATAAACCACAAAAGTAATAAACCAGACCCTCCATAATAAACCTACAGAAGTAATAAACCAGACCCTCCATAATAAACCACACAATTAATAAACCAGACCCTCCATAATAAACCTACAGAAGTAATAAACCAGACCCTCCATAATAAACCACAAAGGTAATAAACCAGACCCTCCATAATAAACCACACAATTAATAAACCAGACCCTCCAGAATAAACCACAGAAGTAATAAACCAGACCCTCCATAATAAACCTACAGAAGTAATAAACCAGACCCTCCATAATAAACCACACAATTAATAAACCAGACCCTCCATAATAAACCTACAGAAGTAATAAACCAGACCCTCCATAATAAACCACAAAAGTAATAGACCAGACTCTCCATAATAAACCTACAGAAGTAATAAACCAGACCCTCCATAATAAACCACACAATTAATAAACCAGACCCTCCATAATAAACCTACAGAAGTAAAAAACCAGACCCTCCATAATAAACCACACAATTAATAAACCAGACCCTCCATAATAAACCTACAGAAGTAATAAACCAGACCCTCCATAATAAACCTACAGAAGTAATAAACAAGACCCTCCATAATAAACCACAAAAGTAATAAACCAGACCCTCCATAATAAACCTACAGAAGTAATAAACCAGATCCTCCATAATAAACCACACAATTAATAAACCAGACCCTCCAAAATAAACCTACAGAAGTAATAAACCAGACCCTCCATAATAAACCACACAATTAATAAACCAGACCCTCCATAATAAACCTACAGAAGTAATAAACCAGACCCTCCATAATAAACCACACAATTAATAAACCAGACCCTCCATAATAAACCTACAGAAGTAATAAACCAGACCCTCCATAATAAACCACACAATTAATAAACCAGACCCTCCATAATAAACCACACAATTAATAAACCAGACCCTCCATAATAAACCTACAGAAGTAATAAACCAGACCCTCCATAATAAACCACACAATTAATAAACCAGACCCTCCATAATAAACCTACAGAAGTAATAAACCAGACCCTCCATAATAAACCACACAATTAATAAACCAGACCCTCCATAATAAACCACACAATTAATAAACCAGACCCTCCATAATAAACCACACAATTAATAAACCAGACCCTCCATAATAAACCTGCAGAAGTAATAAACCAGACCCTCCATAATAAACCACACAATTAATAAACCAGACCCTCCATAATAAACCTACAGAAGTAATAAACCAGACCCTCCATAATAAACCACACAATTAATAAACCAGACCCTCCATAATAAACCACACAATTAATAAACCAGACCCTCCATAATAAACCTACAGAAGTAATAAACCAGACCCTCCATAATAAACCACACAATTAATAAACCAGACCCTCCATAATAAACCACACAATTAATAAACCAGACCTTCCATAATAAACCTACAGAAGTAATAAACCAGACCCTCCATAATAAACCACACAATTAATAAACCAGACCCTCCATAATAAACCACACAATTAATAAACCAGACCCTCCATAATAAACCACACAATTAATAAACCAGACCCTCCATAATAAACCACACAATTAATAAACCAGACCCTCCATAATAAACCTACAGAAGTAATAAACCAGACCCTCCATAATAAACCACACAATTAATAAACCAGACCCTCCATAATAAACCTACAGAAGTAATAAACCAGACCCTCCATAATAAACCTACAGAAGTAATAAACCAGACCCTCCATAATAAACCACACAATTAATAAACCAGACCCTCCATAATAAACCACACAATTAATAAACCAGACCCTCCATAATAAACCACACAATTAATAAACCAGACCCTCCATAATAAACCACACAATTAATAAACCAGACCCTCCATAATAAACCACACAATTAATAAACCAGACCCTCCATAATAAACCTACAGAAGTAATAAACCAGACCCTCCATAATAAACCACACAATTAATAAACCAGACAATTAATAAACCAGACCCTCCATAATAAACCACACAATTAATAAACCAGACCCTCCATAATAAACCTACAGAAGTAATAAACCAGACCCTCCATAATAAACCACACAATTAATAAACCAGATCCTCCATAATAAACCACACAATTAATAAACCAGACCCTCCATAATAAACCACACAATTAATAAACCAGACCCTCCATAATAAACCACACAATTAATAAACCAGACCCTCCATAATAAACCTACAGAAGTAATAAACCAGACCCTCCATAATAAACCACACAATTAATAAACCAGATCCTCCATAATAAACCACACAATTAATAAACCAGACCCTCCATAATAAACCACACAATTAATAAACCAGACCCTCCATAATAAACCACACAATTAATAAACCAGACTCTCCATAATAAACCACACAATTAATAAACCAGACCCTCCATAATAAACCACACAATTAATAAACCAGACCCTCCATAATAAACCACACAATTAATAAACCAGACCCTCCATAATAAACCACACAATTAATAAACCAGACCCTCCATAATAAACCACACAATTAATAAACCAGACCCTCCATAATAAACCACACAATTAATAAACCAGACAATTAATAAACCAGACCCTCCATAATAAACCACACAATTAATAAACCAGACCCTCCATAATAAACCTACAGAAGTAATAAACCAGACCCTCCATAATAAACCACACAATTAATAAACCAGATCCTCCATAATAAACCACACAATTAATAAACCAGACCCTCCATAATAAACCACACAATTAATAAACCAGACCCTCCATAATAAACCACACAATTAATAAACCAGACCCTCCATAATAAACCACACAATTAATAAACCAGACCCTCCATAATAAACCTACAGAAGTAATAAACCAGACCCTCCATAATAAACCACACAATTAATAAACCAGACCCTCCATAATAAACCACACAATTAATAAACCAGACCCTCCATAATAAACCTACAGAAGTAATAAACCAGACCCTCCATAATAAACCACACAATTAATAAACCAGACCCTCCATAATAAACCACACAATTAATAAACCAGACCCTCCATAATAAACCTACAGAAGTAATAAACCAGACCCTCCATAATAAACCTACAGAAGTAATAAACCAGACCCTCCATAATAAACCACACAATTAATAAACCAGACCCTCCATAATAAACCACACAATTAATAAACCAGACCCTCCATAATAAACCACACAATTAATAAACCAGACCCTCCATAATAAACCACACAATTAATAAACCAGACCCTCCATAATAAACCACACAATTAATAAACCAGACCCTCCATAATAAACCTACAGAAGTAATAAACCAGACCCTCCATAATAAACCACACAATTAATAAACCAGACAATTAATAAACCAGACCCTCCATAATAAACCACACAATTAATAAACCAGACCCTCCATAATAAACCTACAGAAGTAATAAACCAGACCCTCCATAATAAACCACACAATTAATAAACCAGATCCTCCATAATAAACCACACAATTAATAAACCAGACCCTCCATAATAAACCACACAATTAATAAACCAGACCCTCCATAATAAACCACACAATTAATAAACCAGACTCTCCATAATAAACCACACAATTAATAAACCAGACCCTCCATAATAAACCACACAATTAATAAACCAGACCCTCCATAATAAACCTACAGAAGTAATAAACCAGACCCTCCATAATAAACCACACAATTAATAAACCAGACCCTCCATAATAAACCACACAATTAATAAACCAGACCCTCCATAATAAACCACACAATTAATAAACCAGACCCTCCATAATAAACCACACAATTAATAAACCAGACTCTCCATAATAAACCACACAATTAATAAACCAGACCCTCCATAATAAACCACACAATTAATAAACCAGACTCTCCATAATAAACCACACAATTAATAAACCAGACCCTCCATAATAAACCACACAATTAATAAACCAGACCCTCCATAATAAACCTACAGAAGTAATAAACCAGACCCTCCATAACAAACCACACAATTAATAAACCAGACCCTCCATCATAAACCACACAATTAATAAACCAGACCCTCCATAATAAACCTACAGAAGTAATAAACCAGATCCTCCATAATAAACCACACAATTAATAAACCAGACCCTCCATAATAAACCACACAATTAATAAACCAGACCCTCCATAATAAACCACACAATTAATAAACCAGACCCTCCATAATAAACCACACAATTAATAAACCAGACCCTCCATAATAAACCACACAATTAATAAACCAGACCCTCCATAATAAACCTACAGAAGTAATAAACCAGACCCTCCATAATAAACCACACAATTAATAAACCAGACCCTCCATAATAAACCACAAAAGTAATAAACCAGACCCTCCATAATAAACCTACAGAAGTAATAAACCAGACCCTCCATAATAAACCACACAATTAATAAACCAGACCCTCCAAAATAAACCTACAGAAGTAATAAACCAGACCCTCCATAATAAACCACACAATTAATAAACCAGACCCTCCATAATAAACCTACAGAAGTAATAAACCAGACCCTCCATAATAAACCACACAATTAATAAACCAGACCCTCCATAATAAACCACACAATTAATAAACCAGACCCTCCATAATAAACCTACAGAAGTAATAAACCAGACCCTCCATAATAAACCTACAGAAGTAATAAACCAGATCCTCCATAATAAACCACACAATTAATAAACCAGACCCTCCATAATAAACCTACAGAAGTAATAAACCAGACCCTCCATAATAAACCACACAATTAATAAACCAGACCCTCCATAATAAACCTACAGAAGTAATAAACCAGACCCTCCATAATAAACCACACAATTAATAAACCAGACCCTCCATAATAAACCACACAATTAATAAACCAGACCCTCCATAATAAACCTACAGAAGTAATAAACCAGACCCTCCATAATAAACCACACAATTAATAAACCAGACCCTCCATAATAAACCTACAGAAGTAATAAACCAGACCCTCCATAATAAACCACACAATTAATAAACCAGACCCTCCATAATAAACCTACAGAAGTAATAAACCAGACCCTCCATAATAAACCACACAATTAATAAACCAGACCCTCCATAATAAACCTACAGAAGTAATAAACCAGACCCTCCATAATAAACCACACAATTAATAAACCAGACCCTCCATAATAAACCACACAATTAATAAACCAGACCCTCCATAATAAACCACACAATTAATAAACCAGACCCTCCATAATAAACCTACAGAAGTAATAAACCAGACCCTCCATAATAAACCACACAATTAATAAACCAGACCCTCCATAATAAACCACACAATTAATAAACCAGACCCTCCATAATAAACCTACAGAAGTAATAAACTAGACCCTCCATAATAAACCACACAATTAATAAACCAGACCCTCCATAATAAACCACACAATTAATAAACCAGACCCTCCATAATAAACCTACAGAAGTAATAAACCAGACCCTCCATAATAAACCACACAATTAATAAACCAGACCCTCCATAATAAACCTACAGAAGTAATAAACCAGACCCTCCATAATAAACCTACAGAAGTAATAAACCAGACCCTCCATAATAAACCACACAATTAATAAACCAGACCCTCCATAATAAACCTACAGAAGTAATAAACCAGACCCTCCATAATAAACCTACAGAAGTAATAAACCAGACCCTCCATAATAAACCACAAAAGTAATAAACCAGACCCTCCATCATAAACCTGCAGAAGTAATAAACCAGACCCTCCATAATAAACCTACAGAAGTAATAAACCAGACCCTCCATAATAAACCACACAATTAATAAACCAGACCCTCCATAATAAACCACACAATTAATAAACCAGACCCTCCATAATAAACCACAGAAGTAATAAACCAGACCCTCCATAATAAACCACACAATTAATAAACCAGACCCTCCATAATAAACCACAAAAGTAATAAACCAGACCCTCCATAATAAACCACAAAAGTAATAAACCAGACCCTCCATAATAAACCTACAGAAGTAATAAACCAGACCCTCCATAATAAACCACACAATTAATAAACCAGACCCTCCATAATAAACCACACAATTAATAAACCAGACCCTCCATAATAAACCTACAGAAGTAATAAACCAGACCCTCCATAATAAACCTACAGAAGTAATAAACCAGACCCTCCATAATAAACCTACAGAAGTAATAAACCAGACCCTCCATAATAAACCACACAATTAATAAACCAGACCCTCCATAATAAACCACACAATTAATAAACCAGACCCTCCATAATAAACCACACAATTAATAAACCATGATGATGGTATCTGTCCATCTCGGGAGACAATGGACTTTGTCCAAGGTGTGTGTCATTTCTGAATTGAACAACTTCTGTTGTGGCTGTAGAGGCTGGCTCGTGAGTGGCATTCCCTTACACAGCTGGCACAGATGAACAACATTGGCCCAAGGTTTGTTTCTGTTTGTTTTCCTTCTGCCGGCCTCTCTTTTCTGCCATCATTTATTTTGTCTTCTGCTTTTTCCACACTCTTCCTGACTGCCTTTCTCCAGACACTCCAGTCAGTGTAGTATAATGGCCTGAAAGGGTTAATGTTTGAGACAGTGAGAGTAAACCCCTCCCATAGCAGTGATGAGGATGTAATGGTCACATGGGTATTAGGCTGGGAAGAAGCTAGAAGCAGCACGAGAAGTGTTGGCTAGACAGGCTTGTGGAGAGTGTAAATAGTTATATGTATATTATAAACAAGTTATTCATTAACCCTGCAAAGACTCTGAAACTTCTGTTAACAACACTCAATCCAGGCGACAACAATACCCAAGAGTCAGCAGCAAGGACTTCCCACACATCGACTCTGATCCCGGTCAATTTGAGGTCTAGCTTTCAGACATCCTTGTATCGCAGACATGGATGACCTGTTGGTCTCGGCCAATAGCTCGCGTCTTTGTGTATGCAGCCATCAGCTGTCACTCATTTAGCCAACGAATTTGCCGCTGACTCAAGAGGGCAAACATGCTGGGGATCCCTATACACCGGTATACTTCTGTATTTGACACACTGTCCTGCCAGGAGATGCCCAATATCTGTCTGAGGCAGCAGAGCTGGAAGCTGTTCAGTCACTTTTCTTGGCTTGCACAAGTTGTCCATGTTTCGCTACTATAAAGGAGGGTGCTGAGAACACAAGTCTGGTACACGCAGAGCATTGTATTTTCGGTTAGTTTGCTGTTGGTCCACACTCACCTTCTCAACTTTAACATGACAGCTGCGGCCTTGGCAATGTTGGTGCTGATTTCGGCATCAAAGGGGCAGGTTGCTGGTGATTGTTGATCCAATGTATGTGAAGCTGTCGCTGACCTCCAGAGTGAGGTTGTCCATGTTGATGGAAGGTGGAGTCTCTATGTCCTGACACATATCTTTTGTCTTCCTGACACTGATCATCAGTCTAAACTCCTTGCAGGCCCAGGAGAACCGATCTACAAGTTTATTTTATTTTATTTAGAGATACAGCACTGAAACAGGCCCTTTGGCCCACCGAGTCTGTGCCAACCAACAACCACCCATTTATACTAATCCTACATTAATCCCATATTCCTACCACAGCCCCACCTTCCCTCAATTCCCCTACCACCAACCTATACTATGGGGAATTTATAAAGGCCAATTTACCTATCAACCTGCAAGGCTTTGGCTGTGGGAGGAAACCGGAACACCCGGAGGAAACCCAAGCGGTCACAGGGAGAACTTGCAAACTCCACACAGGCAGTACCCAGAATCGAACCCGGGTTGATGGAGCTGCGAGGCTGCGGTGCTAACCACTGCACCACTGTGCTCACGTGCTCATGTGCATCAATTTCCTGACACTCACCTCCACTCGCGATGGCAAGGATCAGATCTGTGAGATAATTGATGCTGCCATCAGCAGAATTCCCAGCACTGAGGGACTGTACCTTCTAAATGATTTCAACACAAGGGTGGGTACCAACTACACAGCTTGGCCAATGTGCATAGGGCACCAGGGAATTAGCACGATGAACAAAAATGGACAGAGGTTGCTGGAGCTATGCTGTCACCATGGACTGTGTGTGATGAGCAGCTCCTTCCAGGTCAAGCCCATGTCACAAGGTGTCCTGGAGACATCCGAGATCAGGCCACTGGCACCAGCTCGACCTTATCACCAGACGTATCACCCTCAATAGTGTCCTCATCACTCACAGCTATCACAGTGCTGACTGTGACACTGACCACTCTCTGATGTGTAGCAAGGTCAGGCTTCAGCCAAGGAAACGATACCAATTCAAGAAAAAAGGTCGTCCTCGGATCAACACTTGCTGTACCACTGACCCAAACAGGACCCAAGAGTTCCTCAACATCCTCGATCAGACTCTTTCAGATAACAATACCCAAAACCAGAGTGCGGTGTCAAAATGGGATCATCTGCATGTCACCATCTATAACTCTGCACTCATTGCATAGAAGAAAAGAGATCGGAAAACCCGCACTGCTGTAACATCTCCATGAACACTTGTGTCTCTGTTGGAAGGAAAGATCTGTGCCTCAAGATATGCATCATGCATACATTGTCACCTTGTACAAAACTAACGGGGATCACAGTGACTGCAACAATTACTGAGGCATCTACTTGCTCGACATGATTTTCTCACTTCGGCAATTACAGGAGAAGTGCCATGAACAGCGCAGACCGCTCTACATTTCCTTCATAGACCTCACCAAGACCTTCAATCTTGTCAGCAGAGACGGATTCTTCAAACTGCTGTGGAAAATAGGCTGCGCTCCTAGACTCCTGGATGTTACATCTTTATTATAGAATTATAGAACAGGAGTCTAAAAGATGGTTAAACATAAAGTGATAGAAAATCCTATTAAAAATGAGTTAAAATATCTGTGGAGCAATGCCCACAGTATCTGTAATAAAACAGGTGAGCTGGAGGCGATTGTGTATTGGGAGAAACCAGATGTAGTCGGGATTACTGAGACATGGCTACTGAAAATTCAGGGACTGGGAATTAAACATTGCAGGGTATAACATATTTAGAAATGACAGAGAGGGATAAAAGGAAGGTGGAGTACAAAGAACAGAGAACAGTGCAGCACAGGAACAGGCCATTCGGCCCTCCAAGCCTGCGCCGATCTTGATGCCTGCCTAAACTAAAACCTTCTGCACTTCCGGGGACCGTATCCCTCTATTTCCAACCTATTCATGTATTTGTCAAGATGCCTCTTAAACGTCGCTATCGTACATGCTTCCACCACCACCCCCGGCAGCAAGTTCCAGGCACTCACCACCCTCTGTGTAAAGAACTTGCCTCGCACATCCCTTCTAAACTTTGCCCCTCTCACCTTAAACCTATGTCCCCTAGTAACTGACTCTTCCACCCTGGGAAAAAGCTTCTGACTATCCACTCTGTCCATGCCGCTCATAACTTTGTAAACCTCCATCACGTTGCCCCTCCACCTCCGTCGTTCCAGTGAAAACAATCCGAGTTTATCCAACCTCTCCTCATAGCTAATGCCCTCCAGACCAGGCAACATCCTGGTAAACCTCTTCTGTACCCTCTCCAAAGCCTCCACGTCCTTCTGGTAGTGTGGCGACCAGAATTGCACGCAATATTCTAAGTGTGGCCTAACTAACGTTCTGTACAGCTGCAGCATGACTTGTCAATTTTTATACTCTATGCCCCGACCGATGAAGGCAAGCATGCCGTATGCCTTCTTGACTGCCTTATCCACCTGCGTTGCCACTTTCAGTGACCTGTGGACCTGTACGCCCAGATCTCTCTGCCTGTCAATACTCCTAAGGGTTCTGCCATTTACTGTATACTTCCCACCTGCATTAGACTTTCCAAAATGCATTACCTCACATTTGTCCGGATTAAACTCCATCTGCCATTTCTCCGCCCAAGTCTCCAACCGATCTATATCCTGCTGTATCCTCTGACAATCCTCATCACTACCCGCAACTCCACCAACCTTTGTGTCGTCCGCAAACTTACTAATCAGACCAGCTACATTTTCCTTCAAATCATTTATATATACTACAAACAGCAAAGGTACCAGCACTGATCCCTGCGGAACACCACTAGTCACATCCCTCCATTCAGAAATAGCACCCTTCCACCTCTATCTTCTTTGACAGAGCCAGTTCTGTATCCATCTTGCCAGCTCACCTCTGATCCAGTGTGACTTCACCTTTTGTACCAGTCTGCCATGAGGGACCTTGTCAAAGGCTTTACTGAAGTCCATATAGATAACATCCACTGCCCTTCCTTCATCAATCATCTTTGTCACTTCCTCAAAAAACTCAATCAAATTAGTAAGACACGACCTCCCCTTCACAAAACTATGCTGCTTCTCACTAATAAGTTTGTTTGTTTCCAAATGGGAGTAAATCCTGTCCCGAATAATCCTCCCTAATAGTTTCCGTACCACTGACGTGAGGCTCACCGGCCTATAATTTCCTGGATTATCCTTGCTTCCCTTCTTAAACAAAGGAACAACATTGGCTATTCTCCAGTCCTCTGGGACCTCACCTGTAGCCAATGAGGATGCAAAGATTTCTGTCAAGGCCCCAGCAATTTCTTCCCTTGCCTCCCTCAGTATTCTAGGGTAGATCCCATCAGGCCCTGGGGACTTATCTACCTTAATGCTTCGCAAGACACCCAACACCTCCTCCTTTTTGATAATAAGATGACTGAGACTATCTACACACCCTTCCCTCGGCTCATCATCCACCAAGACCTACTCTTTGGTGAATACTGATGCAAAGTACTCATTTAGTACCTCGCCCATTTCCTCTGGCTCCACACATAGATTCCCATCTCTGTCCTTGAGTGGGCCAACCCTTTCCTGAGTTACCCTCTTGCTCTTTATAAAAAGCCTTGGGATTATCCTTAATCCTGTTTGCCAATTACTTTTCATGACCCCTTTTAGCCCTCCTGACTCCTTGCGCTGATTAGGAGTAGCATAATGGCAGCAGAAAAAAAGGGATGCAGCTATTTGCAAGACAGAAATAGAATTCATATGGATAGAGATAAAAGATAATAAATGATCAATCACACGAACAGCTCTAGTCTACAGACCCCACCTAATAGATGTAGAAAGAAATATAGTTACTACCAAGCCGGGAGAAATGCACTGTTAATTCTGTCCCACTTCTCCACGGGTCACAACACATCAATAAATTTTTTCCACCAAACAAAGAATAGCCAATTAGATTCTATTTGTCCCCCAGAATAAAGCACACCAACCAGGTTTCTTTAAACAACAACAACACTAACTATTTTTAAAAAAGTCTTTACTAATGAGATAAATCTATATATGTGAAAGCTCCTTATTTCCCTCGTCTTCATGCACACACATGCATTAAAAAAAACAGTTAAGTGGGAAAAAAAGGTTTTGATTTACAGCTGTTTCTTCGAAATAGAATGAATAATAAAATAAATCAGTTTGTCACGTTCTGGTAGGATATTCTTCAGTTAGGTGAGGTGTCCCAGAGTCGCATAGTCAAATGCTACATAAAGTCTCTCCAGGCGAGGTTGATGAGCAGTCTATGATGGATAGGCATTCAAGGCAATTCAGCTACAGCAGGCATCATATAGGTTTTTCAGCAGGAGTGTAGCAACAGGTTCCAGGATTTCCCAAAACACAGGAGGAAACAGGAACCACACTGGATGCAGGAATTCATCAGAGACAGGAATCAATAGGAATCTGCCAGCTTTCAAATACAGGATTTATTTTCAAGAGATGCAAGTTTCCTTTTCAGAGAGAGGTATTTTCTGGGTCTTCCACTTTGATCTCCAGGCAGGTTAGAAACCAAATTTCAAATGCCTGCTGTTCGTCCAACTCACTGGTTTAAAAAGAGTCGAAAATGAAAGTAAATCTTACTGAGCTGATCACATGATCAGACACAGTGTCTCCCCTGTCATTCACAGTGTTGCTCTGAGGAGTTCAAAGACCGCTGACTGGCGTCCTTGAAACTGCTTGCTTTCCTATTCTTGTATACAAAGTCAACATCCAAAAGTTTCAGATATTTACAGGTGTCCATGTCTACTGAACATCCTTTTTTCCATTTTTTTAAAAACACATAGAATTCTAAGATTTTAGTACAAAAATAAAACCTCTTGTAACAATATGCATACCACACTTTAGAAGTGACATTAAGGCATTAGAGAGAGTGCATAAGAGTCACGAGAATGGTTCTAGGGATGAGGAACTTCAGTTCTGTGGATAGTTTGGAGAAACTGGAGCTGTTCTCCTTGGAGAAGAGGAGATTTGATAGAGGTGTTCAAAATCATGAGGGGTCTGAACAGACTAGATTGGGAGAAACTGTTCCCATAACTGTTCCCATTCGCAGAAAGATTCAGAACCAGAGGACAATGATTCAAGACAATTGGCAAAAAAAAACCAATGGTGACATGGGGAAAACCTGTTTTATATACAGCAAATGGTTAGGATCTGGAATGCACTACCTGAGAGTGTGATGGAGGCAGATTCAATAGAGGCTTTCAAAACAGAATCGGATAATTATTTGAAGAGAAAAACAATCAGGACTATGGGGAAAAGGCAGGGAGTGGGACTAGTTGAGTTGCTCTTGCAGAAAACTGATACGGCAGGCTGAATGGCCTCCTTCTGTGCTGTAACCATTCTATGATTCTGTAATTCTAATAATTGTGGGTGATTTCAACAAAACAGATATTAGTTGGACGGGAGAGGTAGGTAAAGGGGAGAAGGGAATGGAGTTCCTACAATGTGTACAGGACTCCTTTCTAACCCAATATGTAAAAAGCCCAACAAGGGAAGATTGCTCTTAGATCTAGTAATGGGGAATGAACCAGAGCAGATAAGAGAAGTAAAAACAGAGGAACATCGAGGCAATAGTGACCATAATATAACACACTTTAAGATGATGATAGAAAAAAAGTCAGAAGTATGACCTGGATAACAGATTGGAGTAAAGCTGATTTTGAGGGACTGAGAATAGAACTTGGGAAAATAAAATGGGAAAAAATATTGGCAAACGATGATGCAGATTCTAGAACAACAATGGGAAACATTTAAAACTGTGTTCAGCAGAGTGCAGGAAAATATATTCTGCGAGAATGAAAGAACAAACTAAACACTCGTGAGACTCTATGGATGAATAAAGAATGATCTGGAATTGAAAGCTAGTCTCAGTCATGGTGCCATGAAACTATCATCAATTGTCGTAAAAGCCCATGTGGTTCACTAATGTCTGTTAGGAAAGGAAATCTGCTGTCCTTACCTGGTCTGACCGACATGTGACTCCAGACCCACAGCAATGTGGTTGACTCTTAACTATGCTCTGAAATAGCCTAACAAGCCACTCAGTTGTCAAGGGAAATTTGGGATGGGCAACAAATTCTGACCTTGCCAGCAATGCCCACATCCCAATAAAGAATAAAAAGTAAAAAAACAAAAATTAGGAAAGCACAGAGGAACTCTGAAATTAAATTATCAAAGAACAAAACAAAATAGTAAAATATTTCACTGACACATCAATAAAAAAGGAGGAAGGCTATGATGGGAATAGGACTATTAAGGATAGACAGGATAATACCACAGGTAAGGATAGAGAGATGGCAGAAATAATAAATAATTATTTTGCTTTGTTGGTTATCAGGGAAATAGAACAGGTGAGCATGATTGAGTTTAGAGATACAGCACTGAAACAGGCCGTTTGGCCCACCGAGTCTGTGCCGACCATCAACCACCCATTTATACTAATCCTACACTGATCCCATATTCCTACCACATCCCCACCTGTCCCTATATTTCCCTACCAATACTAGGGGCAATTTATAATGGCCAATTTACCTATCAACCTGCAAGTCTTTTGGCTGTGGGAGGAAACCAGAGCACCCGGAGGAAACCCACGCAGACACAGGGAGCACTTGCAAACTCCACACAGGCAATACCCAGAATTGAACCCGGGTCACTGAAGCTGTGAGGCTGCGGTGCTAACCACTGCGCCACTGTGCCGCCCCTTGATATTGAATGATGAAATGAGCAATGAAATAAGTGCATGTAAAAGAAAAGGAGGATGTACTGAATAAACTAATCAAACTTGAAGAGGATAAAGCCTCCAGTCTGGATGGATTTTACCCATTTTTTAAAAAAGAATCTAGGGAAGAGATAGCAGAGGCATTACTACACATATTTAATAGGTCATTAGAAAAAGGTGTAGTGCCAGAGGACTGGCAGATAGCTAGCATAACTTCTCTACTTAAGGGGAACAAAATATACCCAGGGAATTATAGACCAGTTAGCTTCACATCGGTGGTAGGAAAAATAATGGAATCCCTACTAAAGGAAAGAATAGAAGGACATCTTGAAATGAAAAATATAATTATGAATACTCGGTATGGATTTCAAAAGGGAAAATGTTGCTTGACCAACATTAATGAATTTTTTGAGGAGGTAACAGGGATTAGACAATGGTAATACAGTGGATTCAATTTGTCTGGACTTTCAAAAGGCCTTTTATTTATCTGTTTCTGGGATGTGAGCATCGTTGGCTTGGCCAGCATTTATTGTCCATCCCTAATTTCCCTTGAGAAGGTGGTGATGAGCTGCCTTCCTGAACCACTGCAGTCCATGTGGGGTAGGTACAACTACAGTGCTGTTAGGAAGGGAGTTCCAGGATTTTGACCCAGTGACGGTGATATAGTTTCAAGTCAGGATGGTGTGTGACTTGAGTGGAACTTGCAGGTGGTGATGTTCCCATACATCTGCTGCCCTTGTCTTTCTAGGTGGTGGAGGTCGGGGGTTTGGAAGGTGCTGTGTAAGGGGCCTTGGTGTGTTGCCTTCAATAAGGTGCCCCAGAATAGACTAATGAACAAGGCCAGATAATATGGAGTCAGGGGATAAGTGGCAGAATGGATTGCTAGCTGGCTTCAAGATTGAAAGCAGTGAGTGGGAGTAAAGGGTTATTATTGAGACTGGCAGAAGGTAGATAGTAGTGTTCTACAAGGATCAGTGCTGGGAACACTGCTGTTCACAACTGTTTGAGGGTTTCCATTTTTGTTTGTTAAAACTTGAAAATTTATAATTTCAAGCTGAAAAGAGATTCCATGGATGCTGGAGTCTTGAAGAAGCTGAACTTTGTGGGGTTTTTTAAAGGAAGGTCACCAAAAGGCTTGGATTGAGACTGGAACTGTAAACAGTTACTGGAAAGCATCTGGTTTCAAATAAAAACCCAGCAGGGGTTGTTTTGTGATGTTTGCAGAGAGGTGACAAGCCAAGATTTATGGTAGTCATGAGACGGAATTCTGGAAAAGTTTTAGTTTCAAGTTAAACTGTTAAAAAAGGCAGTTTTGCTGATTGACCCAGCAGGAGAAGACAACTCACCTCTTACTCTTGAAATAATCCTGCATCAAGAGATTCCTATTTCCTCCTGTTTCTGAAGGAAAGCCTGCACGATTAAATAACTTGCATGTCAAATATGTGGAACTGAAACCTTTGTTTATACATTTCTGCTTTAAGACCTGACTGAAGCCTTCTGTAGCTGCATCATTTGGAAAGCCTACCCAAACTGATCAGCAACATCACCTGGAAAGAACTGTTATTGGAAGATCCCATTGACAGCTGGCGATACCTTTGGGACATCTCAGCAAAACATAGGACGACCTTCCATACATTCTCTTCAGCCTGAGAGTTTTTGGTTCTTTTAATTTCTTCTACTTCTTTGTAACAGCTGTAAACAAAAATCCCTTTTATTTTTTCCCGGTTAACCGGTTGTGTATGTATGTATGTGTGCGTGAGGGCTAGGATAAATGAAGGGCTTTAATTTTTCAATTTGTGTGTATGTTTTACTTCATAATTGGTTAATACTTAGATTAGATTAGAGATACAGCACTGAAACAGGCCCTTCGGCCCACCGAGTCTGTGCCGACCATCAACCACCCATTTATACTAATCCTACACTAATCCCATATTCCTACCAAACTTAGTTTATAATAAACTGCTAATGTTTTTGTTTATTAAAGAAACCTGCTTGGTGTTGTTTATTCTGGGGAAAAATAGGGTATATAGGCTAAAAATAGACTGTTTCAGTAAGTTGGAAAATTTAAATATATGTTGTGATCTGCGGAGAAGTGGGACTGGATTAACAGTGCATTCCTCCCGCATCGGTCATAACACAATTTGGACTTTAGAATCAGAAATGCAATTTCTAAATTTGTCAAAGACACCAAATTGTGAGGGAATAGTCAATACTGAAGAGGACTGCAATAAATTACAGAAGGACATTAATAAACTTGCAGAATTGTCAAATAATTGGCAAAAGAAGATCAACATGGATAAATGTGAGTTAGTAGATTTTGATAAGAAGAATAGGAAGGTCACTTATTACTCAGAAGGTCCGAGTCTGGGGGTAGGGAGAGGAAAAAAGGGATCTCAGAGTACAAATACACCAATCACTAAAAGTTATGCCACAAGTTAGCAAGGCCATGAAAATCAGTAATCCAAGCTTTATTTCGAGGATAGAATTGAAAAGTAGGGACGCTCTCCCCCTTCCCCGTCTCTCTCTCTCTCCCCCCTTCCCCATCTCTCTGTCTCCCTTCCTCATCACTCTCTGTCTCTCTCTCTCTTCCCCGTCACTCTATCTCTCCCCCTTCCCTGTCTCTCTCTCTCTCCCCCCTCCTCGTCTCTCTCTCCTCCCTTCCCCGTCTCTCTCTCTCTCCCCCCTTCTTGTCTTTATCTCTCTCTATCCCGTCCCCATCTCTCTCTCTCTCCCCCTCTTCGCTGCCTCTCTCTCTCCCTCTTCCCCATCTCTCTCTCTCCCTCTTCCCCTCTCTCTCTCTTTCCCTTTCTCTGTCTCTGTATCTCCCTCGCTCCGTGCTCCCCACTCTAGTTCCATGTTCCCACTACTCGCTGCAGCCAAACCAGATATTTACCATGCCTGTATTATTTAAGTTGGAGCAAGTGGAGACGGGAACCGGCCCAGTGTGCAGGGTACAGGACATTTACTGAACCGCACAAAAGCAACAGGGGTGGCTGATCCCCCAGGGTGCCTGCACTGCATTCCACCAATCAGCGCTAACCCCGCCTGGGCAGCCCCTGTCAGTCACAGAGAGTGACCAATCACAGGCAGGAGTTTCCACACAAGGCGGTCATCAATCAGAGCTGAGCCACGGACAGATTGTTGGGCTGGAAGGAAACCTTTGGCAGGCCAGATTCTGGCCCATGGGCTGTATGTGGACAACCCTGATATAGAGGCACTGGAGGAGCAGAGAAGATTCACAAGGATGGTACCAGAAATGTGGGGTATATTTATCAGGAAAGGATTCACAGGCTGGGTCTCTTTACTGTTGAAAAATAAAGGCTGAGAGGTCCCCTAATAGAGATCTTTAAAATTCTGAAAGGTTTTGATAGAGTGGATACAGAGAGAATGTTTCCACTTGTGGGGAAAAGCAGAACTAGAAGCTATCAATATAAGATAATCACCAAGAAATCCAATAGGGAAATCAGAAAAATCTTCTTTACTCAAAGATTGGTGAGAATGTGGAACTCGCTACTACAGAGAGTGGTTGGAGTGAATAGTATAAATGTATTTAAGGGTAGACAAGTATATGAGGGAGAAGGAATAGAGGATTATGTTGACTTAGATGAGGAAAGATGGGAGGAGGCTCGAATGGAGCATAAACACCAGTATGGACTGGATAGGCCAAATGGCCAGTTTCTGTGTCGTATATCCTACATAACCCTGTTACAACTTCACATGTTGTTGTCAAGGTGCAGGAGCCCTCCTTTCCTGTCTGAAAACAGCCTGCACACGGCTGTTTCACTTCTGCAGTTACATCTGCTGGCCAACAGAGAGCTCCTTTGAGCAGCAACTCATCCAAACACTCAGCACTCACTTGAAAGCAAAAGAAGTCTCTGTCAGTCAGACAGGGCTCTCGACTGCTCCCTCACACTCAGGGTAATTGATCAGACACAGCAGTGGTGTCAGGTGTCAGTGAACGGTAGCGCACGTACTTCCTTCCAAAGTGTTTCCACATGCTGAGGTACAAAGAGGTCGAGAGGCGTCAAATCCTTTGGTGTGTTATAGTAAATAAGGATTCTTTCTTTTTATATGGAGCAAAGATGGAGAGCTGAGGTGAGAGAAGGGAAAGAAAGCTTTACAATACTGGATACTTTACTGAGGAGTTTTATTCAGGATCTTCACATTTTGAGACTAAAACGCTGCCAATGGCACTAAGAAGACACTTGCCCTGCAAGGGGTCAGGCGGCACAATCAGGTAGATCAGCTTGTAAACTGTGTGAAGTCAGAATGCAAAGTTTACAAAACTTATCGCACCAGTAGGAGTCAAACCTGCAATCTTTCAATCTATAGTCGGATGAGTTTTGCACCACCGACCCGATCAGTGAGTGTTAGTGCACATCCTGCACAGCTGCAATGCTAGCAGATATACAAGCAGTGACGGTAGAAATCATGTGGTGAACTATCAGGAAAGAGAATTATTTTTACTGCTTCCCTTCAATGGTTGAGCATGAAATGCTGTGAACCTGCACTGGAAAGTGAAACAAACTTATCCTTCGGTTACTGGTTTAATTCCAGCTTGAAGGAGTGTGTGTCTTTTTAGAGTAATTGTGTTCAAGCAGCAATTAGCTGAAGGCAGTGCTCTTAACTTAACAAGTAGATTCTGGTTTAACATGTTGCTGCCAAGGTGCAGGAGCCCTCCTTTCCTGTCTGAAAACAGCCTGCACATGGCTGGTTCACTTCTGCAGTTACATCTGCTGGCCAGCAGAGAGCTCCATTTTTCCCAAAAATATACTTTATTCCTAAAATTTGTAAAAATACATCACAGTTCAAATTGGACATTATAGAAATTGCAATACAGATCAGTTTCTTCAGTACAGTACATGAGGTGCCTCTCTTCACTTACCATTAAAGGTTATATTTATAATGTACCTTTCATGTCAAACGAGGGGTTTTACATGGGTTCCAGCCTCTCGGTTCACTATGGTGGGGGTGGGAGGACCTTACACAGTGACCTTTCTCCATTGAGCCTTTGCAGCGGCTGCCCCAAGCTTTAATGCATCCCTCAGCACCTAGTCCTGTACTTTGGAATGTTCCAGTCTACAACACTCGGTCATTGACAGCTATTTGCACTGGAAGACCAGCAGGTTTTGGGCAGCCCAAAAAGGGTCGTTCACCAAGTTGATGTTCCTCCAGCAGAAGTTGACCTTTATCTCGGTGTGTGTCCCTGGGAACAGACAATAGAGCACTGAGTCCTGCATTAAGGAGCTGCTCTGGATGAACCTCGACAAAAACTGCTGCATCACTTTCCAGACCTGCTTTGTGAAGGAACATTCCAGAAGGAGGTGGATGACGGTCTCTTCCCCACCCACAGCTAACTCGAGGACAGCATGCAGATGCAAGCTACATCTTGGTGCTTGTTTGAAAGTTCTGGTGATGAGGTATTCTGCCAAATGACTAACAGTCTGCTCGGGGAATCATCCGACAGGGTCCACCATCTCCTTTTCCCAAAGGGCCTCGAGGACATTCCATGTGGATCGCTGCCTGTGGTCATAGGAGTTTTTCAGTACAAACTTTACCACGAGGGACAGGTGGTATGGCACAATCTAACTGAATGGAGCATTCTGCAGCAACATGGTCGGACCCATCCTTCATAACACAAGGACAGATTGAACCTCAGCACGTGATGACACTTGGTGTTTGCGTACTGGGGGATGCAGCCACACACAAAGGTGGCCATCAGGATGAGGGGGATGTAGGGTACGTTTTTCCCCCTTTATCTAGAGGTTTGAACATCATGTCCCTCCGGACACGGTCCATTTTCGTTCTCCGGATAAAATGGAAGATGGCTCGGGTGACTGCCATGGCACAGGAGTGGGGTATGGGCCAGACCTGAACCACATACAGCAACACTGATAGTACCTCACATCTGATAATCAGGTTCTTGCCCGCTTTGGAGAGGGAACACTGCTCCCACATGACCAGTTTCTGTTTCACCATGGCTACTTGTTCCTTCCAGTTTTTGACGCATGCCCCAGTTCCTCCAAACCATATGGCCTCGCTCTTGCTGCAATTTACTTTCATTCCCGAGGCCAGTTCAAACTGGTCACAGATGCTCATCTATCTGCAAACGAACAACAAATCCGAGCAGAGAAACAAGAGAGAATCTAACCATCTCCTCTTGACATTCAATGGCATTACAATCACTGAATTCCCCACTATCAACATCCTGGGGGTTATCATTGACCAGAAACTGAACTGGATCAGCCATATAAATACTGTGGCTAAAATAGTAGGTCAGAGGCTAGGAATCCTGCGGTGAGTAACACACCTCCTGACTCCCCAAAGCCTGTCCACCAACTACAAGGCACAAGTCAGGAGTGTGATGGAATACTCTCCACTTGCCTGGATGGGTGCAGCTCCAACAACACTCAAGAAGCTCGGCACCATCCAGGACAAAGCAGCCCGCTTGATTGGCACCCCATTCACAAACCTTCACTCCCTCCGCCACCAACGCACAGTGGCAGCAGTGTGTACCATCTACAAGATGCACTGCAGCAACTCACCAAAGCTCCTCAGACAGCACCTTCCAAACCAGTGACCTCTACCACCCAGAAGGACAAGGGCATCAAATGCATGGGAACACCACCACCTGCAAGTTCCCCTCCAAGTCACACACCATCCTGACTTGGAACTATATCGCCGTTCCTTCATTGTCGCTGGGTCAAAATCCTGGAACTCCCTTCCTAACAGCACTGTGGGTGTACCTACCCCACATGGACTGCAGCGGTTCAAGAAGGCAGCTCACCACCACCTTCTCCAGGGCAATTAGGGATGGGCAATAAATGCTGGCCTGGCCAGTGACGCCCACATCCCAGGAATGAACAAAAAGGAAGACGGTGACGTCGTCCATGTGCATGGAGGCTTTGACACGAGTGCCTCCGCTGCCAGAGATTGTCACCTTTTATATCAGTAGCCTTCCTAATGGACTCAGCAAGAGGTTCGATACAGCAACAAACAAGACTGGGGAGAGAGGACAGCCCTGTCTGACTCCAGATTTGATCGGGAAATTTTCTGATTCCCACCATTGATTGAGACTGCACTACTGATGTTTGTGTAGAGCAGTTTGATCCAATTGAGGATTCCATCCTCAAACCCCATTTTGGAGAGCGTGTCCATCATGTAGGTGTGCGATATCCTTTCAAAAGCCTCCTCCTGGTCCAGGCTGATGAGTCAGGTGTCCACCCTCCTGTCCCATACAAAGTCTCGCGCTACTCAGGGATGCGATCGCCTATCTGAAATCTTCCTGCCAGGTACAGTACAGGTCTGATCGGGGTGAATCACCAGCTCTAGAGCAGGCTTGACCCGACTGGCGATGACTTTGGACAGAATCTTGTAGTCAACATTAAGCAGTGAGATGGGCTGCCAATTTATGATTTCTGCCCTCTCCCCTTTCCGCTTGTAGATGAGGGTGACGATGCCTTTCCTCATGGATTCTGACATGCTGCCGGCCAGGAGCATACTCTCGTATACTTCCAGCAGGTCCGGGCCGACCGAGTCCCACAGGGCCGAATACAACTCAACCGATAAGCCATCGCTTAGGTTTTGGAGTCTAAGTTTTACTCGTCTCGAAGGACCTGACGGCCTTTGTCAGCTCATCCAGAGTTAGCGGCTTGTCCACACTCTCCCACATGCTGTCATCTAAGACCTCCATGATAGACGACAGGAAGGATTAGGATGAATGGGAGGAGAAAAGGAGAATTAAGAAAGAAAGTAAGAGACAATGAGGAGAGAAAGAGAGAGGAGTGATAGAGGAAGATACAGAGGAGGAAAAGTAGAAGGAGATGGAAAAGGAATGTGAGAGACAGAGGGTGTGGCAGTGTGTGAATAATTCCTCAGAATGAACTGATGAAACTTCCAGTAGAATTCTGATGAGCAAATGTAATTTGAAGGTGTTGTTAGGATGCTGTCAGATTGTGAGATTTTAATTGTACTGGTCAAGTGTGTTTATCACTCTCAGTCTGTTTTGCCAAATGTTACTTTTTCTTATTTACTGATTGAATAAATATACTTACAGAATAGAATCCAAGATTTATTGTTTGTAATGAATCACATAAGAATGAAACATAAGAAGTAGGAGCAGGAGTAGACCATTCGGCCCCTCGAACCTGCTCCACAATTTATTAAGATCACAGCTGATCCACAACCTCAACTCCACATTCCCACACAAAACAATTATCCTGAGATTTCCTTAGACTCCAAAACCTACTGAGCTCAGTCTTTAATATACTCAGTGACTGAATATCCACAGCACTATGGAGTGGACAATTTCAAAGATTCACAACCCTCTGAGTGAAGAAATTTCTCCTCATCTCAGTGGAAATAGTCGACTCCTTATCCTGAGACTCTGCCCCCTAGTTCTAGGCTCTCCAGCCAGGGGGAAACAGTCTCTCATCTACCCTGTCAATCCCTCTCAGAATCTTGTATATTTCAAGGAGACCACCTCTCATTCTTCTAAACTCCAGAGAATATAAACCCATTCTACTCAATCTCTCATCACAGGAATTTACATCGTGAAGAGGTTTGTCGCATCCCCTCTATGGCAAAAATTTCCTTCCTTAGGTACACAGACCAAAACTGTACACAGTACTCCTGGGGTGGACTCATCAAAGCCCTGTACAATTACAGTATTTAAATCTCCATTATGCAAGTTTGTTAATGTCTTCAGGTATTTTATTGCACTGTTCCTCTGTATTAACTTACTCTCAATTTGGATTTGTCTGCAAATCTTGCGAACAGCACTGAGATGAGGAGAAATGTCTTCACGCAGAGGGTTGTGAATATTTGAAACTGTCCACTCCATATGGACTGCAGCGGTTCAAGAAGGCAGCTCCCCACCACCTTCTCAAGGGCAGTTAGGGATGGGCAATAAATTATATTATTCAAAGAATTCAATAAGGTTGGTCAAGTATGACCTTTTTACAATATGTGCTGACTACTCTTTATTCTATTACTTGTTTCTTGATGTGTTTCTGTTACATCTTTGAATAAAGATTCCATTATCTTTCCTGTCACTGACATTATGCTAACTGGTCTGAAGTTTTTTGGACTTGTTCTATGTTCTGCTTTAATATAAGAATCAGACTCATGGCACTATTCCCTATTCTGATGATTATTAATGAACAGATAATTCACAGAATCACTCAGAATCACAGATTAATTTCAATGCAGAAGGTGGCCATTCAGCCCATCGTGTCCTCACCGGCTCTCTGAAAGAGCAACTCCCTCAGTTTCATTCCCCTGCCTTCTCCCCATAACCCTGCACATTCCTCCTTTTCATATAACTGTCTAATTTCCTTTTGAATACTTCAATTGACCCTGCCTTCACCATGTTTACAGGCAGCGCATTCCAGACCTGAACCACTCGCTGCGTTTTCCTCATGTCACTTTTGCTCCTCTTACCAAATACTTTAAATCTGTGCCCTCTCGTTCTCGATCCTTTCATGAGTGGGAACAGTTTCTCTCTATCTACTCTGTCCAGGCCCCTCATGATTTTGAATATCTCTATCAAATCACCTCTCAGCCTTCTCTTCAAGGAAAACAGTCCTAACTTCTCCAATCTATCTTCATAACTGAAATTCCTCATCCCTGAAACCATTCCCGTGAATCTTTTCTGTACTCTCTCCGATGCCCTCACATATTTCCTCAAGTGCGGCGCCCAGAATTGGACGCAATACTCCAGCTGAGACCGAGCTAGTGTCTTATACAAGTTCAACATAACTTCCTTGCTCTTGTACTCTATGCCCCTATTAATAAAGCCCAGGATACTGTATGCTTTATTAACCGCTCTCTCAACCTGTCCTGCCACCTTCAATGACTTATGCACATATACACCTAGGTCCCGCTGCTCCTGTGACAATATTGAAAACACTGGTCCCTTTAATTAAACAGGACTCATTTCAGTGCTAATAGAGAGCAGGTGATACTCATTATAGTTTAGGGCTGGGTTTTTGCCCAGTTGCGGGGTTGCCTTTGGACAGAGAGTTAGTCCAGATGGAAAGAGTGGGAACTGATGTTTGGACTGAACTATGAATTGCCAGTAAAACAGTTGTAGATCTGAGACTGAGATCGGCTTCCTAATTTTGGTGACTGGACATCTGTCTGTTTCACACCTGAACCCCCTTTAGAATTGTACCCTTTATTTTATATTGTCTCTCCATGTTATTCTGACCAAAATTAATCACTTCACATTTCTGTGCATTGAATTTCATCTGCCACCTGTCTGCCCATTCCACCAACTTGTCTATGTCTTTCAGTTCTACATTATCCTCCACACAGTTCACAATACTTCCAAGTTTCGTCTGCAAACTTTGAAATTGTGCCCTGTACACCAAGTACTAGGTCATTAATATATATCAGGAAAAGCAAGGGTCCCAACACTGATCCCTGCGGAACACTACTACAAACCTTCCTCCAGCCCGAAAAGTAAACTAAACCTTGTCCTAGGAGTGTGTTTAAACACCAACTCATAAGTTGTGCAACCTGTTGTAGACTATGGGATTATTCTGTAAGAGAACAGAAAATAGTCTAGCCTGTGTCAAAGAGAAACATGGAAATTACTGCCTAGCTTGTCAACTATCAAATACTTCTGCAAAGACCTCGTCACAATTTGTACACTTCTTTCTGCAGCACCATTCGATGCTGGGTGATATGGTGGTTTTAGAGTGTGATTGACTCCATTCTTACTCAGAAATATTTCAAACTCTTCTGACATAAACTGTGGACCATTATCTGACACCAATACCTCTGGCAACCCATAAATTGCAAAACAACTTCTCAAAACCTCAATACTTTTATTACTTGTGGTATTGGGGATGGACTCGACATTTATCCACTTGCTATAGCTATCGACCAAAACAAAATACTCTTTTCCTTCCACTTCTAAGAAATCGACATGTACTTGTTCCCACGGTTTTCTTGTGTTTGACCATGGAACGAAAGGAACCTTGTTTGGATCATTTCTCATTCTGAGACACACTTCACAACTTTTTACCAACTCTTCAATATCTCGATCTACCTTTGGAGACTAAAAATAGCTTCTTGCTACTGTTTTCATCTGGAGTATCTCTGTGTGCTCTTGATGAAGTTCCTCTAACAATCTCTTTCTAAACCTTGGTGGAATAATGACTCTTAAATCCCATAGGAAACAGCCTTGATCTACACTCAGTTCATTTCTACGTGTGAAATACTCCTGCAATTTCTCATCATCACACTCTTTAGACCAGACATTCATGACATAATTGAACACTTTACTGAGCACCACATCCTTGTGAGGTTCTTCACTAATTTTTCAGGTTTTAATTTAAGTTTTGTTTCATTTCCCTGTTTGAACAAATATATTTATTTATACTACACATAACAGGGGCCTGGAGAATAAAGGCTCCCTCGACAACTAAAAAAGAGATACATCGTCAAGCTCCCTGTACACTTTGTTGACAAACACAGTGAGGAGGGATGGACAGGGAGAGAGAGAGGAGTGGAGAGAGGGGAAGGGGCAAGAGAGGGAGGGAAACAGGGAATGGGAGAGAGAGAGTGTGTGTAGGATAGAGATTAGGATGGAGAGATGGTGAGGGAGGGTGGTGAGTGAGGGTGAGAGATGGATTGGGTAGAGTGGGAGAAGGTAAAGGGTGAGATGGAGGGGGGGACAGGGACTGGGTGAGGGAGGATGTAGGGAGTGAGGGAATCGAGAGAAAGAGGGGAGGGAGGTGGGAAAGGGGAGAGGGATGGGGAGACAGGGAGAGAGTGTGGGTTGGCGAGAGGCATGGGGATGACAGAGAGTGTGGGGAGGGGAGAGCGAGTCAAATAGAAAGAAAGAGGGTGACTGAAAGACCAAATGAGAGTGTAAGTGAGAGGGGGAGGTGGAGGGTGTAGAGGGAGGTGTGACAGAGAAAAAGTGGGGAAAGAGAGATTGACAGCATGAGAGAGATTGAAAGAGAAAGTGAGAGCAAATGACAGACAAAGCGAGAGATGAAGAGGGAAACAGAGACAGAGATATAGGGAAAGAGAGAGAGAAAACAAGAGACTGAAAGATAATGTGAGAGCCTGTATCAAAGAGAAAGATGGAGACATGGAAATTACTGCCTAACTTGTCACCTAGCAAATACTTCTGCAAAGACCTCTTCACAATTTGTACACTTCTTTCTGCAGCACCATTTGATGCTGGGTGATATGGTGGTATTAGAGTGTGTTTGACTCCATTCTTACTCAGAAATATTTCAAACTCTTCTGACATAAACTGTGGACCATTATCTGACACCAACACCTCTGGCAACCCATAAATTACAAACCAACTTCTCAAAAACTCAATAGTTTTAGTACTTGTGGTATTGAGCATAGACTCAACATTAATCCACTTGCTATAGCTATCGACCAAAACAAAATACTCTTTCCCTTCCACTTCAAAGAAATTGACATGTACTTGTTCCCACGGTTTTCTTGTGTTTGATCATGGAATGAAAGGAACCTTGGTTAGATTATTTCTCATTCTGAGACACACTTCACAACTTTTCACCAACTCTTCAATATCTCGATCTACCTTTGAAGACAAAACTAGCTTCTTACTACTGCTTTCATACGGACTATCCCCGTGTGCTCTTGATGAAGTTCCACTTACAATCTTTCTCTAAATCTTGGTGGAATAATAGATCTTAAAGACAAAAAAAGACACACTGTGTAGCAGGGTGCGAGAGAGGGTGAGAAAGTGACATTAGGAGTTATATAAAGATAAAGAGGGAATGGGAGGGAGAGAGAGTGTGTGTAGGATAGGGATTGGGACAGAGAGATGGTGAGGGAGGGTGGTGAGTGAGGGTGAGAGATGGATTGGGTAGAGTGGGAAAAGGTAAAGGGTGAGATGGAGGGGGGGACAGGGACTGGGTGAGGGAGGATGTAGGGAGTGAGAGAGTCGAGAGAAAGAGGGGAGGGAGGTGGGAAAGGGGAGAGGGATGGGGAGACAGGGAGAGAGGTTATAAGGTTATCTTTATATAACTCCTTTAATCTTAGAAACTTCCCAAGGTGCTTCACACAAGCAGTATAAAGCAAGATTTGATAAAAGCCACATAAGGTGATATTATAATGTAGAAATGTGGTTTAAGAGGGTCTTTAAGGAGACAGGGCAAGAGGCAGAGATGTTTGAGAGGAAATGCTAGAGCTTAGGGCCCAGGCAGCTGAAGGCACGGCTGCCAATGGTGGAGCGATTAAAATCAGGGAAGATTAACAAGACAGAATTAGAGGAGCGTAGAGATCTCAGAGGTTTGTAGGGCTTTATGAGATTACAGAGATAGGCAGGGGTGTAGTGGCTTGAGTAGGTTACAGAGATAGCTTGGGGCATTGGGGCTGGAGTAGGTTAGAGATAAGTAGGAGTGTCGGGGCTGGAGGAGGTTACAGAGATAGGGAGGGGTGTAGGGGCTGGTTGAGGTTACAGAGATAGGGAGGGGTGTAGGGGATGTGTTTTCCAACTATGTTGCTGAGGGGCAGCATGTAGGGGACAAATATGAGGGGCCAAGGATAGATCCTGGGGGACACCAGAGGTAATGGTGTGGGAGCAGGAAGAGAAGCCATTGTAAGTGATTCTCTGACTCTGATTAGATAGATAAGCATGAAACCAGGTGAGAGCAGTCCCACCCAGCTGGACGACAGTGCAGAGGTGTTGGAGGAGGATGGTGTGGTCAACCATGTCAAAGACTGCAGACAGGTTGAAAAGGACGAGGAGGGAAAGTTGACCTTTGTCACAGTCACATAGGATGTCATTTGTGACTTTGATAAGAGCTGTTTCAGTATGGTGACAGGGGCAGAAACCTGATTGGAGGATTCAAACATGGTGTTCTGGGAAAGATGACCATGGATTTGGGAGGTGACAACACGTTCAAGGACTTTGGAGAGGAAAGGGAGTTTGGAGATGGCGCGTTAGTTTGTAAGACAGAGCGGGACAAGGGCTGTTTTTTTTTAGGAGAAGGATGATAACTGGAGATTTGAAAGGGAGTGGGATAGAACTTGAGGAGAGGGAACAGTTAACAATATCAACTCATATGGTAGCCAGGAAAGGACTCAGCCCCGTCCATCTGAGCACCGCAAAGCTGAGGCCCCGGGGCTGTCGGCTCCTGTGCCGAGCCCGACCCCACTCCCTATCCTAGTCCCTCGGCTGGGCTTGTCCTGACACAAACCTCCCACACCCAACACCGTCTGACTCGGAGAAAGAGGAAGAAAGAGAGATGGCAGTGACCAGATGGTGGGAATGGAAGGGAGACGGACTCAAATAAAGTGTCTCCAGAAAAATAATCAATTCACATGAGAAGATTTCCAGCATCTGCAGCATTTTGAATTTTGTAAGAACATTTTTGTTTTCTGAGCAGATGTGAGGAGCTGAGAATCGAACCAATGGAGATGGAGGAGAGACTGTGGCTGCTGTTTCTCCTCCTGTCCTGCAGGGGGTGGTGTTAGTCTCTTCCAGCCCCCACTCCCACCGCTGGGGGTATTTTCACATCCCAGCGATTCCTGCTGTCATTCTGTTGATGGAAGTCTGGGGATAAATTTTCCATTTATGGACTGGAAACACTGGGACCTGCCCCTGGGCTGCTCTCAGTTGTTTTGTTTATTCATTAATTGAATAATTGATGTAACTGGATATTTCACCGCGATCTTGACCTGCTCTCTGAACTTGGACTGAGTCACCACATAAATAAATGTGTTTGTGCAGCAACTTAATGTCAGCAGCATATATTCGAATAACTGAAATATATATTCAGAATCGGTGCAATCCGTGTTCTGTTCCTGTAATGTTATAAGAATTCTGAAAAAAACACCAACCACAGAAGTATGAAGTTGCCGGATATGCTGAAGAGTAAAATCACAGACTTCCTTCTGCTCTCCATCTCTGGGTCACTGTGATTCTCTCCCTTGCTCTGACCCCTCAGTCCCTTACGGACTCGAGTGGCCACTAAAATGTATCTGACTGTCAGAGTGTTGAGCAACAGGATTAAAGCGAATGGGATCAATGGGGTTAAAACCAATTCAAACCTGGCATATCTCACCCATCCAGGATCAGTAAAATAGCTTGGCTTTGCAAACCAGAACCACGGTAGATTGTCGATTATCTCTCCAGGTTCATATATAAAGTAGAAGGGGACATTTTTTAAAACTGAGCAGAATACAGGTTGTTGCTAGAACCACAGCCGCAGTTTTCTCGGTACAATATTTTGTTTTCAGCTTCTGGCAACAAATGGCCACAAATCGATCTAAGGTGAAAGTGATGGTGAACCAGACAGAACAGTCTATGGCTGCACAAAGCAGGAGAAGGATAACACTACACACAGGAATGATCCCTGGAAATAATAATAAATGATCCGCCACAGTATGACCTCAGTGATAATGACCAGTAGATCCGCCGTTGCCATGGCCACCAGGTAGCCAGTGGTGCAGGTGGAGAGGCCGCACTTTCCCCGGGACAGGATCACAATCGCCAGTAAATTAACTGTAAGAGAGAGAAGGGAAAAGAGACAGGAAATTACTGATCAAACATTCTCCGTGTCTGACCCAGACAGTAAGGGCAGGATTTTAGCACAAAAACAGGGGTCAGAGGTTAAAATATAGAAATCTTAACCCTGATCCCAACTGACCTCCAACCTGCCCACCTCCAGATCGGACTTCACCCCTCCGTGGGATCTCACCCTACCACTCCCTGGAGTCAGACACCACCATCACTAGGACCATAACTCCCTGGGATCAGAGTCTCCTCCTTGGATGGGACTCCCCTACAGGCTCGGACCCGCTCTACCAGGATCAAACCACCTTCCCGTGTTCGGAAGCCCCCGAAAAATCAGGTTTCATCGTGTCTTGGATCAGTCACTCCCCTCGTCCTCCCCCGACTTGGACCACACTGTAGGAGAGGAGACCACTCCCCGGTGTTGAGGATCGACAGACCAGTGATCGGAGATGTCACCCCTCTCTCCCCCTCTGGAGATGGTGATTGGACACCCCCCGATATCAGGCATCTCCCCAAAACACCGGAGTCAGCATTTGGACCGCCCTGGTCTTGAGGCCTGCTCCAGAGTCCGCCCTGCCCGACTGGAGGCCAAGCCTGTCAATCAGGCTGACTTCAGGGTGGGGAACCTGTCAAGGATAAAAGAGGCAGTCTGTGGAGTTAAAACTCTGAAACTCTGCTCCCCACCTATGTCACTCACCCCTGTTAATATCCAGGAATAAACATTGGCGTAAAAACAAAATACTGAAACTGCTGTAAATCTGATAAAAATAGGAGAATATTGAAAAAAACTCAGCAGGTCAGGCAGCATCTGTGGAGAGAGAAACAGAGTTAATGTTTCAGGCTGATGGGCTTTCATCAGAACTGGAAGATATTAGAGATTAACAGTTTTAAAGCAATCATGTAGTCAGTGAAAAGTGGGGTATAGGGGGAGGAAAGAACAAAAGGGAAGGTCTGTGATCGGGTGGAGGGCAGGAGTGATTCAATGATAAAAGGGATGATGGTGCAAGGTGAATGGGACAATTAAAGAAACAGAGGATGGGTCCAGAGGAGGTGTAAATGGTTACAGCAGAATAACAGAGGAGAAGGTTCCAGGGGCCGGGAAAAGTGATGGAGAATGGTGGGTAGACTCCAGGGGTGTGGACCAGTCTGCCAGCTGTGTACTAATAAGGGATCCTCACCCAGAGCACCAGCCCACACCCCCTCCACTCCCAGTGACTCTGGTGTAGCCATCCTCCATTACCAGCACAGGCCATCCCAGAAAGTGGGGCCGACGGTTATAATCTGAAGTTTTTCATCTCAATGCTGAGTCTGAGAGGCAATAAGATCGCAAATTGAAAAATCCAGTGCTGTTCCTCATTGAAGTTCATTGGAAGGGTGTAGGTCGTTGGAGATAGAGAGGTCAGAGTGGGAGCGGGATGTAGAATTAAAATGACAAGTGACCAGAAGCTCAGGGTCACACTTGCAGACTGAACAGAGGAGCTCAGCAAAGCAATCACTCAATCTGTGTTTGCTCCTCTCCCAATGTCCAGGAGATTCCATCGTGAGCAGCGAATACTGCTAATAAATTGAAAGAAGTCCAAGTAAATCACTGTTTCACCTGGAAGGAATGTTTGGGGCCTTGGACAGTGGGATTGGAGGAGGTAAAAGGGCAGGTGTTACATCTCCTGTGCTTGCACGGGAAGATGCCTGGGGAAGAGGAGCTGATGTTGGGGGTGAATTAGGAGTGAATCACAATGAATGGGGGGAAGGGAGGGGAGCAGAATATATGTTTGGTGTTGGACTTAGCTGGATGTGGCAAAAATGTTGGAGGACGATCTGTTGAATGTGGAAGCTGGTGGGGTGGAAGGTGAGGATAAGGGGAACCTTATTATGGTTCTGGCAGAGAAGTGGGGGGGGGGGTGCGGGGTGCAGAAAGATCCAATTGAGAGTAGAGTTATTACAGAGGAAGAACGTAATAAAATACCTGAAGATATTGATAATAACAAATAAACTTGCACAATGGAAATTTAAATAGTAAATGAATTTGAGTCGAGCTAAATGTGAGGTGCTGAATTTTGGTCAGAAGAATAAGGTTCCCCAATATACCTTGGAAAATAAGCATCTGAAATGGGGTCAAGGGGACAGGGGTTCAGGAGGACAGATTCCCAAATCATTTTTCACAAATCATTTAAAGTAGCAACACAGGTTAACAGGGTCATAAAAATACAAACAAAGCACTGGAGTTCATTTCTAGAGGAATGGAATTGAAAAAGCAAAGAGCTGATATTAAACCAATTTTGAACCTTAGTTATACAACACTTAGCCTATTGTGTACAGTTCTGGTCTCCATATTACAAAAAGAATATTGATGCACTGGAGAAGTTGCAATTATTTTAACCAGAGTGATACCAGAACTGAGAGAAGTGTAGTATTTATTTAATCATTAACAGTTTACTAATGTTATTATTTACTTCTCTCCATCTGATGTCTGGAAAATGAAACCCTGATATATCTGTTCCTCAGTTATAGGTGTCTCTCCTCACAGGGACACACCTCACTGAGCTAAGGGCAGAGATTGGTAGAGGTTACATATGTCGAGACTCTGAATCATAGATAAGAACTGATCTGTCAAACCATAATCAGTTACAGAAGTGAATGATTCAATAAACACAGCCCAATATTCATCCTGTGTAATAGACAGATAATAAAATTCAACATTCATGACCCACAGATTCTCAGGACTTTGTTGGGGAAAGGGATTAATCATCAATAAAATAATTCAAGTGTTTACAGTAACTATACTCAGAATAAGAAAGTTCATTATACAGAGGATTAGAATGTTGTAACAGTGCTGTCCTGCTGTTTCACTGTCAGTAAGTAGTTAACATCTGTTTCTGAAATAAAAACATGAAATGCTGGAAATACTCAGCACGTCTGGCAGCATCTGTGGAGAGAGAAGCAGAGTTAATGTTTCAGGTCAGTGACCCTTCATCAGAACTGGTAAAGGTTAGAAATGTAATAGGTTTTAAGCAAATAAAGTGGAGGTGGGGCAAGAGATAACAAAAGAGAAAGCGTTGATTGTGACCTTGTCCTGAGAATAACTGACCAGAAGGTCATGGAGCAAAGGCAAAGGAGTTAACGGTGTGCTGAAAGACAAAGCGTTAGTGCAGAGAGCGTGTTAATGGACAAAATAATGAACAGCCCTGGCCCAAAGCACAAACATGTAGAAAACAGTGGACAGGCGCATGGTAAGAAAAATGAACAATGAAAGAAACTAAAATAAAATAAAATAAAATGGAAAAAAAAGAAAAAAAACTGAAAATTAAAAGGGAGCCCGTTATGCTCTGAAATTATTGAACTCAATGTTCAGTCCTGCATGATATAGCGTGCCTAAATCAATAAATGAGCTGCTGTTCCTCGAGCTTGTGTTAATGTTCACTGGAACACTACAGCAAGCCCAGGACAGAGATGTGAGCATGAGAGCAGGGGGGAGTGTTGAAATGGCAAGCAACTGGAAGCTCAGGGTCATGCTTGCGGACGGAGCGAAGGTGTTCCGCAAAGCGGTCACCCAATCTGCGTTTGGTCTCCCCAATGTAGAGGAGACCACATTGTGAGCAGCGAATACAGTATACTAAATTGAAAGTAGTACAAGTAAATCGCTGCTTCAACTGAAAGGCATGTTTGGGGCCTTGGATAGTGAGGAGAGAGGAAGTAAAATTAAAGGTATTACACCTCCTGTGATTGCAGGGGAAGGTGCCGTGGAAAGGGGACAAGGTGTCAGAGGTAATGAAGGAGTGAACCAGGGTGTTATGGAGGGAACGATCTCTTTGGAATGCCGACAGGGGAGGGAAGGGGAAGATGTGTTTGGTTGTGGCATCACACTGGAGGTGGCGGAAATGGTGGAGGATGTGGAGGCTGGTGGGGTGGAAAGTGAGGACAAGGGGAACCCTGTCGTGGTTCTGGGAGGGAGGGGAAGGGGTGAGGGGAGGGGTGTGGAAAATGGGCCGGACACGGTTGAGGGTCCTGTCAACAACAGTGGGGGGAAATTCTCAGTTGAGGAAAAAGGAAGACATCAGAAGCGCTGATGTTGTGGAAGTTTGCATCATCAGAGCAGATGCGTCGGAGACGGAGAAACTGGGAGAATGGAATGGAGCCCTTACAGGAGGCAGGGTGTGAAGAAGTGTAGTCAAGGTAGCCGTGGGAGTTAGTGGGCTTATAATGAATATTAGTAGACAGCCTATCCCCAGAGATGGAGACAGAGAAGTCGAGGAAAGGAAGGGAAGGGAAGGGAAGTGTCAGAGATGGGCCATGTAAAGGTGAGAGAAGGGTGGAAACTGGAAGCAAAGTTGATAAAGTTTTCCAGTCCGGGACAGGAGCAGGAAACAGCACCGATACAGTCATCAATATACTGGAAAAAGAGTCACTGAATAAAACCAGAGACCAGCTCGCACACAGATTTACACAACTTCAATGGCTATAGTCACTTACCAGGAACACCAATGACAGCAAGAATTGGGTAATATATTTTCATGATACTGTCAATAGGAAGATACATTTTCTGTGTGAAGTGATGTGTCCCTTTGTACTGCAGACAATCTCTCTGTATTAAACTCTGAGGCGACATTTTTCAAACTTTTTTTTAATTGAACAGATACATCAAGTTCAGTCCGTGTATATTTATATTTTTGATTTCTGAGATTGAATTGGAAAACTCCAAAGACTGGACAATTCTGATCACATTAAATAACTAATGAAAATTTGAAGCTGTATTCTCCAGCAATGAGGTTGTTCTTTCAAACACCATCAGTCCCATCTCTAGATCTCATGTTGTTTCAGTGATGTCCTTCACTCGACTGTGGTTCGGGTGGTGAAGAGCAGATTGTGGCCATTGTCCATCTGGGCCTTGAGCTGCAGGCTCTCATTGTAAAGCACAGTGAACTGGGACTGCAGTCAGTGAAACTCTGGGGAGTCCTTCACCATCTCACTGGCAAGAGTCTTCAGCTGTTCCTAGGGAGGGGAGAGTGGGGAGGAGACACAGGACAAGGACAGGGTTAACCAGAGAGAGAGAGATTCACTGTCCTACACCTTGCCTGCCCAGAGTAAACACAGGAACAGGAGGAGGCCACTCAGCCCCTCAAGCCTGTTACAGAGTGTTAGGAAATCGTACGAACATACAAATTAGGAGCAGGAGTAGGACACATGGCCTATCGAGCCTGCTCTGCCTTTCAATAAATTCATGGCTGAACTGATTACTCCACATTTCCACCTACCCTCGATAACCTTACACCTCCTTTCTTATCAAGAATCTATCCACCTCTGCCTTAAAAATATTCAAAGACTCTGCTTCTACCACCTTTTGAGGAAGAGAATTCCAAAAACTCACAACGCTCTGCGAGAAAAAAATTCTCCTCATCTCTGTTTTAAACAGTGACCCCTGGTTCTCGATTCTTCCACAAGGGGAAACATCCTTTCCACATCCACCCTGTCAAGACGCCTCAGGATCTTGTATGTTTCAATCAAGTCACCTCTTACTCTTCTAAATTCCAGAGGATACAAGCCTAGCCTGTCCAATCTTTCCTTGTAAGACAGCCCACCCATTCCAGGTATTAGCCTAATAAACCATCTCTGTACTGCCTCCAATGCATTTACATTCTTCCTTAAATAAGGAGACTAGTACTGTACACAGTATTCCAGATGTGGTCTCACCAATGCCCTGTATAGCTGAAGCATAACCTCCCTACTTTTGTATTCAATTCCCCTCGTGATAAACAATAACATTCTATGAGGTTACGTGCTGTACCTGCATACGAACACTTTGTGATTCATGCACTAGGACACCCAGATCCCTCTGCATCTCTGAGCTCTGCAATCTCTCACCATTTAGATAAATGCTTCTTTTTTATTCTTCCTGCCAAAGTGGACAATTTCCCACTTTCCCACATTGTACTCCATTTGCCAGGTTTTTGCCCACTCATTTAATCTATCTATATCCCTTTGTAACCTCCTTATGTCCTCTTCACAAGTTACTTTCCTACCTATCTTTGTGTCATCAGCAAATTTAGCAACCATACCTTCAGCCCCTTCTTCTACGTCATTTAGATAAATTGTAAAAAGTTGAGGCCTCAGCACAGATCCCTGTGGCACACCACTCGTTACATCTTGCCAACCAGAAAATTACCCATTTATGCCTATTCTGTTTCCTGTTCGCTAACCAATCTTGTATCCATTCCAATATGTTACCCCCTACTCTATGAGATTTTATTTTCTGCAATAACCTTTGATGCGGCATCTTTTCAAATGCCTTCTGGAAATCTAAACACAATACATCCACAGCACATGTAACTCCCTCAGAGAACTCCAATAATTTGGTTAAGCATGATTTCCCTTTCACAAAACCATGTTGACTCTGCCTGATTACCTTGAATTTTTCTAAATGCCCTGTTATAATGTCTTTAATAATAGCTTCTAATATTTTCCCTATGACAGATGTTAAGCTAACTGGCCTGTAGTTTCCTGCTTTCTGTCTCCCTCCCTTTTTGAATAAAGGAGTTACATTCGCTATTTTCCAACTAATGGAACTTTCTCCAAATCTATGGAATTTTGGAAAATTAAAACTAACCCATCAACTATCTCACTAGCCACTTCTTTTCAGATCTTAGAATGAAGTGCATCAGGACCAGGGGCCTCGTCAGCTCACAGCTCCTACAATTTGTTCAGTACCACTTCCCTAGTGATCGTAATTTTCTTGAGTTCCTCCCTCCCTTTTATTTCCTGACTGACAGCTAATACTGGGATGTTACTTGTATCCTCAATAGTGAAGATTGATGCAAAATACCTGTTCAATTCATCTGCCATCTCCTTATTATCCAATATTAATTCCCCAGACTCACTTTCTATAGGACCAATGCTCACTTTTTTAAACTTTTTTTTTGCTATCCATAGAAACTCTTACTATCTGTCATTATATTTCCAGTTAACTTTCTCTCATACTCTAATTTTAGCTTCCTTATCAATCTTTTAGTCATTCTTTGCTGTTTTTTTTATATTCTGTCCAATCTTCTGACCTGCCTCCCTCCCATCTTTGCACAATTATAGGCTTTTTCTTTAAGTTTGATACTATCTTTAACTGTTTTAGCTAACTACGGATGGCAGGTCTCACCCTTGAAATTTTTCTTTCTCATTGGAATGTATCTATTCTGTATATTCTGAAATATCTCCTTAAATGTCTACCACTGCCTCTCTATTGACCTATCCCTTAACCTGATTTACCAGTTCACTTTAGCTAGTTCTGCTTTCATGCCCTCGTAAATGTCCTTATTTAAGTTTAAAATACTAGTCTCATACCCACTCTTCCCTCCCTCAAACTGAATATAAAATTCAATCATATTATGATCACTGCTACCTAGGGGCGCCTTAACTATGAGGTTATTAATTAATCCTATCTTGTTGCACAATACCAGGTCTAGTATAGCCTGTTCTCTGGTTGGTTCCAGAATGTTTTGTTCCAAGAATCTATCCTGAAAACGTTCTATGTACTTCTCATCTAGGCTACCTCTGCGCATCTGATTTTTCCAGTCTAAATGCAGGTTAAAATCCCCCATAATTATCGCTGTACCTTTCTGACAAGCTGCCAATATTTCTTCCTTTATGCCCTATCCTACAGTGTGCTTAATGTTAGGTGACCTGTACACCACTCCCACAAGTGACTTCTTGTCTTTATGATTTCTCATCTCTACCCAAACTGCTTCTACATCCAAGTCTCCTGAACTTAAGTCATCTCTCTTAATTGCGCTAATCCCATCATTAATTAACAGAGCTACCCCTCCACCTTTTCCTAGCTTCCTGTCCTTCCTAAATGTCATGTATCCTTCAATATTCAGGTCCCAATCTATGTCGTCCTGCAGCCATGTCTCTGTAATGGCTATCAGATTTACTTATTTACTTATTTCTATTTGTGCTCTCAGTTCATCTGTTTTGTTTTGAATGCTACTTGCATTCAGATACAGAGCCTTTAGTTGTGTCCTTTTATTATTTTTGTAACCTCTAGCTTTATCCTTTAGGAACATAGGAAAATAGGAACAGGAGTAGGCCATTCAGCCCATCGAGCCTGCCCTGCCATTCAATATGATCATCGCTGATCATCCACTTCATTGCCTTTTCCACACTATCCCCATATCCCCTTATGTCATTTGTATTTAGCAATCTGTCAATCTCTGCTTTAAACATACTGAATGACTGAGCTTCCACAGCCCTCTGGGGTAGAGAATTCCAAAGATTCAAAACGCTCTGAGGACAGAAATTTCTCCTCATCTCAGTCCTAAGTGGCTTCCCCCTTATTTTGAAATTGTGTCCCCTGGTTCTAGACTCCCCAACCAAGGGAAACATCTCATCTATCGCTTTAAGTATTTTGTAGGTTTCAATGAGATCACCTCTCATTCTTAGAAACTCTAGAGAATACTGGCTCAGTTTCCCAATCTCTCTTCATAGGACAGTCCTGCCATCCTGGGAACAAGTCTGGTGAATCTTTGTTGCACTCCCTCTATAGTAATAATATCCTTCCTAAGGTAAGGGGACCAAAACTGCACACAGTACTCCAGGTGCAGTCTAACCAAGGTTCTATACAATTGAAGAAAGAATTCACTACTCCTGCACTGAAATCCTCTTGTGATAAAGGTTAACATACCATTAGCCTTCCTAATTGCTTGCCACACCTGCATGTGAGCTTTCAGTGACATATTGACAAAGACACCCAGATCCCTTTGTAAATCTACACTTTCTAATCTATCATTTAAGAAATACTCTGCACATCTATATTCCTCCTAACAAAGTGGATAACCTCACATTTTTCCACATTATATTCCATCTGCCACGTTCTTGCTCACTCACGAAGTCTGTTCAAATCTCCTTGAAGCCGCTTTGCATCTTCCTCACGACACATATTCCCACCTAGTTTTGTGTCATCCATGAACTTGGAAATACTACATTTTGTCCCCACATCCAAATCATTATTATACATTGTGAACAGCTGGGGCTCAAGCACTGACCCCTGTGGTATCCCACTAGTCACAGCCTGCCAACGAAAGAATGACCCGTTTATTCCTACTCTCTGTTTTCTGCCTGTTAACCAATCCTTAATCCATGCTTAATCCTGATCGCCATATATTACCTCCTATCCCATGTGCTGTAATTTTGCAAACCAATCTCCTGTGGGGGACTTTATCAAAAGCCTTCTGAAAATCCAAATATACCATGTCCACTGACTCGCCTTTATCAATTCTGTTAGTAACATCCTCAAAAAACTCCAACAGGTTCTTCAAACATGATTTCCCATTCATAAATCCATGTTGACAATGCCAAATAAATCAAACACAATGAAATGATTCCTCATGATTCAGGCTCAAGTGTGCTGTCCGAATGCAAGTTTGTCATTCAGACACCAATACTAACAAAACTATCAATGCAAATAACTATTACCGTTATACAATAGATTCATACAATCTATTTCTTGCAACCCGAAGATGATAAAAACTTGTAGAAGTTATCCCTTTGATTGTCCTATGTGCTCTCCTGATGTTGTCCCTCCAGCTGACTTGTGTGTTCTCCCTCCAACAAAGGGCTGTCTCCTGATATTTCTGCACCCTTTTTTTGTGAGTTCTATTACATGGTGCTCAGAATGTTTATTGAAGTGAGTCCCTACTTTACAAAGTGTCCTGGATGTCCTAAACAATCCCAAATAGTTAAGTGATACTGCTTGGGTGCTTCCATTGTTCTGGGTAATATCCGATACTCGCACCTTGACATGGGATGTAGCCAACATGTCTGATATAGTTGCTACTTACATTGTTCTGATTAATCTCGGTTAACCAAAATCCAAATTCCGATAATCAGATTATCAGCTCACGTAAATTCAAACATTCCCCCCCATGAACCTTAGTTGTCAAACTCTGGTTCATTGATTTTGAGTACAGCTCTCAGCCTGATCAACTTGAGTCTACAAACTTACCAATTACACAGCACCAACTTATCTACTAATAATTTTACAGACTCTACTAATGGTGTGTGAGCTTTTTATACTCATGGGGATCCTCCAAAAGGCCCCTATAAGTAGGCAGGTCTTGCCGGACCTGCAGCTGATCCACCAACCGCCGACGCACGCTGTTCATATGTATCCAAGCAATAATAGTCATAGAGTCATCTAGTTATACAGCACTGAAACAGGCCCTACAGCCCATCGTGTCTGTGCCAGCCATCATCAACCTATCTATTCTAATCTCATTTTCCAGCACTTGGCCCGTAAACATGTCCAGCCAAGTAGCTGTGAAACGGGACAAGTGCATATCAATCTCATTAAGTGGTCATTGCTGATAAATACACAGCAAAGAATCATGAATCTGGAGCCCCTTGAATGACAATGAAAATGACCTAAACCAGGCTCAAGGTACCATCATGGAAGGGCAGTTAGGTAACGACTGACCAATCAGATGAACAGACATCAGGGCTTTCCTAATATGGCACAGAACCAAGCTGGGAAAATGTATAAAGAAAGAGCTTTTAAGATCCCAAATGTACGCATCATCATCAAGAAGAGAAGATAGAAAATCAACCTCAAACAAGGGACAAGTTAACTGGAGGTTGAGGACCAGTGTTCCATCATGAACACAACTGCTGACCACTGCCCTTTGCTAAGTATCACGATTTTGTGCTTATTGAGGAAAACTTAATAAAGTCTGTGAAGCCTGTGAAAGCACCCTCGTAACCATGTGGTTTTGTAGCTAATCTGAGCTGGAAGTCCCTTTTAGATCAACTGTCCCAACTGAGACTGTAATTGTAATTGAGCCAAGTCTTACAATTAAATTAAAGCAAACCCTAGATCTTACAAGAACCCTTCCCATCCCAAACATTAGGAAAACCCATCAATCCCACTCCCCAAACACAAGCAAAACCCATCAGTCCCACAAACACCAGCAGCAAAACCCATCAAACCCACTCCCCAAATACAAGCAAAACCCATCAGACCCCAAACACCAGCAAAACCCATGTTACAACCAGTTGCGAAAGGTGTCTAGGGGTCTGTTACTATCTTCACCTGGTCTTATTGTAACAGGGTTTAATTTTAAACAAAGTGTTTTGAGCTCCCCCTTTGTGAATCCTTGTTCTCAGTTTTCCAATAACACAACAGAGAAACCAATTCACACAGGCTTTCTCAAGTTTAAAGAAGAAAGATGAAATGTCATCAAACCATAAAACTTAAACTATAATACGGTTCACGCCTACGGATATAAAACATGCCCACACTGGCATGAACATACGATACACACATGCAAATAGGGAGACTAAAGAGAAGAAAAGATAAGGTGGAACAGTTTGAAGCAATATCTTGTTCCAGTGCTGTAACAATCTGTAACGTCATGGACCAGCATATCCCCCACTCTGCCATTACCATCAAGACAGGGGACCAACCCTGGTTCAATGAAGAGTGCAGAAGGGCATGCCAGGAGCAGCACCAGGTATACCTCAAAATGAGGTGTCAACCTGGTGAAGCTGAAAGCCAGGGCTACTTGCATGCCAAACAGCATAAGCAGCATGCGACAGATCGAGCTAAGTGATCCTGTAACCACCGGATCAGATCTAAGCTCTGCAGTTCTGTCACATCCAGTCGTGAATGGTGGTGGACAATTAAATTACTAACAAGAGGAGACTCCACAAATATCCCCATCCTCAATGATGGGGGAGCACAGCACATCAGTGGGAAAGATAAGGCTGAAGCATTTGCAAAATTTCAGCCAGAAGTGCCAAGTGGATGATCCGTCTCGGCCTCCTCCTGAAGTCCCCAGCATCACAGACGCCAGTCTTCAGCCAATCCGATTCACTCCGTGTGATATCAAGTAACGGATGAAGGCATGGGATACTGCAAAGGCTATGGGCTCTGACAATATTCCGGCAATAGTACTGAAGACCTGTGCTCCAGAACTAGCTGCACCCCCAGCCAAGCTGTTCCAGTACAGCTACAACACTGGTATCTACCCTGCAATGTGGAAAATTGCCCAGGTATATCCTGCACAAAAAACAGGACAAATCCAACCCAGACAATTATTGTCCCATCAGTCTACTCTCGATCATCAGCAAAGTGATGGACGGTGTCACTGACAGTGCTATCAAGCAGCACTTGCTTAGCAATAACCTGCTCAGTGATGCTCAGTTTGGGTTCCACCAGGGCCACTCAGCTCCTGATCTCATTTCAGCCTTGGTTCAAACATGGACAAAAGAGCTGAACTCCAGAGATGAAGTGAGAGTGACTGCACTTAACATCAAGGCAGCATTTGATCGAGTGTGGCATCAAGGAGCCCTAGCAAAACTGGAGTCAATGGGAATCAGGGAGAAAACTCTCCACCGGTTGGAATCATACTTAACGCAAAGGAAGATGGTTGTGGTTGTTGGAGGTCAATCATCTCACTCCAGAACATCACTGCAGGAGTTCCTCAGGCTAGTGTCCTAGGCCCAACCATCTTCATCTGCTTCATCAATGACCCTCCTTCAAATTATAGGGTCAGAAGTGGGGACGTGCACTGATGATTGCACAATGTTCAGCACCATTCACGACTCCTCAGATACTGAAGCAGTCCGTGTAGAAATGCAGCAAGACCTGGACAATATCCAGGCTTGGGCTGATGAGTGGCAAGTAACATTTGCGTCACACAAGTGCCAGGCAATGACTATCTCCAACAAGAGAGAATCTAACCATCTCCTCTTGACATTCAATAGCATTACGATCGCTGAATCTCCCACGATCAACATCCTGGGCGTTAACATTGACCAGAAACTGAACTGGAGTAGCCATATAAATACCGTGGCTACAAAAGCAGGTCAGAGGTTAGGAATCCTGCGGCGGGTAACTCACCTCTTGATTCCCTAAAGCCTGTCCACCATCCACAAGGCACAAGTCAGGAGTGTGATGGAATACTCTCCAATTGCCTGGATGGGTACAGTTCCAACAACACTCAAGAAGCTCGACACCATCCAGGACAATGCAGCCCGCTTGATTGGCACCCCATCTACAACATTTTCTCCCTCCACCACCGATACACAGTGGCAGCAGTGTGTACCACCTACAAGATGCACTGCAGCAACACATCAAGGCTGCTCAGGCAGCACCTTCCAAACCCATGACCTCTACCACCTAGAAATACAATGGCAGCAGATGCATGGGAACACCACCACCTGCAAGGTCCCTCCAAGCCACACACCATTCTGACTTGGAACTATATCGCCATTCCTTCACTGTCATTGGGTCAAAATCCTAGAACTCCCTTCCTAACAGCACTGTGGGCGTACCTGCCCAACATGGACTGCAGCGGTTCAAGAAGGCAGCTCACCACTGCCTTCGCATGGGCAAATAGGGATGGGTAATAAATGCTGGCCTGGCCAGTGATGCCCACACCCTGTGAAATGAATGAATAAACCCATTCCCCAAATACCAAAAATACGCATCAGACCGACTCCCCAAACACCAGCAAAACCATCAGACCTCCAAACACCAGCAAAACCCATCAGACCCCCAAACACCAGCAAAACCCATCAGACCCCCAAACACCAGCAAAACCCATCAGACCCCCAAACACCAGCAAAACCCATCAGACCCCCAAACACCAGCAAAACCACTCTTGCAAACACACGAATTAAGAGCAGGAGTAGGCCACTCGGCCCCTCAAGCCTGCTCCGCCATTCAACAAGACCATGGCTGATCTGATTGTAACCTCGACTCCACATTCCCGTCTCCCCCCAACAACCTTTCACCCCCTTGCTCTTAAAATATTCAAAGACTCTGCTTCCACCGCCTTTTGAGGAAGAGAGTTCCAAAGACTCACGATGGTCTGAGAGAAAAATAAGTTCTCATCTCTGTCTTAAATGCGTGACCCCCTATTTTTGAACAGTGGCCCCCTAGTTCTAGATTCTTCCACAAGAGGAAACATTATTTTCACATCCACCCTGTCAAGACCCCTCAGAATCTTATATGTTTCAATCAAGTCGCCTCTTACTCTTCTAAACTCCAGCAGATACAAGCCTGGCCTGTCCAACATTTCCTCATAAGACAACCCAGGTGTTAGTCTCGTAAACCTTTTCTGAACTGCTTCCAACGCACTTACATCCTTCCTTAAGTAAGGAGATCAATACTGTACACAGTACTCTAGATGTGGTCTCACCAATGCCCTGTGTAGCTAAAGCATAACCTCCCTACTTTTTTGTTCAATTCCCCTCACGATAAATGATAACATTCTATTAGCTTTCCTATTTACTTACTGTACCTGCATACTAACCTTTTGTAATTCATGCACTAGGACACCCAGAACCCTCTGCATCTCAGAGCTCTGCAAAATCTCACCATTTAGATAATACGCTTCTTTTTGATTCTTCCTGCCAAAATGGACAATTTCACATTTTTCCACATTATACTCCATTTGCCAGATCTTTTCCCACTCACTTAACCTATCTATATCCCTTTGTAGCCTCCTTATGACCACTTGACAACTTACTTTCCTACCTATCTTTGTGTCATCAGTATATTTGGCAACCATACTTTTGGTCCCTTCATATAAGTCATTTATATAAATTGTAGAAAGTTGAAGCCCCAGCACTGAACCCTGTGGCACACCACTCGTTACATCTTGTTAACCAGAAAATGACCCATTTATGTCTGCTCTCTGTTTCCTGTTAGCTAGCCAATCTTCTATCCATGCCAATGTTACCCCCTACACCATGAGCTTTTATTTTCTGCAATCACGTTTTATATGGCATCTTTTCAAATGCCTTCTGGAAATCTAAGTACAGTACATCCACCGGTTCACCTTTATCCACAGGACATGTTACTTCTTCAAAGACCTCCAATAAATTGGTTAGACATGATTTCCCTTTCACAAAGCCATGTTGACTCTGCCTGATCACCTTGAATTTTTCTAAGCGCAGTCATAACATCTGTAATAACAGCTTCTAACATTTTTCCTAAGACAGATGTTAAGCTAATTGGCCTGTAGTTTCCTGCTTTCTATCTCCCTCCCTTTTTGAATAAAGGAGTTACATTGGCTATTTTCCAATCTAATGGAACCTTCCCCGAATCTAGGGAATTTTGGAAAATCAAAACCAACACATCTGCTGTCACACTGGCCACTTCTTTTAACACCCTAGGATGAAGGCCATCAGGACCTGGGGACTTGTCAGCTCGCAGCTCCAACAATTTGCTCAGTACTACTTCCTTGGTGATTGTAATTTTCTTGAGTTCCTACCTCCCTTTCATTTCTTGATTTACAGCTACTTCTGGAATGTTACTTGTATCCTCTATGGTGAAGACCGAAGCAAACTATTTGTTCAATTCATCTGCCATCTCCTTATTTTCCCTTATTAATTCACCAGATTCACTTTCTATAGGACCAACGCTCAGTTTAACTCTTTTTAAAAAATATCTATAGAAACTCTGACCATCTGTTTTTCATATTTCTTGCCAGCTTTCTCTCGTACTCTAACTTTTCCCTCCTTATTAATCTTTTAGTCATTCTTTGCTGCTATTTTATATTCTGTCCAATCTTGACCTGCCACTCATCTTTGTGCAATTTTATGCTTTTTCTTTAAGTTTGATACTATCTTTAATGTTTTTAGTTAACCACGGATAGTGGGTCCTCCCCTTGGAATTTTTCTTTCTCGTTGGAATGTATCTATTCTGTGTATTCTGAAAAAAGCCCTTAAATGTCTGCACTGCATCTCTATTGACCTATCCCTTAACCTACTTTGCCAGTTCACTTTTGCTACCTCTGCTTTCATTCCCTCATAGAAACATAGAAAATAGGAGCAGGAGTAGGCCATTCGGCCTTTCGAGCCTGCTTCGCCATTCATTATGATCATGGCTGATCATCCAACTCAGTAGCCTGTTCCGGCTTTCGCCCCATATCCTTTGATCCCTTTAGACCCAAGAGCTATATCTAACTCCTTTTTGAAAACATACAATGTTTTGGCCTCAACTGCTTTCTGTGGTAGTGAATTCCACAGGCTCACCACTCTCTGGGTGAAGAAATTTCTCCTCACCTCAGTCCTGAAAGGTTTACCCTGCATCTTTAGACTATGACCCCTGGTTCTGGACTCCCCCACCATCAGGAACATCCTTCCTGCATCTACCCTGTCAAGTCCTGTTAGAATTTTATTGGTTTCTATGATATCCCCCCTCACTATTCTGAACTCCAGCAAATATAATCCGAACCGACCCAATCTCTTCTCAGACGTCAGTCCCGCCATCCCAGGAATCAGTCTGGTAAACCTTCACTGCACTCCCTCTATAGCAAGAACATCCTTCCTCAGATAAGGAGACCACAACTGCACACAATATTCCAGGTGTGGCCTCACCAAGGCCCTGTATAATTGCAGCAAGACATCCCTGCTTCTGTACTCGAATCCTCTCGCTATGAAGGCCAACATAGCATTTGCCCTTTTTACCGCCTGTTGCACCTGCATGCTTACCTTCAGCGACTGGTGTATGAGAACAGCCAGGTCTCGCTGCATATTCCCCTCTCTCAGTTTATAGCCGTTCAGATGATAATCTGCCTTCCTGGTTTTGCTACAAAAGTAGATAACCTCACATTTATCCACATAATACTGCATCTTCCATGCATTAGTCCACTCACTCAACTTGTCCAAATCACCCTGAAGCCTCTCTGCATCCTCCTCACAACTCACCCTCCCACCCAGTTTTGTGTCATCTGCAAACTTGGAAATACTACATTTAGTTCCCTCATCTAAATCATTAATGTATGTTGTGAATAGCTGGGGTCCTAGCACCAATCCCTGCGGTGCAACACTAGTGACTGCCTGCCATTCGGAAAGAGACCCATTTATTCCTACTCTTTGTTTCCTGTCTGCCAACCAATTTCCTATCCATCGCAATACACTACCCCCAATCCCATGCGCTTTAATTTTACTTGCTAATCTCTTATGTGGGACTTTGTTGAAAGCCTTCTGAAAGTCCAAATAAACCACATCCACTGGCTCCCCCTCATTAACTCTACTGGTTACATCCTCAAAGAATTCTAGTAGATTTGTCAAGCATGATTTCCCTTTCGTAAATCCATGCTGACTCAGCCTGATTCTACCAGTGTTCTCTAAGTGGTCTGCTATAAAATCTTTGATAATGGACTCTGGAATTTTCTCCACTACCAGCGTCAGGCTGACTGGTCTATTATTCCCTGCTTTCTCTCTACTTCCCTTTTTGAAATAGTGGGTTGACATTAGCTACCCTCCAATCTGTAGGAACTGTTCCAGAGTCTACAAAGTCTTGGAAGATGACCACCAATGCATCCACTATTTCTTGGGCCACTTCCTTAAGTACTCTGGGATTTCTCTACTAATACTGATTTCCTTCAGTTCCTCTCTGTCACTAAGCCATGTATTGCCCAACATTTCTAGTATGATATTTGTGTCCTCCTTTGTGAAGACAGAACCAAAGTATGCATTTAGTTGGTCAGCCATTTCTTTGTTCCCCATAATAAATTCCCCCGTTTCTGACTGTAAGGGACCTACATTTGTCTTCACCATTCTTTTTCTCTTCACATACCTATAGAAACTTTTACAGTCAGTTTTTATGTTCCCCGCAAGCTTGCTCTCGTACTCTATTTTCCCCTTCTTAATCAATCCCTTGGTCCTCCTTTGCTGAATTCTAAACTGCTCCCAATCCTCAGGTCTGTTGTTTTTCCTGGCAAATTTATATGTCTCTTCCTTGGATCTAATGCTATCTCTAATTTCCCTTGTAAGCCATGGTTTGGCTACATTTCCCAGTTTACTTTTGCGCCAGACAGGAATAAACAATTGTTGCAGTTCATCCATGTGCTCTTTAAATGTTTGTCATTGCCTATCCACCATCATCCCTTCAAGTAACGCTTCCCAATCTGTCATGGCTATCTCGCGCCTCATACCTTCGTAGTTTCCTTTACTAAGATTCAGGACCCTTGTCTCAGAATCAACTACGTCACTCTCCATCTTGATGAAGAATTCTATCATATTATGGTCGCTCGTCCTCAAGTGGTTTCACACCACTAGATTGTCAATTATTCCTCTCTCATTACACAATACCCAGTCTAGGATGGCCTGTTCTCTGGTTGGTTCCTCAACGTATTGGTCCAGAAAACCATCCCGTATACACTCCAAGAATTCCTCCTCTACGGTTGATTTGCCCAATCTATATGCAGATTAAAATCACCCATAATTACAGATGTTTCTTTATCGCATACATCTCTAATTTCCTGTTTAATGCCATTCCCAACGTCACCACTACAGTTTGGGGGTCTATATACAACCCCCACTAACGTTTTTTGCCCCTTAATGTTTCTCAGCCCTACCCATACAAGATTCCACATCGTCAGAGCAAATATCTTTCCTCACTATTGCATTAAATTTCCTCTTTAACCAGCAATGCAACTCCACCGCCTTTTGCTTTTTGTCTGTCCTTCCGAAATACTGAATTTCCCTGGATGTTCATTTCCCATCCCTGGTCACCTTGCAGCCATAACTCCGTAATCCCGACTATATCATACCTGTTTACATCTATTTGCGCGACTAATTCATCCACTTTATTGCGAATGCTCCGCGCGCTAAGACACAAAGCCTTAAGGCTTGTCTTTTTAACATTACTTGTCCTCTTCCCACTATTTTTCACTGTGGCCCTGTTTGATTCTGACCCTTGATTTCTCTGCCTATCACTTTTCTTATTCCCCTTACTGTCTTTTGTTCTTTTCTTTGATTCCCCCTCTGAGTCCTTGAAAAGGTTCCCATTCCCCCCTGCCCTTTTAGTTTAAACCCTCCCCAACCACTCCAGCAAATACTCCCCCGAGGACATCAGTCCCGGTCCTGCCCTTATTTAAGTTTAAAATACTTGTGTTGGAGCCATTCTTCTCTCTTTAACACTTAATGTAAAATTCAATCATATTATGATTGCTGCTGCCTAGGTGCGCCTTCACTATGAGGTCATTAATTAATCCTATCTCATTGCACAATACCAGGTGTAGTACAGCCTTGTCTCTGGTTGGCTTCAGAATGTGCTGTTCTGAGAAACTATCCCAAAAACAATCTATGAACTCCTCATCAAGGCTACCTTTGCCCATCTAATTTTTCCAATCTATATGTAGATTCAAATCCCTCATGATTATCATCATACCTTTCTGACAAGCACCCAGTATTTCTTCCTTTATAAAAACAAGAAACCCTAACCCTAACTCTTCTTCTTGAGTTCTGAAGAAGGGTCACTGACCTGAAACATTAACTCTGCTTCTCTCTCCACAGATGCTGCCAGACCTGCTGAGCATTTCCAGCGTTTCTTGTTTTAGATTAGATTAGATTAGATTAGAGATACAGCACTGAAACAGGCCCTTCGGCCCACCGAGTCTGTGCCGAACATCTACCACCCATTTATACTAATCCTGCACTAATCCCATATTCCTACCAAACATCCCCACCTGTCCCTATATTTCCCTACCACCTACCTATACTAGTGACAATTTATAATGGCCAATTTACCTATCAACCTGCAAGTCTTTTGGCTTGTGGGAGGAAACCGGAGCACCCGGAGAAAACCCACGCAGACAGTTTTTATTTCAGATTTCCAGCATCCACAGTATTTTGCTTTTATTTCTTCCTTTATACCCTGTCCTACAATGTGATAATTGTTCGGGGGCCTGTACACCACTCCCACAAGTGACTTCTTGCCTTTATCATTTCTCATCTCGACCCAAACCGCTTCTACATCCTAGTTTCCTGAACTTAGGTCATCCCTCTCTATTAGCTCGATCCCTCTCCACTCCCCAACCACCAGCAAAACCCATCAGACCTACTCCGCAAACGCCAACAAAACCCATCAGACCCACTCCCCAAATAGGAGTAATACCGATTCTGGGAGAATGACAACTCTAAACCTCTGGAAAGGAAACTGAGCAGCTGACAGGAATCCACGTCCAGATTAGATTATTAGATTAAATATACAGCACTGAAACAGGCCCTTCGGCCCACCGAGTCTGTGCCGAACATCAACCACCCATTTATACTAATCCTACACTAATCCCATATTCCTACCAAACATCCCCACCTGTCCCTATATTTCCCTACCACCTACCTATACTAGTGACAATTTATAATGGCCAATTTACCTATCAACCTGCAAGTCTTTTGGCTTGTGGGAGGAAACCGGAGCACCCGAGAAAACCCACGCAGACACAGGGAGAACTTGCAAACTCCACACAGGCAGTACCCGGAATCGAACCCAGGTCCCTGGAACTGTGAGGCTGCGGTGCTAACCACTGCGCCACTTTGCCGCCCATTGTGAGACGTTTCCAGGGGTCTTTATCCTCAATCCCTACCCCCTCCCCAGGATATCTCCAGCCTCCGACAGTTAAGGAGCAGCCATCTCCAGAGGGCCAGTCTCAAAGCTCAGTGTTGAATTGTACGAGCTGGTCTTTAGTGACTATACAGGGAGAGACAGACACTGCATTCAGATTCCACCCACCAGATTGTACAGTTAACACCAGCTGTCATAGCCCAGTTAGAAGGCCAGGGAAGGATCTGCTCATACGATTGATCAACACGATTCATACCTCAGGCATTGGCGGAGGAGCTGGATGAGGATTCCCCTTTATCAGAAGCTGTTAATGGAAGGACAGGCATTAACAAACTGTTCACTATGAGAGATAGAGACAGAGTCAGTGAACAAGATACAAAGACAAAGAGAGAGAGAAAAATGGAGAGATGGACAAAGACAAAGACACAGATGCACACACAGAGAAAGAAAGACAGAGATAGAGCCAGCATGCAAGATACAAAGAAAGAGAGAGAGAGAGAGAGAGAGAGAGAGAGAGAGAGAGAGAGAGAGAGAAATGGACAGAGACACAGAGAGAGTAAGGCAGAGATGGAGGAAGCCATAGAAATGAGCTGTTGTGTGTCAGACACCCAATGAGCAATGATTCACACAGTTACACAAAGATCCAGATGATGTTTGATGGTCAGCTTACTCTTTGTAGGATTGTAGCCGCTCGTCCCTGTCACTGAAAAACAAGGAATACTCAGTGAGTGACAAGAGAATAACAGAAAATCGGATTGGAGACAGGCAGGAACTCCGAATGAAAGCAAGAGACGGACCCTCCCCCACACTGAGCCCCTCTCTCCACCCTGAGCCCCGATCATGGACCCCTCGTCCCCACCTTGATTCCCAATCCCGGTCCCCTCGTCCCAACCCTGAGCCCCGATTCTGGTCCCCTCGTCCCAACCCTGAGCCCCGATCCTGGTCCCCTCGTTCCAACCCTGAGCCCCGATCCTGGTCCCCTCGTTCCAACCCTGAGCCCCGATCCTGGTCCCCTCGTTCCAACCCTGAGCCCCGATCCTGGTCCCCTCGTCCCAACCCTGAGCCCCGATTCTGGTCCCCTCGTCCCAACCCTGAGCCCCGATCCTGGTCCCCTCGTCCCAACCCTGAGCCCCAATCCTGGTCCCCTCGTCCCAACCCTGAGCCCCGATCCTGGTTCTCTTGTGCCCACCCTGAGCTCCTTTGCTCCAAAATAAGCCCCACCTATGACTCTGGGCCCTCAGCTCAGCCTTTCCATCCTAAATCTGTACCCTTCCTCATGACCCTGAGCCTCACCCCCTACATCCTGAGCCTCACAGTCTGCCCTCCTCCACTCTCTGGGGCCCACGGCTTCCTCTCCCCCAGTGAGGCCCTGTCCATATTCTCTCCAATTCCTACCTTTCCTCTTATAGACAGCGACAGCCACAATGACGAGAACGATGATCAGCCCGAGGATCACAAGTACAATCCCGACAGTAACAGGGATCTGGGAGTCAGACTTTAGTCCTGCTGGAGAGCGAGAGAATGAGAGAGAGAATCAGAGATATCCCAGGATACAGCGTGTCCTTGTAGTACTATAATATCCCAAGACACACTAGGTCCAGTCGTACTGTAATATCCCGGGATATTAATCTGTTAATTGTGAATGAATTTTTTAATTATATGCAGTGGAGGGTGTTAATTGGGGACTTACTTAAGCACTTATAAGCAGACACTTACTGAGACTGGTAAAAGTATTTGACGGAGGGGCTACATGTTTGAAATCCTTTTACTCTGTACAAACTGAGTAAAAATAGGCTCCAGCATCATCCTTCTATAACAAGCTTTCTGGAGGTTACACCAGAACCTGCCATACTGTAATATCCCAGGATACACCGGGTCCTGCTGTACTGTATGTTGGAGAATTTTCTGAGCTTTGCTAATTATTACTTAACTTTGTAGAAATAGAAAAACAGGACGCAGCTTGTAGCTAACCTAACCAATGGTCATAAAATGTAGACAGAGCAACTGACCACAATCAACTATCTTAGGAAGAGACAGAGCTCATGATGGATTTTGGGGAAGTGAACGCCGACTGTTCATTGCTGACTCTTCCGCTTTTATCATGTTTGTGCAACCTAGCCAGAAGTAACGGCCAGATATAGTCTGGAGTGGGCATTGAATTAAGGAACTAGCGTGTTATGCTCGAACTAACGCTCTACTGACCTCGGACTTTGCAAAGGGCACAGAGCTGCAGGTGGTCTTGTGGTTGTCCTGTGGTTTATGCTTAATTGTGAAACTGCTAGCTCTGCTTCTTTTACACTATATAAGTCCACGACGATTTGTAGCTGTCGGGAGCAGCACTGGACCACATTTAGGTAAGGTGTGCACCCCCATGATATCATGCAATAAAGTGTTTGATTCTCAACGTCCGAGTCCGGAGAATTTGTTCAACAATTGGGCACAATCTGGGTTTTCTCCAACACTGTAATATCCCGGGTTTGGGGACAGATCAAAAGTAAGCTAACCAACTAATTATGAATTACTAACAAACTAACTGTGGAGCTGTGGAGACAGTTTATAAAAAAAACTCACAAGCAGAAGCTAACAGGACAGCTGCAGATAGCTTAATAGTAGCCTATTGTTTAATAATCAGCCTAACAGTTCAAGGAGGGGGGATGTGAAACTACTGAAATAAAATGCCAAAATAAAATAACCAATCATGCAATGATAACAGAAGTCTACAAACCACTCAGAAGCAAAGGGGAGGGGGGGGGGGGGTTACTAGTTTTGTTTGAATAGCTATAAGAAAGACTTGCTGTAGTGAGCACATGTTCTTTTGTTTTGCTCTTTTGTTTTGTTCTTTTGCATGTTCTTTTTCTTTGCTTTGTAACAATCACGTCCTGCAATAAAGTTTCTAAAAGTTACGATCGGACTTCGTCTCTCTTTGTAACTGATGGGATCTAACAACTTGGCATAGTCGGCAGGATCGCTGGAGGATTAAAACCGAAGCCCGAGACATCAGATCTATATCGGCACCCCGGAGGTAAGGACTCCTCTTTACGTTAAAAAGTCCTCGGCCGTTGTCTAATTTCGGTTCCCTACCACGCAATTTCGAACTTTTCTGAGGCTCGAGACCCCCTTATAAACGTCTGACTCGGCGGTATTTGACAACATACCGACTCGGCTACAAAGCCCGCGGCTTGAGACCCCCTTCCCTCCCTGAATGAATCGATACAATGTGACGAAGACGACCGACAGTTACCAAACACCGTCAAAGGCGGGCGGGCCCTGGCAGATGTTTCCAAAGATGAAATCCTTCGGCAGTTAAAAGGATATATAGAACAACAGTTGAATTTGGCTAAAACGTGTACCGAAATTGAACAGAAATATGGTGTCTCCAAGGGACAGTGGTCCTTGGAAGATATAAAGAGAGTTTGGGGAAAAATGACCCGTTTAAAGGATAAAGAACGGACCCAACGGTCCTTGGCCGTTATGGGCCAGATCTGACAGAGTAATGAGATTATCCGACAAGCTGAACGCGACCGTGACCTGACCAATACGAAGGCGGTTTGCGAACAATTGAAGAGGGAAAAGCTTAAATCAGAAAAGTTAGAATCTGAAAACAAAGAGACAATTACGAGAAGAACAGGCAGCCCAGCCAAAGGGCCCGGGACCACCCTGCGGACCTCCACAGCCCCACTTGTACCCGAACATGGACTCATTACGCAAAGAACTACAGAAAACACAACGACGGGAAGCCGGTATAGAGGAAGCGGAGTCCTCCAGCAAGGAGAATAACTCGGATGATGAGCTTTCTTTTGCACAGCTCACCCCCTTAAAAACAGAAACGTGTTAAGGTCAAACAGGAAAAGAAGACTACAGACGGCAATGAGGTGATCACGTCTGAGCACCAGACACACTGGATGCACGTCCCTGCGGACCCTGAGAAAATCGATAAATGGTCTGAAGAATTGCCAGACCCGAAAAAGGGAGCAGTTGGAATGTTTGAAGGGAATTTACAACCTCTACCCGTGGGACAGGGGACAGATTTTGACTGTAATGGTGCTCGGGCGAGCGGGCCGAAGACAGAACAGAGAGGTCCAAACCGCTCTGGGCGAGGACGAGCAACAACTAGATGCGGGATGGGCTGTGATTAGTCAGTGGCTGCTAGCGTTCTGCCCCGCAAAAACGGATTGGAGCAAAATTGCCGCATGTCAGCAAAAAGGTACCGAAGAGGTGCGGGAGTATGAAGAGAGGTTTAGATCTACTTGGTTTGAATACTCGAGGATAACGGACCTTGCCCCGGAGGACTTCCGCTTCCCACGTCTGAAGTCGGCGTTTGTCACGGGATTAAAACCAGAACTATCAAAGATGTTGAAGGTAAACCTACCGAATTGGGAAGGCACAGATATATCCTTCGCAATGTTGGTCGACCGGCCCAGTCAGCTGGACAGGGACTTGGCAGCGAAGCTCCGAGCTCTGCAGGGGGGTTGGGCATCCAGAGGCCCTGATAGGAAGCAAGATAGGTGACCTGAGACATGCCACTACTGCGGAAAGGAAGGCCATTGGGCTAAGATGTGTACAGCCAGGGGACGGGGAAGAGGACGGCACCAAGACCAGGTCCCTCCCCTGAGGGCAATGACCTTGAAGTCTTTAAACAGCTGACACCTCAGCAACGGAAAGAATTACTTGGTGCGGCAAAAAACTAGCAGAGCCCTCCCTCGCCTTCTCGGTGCCCCTCCTGGCGCTAATAGAACAACAAAGAGATGGATTGTATATAACCGTGAGGGTGGGCGATCAATATATAGACTGCCGAATGGATATCGGAGCCGAATTAACGTGTCTATCTCAACGATACAGGAACTCTATACCGATGGACGGTAAAGTTAAGACCACCCACGGGGCTGGTGGATATGGGTTGGTGATCAGGAAAACTCAGCCCGTTCGCATTGGTCTTGGTCCACACGAATTGATAACACCAGTCTGGATAGGTCCGGTGGACCAGGCCCTTCTGGGTATGGACGTTCTTACTCAGCTGAACTCCTCGTTGCATTTTGAAGGTGGCCAGTTAACATGGTCTATCAGAAGTCTGAAGAAGGAGGAGCTGAGGGAGCACCCAATATGGGCTCGGGATAAGAACGATTGTGGGCGACTTCAAATGGAACCGGTAACGTTTACAGGATCCGCTCCGCCCTGTACTATACAATACCCCATTAGTCCAACATCTATTGCAGGAATCTGACCCGTAATTAGACAGCTAGAGGAGCAAGGCATGCTGGTTAAAACACACAGTACCTCAAACAGCCCTGTGTAGCCAGTACGGAAACCAAACGGGACCTGACGGCTTACTGTTGACTATAGAAGGGCTAACCAGTGTATTGATCAAAAGACTCCTCTGGTAGCTGACCCCTCCACGGTATTCAATGCCCTGAGGCCGGAACATGAATGGTTCTCTGTTATCGACATGGCCAATGGATTTTGTTCGGTGCCACTGGCACCCGAGGACCAACTGTGGTTCGCCTTTCCCGTTCGACAACAACAGTACACCTGGACCCGGCTGCCACAGGGTTTCCACAACAGCCCTACGGTATTTCATATGGCCCTACAAAACCATTTGAGGGAGTTACCTTCCATACACTCCACGGTCATCCAGTACGTGGACAACATCCTGTTAGCCTCTGAAACGGAAGAACAACACGAACAAGATCTGCTGGACCACCTTCATCGGAGAGGACACAAGGCCAGTATCGACAAAGCACAAATTGCCCAAGAAGAGGTCGTGTACCTGGGACAAAAGATTTCAAATGAAAAGAGGGAACTTACCTCGGACAGGACCACAGCCATCCGGGCTGCCAAACAGCCCACCACTATCCAGGAGATTAGGTCCTTTCTGGGTTTGTGTAATTTCAACAGAAATTGAATCAACTCCTACACACAACTGGCTCAACCATTAACCGATCTCTTGAAGGGAAAGTGGGCCTCTAAAGAATCAGTTACTCTAGCCAAAGAACAAGAGGCCTTCGAAAGCTTAAAGAGGGCCTTGTGCTCGGCGCCAGCCCTGGGAATCCCCGGCAACGGGAAACCGTTTACCCTGTTTGTACATGAAAAAGAGGGATATATGACCGCCATATTGACACAGGAGCATGGGGACCAACAGAGACCTATTGGATACAATTCGAGAAAACAGGATGGGGCAGTTGTTTAAGGGCCATGGAAGCTACATGCCAAGCTGTGATGGCTACTGCAGGTCTGGTATTGGATCCAAAGCTAACAGTCAAGTGCCCGCACACTGTCCACACATTGCTGTCCATGAATAGAGAATCCCAAGTGACAGCAGCCAAATGGACCCAATGGACAACGGTCCTAGAGGCCCCCAGCCTCCATATAGTCCGAGCCAGCCTGATAAACCCAGCAACTATGCTCCCATTGCCTGGGGAGCAAGAGGGGGAAGAGCATGACTGCGTGGAGGCTATGATAGAGACAGAGAAAGTAACCTTAGCAGCAGAGGAGGCACTGCACAATCCAGATTTAATCCTTTTTACAGACAGCTCCTCCTTTGTTGACAACGGTACCTGGAAAGCAGGATGGGCAGTTACAACCTTACACAAAGTCATGGCGACAGGATGTCTGCCCTCTGGGACGTCAGCCCAACAGGCGGAATTGCAGGTCCTGTCGGAGGCATGTCGGATAGCGGAGGGAAAGACGGCTAATATTTATATGGACTCACGATACACCTTTGGAGTTGCTCACGACATTGGTCAGTTGTGGCGTAAGAGAGGATTTCTCACTGCTGCTGGTACACCTATCCGAAACGGGGAAGAGGTTCGAGACTTGCTAGAGGCCATGCAATTACCACAAGAGGTGTCCATTCTGAAATGTAAAGCCTATACGAAGGACAATACCATAGAGGCACAGGGAAACGCCCTAACCGACCAGGCAGCCAAGGGAGCCACCTCGCAGGGTGATTCTTCGGATGTAGGGACGCAAATATGTAAACTGGGTGCACCCAGTCTGGCACAAGATCGACAAATGATGCAGAGCGAGTGCTCCAGAGACAAAAAATGGAGATGGATAGAGGCAGGGATCAAGCGATGTGAAGACGGCATCTGAAGACAAAGGGACACCAATAGGCCAGTCGCGCCACAGGCGCTGATGTCCTTTTTAGCCCAACAGATTCACTCCTGGGGGCACCTGGCCCTGCAACAGATGACGGCTCGGTTCCAGAAAGGCTGGTGGGGTCGGGGGTTCAAAAAACAGGCCCAGCTGCTGGCTGACCGCTGTGTGGTCTGTCAGAAAAACAATCCAGGACCCACCACGATAATGCCTCAACTAAGAGCTCCTGCTCCAGCCGGCCCATTCCAGTGCTTGCAAGTTGACCATATCACTCTCCCACCTGGCCAGGGATACACCGGCATTCTCGTTATTGTCGACAGATTTTCCAGATGGTTACAGGCCGTCCCAGCCAGAAGAGCCACAGCCAACCACACCGCTATTCTGACCAAGGGACTCATTTTACAGGCGCGGTCTGTCAGGAAGTCTGTCGGCTACTGAACGTTACGTGGAATTTACACTGTCCTCAGGCGAAGTGGAGCGAATGAACCAGACCCTAAAGCAATGACTATCCAAGTATCACCAGGAAGGAATACCATGGCCCCAGGCATTGTCGATAGTTCTGTGCAGTATTAGGGCGACTCTGAACAGAACTACAGGCCTGAGTCCATTTGAAATAATAACAGGGAGACCCATGTCTCCGCCGGGAACAATTGATTTGCAAAAAGCTGATTGTCACCTGATGAGTGATGGCTTACTGGAATATTGTCAGAACCTAACAAATGCTATCAGTTCTGCTTCTTCGCAGGTATCGGCAGTTTGGGGTGACCCACCAGAAAGAGGGCACGACATCGTCCCGGGGGTCTGGGCCTACGTGAAGAAAATACATAAAGAACCATTGGGCGCCAAGTGGGAGGGACCTTTCCAGGTGCTACTGACCACCCAGGCAGCAGTTCAAGTCGAAGGGAAGAAAGCCTGGATACACGTCTCTCACGTCAAACGAGCGACCCGTGACTAAAGACCGACCAGTTATCAGGAAAATTAGCATTTGCCAATATGTTCAGAATTTTTATTATCCTCTTTGCATGCATTTTAAATATCTGCTTACTTTTAGCTAACCAAACCTTTCCACTTTGGGGAACTAATTGAGTGTCGGTAACAGCATTTGCAACTATACTGTGTTCATAGACCCCCCCCAGGCAACAACGTCTCCATTTCCCTTTTTAATCACACAGGTCAAAACCATTGGAATCTCACGTTTCTGCCCAAGGCACTAAATGCTTCCAAATTCCCCTCCTATAGTGGCACTTACTTTATTTGCGGCCACAAGGCCTATCCCTGGTTGCCGAAACTTTGGACAGGATCATGTTATTTGGGTTATGTTACACCTTACATCCATCACTTGACCTCCCTGCCTGTGCCACCTCACTGGTAAAGGATGAGGCGAGCTTTCACAGAGACGGAGAGATTCTTTGCGATCTTGTTTCCCTGGTATGGGACAGCTAAGCTGGCCAGGGAATCTATTAACATGGTCTCTGTTCTAGAAAAAGTTGCCAACGACACCGCTGAAGCCCTGGTTAAAATAAATACAGAAATGGTGGCTATCCGGACAGTGGCCCTTCAGAACCGAATGGCCCTAGATTTTATCCTTGCAGAAAAGGGGGGGTACTTGCGCCTTGATAGGGCCCGAATGCTGCACCTACATTCTAGACAGCTCCAAAGAGATCTCTAATCTGGCGGAGCACATCGAAAAGGAGATAGAAAAGCTCAAACAACCCCCCAATCCCGCCTCATGGGGTTGGGCAACTGGTTGGTTGGGCTCAATAGGGACCTCAATGGTACATGGTTTGGTCTTTTTTGGTATAATCATAACTTTGTATTTTATGTTTTTGCTGATTAAGTGCTGTTGTAAACAAGTAACTGAAGCCCCTGCCAAACTTATGCCTTTACAGAGCTCCCACCGCCCCCTCTTGTGGCACAAGTGGGCAACGTATTAAGCGCAACCCCTCTGGGTGTTGACGGCTGTTTCTAGACAAGTAGAGACCATTAAAGGCACCAAGGTGGGATTGATGGAAAGATTCTTAAAGAAGTTTGAAGAGTCAAAGTGGGGACTCTGGGGACAGATTAAAAGTAAGCTAAATCAGCAAACAAACTAACTGTGCAGTTGTGGAGCCAATTTATAAAACATAACAGCCTAAGAAGCTAACAGGACAGCTGCAGATAGTTTAATAGTAGAGTATTGTTTAATAATCAGCCTAACAGTTCAAGGAGGGGGAATGTGAAACTACTGAAATAAAATGCAAGAATAAAATGCTGAGTCGAATGAACCAATCATGGACTGATAATAGAAGTCTGCAAACCACTCAGAAATAAGGGGGGGGGGGGGGGAGGCGTTACTAGTTTTGTTTGAATAACTATAAGAAAGGCTTTTATATAAGAAAGACTTGCTGCAGTGAGCACATGTTCTTTTGCATGTTCTTTGTTTTGCTTTTTGTTCTTTTGTACCCTTGCAACGTAACAACCATATACGGCAATAAAGTTTCTAAAAGTTATGGTCGGACTTCGTCTCTCTTTGTAACCGATGGGATCCAACAGTTACTTACAAAATATTGTTTAGTTAATGGGAATTTTTAGTTTAGATAAATCTTGCCCTGTAATTCTTGAAATTGCTCTGGGAATGTCAGATCTTGTGTTTTACCATTAACGGTCTCACTGAGGTGGAAACACTGTGTATCCTGGGCCTCAGCCTGTCCTGGGCTGGTAGCTCAGCACTGACCCTCCCTCCTGTGCTCCTGCTCTGAGGCTGGGTCCCCTCTAACAGTGAGAGACAGTCTTACCATAAATCACCACCATCATCTCCGTCAGCCCGCTGTGCTCCACCCGACAGGAATACTCAGCCTGGTCTTCCGGATCAAACTCTATCCATTTCCGGATCTGGTAGGTTCTGTCGTGATTGGGTAAAATCCCAGAGGACAGGATCTCATCGATCATCACTCCATCTCTCCACAGAGTCACCTCGATGGCCTGAGGGTAAAACCCAGTGACGACACAGGACAGCCGGTTAGAATCACCTGGACGTGTAAAGGACACGACGGGGGCGACTGAGAGAGAGAAAGAGGAATCAGTACAAGAAGCTTGAGGTTGTGTGTCCCGGAGCACCCCACCCCCCCGCCAATTCACCAACTCACACTTGCCCTCAGATACCCCCACGACTTCACTCACCGATTCTTGGTCCATTCATCCGCACATCCCCTCATTCACCGACTCTCAGTCCCTCCCTCCCTTCACTCTCCGACTCTCGGTCCCACCCCCCTCACTCACTCACTGACTCTCAGTCTCTCCTCCTCAATATCTCACCGACTCTCTGTCCCCCCACCTCGCTCACCGACTCTCAGTCCGTCTGTTCCCCCCCTGCTCACCGACTCAGTCCCTCCCCCTCACTCACTCACTGACTCTCAGTCCCTCCCCCTCACTCACTCACCGACTCTCAGTCCCTCCCCCTCACTCACTCACCGACTCTCAGTCCCTCCCCCTCACTCACTCACCGACTCTCAGCCCCTCCGTCCCCCCTCGCTCACCGACTCTCAGTCCCTCCCCCTCACTCACTCACCGACTCTCAGCCCCTCCGTCCCCCCCTCGCTCACCGACTCTCAGTCCCTCCCCCTCACTCACTCAACTCTCAGTCCCTCCCCCTCACTCACTCACTGACTCTCAGTCCCTCCGTCCCCCCTTACTCACCGACTCTCAGTTCTCGCTGTCCGTACAGCAGGTATTTCCTCAGCCACTCAATACACTCCTCCTCCAAGTAATTCTTCCAGCCCAGATTGCCAACTCTGTCCTGGTTCCAATTGTGTTGGATGTTCTGCCCCCATGGGACCGGTGTCACCCACACCATGTGATCCTTGTCAAAGCTGAGGAAGTCTCGTCCGTCCCAGCCGTACTGGTTGAATCCAGTGCTGGTCCCATCGTCCCGCAGGTCACAGCCGGTCATCATCTGGATTGTACGGATCCCTGTCAATAAGACACACCCAGCCAATCAGACCCAGTACCGCTGGGAGCCCCCGCCCACCACAAAAACAGCCAATCAGGCACAATGACAATAGGCGACCCCACCCACTATCCCCCAGCTAACAGCCAATCAGATCCAGTCCCACTGGGAGACCCCGCCCACCACACAGCCAATCAGCCTCTGTCCCACTGGGAGACCCCACCCACTATTCCCCAGCTAACAGCCAATCAGACCTAGTCCCACTGGGAGACCCCGCCCACTGCCTGTTATTAATCACCTGGGGAGATGGGGCATTTAAAGAAGCCCCGGAACCCAACGGTGTATTTAAAAGGACAGGTGCTGTAGGATCTGTAAACTGAAAGGGCCCCAGGAAACCAATCTGTATATATAAAGAAACGTGATCTACATATTTTAAAGAGCACTTGGATGCTGATCTGTCTATTTAAAAGGACACCCCTGGACCTTGTTCTGTGTATTTAAAGCAACATTCCCCCACATCCGAACCCTGTTCTCTATTTAAAGGAGCACTCCCCCTTTTCTGGACCCTGTTCTGTATATTTACAACAACACTCACCACCACCTTCTCAAGGGCAATTCGGGATGGACAATAAATGGTGGCCTCGCCAGCAATGCCCACATCTCCCGAGCGAATGAAAAAAAAATACTGCCCTGACCCCGAGCCCTCTTTCTGTGTACTTAAAGGAACACTCCCCCACCCCCAGACCTGGTTCTGTGTATTTAAAGGAACACCACCCTGCCCCCAGACCTTGTTCTGTGTAATTAAAGGGACATTCCCCCACATCCAAACCCTGTTCTGTGTCTTTAAAGGAATACCCCACCCGGACTCTGTTCTGTGTACTTAACTGAACACTCCCGCAACCTCAAATCTTGTTCTGTATAATTTAAAATGTTACGACCAGGTGAGAAATGTGTCTAGGGGTCTATTACTATCTTCACCTGGTCTAGGGGTTACTATCTTCACCTGGTCTTATTGCAACAGGGTTTAATTTTAAATACACTGTGTATTGAACTCCCCCTTTGTGAATCCTTGTTCACAACTTTCCAATTATAAGGCAAAGAAATGAGCAGAAACAGGTTTTCTTTGGTTTAAAGAAGAAAAGTGAAATTTACTAAACTTATTTAAACTTAAACTCTAAGATGGTTCACACCTACGGATATATGACACACCCATGCTAGCATGCACAGACGATTCACACATGCAAATAGGAACAGAAAAGAGAGGAAATTATAAGGTGAAAGGTTTAAGGCAGTCTATAATGGAGGTTCTTTACTGTGCTTCGAGCTCACTTGATTGTTGGTAGTCTTGCTGTTCATCGGGGCCCAGTGTTCTTCTTAAACCTTATTCACATAGGAGAATTTTCTCTCTTTGAGGTTCACATGTTTTCACAAGATTCAATTCCCTGAGAGATGGGCAGGCAGACAGGAGAGAGATGTTCTCAGTCCAAGAGCAAACAGCCTTCTGATTTTCAAACACACTGCGGCAAGTTCAAAATTCAAACAACTCCAACAGTCAGCCAGCCATGTAATCGAACCAGTCCGGCCACATCTGTTTGTGTATTCGGCCATCTTTGCAGTTAACCTGGAATGCTAGCATTTCCACCTTCAACGCCTGGTAATCAAACGTCCACTATGGATTAAATTGGAGCAGGGAATTGCTCCTTTGTCCTTGGAAGTACTTGTCTGTTGAGATGCTAATGTCTCTTTCCAGCCAAAGTTTCTAATTGTTTTTTTAAAGCAGTTTAAAATCAAAGTTCATGTGGCAAAATTAATTTCCCTCATTCTTGGCCAGTGGGGGTTTGCCTGACAAAAGGAACATTCCCCCACCTGCCTGGAGGGAGTTGGGATTGGCGGCGGATCTGTGAGGAACCAGTTACCAGGGAGTGTATAAAGCGAGACCCAGGCTCAGGGCCTTCACCTACCTGGAGGGAGTCGGGAGAGGCGGCGGATCTGCGAGGAACCAATTACTATGGAGTGTGCAAAGCGAGACCCAGGCTCAGGGCCTTCACCCACCTGGAGGGAGTCAGGAGAGGCGGCGGATCTACGAGGAACCTGAAGCGTATAAAGAGAGACCTAGGCTCAGGGCCTTCACTGACCTGGAGGGAGTTGGGAGAGGTGGCTGATCTGTGAAGAGCCAATTAGATGCCGGAGTTTAAAAAAAACACCATTGCATCACAGGAAAGTCATGAGTTGATTGGCTGGTGAGTATTGCTGCTTTGAGACTGAGTTTAAACAATTGAGAATTTAAATCATTAAACATTTTAAGTATTAATCACAAGTAACAAGTGAGTAGCTGGTGAGTCTTGTCTTTTATTTTTAAATAAGCTTTATAACTATTGGTGAGGTTAATTCTACTATTGGGAACATTTTAGTATTGGTAGGATGTATTAATAGTGGTAAGGTTTATCAGTATTGGTAGTTTCTTATTAGCAATGGTAAAGTTATTATGACTATTGGTAAGGTTTATTACTACTGGTAGGATTTATTAGTAGTAGCACGGCTTATTAGTAGCATGGTTTAATTGTAGTACCAAGGTTTATTATCTAACAGACAGAGAAATGGCAGGGTTGCTCCAACCTCTGGAGGGCACATCCTGTGTTGTGTGGGAACTCCAGGACACTTCCCATATCCTGGTAAACCATATGTGCTGGAATTGTCAGCAGTTGCAAAGCCTGAGCTCTGGGTTTCAGAACTTAAGCAACAACTGGTGTCACTGCGGAGCATCCGTGAGATTGATAGCTTTGTGGATAGCACATTTATAGATGTGGTCACCCTGCAGCTTAACAGTGTATAGGAAAAGAGGAATAGATGACCACCAGACAGTCAGGTAGTGAAGGAGACCCCTGACTGCATCTCATTCTCCAACCAGTATTCAGTTCTGAATACTGATGATTGTTCACCTGGGGAGTGCAGTCAGAGCCGAGGCCATGGCACCACGGGTGGCTCAGCTGCACAGGGGAGCACAATGAGGCAATAGTGATAAGAGATTCAATAGTCAGGGGAACAGACAGATGTTTCTGTGACAGCAGACGTGAATCCAGGATGGTGTGTTGCCTCCATGGTGCCAGGATCAAGGATGTCACTGGCTGCAGAGCACTCTGAGGGGAAAGAGGGAACAACCAACAGTCATGGCTCATACTGGTAACAACATAGTTAGAATGAGGGATGTGGCCCTGCAGAAAGAGTTTAGTGAGCTTGGTAAGAAATAAGCAAGTAGGACCTCAAAATTAGTCATCTCCAGACTGCTCCCAGTGCCACATGCAAATGAGTATAGAAATAGGACGATAGTGCAGATGAATGCACGGCTGGAAAGATGTTCCAGGAGGGAGGGCTTTAGATTCCTGGGACACTGGGACCAGTTCTGGAGAAGGTGGGACCTGTCAAGACTGGGTGGGTTGCATCTGAACAGAGCTGGGACAAATGTCCTCGTGGGGCGATTTGCTAGTGTTATTGGGGAGAGTTTAAACTAACTTGGCAGGGCTGTGGGAACAGTGAGATAATACAAGAAAGGACACCAAGATGCACAGAGAATTGAAAGAGACCGATAGCATTAGAGTAGGAAATAGGAAAGTATTACGTGATGTCTGAGTGAGAGTGTTAGTACTTGATCATAGAGTCATTTACAGCACAGAAGGAAGCTGTTCGGCCCGTCGAGTCTGTGCTTTCTCTCCACTGAGCTATCCAGTCAGTCCCACTCCCCTGCTCAATCCCCATTGCCCTGCAAGTCTATTTCTCTCAGGTGGCCATCCGACTTCCTCTTGAAGTCATTGATCGTCTCCGCTTCCACCATCCTTGTGGACAGCGAGTTCCAGGTCATTACCACCCACTGTGTAAAAAGTGCTTCCTCATATTCTCCCTGCATCTTTTGTCCAAAACCTTCAATCTGTGTCCCCTAGCCCTTGTACCATTAGTTAATGGGAACAGTTTTTCCTCTAAGCTTGTCATAATCTTGTCCATTTCTATTAAATCTCCTCTCAATCTCTTTTGTTCTAAGGAGAACAAACCCAGCTTTTCCAACCTAACATTGTAACTAAAATCCTCCATCCCTAGAACCATTCTGGTAAATATCCTCTGCACCTTATCTCGGATCCTCACATCCTTCCTGAAGTGTGATAACCAGAACTGAACAGGATACTCCAGTTGGGGCCTAACCAGAGATTTATAAAGGTTCAGCACAACTTCCCTGCTTTTGTGCTCAATGCCTGTGTTTATGAAGCCCAAGATCTCATATGTTTAAAGAAGGGAATAGTTCCATATTGGATGGGAGTGAATGGAAAAGGACTATGAAGAATGCAAAGACAGGATTACAATGTACATGTGTAAACACAAAAAGTGTGGTGAATCAGGTTGGTGAGCTACAAGCACAAATAGCATTCTGGGAATATGATATGGTGGCAATAACGGAAACATGGCTTACAAATGGCGGGGACTGAGTGCTTAATATACAAGGATAGATGTTCAGCAAAGATAGAGAAGGAAATAAGGGAGGTGGGGTGGCAGTCCTGATTAGGGAAGACATTGCAGTGCTGGAAAGGGAGGATGCATGGAAGGGGTAAGGACAGAATCCATTTGGTTAGAGTTGAGGTGCAAAAAAGTCTATGATAACAGTCCTAGGAGTATTGTATAGTGAGAGAGATAGAAGAGCAAATCTGCAGGGAAATCACAAAGATGTGCAATAACTATGCAGTGGTGATACTGGAGGATGTCAGGCAAACCCTCCACCTGCCAAGAATGAGGAAAATTAATTTCGCCACATGGTGGGTGGAATGTCAAGGGAGATGGTTAGGTTCTCCGTTTTTGGAGATGGTCATTGCCTGGCAATTGTGTGGCGTGAATGTTACTTGCCACTTATCAGCCCAAGCCTGCATATTGTCCAGGTCTTGCTGCATTTCCACACAGACTTCCTCAGTATGTGAGTCATTGTGAATGGTGCTGAACATCGCACATTTATCAGCGAACATCCCCACTTCTGATCTTATGGTTAAAGGAAGGTCACTGATGAAGCAGCTAAAGATGGTTGGGCCTAGGACACTACCTTGAGGAACTCCTGCAGTAATGTCCTGGAGCTGAGATGATTGACCTCCAACAACCACAGCCATCTTCCTCTGCGTTAGGTATGACTCCGACCAGCAGAGAGTTTTCCACCTGATTCCCATTGATTCCAGTTTTGCTAGGGCTCCTTGATGCCATACTCTGTCAAAGGCAGTTACTCTCACCTCACCTCTTTTGTCCATGTTTGGACCAGGTTTGTACTGAGGTCAGGAGCTGAGTGGCCGTGACTTGGAACTATATCCCCGTTCCTTCACTGTCACTAGGTCAAAGGCCTGGATCTTCCTTCCTAACAGCACTGTGGGTGTACCTACCCAACATGGACTGCAGCGGTTCAAGAAGGCAGCTCACCAGCACCTTCCCAAGGGCAATAAGGGATGGACAATAAATGCTGGCCTAGCCAACGTTGCCCACATCTCCTGAACGAATGAAAAAAAATCATGCTTGACTAATCTAATTGAATTTTTTGATAAAGTAACAGGGAAGGTTGATCAAGGAAATGTTGTGGATGTTGTTCATGCGGATTGTAAAAAGGTATTTGATAACAGACAACATAAAAGGCTGATCAACAAAATTGAGGCTCATGGAATAGGTGGATCAATGCCCAATTGGATAAAAAAAAAAATTGGCTTAAGGACAGAAAACAGCGAGTTATAGTAAATGGTTGCTTTTCAGAATGGAGCGGGTAGACAGTGGTGTTCCCCAAGGGTCAGTGCTGGGATCAATGCTTTTATGTATGTTGTAAAAATGACTTGGATCTTGAAATACAGAAACAAATCCCAAAATTTGCTAATGACACCAACTTGGAGAACTTGAACTGCCTGCATCAGGACATAGATAGGACATAGTGCGCAGAAAGGGGCAGATGAAGTTTAACACAATGTGAGGTAATGCACTGTGGCAGAAGGAATAGGGAGAGGCAGTATATACTTAATGGCACAGTTCTAAAGAGTGTGCAAAAACAGAGGGACCTGGGGGTGCATGTGCATAGATCTTTGAAGGTTTCAGGACATATTGAGAGAGGATTAGTAAAGCATATGGGATCTTGGGCTTCATAAATAGAGGTACTGAGTACAAATGCAGGAAGATTATGCTGAGCCTTTATAAAGCTCTGGTTAGACCCTAACTGGAGTATTGCTTCCAATTCTGGTCACCACACTTCAGGAATGATGTGAGGGTCCTTGAGAGGGTGTAGAGGAGATTTACCAGAATGGTTCCAGGGATGGAGGATTTTAGTTACAAGGTTAGGTTAGAAAAGCTGGGTTTGTTCTCCTTGGAGCAAAGGAGATTGAGGGAGATTTAATAGATGTGTAGAAGATTATGACAGGCTTAGATAAGGTAATCAAGAAAAACTGTTCCCATTAACTAATGGTACAAGGACCAGGGGACACAGATTGAAAGTTTTGGGTAAGAGATGTAGGAGGAGGTTGAGGAGAAACGTTTTTACGCAGCAGGTGGTAATGACCTGGAACTCACTGCCCACAAGGATGATGGAAGCAGAGACGATCAATAACTTCAAAAGGAAATTGCACGGCCACCTGAGAGAAATAAACCTGCAGGGCTAGGGGGATTGAGCATAGCAGTGGGACTGAGTGGACAGTTCAGTGGAGAGTCAGCATGGACTTGATGGGCAAATGGCCTCCTTCTGTGCTGTAAATGACTCTATGTCTATGACCCCTGGACCCCATTCTGTGATTTAATGGAACAGTCTCCCACCCCCCACAACGCTGTTCTGTGTATTTAAAGCAACACTCCCTCACTCTTGGTGCACTGTGTATTTAAAGGAACACTCCCCCAACACCCCTCCCCCCCCACCCCGTTCTGTGTATTTAAAGGAACACTCCCTCACTCCGAAACCTTGCTCTGTGTATTTAAAGGAACACTCCCCCAACATCCACCCACCTCCCCCCCACTGGTTCTGTGTATTTAAAGGAACAGTTCTTCACTCCTGGACACTGCTCTGTTTATTTAAACGAACACTCCCCCACCCCCGGACCCTGTGCTGTGTCTTTAGAGGAACACTCCCTCACTCCGAGACATTGCTCTGTGTATTTAAAGAAACACTCCCCCACCCCCGGACCCTGTGCTGTGTGTTAAAGGACACCCAGAAATTGATCTGTGTATTTAATGAAACGACTATCCCATTGGGCACTACCCTGTGGAACTACTTTTCTCGGGTGCATTGCCTCCCTGATCCTGCTCCACTTCCAGCTTCGCCCCATTCCATCCCGGATCCGTCAACTCACAGAAAGAGGCCGAGCGAAGTAGGAGGTTGAGGACTCACCCGCTGACTGGTTGGCTCGGGACATGAGGATCGGAATACGGGCCTTGAACTTCATCTCTCGCTCCTGTGCCAGGAACTTCTTCCGTGCCCAAGCCTCAGGCCCTTCACTCTCCACCATCCACTGCTCCCGAGGAATCAACTCCTTCCGATCGCTGTCGTACATAACAAACTGGACATCGTCAACATAACCGACACCCACAAACTCCGGGAAACCAGGATTTGGAGTCATGGACGTGAAGAAATACCGGAGAGAGTGAGAGCCTGAAAAACAGAGAAAAAGACATCAGGACATGAACCCCAAACCACCAACCCCACACAGAGAGAGAAATCGGGACACGAACCTCAAACCACCAACCCCACACAGAGAGAGACATCAGGACATGAACCCCAAAACACCAACCCCACACAGAGAGAGAAATCGGGACACGAACCTCAAACCACCAACCCCACACAGAGAGAGACATCAGGACATGAACCCCAAAACACCAACCCCACACAGAGAGAGAAATCGGGACATGAACCCCAAACCACCAACCCCACACAGAGAGAGAAATCGGGACATGAACCTCAAACCACCAACCCCACACAGAGAGAGCATTCAGGACATGAACCCCAAAACACCAACCCCACACAGAGAGAGAAATCGGGACATGAACCTCAAACCACCAACCCCACAGAGACACATCAGGACATGAACCCCAAAACACAAACCCCTCACAGAGAAACATCAGGACATGAACCCCAAAACACCAACCCCACATATCGAGACACATCAGGACATGAACCCCAAAAAACCAACCCCTCACAGAGAAACATCAGGACATGAACCCCAAAATACCAACCCCACACAGAGAGAGACATCAGGACATGAACCCCAAAACACCAACCCCACACAGAGAAACATCAGGACATGAACCCCAAAACACCAACCCCTCACAGAGAAACATCAGGACATCAACCCCAAACAGACAGACATCAGGACATGAACCCACAAACACCAACCCCACACAGAGACATCAGGACATGAACCCCAAAACACCAACCCCACACAGACAGACATCAGGACATGAACCCCAAAACACCAACCCCACACAGACAGACATCAGGACATGAACCCCAAAACACCAACCCCAATCAGAGAGACGTCAGGACATGAACCCAGAAACACCAACCCCACACAGAGAGAGACATCAGGACATGAACCCCAAAACACCAACCCCAATCAGAGAGACGTCAGGACATGAACCCAGAAACACCAACCCCACTCAGAGAGACACATCAGGACATGAACCCCAAAACACAAACCCCACACAGACAGACATCAGGACATGAACCCCAAAACATCAACCCCACACAGAGACATCAGGACATGAACCCCAAAACACAAACCCCACACAGAGACACATCAGGACATGAACCCCAAAACACCAACCCCACACATCGAGACACATCAGGACATGAACCCCAAAACACCAACCCCACATATCGAGACACATCAAGACATGAACCCCAAAACACCAACCCCACACATCGAGACACATCAGGACATGAACCCCAAAACACCAACCCCACACATCGAGACACATCAGGACATGAACCCCAAAACACCAACCCCTCACAGAGAAACATCAGGACATGAACCCCAAAACACCAACCCCACACATCGAGACACATCAGGACATGAACCCCAAAACACAAACCCCACACATCGAGACACATGAGGACATGAACCCCAAAACACCAACCCCACACAGAGACACATCAGGACATGAACCCCAAAACACCAACCCCACACAGAGACACATCAGGACATGAACCCCAAAACACCAACCCCACAAAAAGACATCAGGACATAAACCCCAAAACACCAACCCCACACAGAGAGACATCAGGACATAAACCCCAAAACAACAACCCCACAAAAAGACATCAGGACATAAACCCCAAAACACCAACCCCACACAGAGAGACATCAGGACATAAACCCCAAAACACCAACCCCACACAGAGAGACATCAGGACATGAACCCAAAAACACCAGCCCCACACAGAGAGAGACATCAGGACATGAACCCCAAAGCACCAACCCCTCACAGAGAAACATCAGGACATGAACCCCAAAATACCAACCCCACACAGAGAGAGACATCAGGACATGAACCCCAAAACACCAACCCCACGCAGAGAGTCATCAGGACATGAACCCCAAAACACCAACCCCACACAGAGAGACATCAGGACATGAACCCCAAAACACCAACCCCACACAGAGAGACATCAGGACATGAACCCCAAAACACCAACCCCACACAGAGAGACATCAGGACATGAACCCCAAAACACCAAACCCACACAGAGAGACATCAGGACATGAACCCCAAAACACGAACCCCACACAGACAGACGTCAGGACATGAACCCAGAAACACCAACCCCACAGAGACACATCAGGACATGAACCTCAAACCACCAACCCCACACAGAGAGAGACATCAGGACATGAACCCCAAAACACCAACCCCACACAGAGAGAGACATCAGGACATGAACACCAAAACACCAACCCCAATCAGAGAGACGTCAGGACATGAACCCAGAAACACCAACCCCACTCAGAGAGACACATCAGGACATGAACCCCAAAACACAAACCCCACACAGAAAGACATCAGGACATGAACCCCAAAACATCAACCCCACACAGAGACATCAGGACATGAACCCCAAAACACAAACCCCACACAGAGACACATCAGGACATGAACCCCAAAACACCAACCCCACACATCGAGACACATCAGGACATGAACCCCAAAACACCAACCCCACATATCGAGACACATCAAGACATGAACCCCAAAACACCAACCCCACACATCGAGACACATCAGGACATGAACCCCAAAACACCAACCCCACACATCGAGACACATCAGGACATGAACCCCAAAACACCAACCCCTCACAGAGAAACATCAGGACAAGAACCCCAAAACACCAACCCCACACATCGAGACACATGAGGACATGAACCCCAAAACACCAACCCCACACAGAGAGACACATCAAGACATGAACCCCAAAACACCAACCCCACACAACGAGACACATCAGGACATGAACCCCAAAACACAAACCCCACACAGAGACACATGAGGACATGAACCCCAAAACACCAACCCCACACAGAGAGACATCAGGACATGAACCCCAAAACACCAACCCCACACAGAGAGACACATCAAGACATGAACCCCAAAACACCAACCCCACACAGAGACACATCAAGACATGAACCCCAAAACACCAACCCCACACATCGAGACACATCAAGACATGAACCCCAAAACACCAACCCCACACATCGAGACACATCAAGACATGAACCCCAAAACACCAACCCCACACATCGAGACACATCAAGACATGAACCCCAAAACACCAACCCCACACAGAGAGACATCAGGACATGAACCCCAAAACACCAACCCCACACATCGAGACACATCAAGACATGAACCCCAAAACACCAACCCCACACAGAGAGACACATCAGGACATGATCCCCAAAACACCAACCCCACACATTGAGACACATCAGGACATGAACCCCAAAACACCAACCCCACACAGAGAGACATCAGGACATGAACCCCAAAACACCAACCCCACACATCGAGACACATCAAGACATGAACCCCAAAACACCAACCCCACACAGAGAGACACATCAAGACATGAACCCCAAAACACCAACCCCACACATCGAGACACATGAGGACATGAACCCCAAAACACCAACCCCACACAGAGACACATCAGGACATGAACCCCAAAACACCAACCCCACACAGAGAGACATCAGGATATGAACCCAAAACACCAACCCCACACAGAGACACATCAGGACATGAACCCCAAAACACCAACCCCACAAAAAGACATCAGGACATAAACCCCAAAACACCAACCCCACACAGAGAGACATCAGGACATGAACCCCAAAACACCAACCCCACACAGAGAGACATCAGGACATGAACCCAAAAACACCAGCCCCACACAGAGAGAGACATCAGGACATGAACCCCAAAACACCAACCCCTCACAGAGAAACATCAGGACATGAACCCCAAAACACCAACCCCACACAGAGAGAGACATCAGGACATGAACCCCAAAACACCAACCCCACACAGAGAAACATCAGGACATGAACCCCAAAACACCAACCCCTCACAGAGAAACATCAGGACATCAACCCCAAACAGACAGACATCAGGACATGAACCCACAAACACCAACCCCACACAGAGACATCAGGACATGAACCCCAAAACACCAACCCCACACAGACAGACATCAGGACATGAACCCCAAAACACCAACCCCACACAGACAGACATCAGGACATGAACCCCAAAACACCAACCCCAATCAGAGAGACGTCAGGACATGAACCCAGAAACACCAACCCCACACAGAGAGAGACATCAGGACATGAACCCCAAAACACCAACCCCAATCAGAGAGACGTCAGGACATGAACCCAGAAACACCAACCCCACTCAGAGAGACACATCAGGACATGAACCCCAAAACACAAACCCCACACAGACAGACATCAGGACATGAACCCCAAAACATCAACCCCACACAGAGACATCAGGACATGAACCCCAAAACACAAACCCCACACAGAGACACATCAGGACATGAACCCCAAAACACCAACCCCACACATCGAGACACATCAGGACATGAACCCCAAAAGACCAACCCCACATATCGAGACACATCAAGACATGAACCCCAAAACACCAACCCCACACATCGAGACACATCAGGACATGAACCCCAAAACACCAACCCCACACATCGAGACACATCAGGACATGAACCCCAAAACACCAACCCCTCACAGAGAAACATCAGGACATGAACCCCAAAACACCAACCCCACACATCGAGACACATCAGGACATGAACCCCAAAACACAAACCCCACACATCGAGACACATGAGGACATGAACCCCAAAACACCAACCCCACACAGAGACACATCAGGACATGAACCCCAAAACACCAACCCCACACAGAGACACATCAGGACATGAACCCCAAAACACCAACCCCACAAAAAGACATCAGGACATAAACCCCAAAACACCAACCCCACACAGAGAGACATCAGGACATGAACCCCAAAACACCAACCCCACACAGAGAGACATCAGGACATGAACCCAAAAACACCAGCCCCACACAGAGAGAGACATCAGGACATGAACCCCAAAGCACCAACCCCTCACAGAGAAACATCAGGACATGAACCCCAAAATACCAACCCCACACAGAGAGAGACATCAGGACATGAACCCCAAAACACCAACCCCACGCAGAGAGTCATCAGGACATGAACCCCAAAACACCAACCCCACACAGAGAGACATCAGGACATGAACCCCAAAACACCAACCCCACACAGAGAGACATCAGGACATGAACCCCAAAACACCAACCCCACACAGAGAGACATCAGGACATGAACCCCAAAACACCAAACCCACACAGAGAGACATCAGGACATGAACCCCAAAACACGAACCCCACACAGACAGACGTCAGGACATGAACCCAGAAACACCAACCCCACAGAGACACATCAGGACATGAACCTCAAACCACCAACCCCACACAGAGAGAGACATCAGGACATGAACCCCAAAACACCAACCCCACACAGAGAGAGACATCAGGACATGAACACCAAAACACCAACCCCAATCAGAGAGACGTCAGGACATGAACCCAGAAACACCAACCCCACTCAGAGAGACACATCAGGACATGAACCCCAAAACACAAACCCCACACAGACAGACATCAGGACATGAACCCCAAAACATCAACCCCACACAGAGACATCAGGACATGAACCCCAAAACACAAACCCCACACAGAGACACATCAGGACATGAACCCAAAACACCAACCCCACACATCGAGACACATCAGGACATGAACCCCAAAAGACCAACCCCACATATCGAGACACATCAAGACATGAACCCCAAAACACCAACCCCACACATCGAGACACATCAGGACATGAACCCCAAAACACCAACCCCACACATCGAGACACATCAGGACATGAACCCCAAAACACCAACCCCTCACAGAGAAACATCAGGACAAGAACCCCAAAACACCAACCCCACACATCGAGACACATGAGGACATGAACCCCAAAACACCAACCCCACACAGAGAGACACATCAAGACATGAACCCCAAAACACAAACCCCACACATCGAGACACATGAGGACATGAACCCCAAAACACCAACCCCACACATCGAGACACATCAGGACATGAACCCCAAAACACAAACCCCACACAGAGACACATGAGGACATGAACCCCAAAACACCAACCCCACACAGAGAGACATCAGGACATGAACCCCAAAACACCAACCCCACACAGAGAGACACATCAAGACATGAACCCCAAAACACCAACCCCACACAGAGACACATCAAGACATGAACCCCAAAACACCAACCCCACACATCGAGACACATCAAGACATGAACCCCAAAACACCAACCCCACACATCGAGACACATCAAGACATGAACCCCAAAACACCAACCCCACACATCGAGACACATCAAGCCATGAACCCCAAAACACCAACCCCACACAGAGAGACATCAGGACATGAACCCCAAAACACCAACCCCACACATCGAGACACATCAAGACATGAACCCCAAAACACCAACCCCACACAGAGAGACACATCAGGACATGATCCCCAAAACACCAACCCCACACATTGAGACACATCAGGACATGAACCCCAAAACACCAACCCCACACAGAGAGACATCAGGACATGAACCCCAAAACACCAACCCCACACATCGAGACACATCAAGACATGAACCCCAAAACACCAACCCCACACAGAGAGACACATCAAGACATGAACCCCAAAACACCAACCCCACACATCGAGACACATGAGGACATGAACCCCAAAACACCAACCCCACACAGAGACACATGAGGACATGAACCCCATAACACCAACCCCACACAGAGAGACATCAGGACATGAACCCAGAAACACCAACCCCACAGAGACACATCAGGACATGAACCTCAAACCACCAACCCCACACAGAGAGAGACATCAGGACATGAACCCCAAAACACCAACCCCACACAGAGAGAGACATCAGGACATGAACACCAAAACACCAACCCCAATCAGAGAGACGTCAGGACATGAACCCAGAAACACCAACCCCACTCAGAGAGACACATCAGGACATGAACCCCAAAACACAAACCCCACACAGACAGACATCAGGACATGAACCCCAAAACATCAACCCCACACAGAGACATCAGGACATGAACCCCAAAACACAAACCCCACACAGAGACACATCAGGACATGAACCCCAAAACACCAACCCCACACATCGAGACACATCAGGACATGAACCCCAAAACACCAACCCCACATATCGAGACACATCAAGACATGAACCCCAAAACACCAACCCCACACATCGAGACACATCAGGACATGAACCCCAAAACACCAACCCCACACATCGAGACACATCAGGACATGAACCCCAAAACACCAACCCCTCACAGAGAAACATCAGGACATGAACCCCAAAACACCAACCCCACACATCGAGACACATCAGGACATGAACCCCAAAACACCAACCCCACACATCGAGACACATGAGGACATGAACCCCAAAACACCAACCCCACACAGAGAGACACATCAAGACATGAACCCCAAAACACAAACCCCACACATCGAGACACATGAGGACATGAACCCCAAAACACCAACCCCACACATCGAGACACATCAGGACATGAACCCCAAAACACAAACCCCACACAGAGACACATGAGGACATGAACCCCATAACACCAACCCCACACAGAGAGACATCAGGACATGAACCCCAAAACACCAACCCCACACAGAGAGACACATCAAGACATGAACCCCAAAACACCAACCCCACACAGAGACACATCAAGACATGAACCCCAAAACACCAACCCCACACATCGAGACACATCAAGACATGAACCCCAAAACACCAACCCCACACATCGAGACACATCAAGACATGAACCCCAAAACACCAACCCCACACATCGAGACACATCAAGACATGAACCCCAAAACACCAACCCCACACAGAGAGACATCAGGACATGAACCCCAAAACACCAACCCCACACATCGAGACACATCAAGACATGAACCCCAAAACACCAACCCCACACAGAGAGACACATCAGGACATGATCCCCAAAACACCAACCCCACACAGAGACACATCAGGACATGAACCCCAAAACACCAACCCCATACAGAGAGACATCAGGACATGAACCCCAAAACACCAACCCCACACATCGAGACACATCAAGACATGAACCCCAAAACACCAACCCCACACAGAGAGACACATCAAGACATGAACCCCAAAACACCAACCCCACACAGAGAGACAGATCAGGACATGAACCCCAAAACACCAACCCCACACAGAGAGACACATCCGGACATGAACCCCAAAACACCAACCCCACACAGAGAGACATCAGGACATGAACCCCAAAACACCAACCCCACACAGAGACACATCAGGACATGAACCGCAAAACACCAACCCCACAAAAAGACATCAGGACATGAACCCCAAAACACCAACCCCACACAGAGAGACATCAGGACATGAACCCCAAAACACCAACCCCACACAGAGAGACATCAGGACATGAACCCAAAAACACCAGCCCCACACAGAGAGAGACATCAGGACATGAACCCCAAAGCACCAACCCCTCACAGAGAAACATCAGGACATGAACCCCAAAATACCAACCCCACACAGAGAGAAACATCAGGACATGAACCCCAAAACACCAACCCCACACATCGACACACATGAGGACATGAACCCCAAAACACCAACCCCACACAGAGACACATCAGGACATGAACCCCAAAACACCAACCCCACACAGAGAGACATCAGGATATGAACCCAAAACACCAACCCCACACAGAGACACATCAGGACATGAACCCCAAAACACCAACCCCACAAAAAGACATCAGGACATAAACCCCAAAACACCAACCCCACACAGAGAGACATCAGGACATGAACCCCAAAACACCAACCCCACACAGAGAGACATCAGGACATGAACCCAAAAACACCAGCCCCACACAGAGAGAGACATCAGGACATGAACCCCAAAGCACCAACCCCTCACAGAGAAACATCAGGACATGAATCCAAAATACCAACCCCACCCAGAGAGAGACATCAGGACATGAACCCCAAAACACCAACCCCACGCAGAGAGTCATCAGGACATGAACCCCAAAACACCAACCCCACACAGAGAGACATCAGGACATGAACCCCAAAACACCAACCCCACACAGAGAGACATCAGGACATGAACCCCAAAACACCAACCCCACACAGAGAGACACATGAGGACATGAACCCCAAAACACCAACCCCACACATCGAGACACATCAGGACATGAACCCCAAAACACAAACCCCACACAGAGACACATGAGGACATGAACCCCAAAACACCAACCCCACACATCGAGAGACATCAGGACATGAACCCCAAAACACCAACCCCACACAGAGAGACACATCAAGACATGAACCCCAAAACACCAACCCCACACATTGAGACACATCAGGACATGAACCCCAAAACACCAACCCCACACAGAGAGACATCAGGACATGAACCCCAAAACACCAACCCCACACATCGAGACACATCAAGACATGAACCCCAAAACACCAACCCCACACAGAGAGACACATCAAGACATGAACCCCAAAACACCAACCCCACACATCGAGACACATGAGGACATGAACCCCAAAACACCAACCCCACACAGAGACACATCAGGACATGAACCCCAAAACACCAACCCCACACAGAGAGACATCAGGATATGAACCCAAAACAACAACCCCACACAGAGACACATCAGGACATGAACCCCAAAACACCAACCCCACAAAAAGACATCAGGACATAAACCCCAAAACACCAACCCCACACAGAGAGACATCAGGACATGAACCCCAAAACACCAACCCCACACAGAGAGACATCAGGACATGAACCCAAAAACACCAGCCCCACACAGAGAGAGACATCAGGACATGAACCCCAAAGCACCAACCCCTCACAGAGAAACATCAGGACATGAACCCCAAAATACCAACCCCACACAGAGAGAGACATCAGGACATGAACCCCAAAACACCAACCCCACACATCGAGACACATGAGGACATGAACGCCAAAACACCAACCCCACACAGAGACACATCAGGACATGAACCCCAAAACACCAACCCCACAAAAAGACATCAGGACATAAACCCCAAAACACCAACCCCACACAGAGAGACATCAGGACATGAACCCCAAAACACCAACCCCACACAGAGAGACATCAGGACATGAACCCAAAAACACCAGCCCCACACAGAGAGAGACATCAGGACATGAACCCCAAAGCACCAACCCCTCACAGAGAAACATCAGGACATGAATCCAAAATACCAACCCCACACAGAGAGAGACATCAGGACATGAACCCCAAAACACCAACCCCACGCAGAGAGTCATCAGGACATGAACCCCAAAACACCAACCCCACACAGAGAGACATCAGGACATGAACCCCAAAACACCAACCCCACACAGAGAGACATCAGGACATGAACCCCAAAACACCAACCCCACACAGAGAGACATCAGGACATGAACCCCAAAACACCAACCCCACACAGAGAGACATCAGGACATGAACCCCAAAACACGAACCCCACACAGACAGACATCAGGACATGAACCCCAAAACACCAACCCCAATCAGAGAGACGTCAGGACATGAACCCAGAAACACCAACCCCACAGAGACACATCAGGACATGAACCTCAAACCACCAACCCCACACAGAGAGAGACATCAGGACATGAACCCCAAAACACCAACCCCACACAGAGAGAGACATCAGGACATGAACACCAAAACACCAACCCCAATCAGAGAGACGTCAGGACATGAACCCAGAAACACCAACCCCACTCAGAGAGACACATCAGGACATGAACCCCAAAACACAAACCCCACACAGACAGACATCAGGACATGAACCCCAAAACATCAACCCCACACAGAGACATCAGGACATGAACCCCAAAACATCAACCCCACACAGAGACATCAGGACATGAACCCCAAAACACAAACCCCACACAGAGACACATCAGGACATGAACCCCAAAACACCAACCCCACACATCGAGACACATCAGGACATGAACCCCAAAACACCAACCCCACATATCGAGACACATCAAGACATGAACCCCAAAACACCAACCCCACACATCGAGACACATCAGGACATGAACCCCAAAACACCAACCCCACACATCGAGACACATCAGGACATGAACCCCAAAACACCAACCCCTCACAGAGAAACATCAGGACATGAACCCCAAAACACCAACCCCACACATCGAGACACATCAGGACATGAACCCCAAAACACCAACCCCACACATCGAGACACATGAGGACATGAACCCCAAAACACCAACCCCACACAGAGAGACACATCAAGACATGAACCCCAAAACACAAACCCCACACATCGAGACACATGAGGACATGAACCCCAAAACACCAACCCCACACATCGAGACACATCAGGACATGAACCCCAAAACACAAACCCCACACAGAGACACATGAGGACATGAACCCCATAACACCAACCCCACACAGAGAGACATCAGGACATGAACCCCAAAACACCAACCCCACACAGAGAGACACATCAAGACATGAACCCCAAAACACCAACCCCACACAGAGACACATCAAGACATGAACCCCAAAACACCAACCCCACACATCGAGACACATCAAGACATGAACCCCAAAACACCAACCCCACACATCGAGACACATCAAGACATGAACCCCAAAACACCAACCCCACACATCGAGACACATCAAGACATGAACCCCAAAACACCAACCCCACACAGAGAGACATCAGGACATGAACCCCAAAACACCAACCCCACACATCGAGACACATCAAGACATGAACCCCAAAACACCAACCCCACACAGAGAGACACATCAGGACATGATCCCCAAAACACCAACCCCACACATTGAGACACATCAGGACATGAACCCCAAAACACCAACCCCATACAGAGAGACATCAGGACATGAACCCCAAAACACCAACCCCACACATCGAGACACATCAAGACATGAACCCCAAAACACCAACCCCACACAGAGAGACACATCAAGACATGAACCCCAAAACACCAACCCCACACAGAGAGACAGATCAGGACATGAACCCCAAAACACCAACCCCACACAGAGAGACACATCCGGACATGAACCCCAAAACACCAACCCCACACAGAGAGACATCAGGACATGAACCCCAAAACACCAACCCCACACAGAGACACATCAGGACATGAACCGCAAAACACCAACCCCACACATTGAGACATCATCAGGACATGAACCCCAAAACACCAACCCCACATAGAGAAACATCAGGACATGAACCCCAAAACACCAACCCCACACATCGAGACACATCAAGACATGAACCCCAAAACACCAACCCCACACAGAGAGACACATCAGGACATGATCCCCAAAACACCAACCCCACACATTGAGACACATCAGGACATGAACCCCAAAACACCAACCCCACACAGAGAGACATCAGGACATGAACCCCAAAACACCAACCCCACACATCGAGACACATCAAGACATGAACCCCAAAACACCAACCCCACACAGAGAGACACATCAAGACATGAACCCCAAAACACCAACCCCACACATCGAGACACATGAGGACATGAACCCCAAAACACCAACCCCACACAGAGACACATCAGGACATGAACCCCAAAACACCAACCCCACACAGAGAGACATCAGGATATGAACCCAAAACACCAACCCCACACAGAGACACATCAGGACATGAACCCCAAAACACCAACCCCACAAAAAGACATCAGGACATAAACCCCAAAACACCAACCCCACACAGAGAGACATCAGGACATGAACCCCAAAACACCAACCCCACACAGAGAGACATCAGGACATGAACCCAAAAACACCAGCCCCACACAGAGAGAGACATCAGGACATGAACCCCAAAGCACCAACCCCTCACAGAGAAACATCAGGACATGAACCCCAAAATACCAACCCCACACAGAGAGAAACATCAGGACATGAACCCCAAAACACCAACCCCACACATCGAGACACATGAGGACATGAACCCCAAAACACCAACCCCACACAGACACACATCAGGACATGAACCCCAAAACACCAACCCCACACAGAGAGACATCAGGATATGAACCCAAAACACCAACCCCACACAGAGACACATCAGGACATGAACCCCAAAACACCAACCCCACAAAGAGACATCAGGACATAAACCCCAAAACACCAACCCCACACAGAGAGACATCAGGACATGAACCCCAAAACACCAACACCACACAGAGAGACATCAGGACATGAACCCAAAAACACCAGCCCCACCCAGAGAGAGACATCAGGACATGAACCCCAAAGCACCAACCCCTCACAGAGAAACATCAGGACATGAATCCAAAATACCAACCCCACACAGAGAGAGACATCAGGACATGAACCCCAAAACACCAACCCCACGCAGAGAGTCATCAGGACATGAACCCCAAAACACCAAACCCACACAGAGAGACATCAGGACATGAACCCCAAAACACCAACCCCACACAGAGAGACATCAGGACATGAACCCCAAAACACCAACCCCACACAGAGAGACACATGAGGACATGAACCCCAAAACACCAACCCCACACATCGAGACACATCAGGACATGAACCCCAAAACACAAACCCCACACAGAGACACATGAGGACATGAACCCCAAAACACCAACCCCACACATCGAGAGACATCAGGACATGAACCCCAAAACACCAACCCCACACAGAGAGACACATCAAGACATGAACCCCAAAACACCAAACCCACACATCGAGACACATCAAGACATGAACCCCAAAACACCAACCCCACACAGAGAGACATCAGGACATGAACCCCAAAACACCAACCCCACACATCGAGACACATCAAGACATGAACCCCAAAACACCAACCCCACACAGAGAGACACATCAGGACATGATCCCCAAAACACCAACCCCACACATTGAGACACATCAGGACATGAACCCCAAAACACCAACCCCACACAGAGAGACATCAGGACATGAACCCCAAAACACCAACCCCACACATCGAGACACATCAAGACATGAACCCCAAAACACCAACCCCACACAGAGAGACACATCAAGACATGAACCCCAAAACACCAACCCCACACATCGAGACACATGAGGACATGAACCCCAAAACACCAACCCCACACAGAGACACATCAGGACATGAACCCCAAAACACCAACCCCACACAGAGAGACATCAGGATATGAACCCAAAACAACAACCCCACACAGAGACACATCAGGACATGAACCCCAAAACACCAACCCCACAAAAAGACATCAGGACATAAACCCCAAAACACCAACCCCACACAGAGAGACATCAGGACATGAACCCCAAAACACCAACCCCACACAGAGAGACATCAGGACATGAACCCAAAAACACCAGCCCCACACAGAGAGAGACATCAGGACATGAACCCCAAAGCACCAACCCCTCACAGAGAAACATCAGGACATGAACCCCAAAATACCAACCCCACACAGAGAGAGACATCAGGACATGAACCCCAAAACACCAACCCCACACATCGAGACACATGAGGACATGAACGCCAAAACACCAACCCCACACAGAGACACATCAGGACATGAACCCCAAAACACCAACCCCACACAGAGAGACATCAGGATATGAACCCAAAACACCAACCCCACACAGAGACACATCAGGACATGAACCCCAAAACACCAACCCCACAAAAAGACATCAGGACATAAACCCCAAAACACCAACCTCACACATAGAGACATCAGGACATGAACCCCAAAACACCAACCCCACACAGAGAGACATCAGGACATGAACCCAAAAACACCAGCCCCACACAGAGAGAGACATCAGGACATGAACCCCAAAGCACCAACCCCTCACAGAGAAACATCAGGACATGAATCCAAAATACCAACCCCACACAGAGAGAGACATCAGGACATGAACCCCAAAACACCAACCCCACGCAGAGAGTCATCAGGACATGAACCCCAAAACACCAACCCCACACAGAGAAACATCAGGACATGAACCCCAAAACACCAACCCCACACAGAGAGACATCAGGACATGAACCCCAAAACACCAACCCCACACAGAGAGACATCAGGACATGAACCCCAAAACACCAACCCCACACAGAGAGACATCAGGACATGAACCCCAAAACACGAACCCCACACAGACAGACATCAGGACATGAACCCCAAAACACCAACCCCAATCAGAGAGACGTCAGGACATGAACCCAGAAACACCAACCCCACAGAGACACATCAGGACATGAACCTCAAACCACCAACCCCACACAGAGAGAGACATCAGGACATGAACCCCAAAACACCAACCCCACAGAGAGAGAGACATCAGGACATGAACCCCAAAACACCAACCCCAATCAGAGAGACGTCAGGACATGAACCCAGAAACACCAACCCCACTCAGAGAGACACATCAGGACATGAACCCCAAAACACAAACCCCACACAGACAGACATCAGGACATGAACCCCAAAACATCAACCCCACACAGAGACATCAGGACATGAACCCCAAAACACAAACCCCACACAGAGACACATCAGGACATGAACCCCAAAACACCAACCCCACACATCGAGACACATCAGGACATGAACCCCAAAACACCAACCCCACATATCGAGACACATCAAGACATGAACCCCAAAACACCAACCCCACACATCGAGACACATCAGGACATGAACCCCAAAACACCAACCCCACATATCGAGACACATCAAGACATGAACCCCAAAATACCAACCCCACACATCGAGACACATCAGGACATGAACCCCAAAACACCAACCCCACACATCGAGACACATCAGGACATGAACCCCAAAACACCAACCCCTCACAGAGAAACATCAGGACATGAACCCCAAAACACCAACCCCACACATCGAGACACATCAGGACATGAACCCCAAAACACCAACCCCACACATCGAGACACATGAGGACATGAACCCCAAAACACCAACCCCACACAGAGAGACACATCAAGACATGAACCCCAAAACACAAACCCCACACATCGAGACACATGAGGACATGAACCCCAAAACACCAACCCCACACATCGAGACACACCAGGACATGAACCCCAAAACACCAACCCCACACAGAGACACATGAGGACATGAACCCCAAAACACCAACCCCACACAGAGAGACATCAGGACATGAACCCCAAAACACCAACCCCACACAGAGAGACACATCAAGACATGAACCCCAAAACACCAACCCCACACAGAGACACATCAAGACATGAACCCCAAAACACCAACCCCACACATCGAGACACATCAAGACATGAACCCCAAAACACCAACCCCACACATCGAGACACATCAAGACATGAACCCCAAAACACCAACCCCACACATCGAGACACATCAAGACATGAACCCCAAAACACCAACCCCACACAGAGAGACATCAGGACATGAACCCCAAAACACCAACCCCACACATCGAGACACATCAAGACATGAACCCCAAAACACCAACCCCACACAGAGAGACACATCAGGACATGATCCCCAAAACACCAACCCCACACATTGAGACACATCAGGACATGAACCCCAAAACACCAACCCCACACAGAGAGACATCAGGACATGAACCCCAAAACACCAACCCCACACATCGAGACACATCAAGACATGAACCCCAAAACACCAACCCCACACAGAGAGACACATCAAGACATGAACCCCAAAACACCAACCCCACACAGAGAGACACATCAGGACATGAACCCCAAAACACCAACCCCACACAGAGAGACACATCCGGACATGAACCCCAAAACACCAACCCCACACAGAGAGACATCAGGACATGAACCCCAAAACACCAACCCCACACAGAGACACATCAGGACATGAACCGCAAAACACCAACCCCACACATTGAGACACATCAGGACATGAACCCCAAAACACCAACCCCACATAGAGAAACATCAGGACATGAACCCCAAAACACCAACCCCACACATCGAGACACATCAGGACATGATCCCCAAAACACCAACCCCACAGAGAGAAAGACATCAGGACATGAACCCCAAAACGCCAACCCCACACAGAGACACACATCAGGATATGAACCCCAAAACACCAACACAAGAGAGACATCAGGACATGAACCCCAAAACACCAACCCCACACAGAGAAACATCAGGACATGAACCCCAAAACACCAACCCCACAAAAAGACATCAGGACATAAACCCCAAAACACCAACCCCACACAGAGAGACATCAGGACATGAACCCCAAAACACCAACCCCACACAGAGAGACATCAGGACATGAACCCCAAAACACCAACCCCACACAGAGAGACATCAGGACATGAACCCCAAAACACCAACCCCACACAGAGAGACATCAGGACATGAACCCCAAAACGCCAACCCCACACATCGAGACACATCAAGACATGAACCCCAAAACACCAACCCCACTCATCGAGACACATCAAGACATGAACCCCAAAACACCAACCCCACACATCGAGACACATCAAGACATGAACCCCAAAACACCAACCCCACACATCGAGACACATCAAGACATGAACCCCAAAACACCAACACCACACATCGAGACACATCAAGACATGAACCCCAAAACACCAACCCCACACATCGAGACACATCAAGACATGAACCCCAAAACACCAACACCACACATCGAGACACATCAAGACATGAACCCCAAAACGCCAACCCCACACATCGAGACACATCAAGACATGAACCCCAAAACACTAACCCCACACAGAGAGAGACATCAAGACATGAACCCCAAAACACTAACCCCACACAGAGAGAGACATCAGGACATGAACCCCAAAACACCAACCCCACACAGAGAAACATCAGGACATGAACCCCAAAACACCAAGCCCACACAGAGAGACATCAGGACATGAACCCCAAAACACCAAGCCCACACAGAGAGACATCAGGACATGAACACCAAAACACCAGCCCCACACAGAGAGAGACATCAGGACATGAACCCCAAAACACCAACCCCACAGAGAGAGAGACATCAGGACATGAACCCCAAAACACCAACCCCACATAGAGAAACATCAGGACATGAACCCCAAAACACCAACCCCACACAGAGACACATCAGGACATGAACCCCAAAACACCAACCCCACAGAGAGAAAGACATCAGGACATGAACCCCAAAACGCCAACCCCACACAGAGACACACATCAGGATAAGAACCCCAAAACACCAACACAAGAGAGACATCAGGACATGAACCCCAAAACACCAACCCCACACAGAGAGACATCAGGACATGAACCCCAAAACACCAACACAAGAGAGACATCAGGACATGAACCCCAAAACACCAACCCCACACAGAGAGACATCAGGATATGAACCCAAAACACCAACACCACACAGAGACACATCAGGACATGAACCCCAAAACACCAACCCCACAAAAAGACATCAGGACATAAACCCCAAAACACCAACCCCACACAGAGAGACATCAGGACATGAACCCAAAAACACCAGCCCCACACAGAGAGAGACATCAGGACATGAACCCCAAAGCACCAACCCGTCACAGAGAAACATCAGGACATGAACCCCAAAATACCAACCCCACACAGAGAGAGACATCAGGAAATGAACCCCAAAACACCAACCCCACGCAGAGAGTCATCAGGACATGAACCCCAAAACACCAACCCCACACAGAGAGACATCAGGACATGAACCCCAAAACACCAACCCCACACAGAGAGACATCAGGACATGAACCCAAAAACACCAGCCCCACACAGAGAGAGACATCAGGACATGAACCCCAAAGCACCAACCCTTCACAGAGAAACATCAGGACATGAACCCCAAAATACCAACCCCACACAGAGAGAGACATCAGGAAATGAACCCCAAAACACCAACCCCAGGCAGAGAGTCATCAGGACATGAACCCCAAAACACCAACCCCACACAGAGAGACATCAGGACATGAACCCCAAAACACCAACCCCACACAGAGAGACATCAGGACATGAACCCCAAAACACCAACCCCACACAGAGAGACATCAGGACATGAACCCCAAAACACCAACCCCACACAGAGAGAGATCAGGACATGAACCCCAAAACACCAACCCCACTCAGAGAGACACATCAGGACATGAACCCCAAAACACAAACCCCACACAGACAGACATCAGGACATGAACCCCAAAACATCAACCCCACACAGAGACATCAGGACATGAACCCCAAAACACAAACCCCACACAGAGACACATCAGGACATGAACCCCAAAACACCAACCCCACACATCGAGACACATCAGGACATGAACCCCAAAACACCAACCCCACATATCGAGACACATCAAGACATGAACCCCAAAACACCAACCCCACACATCGAGACACATCAGGACATGAACCCCAAAACACCAACCCCACATATCGAGACACATCAAGACATGAACCCCAAAACACCAACCCCACACATCGAGACACATCAGGACATGAACCCCAAAACACCAACCCCACACATCGAGACACATCAGGACATGAACCCCAAAACACCAACCCCTCACAGAGAAACATCAGGACATGAACCCCAAAACACCAACCCCACACATCGAGACACATCAGGACATGAACCCCAAAACACCAACCCCACACATCGAGACACATGAGGACATGAACCCCAAAACACCAACCCCACACAGAGAGACACATCAAGACATGAACCCCAAAACACAAACCCCACACATCGAGACACATGAGGACATGAACCCCAAAACACCAACCCCACACATCGAGACACATCAGGACATGAACCCCAAAACACAAACCCCACACAGAGACACATGAGGACATGAACCCCAAAACACCAACCCCACACAGAGAGACATCAGGACATGAACCCCAAAACACCAACCCCACACAGAGAGACACATCAAGACATGAACCCCAAAACACCAACCCCACACAGAGACACATCAAGACATGAACCCCAAAACACCAACCCCACACATCGAGACACATCAGGACATGATCCCCAAAACACCAACCCCACACATTGAGACACATCAGGACATGAACCCCAAAACACCAACCCCACACAGAGAGACATCAGGACATGAACCCCAAAACACCAACCCCACACATCGAGACACATCAAGACATGAACCCCAAAACACCAACCCCACACAGAGAGACATCAGGACATGAACCCCAAAACACCAACCCCACACAGAGACACATCAGGACATGAACCGCAAAACACCAACCCCACACATTGAGACACATCAGGACATGAACCCCAAAACACCAACCCCACATAGAGAAACATCAGGACATGAACCCCAAAACACCAACCCCACACATCGAGACACATCAGGACATGATCCCCAAAACACCAACCCCACAGAGAGAAAGACATCAGGACATGAACCCCAAAACGCCAACCCCACACAGAGACACACATCAGGATATGAACCCCAAAACACCAACACAAGAGAGACATCAGGACATGAACCCCAAAACACCAACCCCACACAGAGAGACATCAGGACATGAACCCCAAAACACCAACACAAGAGAGACATCAGGACATGAACCCCAAAACACCAACCCCACACAGAGAAACATCAGGACATGAACCCCAAAACACCAACCCCACAAAAAGACATCAGGACATAAACCCCAAAACACCAACCCCACACAGAGAGACATCAGGACATGAACCCCAAAACACCAACCCCACACAGAGAGACATCAGGACATGAACCCCAAAACACCAACCCCACACATCGAGACACATCAAGACATGAACCCCAAAACACCAACCCCACACATCGAGACACATCAAGACATGAACCCCAAAACACCAACCCCACACATCGAGACACATCAAGACATGAACCCCAAAACACCAACCCCACACATCGAGACACATCAAGACATGAACCCCAAAACACCAACACCACACATCGAGACACATCAAGACATGAACCCCAAAACACCAACCCCACACATCGAGACACATCAAGACATGAACCCCAAAACACCAACACCACACATCGAGACACATCAAGACATGAACCCCAAAACGCCAACCCCACACATCGAGACACATCAAGACATGAACCCCAAAACACTAACCCCACACAGAGAGAGACATCAAGACATGAACCCCAAAACACTAACCCCACACAGAGAAACATCAGGACATGAACCCCAAAACACCAAGCCCACACAGAGAGACATCAGGACATGAACCCCAAAACACCAAGCCCACACAGAGAGACATCAGGACATGAACACCAAAACACCAGCCCCACACAGAGAGAGACATCAGGACATGAACCCCAAAACACCAACCCCACAGAGAGAGAGACATCAGGACATGAACCCCAAAACACCAACCCCACATAGAGAAACATCAGGACATGAACCCCAAAACACCAACCCCACACAGAGACACATCAGGACATGAACCCCAAAACACCAACCCCACAGAGAGAAAGACATCAGGACATGAACCCCAAAACGCCAACCCCACACAGAGACACACATCAGGATAAGAACCCCAAAACACCAACACAAGAGAGACATCAGGACATGAACCCCAAAACACCAACCCCACACAGAGAGACATCAGGACATGAACCCCAAAACACCAAAACAAGAGAGACATCAGGACATGAACCCCAAAACACCAACCCCACACAGAGAGACATCAGGATATGAACCCAAAACACCAACACCACACAGAGACACATCAGGACATGAACCCCAAAACACCAACCCCACAAAAAGACATCAGGACATAAACCCCAAAACACCAACCCCACACAGAGAGACATCAGGACATGAACCCAAAAACACCAGCCCCACACAGAGAGAGACATCAGGACATGAACCCCAAAGCACCAACCCGTCACAGAGAAACATCAGGACATGAACCCCAAAATACCAACCCCACACAGAGAGAGACATCAGGAAATGAACCCCAAAACACCAACCCCACGCAGAGAGTCATCAGGACATGAACCCCAAAACACCAACCCCACACAGAGAGACATCAGGACATGAACCCAAAAACACCAGCCCCACACAGAGAGAGACATCAGGACATGAACCCCAAAGCACCAACCCTTCACAGAGAAACATCAGGACATGAACCCCAAAATACCAACCCCACACAGAGAGAGACATCAGGAAATGAACCCCAAAACACCAACCCCACGCAGAGAGTCATCAGGACATGAACCCCAAAACACCAACCCCACACAGAGAGACATCAGGACATGAACCCCAAAACACCAACCCCACACAGAGAGACATCAGGACATGAAGCCCAAAACACCAACCCCACACAGAGAGACATCAGGACATGAACCCCAAAACACCAACCCCACACAGAGAGACATCAGGACATGAACCCCAAAACACCAACCCCACACAGAGAGACATCAGGACATGAACCCCAAAACACCAACCCCACGCAGAGAGTCATCAGGACATGAACCCCAAAACACCAACCCCACGCAGAGAGTCATCAGGACATGAACCCCAAAGCACCAACCCCTCACAGAGAAACATCAGGACATGAACCCCAAAATACCAACCCCACACAGAGAGAGACATCAGGACATGAACCCCAAAACACCAACACCACGCAGAGAGACATCAGGACATGAACCCCAAAACACCAACCCCACACAGAGAGACATCAGGACATGAACCCCAAAACACCAACCCCACACAAAGAGACATCAGGACATGAACTCCAAAACACCAACCCCACACAGAGAGACATCAGGATATGAACCCCAAAACACAAACCCCACACAGAGAGACATCAGGACATGAACTCCAAAACACCAACCCCACACAGAGAGACATCTGGACATGAACCCCAAAACACCAACCCCACACATCGAGACACATCAAGACATGAACCCCAAAACACCAACCCCACACAGAGAGAGACATCAGGACATGAACCCCAAAACACCAACCCCACACAGAGAAACATCAGGACATGAAACCCAAAACACCAACCCCACTTAGAGCGAGACATCAGGACATGAACCCCAAAACACCAACCCCACACAGAGAGACACATCAGGACATGAACCCCAAAACACCAACCCCACTTAGAGCGAGACATCAGGACATGAACCCCAAAACACCAACCCCACACAGAGAGACACATCAGGACATGAACCCCAAAACACCAACCCCACAGAGAGAAAGACATCAGGACATGAACCCCAAAACACCAACCCCACACAGAGAAACATCAGGACATGAACCCCAAAACACCAACCCCACACAGAGAAACAACAGGACATGAAACCCAAAACACCAACCCCACTTAGAGCGAGACATCAGGACATGAACCCCAAAACACCAACCCCACACAGAGAGAAACATCAGGACATGAACCCCAAAACACCAACCCCACACAGAGAGACACATCAGGACATGAACCCCAAAACACCAACCCCACAGAGAGAGACATCAGGACATGAACCCCAAAACACTAACCCCACACAGAGAGAAACATCAAGACATGAACCCCAAAACACCAACCCCACATATCGAGACACATCAGGACATGAACCCCAAAACACCAACCCCACACAGAGACACATCAGGACATGAACCCCAAAACACCAACACAAGAGAGACATCAGGACATGAACCCCAAAACACCAACCCCACTTAGAGCGAGACATCAGGACATGAACCCCAAAACACCAACCCCACTGAGAGCGAGACATCAGGACATGAACCCCAAAACACTAACCCCACACAGAGAGAAACATCAGGACATGAACCCCAAAACACCAACCCCACACAGAGAGACACATCAGGACATGAACCCCAAAACACCAACCCCACAGAGAGAGACATCAGGACATGAACCCCAAAACACTAACCCCACACAGAGAGAAACATCAAGACATGAACCCCAAAACACCAACCCCACATATCGAGACACATCAGGACATGAACCCCAAAACACCAACCCCACACAGAGACACATCAGGACATGAACCCCAAAACACCAACCCCACACAGAGAGACATCAGGATATGAACCCAAAACACCAGCCCCACTTAGAGCGAGACATCAGGACATGAACCCCAAAACACCAACCCCACTTAGAGCGAGACATCAGGACATGAACCCCAAAACACCAACCCCACACAGAGAGACACATCAGGACATGAACCCCAAAACACCAACCCCACAGAGAGAGACATCAGGACATGAACCCCAAAACACTAACCCCACACAGAGAGAAACATCAAGACATGAACCCCAAAACACCAACCCCACATATCGAGACACATCAGGACATGAACCCCAAAACACCAACCCCACACAGAGACACATCAGGACATGAACCCCAAAACACCAACACAAGAGAGACATCAGGACATGAACCCCAAAACACCAACCCCACTTAGAGCGAGACATCAGGACATGAACCCCAAAACACCAACCCCACTGAGAGCGAGACATCAGGACATGAAACCCAAAACACTAACCCCACACAGAGAGAAACATCAGGACATGAACCCCAAAACACCAACCCCACACAGAGAGACACATCAGGACATGAACCCCAAAACACCATCCCCACAGAGAGAGACATCAGGACATGAACCCCAAAACACTAACCCCACACAGAGAGAAACATCAAGACATGAACCCCAAAACACCAACCCCACATATCGAGACACATCAGGACATGAACCCCAAAACACCAACCCCACACAGAGACACATCAGGACATGAACCCCAAAACACCAACCCCACACAGAGAGACATCAGGATATGAACCCAAAACACCAACCCCACTTAGAGCGAGACATCAGGACATGAACCCAAAACACCAACCCCACTTAGAGCGAGACATCAGGACATGAACCCCAAAACACCAACCCCACACAGAGAGACACATCAGGACATGAAACCCAAAACACCAACACAAGAGAGACATCAGGACATGAACCCCAAAACACCAACCCCACACAGAGAGAGACGTCAGGACATGAACCCCAAAACACCAACACAAGAGAGACATCAGGACATGAACCCCAAAACACCAACCCCACACAGAGACACATCAGGACATGAACCCCAAAACACCAACCCCACAAAAAGACATCAGGACATAAACCCCAAAACACCAACCCTACACAGAGAGACATCAGGACATGAACCCCAAAACACCAACCCCACATAGGGAGACATCAGAACATGAACCCAAAAACACCAGCCCCACACAGAGAGAGACATCAGGACATGAACCCCAAAGCACCAACCCCTCACAGAGAAACATCAGGACATGAACCCCAAAATACTAACCTCACACAGAGAGAGACATCAGGACATGAACCCCAAAACACCAACCCCACGCAGAGAGTCATCAGGACATGAACCCCAAAACACCAACCCCACACAGAGAGACATCAGGACATGAACCCCAAAACACCAACCCCACACAGAGAGACATCAGGACATGAACCCCAAAACACCAACCCCACACAGAGAGACATCAGGACATGAACCCCAAAACACCAACCCCACACAGAGAGAGATCAGGACATGAACCCCAAAACACCAACCCCACGCAGAGAGTCATCAGGACATGAACCCCAAAACACCAACCCCACGCAGAGAGTCATCAGGACATGAACCCCAAAGCACCAACCCCTCACAGAGAAACATCAGGACATGAACCCCAAAATACCAACCCCACACAGAGAGAGACATCAGGACATGAACCCCAAAACACCAACCCCACGCAGAGAGACATCAGGACATGAACCCCAAAACACCAACCCCACACAGAGAGACATCAGGACATGAACCCCAAAACACAAACCCCACACAGAGAGACATCAGGACATGAACTCCAAAACACCAACCCCACACAGAGAGACATCAGGACATGAACCCCAAAACACCAACCCCACACATCGAGACACATCAAGACATGAACCCCAAAACACCAACCCCACACAGAGAGAGACATCAGGACATGAACCCCAAAACACCAACCCCACACAGAGAGACACATCAGGACATGAACCCCAAAACACCAACCCCACTTAGAGCGAGACATCAGGACATGAACCCCAAAACACCAACCCCACACAGAGAGACACATCAGGACATGAACCCCAAAACACCAACCCCACAGAGAGAAAGACATCAGGACATGAACCCCAAAAAACCAACCCCACACAGAGAAACATCAGGACATGAACCCCAAAACACCAACCCCACACAGAGAAACATCAGGACATGAACCCCAAAACACCAACCCCACACAGAGAAACATCAGGACATGAAACCCAAAACACCAACCCCACTTAGAGCGAGACATCAGGACATGAACCCCAAAACACCAACCCCACACAGAGAGAAACATCAGGACATGAACCCCAAAACACCAACCCCACACAGAGAGACACATCAGGACATGAACCCCAAAACACCATCCCCACAGAGAGAGACATCAGGACATGAACCCCAAAACACTAACCCCACACAGAGAGAAACATCAAGACATGAACCCCAAAACACCAACCCCACATATCGAGACACATCAGGACATGAACCCCAAAACACCAACCCCACACAGAGACACATCAGGACATGAACCCCAAAACACCAACCCCACACAGAGAGACATCAGGATATGAACCCAAAACACCAACCCCACTTAGAGCGAGACATCAGGACATGAACCCAAAACACCAACCCCACTTAGAGCGAGACATCAGGACATGAACCCCAAAACACCAACCCCACACAGAGAGACACATCAGGACATGAAACCCAAAACACCAACACAAGAGAGACATCAGGACATGAACCCCAAAACACCAACCCCACACAGAGAGAGACGTCAGGACATGAACCCCAAAACACCAACACAAGAGAGACATCAGGACATGAACCCCAAAACACCAACCCCACACAGAGACACATCAGGACATGAACCCCAAAACACCAACCCCACAAAAAGACATCAGGACATAAACCCCAAAACACCAACCCTACACAGAGAGACATCAGGACATGAACCCCAAAACACCAACCCCACATAGGGAGACATCAGAACATGAACCCAAAAACACCAGCCCCACACAGAGAGAGACATCAGGACATGAACCCCAAAGCACCAACCCCTCACAGAGAAACATCAGGACATGAACCCCAAAATACTAACCTCACACAGAGAGAGACATCAGGACATGAACCCCAAAACACCAACCCCACGCAGAGAGTCATCAGGACATGAACCCCAAAACACCAACCCCACACAGAGAGACATCAGGACATGAACCCCAAAACACCAACCCCACACAGAGAGACATCAGGACATGAACCCCAAAACACCAACCCCACACAGAGAGACATCAGGACATGAACCCCAAAACACCAACCCCACACAGAGAGAGATCAGGACATGAACCCCAAAACACCAACCCCACGCAGAGAGTCATCAGGACATGAACCCCAAAACACCAACCCCACGCAGAGAGTCATCAGGACATGAACCCCAAAGCACCAACCCCTCACAGAGAAACATCAGGACATGAACCCCAAAATACCAACCCCACACAGAGAGAGACATCAGGACATGAACCCCAAAACACCAACCCCACGCAGAGAGACATCAGGACATGAACCCCAAAACACCAACCCCACACAGAGAGACATCAGGACATGAACCCCAAAACACAAACCCCACACAGAGAGACATCAGGACATGAACTCCAAAACACCAACCCCACACAGAGAGACATCAGGACATGAACCCCAAAACACCAACCCCACACATCGAGACACATCAAGACATGAACCCCAAAACACCAACCCCACACAGAGAGAGACATCAGGACATGAACCCCAAAACACCAACCCCACACAGAGAGACACATCAGGACATGAACCCCAAAACACCAACCCCACTTAGAGCGAGACATCAGGACATGAACCCCAAAACACCAACCCCACACAGAGAGACACATCAGGACATGAACCCCAAAACACCAACCCCACAGAGAGAAAGACATCAGGACATGAACCCCAAAAAACCAACCCCACACAGAGAAACATCAGGACATGAACCCCAAAACACCAACCCCACACAGAGAAACATCAGGACATGAACCCCAAAACACCAACCCCACACAGAGAAACATCAGGACATGAAACCCAAAACACCAACCCCACTTAGAGCGAGACATCAGGACATGAACCCCAAAACACCAACCCCACACAGAGAGAAACATCAGGACATGAAGCCCAAAACACCAACCCCACACAGAGAGACACATCAGGACATGAACCCCAAAACACCAACCCCACAGAGAGAGACATCAGGACATGAACCCCAAAACACTAACCCCACACAGAGAGAAACATCAAGACATGAACCCCAAAACACCAACCCCACATATCGAGACACATCAGGACATGAACCCCAAAACACCAACCCCACACAGAGACACATCAGGACATGAACCCCAAAACACCAACACAAGAGAGACATCAGGACATGAACCCCAAAACACCAACCCCACTTAGAGCGAGACATCAGGACATGAACCCCAAAACACCAACCCCACTTAGAGCGAGACATCAGGACATGAACCCCAAAACACTAACCCCACACAGAGAGAAACATCAGGACATGAACCCCAAAACACCAACCCCACACAGAGAGACACATCAGGACATGAACCCCAAAACACCAACCCCACAGAGAGAGACATCAGGACATGAACCCCAAAACACTAACCCCACACAGAGAGAAACATCAAGACATGAACCCCAAAACACCAACCCCACACACAGAGAAACATCAGGACATGAACCCTAAAACACTAACCCCACACACGGAGACACATCAGGACATGAACTCCAAAACACCAACACAAGAGAGACATCAGGACATGAACCCCAAAACACCAACCCCACACAGATGAGACATCAGGACATGAACCCCAAAACACCAACCCCACACAGAGAGACATCAGGACATGAACCCCAAAACACCAACCCCACCCAGAGAGACATCAGGACATGAACCCCAAAACACCAACACAAGAGAGACATCAGGATATGAACCCCAACACACCAACATCACTCGGAGAGACATCAGGATATGAACCCCAAAACACCAACACAAGAGAGACATCAGGACATGAACCCCAAAACACCAACACAAGAGAGACATCAGGACATGAACCCCAAAACACCAACACAAGAGACACATCAGGACATGAACCCCAAAACACCAACCCCACACAGAGAGGCATCAGGACATGAACCCCAAAACACCAACACAAGAGAGACATCAGGACATGAACCCCAAAACACCAACCCCACACAGAGAGGCATCAGGACATGAACCCCAAAACACCAACACAAGAGAGACATCAGGACATGAACCCCAAAACACCAACACAAGAGAGACATCAGGACATGAACCCCAAAACACCAACCCCACGCAGAGAGGCATCAGGACATGAACCCCAAAACACCAACCCCACGCAGAGAGGCATCAGGACATGAACCCCAAAACACCAACCCCACACAGAGACACATCAGGACATGAACCCCAAAACACCAACCCCACACAGAGACACATCAGGACATGAACCCCAAAACACCAACCCCACACAGAGACACATCAGGACATGAACCCCAAAACACCAACCCCACACAGAGACACATCAGGACATGAACCCCAAAACACCAACCCCACACAGAGACACATCAGGACATGAACCCCAAAACACCAACACCGCACAGAGACACATCAGGACATGAACCCCAAAACACCAACACAAGAGAAACATCAGGACATGAACCCCAAAACACCAACCCCACACAGAGCGGCATCAGGACATGAACCCCAAAACACCAACACAAGAGAGACATCAGGACATGAACCCGAAAACACCAACACCGCACAGAGACACATCAGGACATGAACCCCAAAACACCAACACAAGAGAAACATCAGGACATGAACCCAAAACACCAACCCCACACATCGAGACACATCAGGACATGAACCCCAAAACACCAACACAAGAGAGACATCAGGACATGAACCCCAAAACACCAACCGCACACAGAGAGACATCAGGACATGAACCCCAAAACACCAACACAAGAGAGACATCAGGACATGAACCCCAAAACACCAACACAACAGAGACATCAGGACATGAACCCAAAAACACCAGCCCCACACAGAGAGAGACATCAGGACATGAACCCCAAAGCACCAACCCGTCACAGAGAAACATCAGGACATGAACCCCAAAATACCAACCCCACACAGAGAGAGACATCAGGACATGAACCCCAAAACACCAACCCACACAGAGAGGCATCAGGACATGAACCCCAAAACACCAACACAAGAGAGACATCAGGACATGAACCCCAAAACACCAACCCCACACAGAGAGGCATCAGGACATGAACCCCAAAACACCAACACAAGAGAGACATCAGGACATGAACCCCAAAACACCAACACCACGCAAAGAGGCATCAGGACATGAACCCCAAAACACCAACACAAGAGAGACATCAGGACATGAACCCCAAAACACCAACCCCACACAGAGAGGCATCAGGACATGAACCCCAAAACACCAACACAAGAGACACATCAGGACATGAACCCCAAAACACCAACCCCACACAGAGACACATCAGGACATGAACCCCAAAACACCAACACCACACAGAGAGGCATCAGGACATGAACCCCAAAACACCAACACAAGAGAGACATCAGGACATGAACCCCAAAACACCAACACCACACAGAGAGGCATCAGGACATGAACCCCAAAACACCAACACAAGAGAGACATCAGGACATGAACCCCAAAACACCAACCCCACACAGAGAGGCATCAGGACATGAACCCCAAAACACCAACACAAGAGACACATCAGGACATAAACACCAAAACACCAACCCCACACAGAGACACATCAGGACATGAACCCCAACACACCAACCCCACAGAGACACATCAGGATATGAACACCAAAACACCAACCCCACACAGAGAGACATCAGTACATGAACCCCAAAACACCAACCCCACCCAGAGAGACATCAAGACATGAACCCCAAAACACCAACCCCACACAGAGACACATGAGGACATGAACCCCAAAACACCAACCCCACACAGAGAGAGACATCAGGATATGAACCCCAACACACCAACATCGCACAGAGAGACATCAGGATATGAACCCCAAAACACCAACCCCACCCAGAGATACATCAGGACATGAACCCCAAAACACCAACCCCACAGAAAAACATCAGGACGTGAACCCCAAATCACCAACACCACACAGAGAAACATCAGGACATGAACCCCAAAACACCAACCCCACAGAGAGAAAGACATCAGGACATGAACCCCAAAACACCAACCCCACAGAAAAACATCAGGACGGAACCCCAAAACACCAACCCCACAGAGAGAAAGACATCAGGACATGAACCCCAAAACACTAACCCCACACAGAGACACATCAGGACATGAACCCCAAAACACTAACCCCACACAGAGAGACATCAGGACATGAACCCCAAAACACCAACCCCACACAGAGACACACATCAGGACATGAAACCCAAAACACCAACCCCACGGAGAGAGACATCAGGACATGAACCCCAAAACACCAACCCCACACAGAGAGACATCAGGACATGAACCCCAAAACACCAACCCCACACAGAGAGACATCAGGACATGAACCCCAAAACACCAACCCCACACAGAGAGACATCAGGACATGAACCCCAAAACACTAACCCCACACAGAGAGACATCAGGACATGAACCCCAAAACACTAACCCCACACAGAGAGACATCAGGACATGAACCCCAAAACACCAACCCCACACAGAGAGACGTCAGGACATGAACCCCAAAACACCAACCCCACACAGAGAGACATCAGGACATGAACCCCAAAACACTAACCCCACACAGAGACACACATCAGGACATGAAACCCAAAACACTAACCCCACACAGAGACACATCAGGACATGAACCCCAAAACACCAACCCCACAGAGAGACACATCAGGACATGAACCCCAAAACACCAACCCCACACAGAGAGACACATCAGGACATGAACCCCAAAACACCAACCCCACACAGAGAGACATCAGGACATGAACCCCAAAACACCAAACCCACACAGAGAGACATCAGGACATGAACCCCAAAACACCAACCCCAGATAGACACATCAGGACATGAACCCCAAAACACCAACCCCACACAGAGGCACATCAGGACATGAACCCCAAAACACCAACCCCACAGAAAAACATCAGGACATGAACCCCAAAACACCAACCCCACAGAGAGACACATCAGGACATGAACCCCAAAACACCAACCCCAGATAGACACATCAGGACATGAACCCCAAAACACCAACCCCACAGAAAAACATCAGGACATGAACCCCAAAACACTAACCCCACACAGAGACACACATCAGGACATGAAACCCAAAACACTAACCCCACACAGAGAGACATCAGGACATGAACCCCAAAACACTAACCCCACACAGAGACACACATCAGGACATGAAACCCAAAACACTAACCCCACACAGAGAGACACATCAGGACATGAACCCCAAAACACCAACCCCACAGAGAGACACATCAGGACATGAACCCCAAAACACCAACCCCACACAGAGAGACACATCAGGACATGAACCCCAAAACACCAACCCCACACAGAGAGACATCAGGACATAAACACCAAACCCACACAGAGAGACATCAGGACATGAACCCCAAAACACCAACCCCAGATAGACACATCAGGACATGAACCCCAAAACACCAACCCCACACAGAGGCACATCAGGACATGAACCCCAAAACACCAACCCCACAGAAAAACATCAGGACATGAACCCCAAAACACCAACCCCACAGAGAGACACATCAGGACATGAACCCCAAAACACCAACCCCAGATAGACACATCAGGACATGAACCCCAAAACACCAACCCCACAGAAAAACATCAGGACATGAACCCCAAAACACCAACACCACTCGGAGACACATCAGGACATGAACCCCAAAACCCAACCCCACAGAAAGACATCTGGACATGATGCCCAAAACACCAACCCCACACAGAGTCATCAGGACATGAACCCCAAAACACCAACCCCACACAGAGACACATTAGTTCATGAACCCCAAAACACCAACCCCACGGAGAGACATCAGTTCATGAACCCCAAAACACCAACCCCACGGAAAGACATCAGGACATGAACCCCAAAACACCAACACAAGAGAGACATCAGGACATGAACCCCAAAACACCAACCCCACACAGAGAGACATCAGGACATGAACCCCAAAACACCAAACCCACACAGAGAGAGACATCAGGACATGAACCCCAAAACACAAACCCCACACAGAGAGAGACATCAGGACATGAACCCCAAAACACCAACACCACACAGAGAGACATCAGGACATGAACCCCAAAACACCAACCCCACACAGAGAGCCATCAGGACATGAACCCCAAAACACCAACCACACACAGAGAGAGACATCAGGACATGAACCCCAAAACACCAACACCACACAGAGAGACATCAGGACATGAACCCCAAAACACCAACCCCACACAGAGAGCCATCAGGACATGAACCCCAAAACACAAACCCCACACAGAGAGAGACATCAGGACATGAACCCCAAAACACCAACCCCACAGAAAGACATCAGGACGTGAACCCCAAAACACCAACACCTCACAGAGAAACATCAGGACGTGAACCCCAAAACACCAACCCCACACAGAGAAACATCAGGACATGAACCCCAAAACACCAACCCCACACAGAGAAACATCAGGACATGAACCCCAAAACACCAACCCCATACAGAGACATCAGGACATGAACCCCAAAACACCAACCCCACACAGAGAAACATCAGGACATGAACCCCAAAACACCAACACCTCACAGAGAGACATCAGGACGTGAACCCCAAAACACCAACATCACACATCGAGACACATCAGGACATGAACCCCAAAACACCAACCCCACACAGAGAAACATCAGGACATGAACCCCAAAACACCAACCCCACACAGAGAAACATCAGGACATGAACCCCAAAACACCAACCCCACACAGAGAAACATCAGGACATGAACCCCAAAACACCAACCCCACACAGAGAAACATCAGGACATGAACCCCAAAACACCAACCCCACACAGAGAAACATCAGGACATGAACCCCAAAACACCAACCCCACACAGAGAGACATCAGGACATGAACCCCAAAACACCAACCCCACACATCGAGACACATCAGGACATGAATCCCAAAACGCCAACCCCACATATCGAGACACATCAGGACATGAACCCCAAACCACTAACCCCACACAGAGAGACACATCAGGACATGAACCCCAAAACACCAACCCCACACAGAGACACATCAGGATATGAACCCCAAAACACCAACCCCACGCAGAGACACATCAGGGAATGAACCCCAAAACACCAACACGAGAGAGACATCAGGACATGAACCCCAAAACACCAACCCCACCAGAGAGACATCAGGATATGAACCCCAAAACACCAACCCCACGCAGAGTCATCAGGACATGAACCCCAAAACACCAACCCCACACAGAGACACATCAGTTCATGAACCCCAAAACACCAACCCCACGGAAAGACATCAGGACGTGAACCCCAAAACACCAACACAAGAGAGACATCAGGACATGAACCCCAAAATGCCAACCACACACAGAGAGACACATCAGGACATGAACACCAAAACACCAACAACACACAGAGAGACATCAGGATATGAACCCAAAACACCAACACTACAGAGATAAAGACATCAGGACATGAACCCCAAAACACCAACACAAGAGAAACATCAGGACATGAACCCCAAAACACCAACCCCACACAGAGAGGCATCAGGACATGAACCCCAAAACACCAACACAAGAGAGACACATCAGGACTTGAACCCCAAAACACCAACACAAGAGAAACATCAGGACATGAACCCAAAACACCAACCCCACACATCGAGACACATCAGGACATGAACCCCAAAACACCAACACAAGAGAGACATCAGGACATGAACCCCAAAACACCAACCCCACACAGAGAGACATCAGGACATGAAGCCCAAAACACCAACACAAGAGAGACATCAGGACATGAACCCCAAAACACCAACACAAGAGAGACATCAGGACAAGAACCCCAAAACACCAACACAAGAGAGACATCAGGACATGAACCCCAAAACACCAACCCCACACAGAGAGACATCAGGACATGAACCCCAAAACACCAACACAAGAGAGACATCAGGACATGAACCCCAAAACACCAACCCCACGCAGAGAGGCATCAGGACATGAACCCCAAAACACCAACACAAGAGAGACATCAGGACATGAACCCCAAAACACCAACCCCACACAGAGAGGCATCAGGACATGAACCCCAAAACACCAACACAAGAGAGACATCAGGACATGAACCCCAAAACACCAACCCCACACAGAGAGGCATCAGGACATGAACCCCAAAACACCAACACAAGAGAGACATCAGGACATGAACCCCAAAACACCAACACAAGAGACACATCAGGACATGAATCCCAAAACGCCAACCCCACATATCGAGACACATCAGGACATGAACCCCAAAACACTAACCCCACACAGAGAGACACATCAGGACATGAACCCCAAAACACCAACCCCACACAGAGAGACATCAGGATCTGAACCCCAAAACACCAACCCCACGCAGAGACACATCAGGGCATGAACCCCAAAACACCAACACGAGAGAGACATCAGGACATGAACCCCAAAACACCTACCCCACCAGAGAGACATCAGGATATGAACCCCAAAACACCAACCCCACAAAGAGAGACACATCAGGACATGAACCCCAAAACACCAACCCCACCAGAGAGACATCAGGATATGAACCCCAAAACACCAACCCCACGCAGAGAGACATCAGGACGTGAACCCCAAAACACCAACATCACACATCGAGACACATCAGGACATGAACCCCAAAACACCAACCCCACCAGAGAGACATCAGGATATGAACCCCAAAACACCAACCCCACAAAGAGAGACACATCAGGACATGAACCCCAAAACACCAACCCCACCAGAGAGACATCAGGATATGAACCCCAAAACACCAACCCCACGCAGAGAGACATCAGGATATGAACCCCAAAACACCAACACCACTCGGAGACACATCAGGACATGAACCCCAAAACCCAACCCCACAGAAAGACATCTGGACATGAACCCCAAAACACCAACCCCACGCAGAGGCATCAGGACATGAACCCCAAAACACCAACCCCACACAGAGACACATCAGCTCATGAACCCCAAAACACCAACCCCACGGAAAGACATCAGGACGTGAACCCCAAAACACCAACACAAGAGAGACATCAGGACATGAACCCCAAAACGCCAACCACACACAGAGAGACACATCAGGACATGAACCCCAAAACACCAACAACACACAGAGAGACATCAGGATATGAACCCAAAACACCAACACTACAGAGAGAAAGACATCAGGACATGAACCCCAAAACACCAACACAAGAGAAACATCAGGACATGAACCCCAAAACACCAACCCCACACAGAGAGGCATCAGGACATGAACCCCAAAACACCAACACAAGAGAGACATCAGGACATGAACCCGAAAACACCAACACCGCACAGAGACACATCAGGACTTGAACCCCAAAACACCAACACAAGAGAAACATCAGGACATGAACCCAAAACACCAACCCCACACATCAACACACATCAGGACATGAACCCCAAAACACCAACACAAGAGAGACATCAGGACATGAACCCCAAAACACCAACCCCACACAGAGAGACATCAGGACATGAACCCCAAAACACCAACACAAGAGAGACATCAGGACATGAACCCCAAAACACCAACACAAGAGAGACATCAGGACATGAACCCCAAAACACCAACACAAGAGAGACATCAGGACATGAACCCCAAAACACCAACCCCACACAGAGACATCAGGACATGAACCCCAAAACACCAACACAAGAGAGACATCAGGACATGAACCCCAAAACACCAACCCCACGCAGAGAGGCATCAGGACATGAACCCCAAAACACCAACACAAGAGAGACATCAGGACATGAACCCCAAAACACCAACCCCACACAGAGAGGCATCAGGACATGAACCCCAAAACACCAACAACACACAGAGAGACATCAGGATATGAACCCAAAACACCAACACTACAGAGAGAAAGACATCAGGACATGAACCCCAAAACACCAACACAAGAGAAACATCAGGACATGAACCCCAAAACACCAACCCCACACAGAGAGGCATCAGGACATGAACCCCAAAACACCAACACAAGAGAGACATCAGGACATGAACCCCAAAACACCAACCACACACAGAGACACATCAGGATATGAACCCCAAAACACCAACCCCACGCAGAGACACATCAGGGAATGAACCCCAAAACACCAACACGAGAGAGACATCAGGACATGAACCCCAAAACACCAACCCCACCAGAGAGACATCAGGATATGAACCCCAAAACACCAACCCCACGCAGAGTCATCAGGACATGAACCCCAAAACACCAACCCCACACAGAGACACATCAGTTCATGAACCCCAAAACACCAACCCCACGGAAAGACATCAGGACGTGAACCCCAAAACACCAACACAAGAGAGACATCAGGACATGAACCCCAAAATGCCAACCACACACAGAGAGACACATCAGGACATGAACACCAAAACACCAACAACACACAGAGAGACATCAGGATATGAACCCAAAACACCAACACTACAGAGATAAAGACATCAGGACATGAACCCCAAAACACCAACACAAGAGAAACATCAGGACATGAACCCCAAAACACCAACCCCACACAGAGAGGCATCAGGACATGAACCCCAAAACACCAACACAAGAGAGACACATCAGGACTTGAACCCCAAAACACCAACACAAGAGAAACATCAGGACATGAACCCAAAACACCAACCCCACACATCGAGACACATCAGGACATGAACCCCAAAACACCAACACAAGAGAGACATCAGGACATGAACCCCAAAACACCAACCCCACACAGAGAGACATCAGGACATGAAGCCCAAAACACCAACACAAGAGAGACATCAGGACATGAACCCCAAAACACCAACACAAGAGAGACATCAGGACAAGAACCCCAAAACACCAACACAAGAGAGACATCAGGACATGAACCCCAAAACACCAACCCCACACAGAGAGACATCAGGACATGAACCCCAAAACACCAACACAAGAGAGACATCAGGACATGAACCCCAAAACACCAACCCCACGCAGAGAGGCATCAGGACATGAACCCCAAAACACCAACACAAGAGAGACATCAGGACATGAACCCCAAAACACCAACCCCACACAGAGAGGCATCAGGACATGAACCCCAAAACACCAACACAAGAGACACATCAGGACATGAATCCCAAAACGCCAACCCCACATATCGAGACACATCAGGACATGAACCCCAAAACACTAACCCCACACAGAGAGACACATCAGGACATGAACCCCAAAACACCAACCCCACACAGAGAGACATCAGGATCTGAACCCCAAAACACCAACCCCACGCAGAGACACATCAGGGCATGAACCCCAAAACACCAACACGAGAGAGACATCAGGACATGAACCCCAAAACACCTACCCCACCAGAGAGACATCAGGATATGAACCCCAAAACACCAACCCCACAAAGAGAGACACATCAGGACATGAACCCCAAAACACCAACCCCACCAGAGAGACATCAGGATATGAACCCCAAAACACCAACCCCACGCAGAGAGACATCAGGACGTGAACCCCAAAACACCAACATCACACATCGAGACACATCAGGACATGAACCCCAAAACACCAACCCCACCAGAGAGACATCAGGATATGAACCCCAAAACACCAACCCCACAAAGAGAGACACATCAGGACATGAACCCCAAAACACCAACCCCACCAGAGAGACATCAGGATATGAACCCCAAAACACCAACCCCACGCAGAGAGACATCAGGATATGAACCCCAAAACACCAACACCACTCGGAGACACATCAGGACATGAACCCCAAAACCCAACCCCACAGAAAGACATCTGGACATGAACCCCAAAACACCAACCCCACGCAGAGGCATCAGGACATGAACCCCAAAACACCAACCCCACACAGAGACACATCAGCTCATGAACCCCAAAACACCAACCCCACGGAAAGACATCAGGACGTGAACCCCAAAACACCAACACAAGAGAGACATCAGGACATGAACCCCAAAACGCCAACCACACACAGAGAGACACATCAGGACATGAACCCCAAAACACCAACAACACACAGAGAGACATCAGGATATGAACCCAAAACACCAACACTACAGAGAGAAAGACATCAGGACATGAACCCCAAAACACCAACACAAGAGAAACATCAGGACATGAACCCCAAAACACCAACCCCACACAGAGAGGCATCAGGACATGAACCCCAAAACACCAACACAAGAGAGACATCAGGACATGAACCCGAAAACACCAACACCGCACAGAGACACATCAGGACTTGAACCCCAAAACACCAACACAAGAGAAACATCAGGACATGAACCCAAAACACCAACCCCACACATCAACACACATCAGGACATGAACCCCAAAACACCAACACAAGAGAGACATCAGGACATGAACCCCAAAACACCAACCCCACACAGAGAGACATCAGGACATGAACCCCAAAACACCAACACAAGAGAGACATCAGGACATGAACCCCAAAACACCAACACAAGAGAGACATCAGGACATGAACCCCAAAACACCAACACAAGAGAGACATCAGGACATGAACCCCAAAACACCAACCCCACACAGAGACATCAGGACATGAACCCCAAAACACCAACACAAGAGAGACATCAGGACATGAACCCCAAAACACCAACCCCACGCAGAGAGGCATCAGGACATGAACCCCAAAACACCAACACAAGAGAGACATCAGGACATGAACCCCAAAACACCAACCCCACACAGAGAGGCATCAGGACATGAACCCCAAAACACCAACAACACACAGAGAGACATCAGGATATGAACCCAAAACACCAACACTACAGAGAGAAAGACATCAGGACATGAACCCCAAAACACCAACACAAGAGAAACATCAGGACATGAACCCCAAAACACCAACCCCACACAGAGAGGCATCAGGACATGAACCCCAAAACACCAACACAAGAGAGACATCAGGACATGAACCCGAAAACACCAACACCGCACAGAGACACATCAGGACTTGAACCCCAAAACACCAACACAAGAGAAACATCAGGACATGAACCCAAAACACCAACCCCACACATCAACACACATCAGGACATGAACCCCAAAACACCAACACAAGAGAGACATCAGGACATGAACCCCAAAACACCAACCCCACACAGAGAGACATCAGGACATGAACCCCAAAACACCAACACAAGAGAGACATCAGGACATGAACCCCAAAACACCAACACAAGAGAGACATCAGGACATGAACCCCAAAACACCAACACAAGAGAGACATCAGGACATGAACCCCAAAACACCAACACAAGAGAGACATCAGGACAAGAACCCCAAAACACCAACACAAGAGAGACATCAGGACATGAACCCCAAAACACCAACCCCACACAGAGAGACATCAGGACATGAACCCCAAAACACCAACACAAGAGAGACATCAGGACATGAACCCCAAAACACCAACCCCACGCAGAGAGGCATCAGGACATGAACCCCAAAACACCAACACAAGAGAGACATCAGGACATGAACCCCAAAACACCAACCCCACACAGAGAGGCATCAGGACATGAACCCCAAAACACCAACACAAGAGACACATCAGGACATGAATCCCAAAACGCCAACCCCACATATCGAGACACATCAGGACATGAACCCCAAAACACTAACCCCACACAGAGAGACACATCAGGACATGAACCCCAAAACACCAACCCCACACAGAGAGACATCAGGATCTGAACCCCAAAACACCAACCCCACGCAGAGACACATCAGGGCATGAACCCCAAAACACCAACACGAGAGAGACATCAGGACATGAACCCCAAAACACCTACCCCACCAGAGAGACATCAGGATATGAACCCCAAAACACCAACCCCACAAAGAGAGACACATCAGGACATGAACCCCAAAACACCAACCCCACCAGAGAGACATCAGGATATGAACCCCAAAACACCAACCCCACGCAGAGAGACATCAGGACGTGAACCCCAAAACACCAACATCACACATCGAGACACATCAGGACATGAACCCCAAAACACCAACCCCACCAGAGAGACATCAGGATATGAACCCCAAAACACCAACCCCACAAAGAGAGACACATCAGGACATGAACCCCAAAACACCAACCCCACCAGAGAGACATCAGGATATGAACCCCAAAACACCAACCCCACGCAGAGAGACATCAGGATATGAACCCCAAAACACCAACACCACTCGGAGACACATCAGGACATGAACCCCAAAACCCAACCCCACAGAAAGACATCTGGACATGAACCCCAAAACACCAACCCCACGCAGAGGCATCAGGACATGAACCCCAAAACACCAACCCCACACAGAGACACATCAGCTCATGAACCCCAAAACACCAACCCCACGGAAAGACATCAGGACGTGAACCCCAAAACACCAACACAAGAGAGACATCAGGACATGAACCCCAAAACGCCAACCACACACAGAGAGACACATCAGGACATGAACCCCAAAACACCAACAACACACAGAGAGACATCAGGATATGAACCCAAAACACCAACACTACAGAGAGAAAGACATCAGGACATGAACCCCAAAACACCAACACAAGAGAAACATCAGGACATGAACCCCAAAACACCAACCCCACACAGAGAGGCATCAGGACATGAACCCCAAAACACCAACACAAGAGAGACATCAGGACATGAACCCGAAAACACCAACACCGCACAGAGACACATCAGGACTTGAACCCCAAAACACCAACACAAGAGAAACATCAGGACATGAACCCAAAACACCAACCCCACACATCAACACACATCAGGACATGAACCCCAAAACACCAACACAAGAGAGACATCAGGACATGAACCCCAAAACACCAACCCCACACAGAGAGACATCAGGACATGAACCCCAAAACACCAACACAAGAGAGACATCAGGACATGAACCCCAAAACACCAACACAAGAGAGACATCAGGACATGAACCCCAAAACACCAACACAAGAGAGACATCAGGACATGAACCCCAAAACACCAACCCCACACAGAGACATCAGGACATGAACCCCAAAACACCAACACAAGAGAGACATCAGGACATGAACCCCAAAACACCAACCCCACGCAGAGAGGCATCAGGACATGAACCCCAAAACACCAACACAAGAGAGACATCAGGACATGAACCCCAAAACACCAACCCCACACAGAGAGGCATCAGGACATGAACCCCAAAACACCAACAACACACAGAGAGACATCAGGATATGAACCCAAAACACCAACACTACAGAGAGAAAGACATCAGGACATGAACCCCAAAACACCAACACAAGAGAAACATCAGGACATGAACCCCAAAACACCAACCCCACACAGAGAGGCATCAGGACATGAACCCCAAAACACCAACACAAGAGAGACATCAGGACATGAACCCGAAAACACCAACACCGCACAGAGACACATCAGGACTTGAACCCCAAAACACCAACACAAGAGAAACATCAGGACATGAACCCAAAACACCAACCCCACACATCAACACACATCAGGACATGAACCCCAAAACACCAACACAAGAGAGACATCAGGACATGAACCCCAAAACACCAACCCCACACAGAGAGACATCAGGACATGAACCCCAAAACACCAACACAAGAGAGACATCAGGACATGAACCCCAAAACACCAACACAAGAGAGACATCAGGACATGAACCCCAAAACACCAACACAAGAGAGACATCAGGACATGAACCCCAAAACACCAACCCCACACAGAGACATCAGGACATGAACCCCAAAACACCAACACAAGAGAGACATCAGGACATGAACCCCAAAACACCAACCCCACGCAGAGAGGCATCAGGACATGAACCCCAAAACACCAACACAAGAGAGACATCAGGACATGAACCCCAAAACACCAACCCCACACAGAGAGGCATCGGGACATGAACCCCAAAACACCAACACAAGAGAGACATCAGGACATGAACCCCAAAACACCAACCCCACACAGAGAGGCATCAGGACATGAACCCCAAAACACCAACACAAGAGAGACATCAGGACATGAACCCCAAAACACCAACACAAGAGAGACATCAGGACATGAACCCCAAAACACCAACCCCACGCAGAGAGGCATCAGGACATGAACCCCAAAACACCAACCCCACACATCGAGACACATCAGGACATGAATCCCAAAACGCCAACCCCACATATCGAGACACATCAGGACATGAACCCCAAAACACCAACCCCACGCAGAGACACATCAGGGCATGAACCCCAAAACACCAACACGAGAGAGACATCAGGACATGAACCCCAAAACACCAACCCCACCAGAGAGACATCAGGATATGAACCCCAAAACACCAACCCCACAAAGAGAGACACATCAGGACATGAACCCCAAAACACCAACCCCACCAGAGAGACATCAGGATATGAACCCCAAAACACCAACCCCACGCAGAGAGACATCAGGATATGAACCCCAAAACACCAACACCACTCGGAGACACATCAGGACATGAACCCCAAAACCCAAACCCACAGAAAGACATCTGGACATGAACCCCAAAACACCAACCCCACGCAGAGTCATCAGGACATGAACCCCAAAACACCAACCCCACACAGAGACACATCAGTTCATGAACCCCAAAACACCAACCCCACGGAAAGACATCAGGACGTGAACCCCAAAACACCAACACAAGAGAGACATCAGGACATGAAACCCAAAACGCCAACCACACACAGAGAGACACATCAGGACATGAACCCCAAAACACCAACACCACACAGAGAGACATCAGGATATGAACCCAAAACACCAACACTACAGAGAGAAAGACATCAGGACATGAACCCCAAAACACCAACACAAGAGAGACATCAGGACATGAACCCCAAAACACCAACCCCACAGAGAGACACATCAGGACATGAACCCCAAAACACTAACCCCACACAGAGAGACATCAGGACATGAACCCCAAAACACCAACCCCACACAGAGACACATGAGGACATGAACCCCAAAACACCAACCCCACACAGAGAGAGACATCAGGATATGAACCCCAACACACCAACATCGCACAGAGAGACATCAGGATATGAACCCCAAAACACCAACCCCACCCAGAGACACATCAGGACATGAACCCCAAAACACCAACCCCACAGAAAAACATCAGGACGTGAACCCCAAATCACCAACACCACACAGAGAAACATCAGGACATGAACCCCAAAACACCAACCCCACAGAGAGAAAGACATCAGGACATGAACCCCAAAACACCAACCCCACAGAAAAACATCAGGACGGAACCCCAAAACACCAACCCCACAGAGAGAAAGACATCAGGACATGAACCCCAAAACACCAACACCACACATCGAGACACATCAGGACATGAACCCCAAAACACCAACCCCACAGAGAGACACATCAGGACATGAACCCCAAAACACTAACCCCACACAGAGAGACATCAGGACATGAACCCCAAAACACCAACCCCACACAGAGACACACATCAGGACATGAAACCCAAAACACCAACCCCACGGAGAGAGACATCAGGACATGAACCCCAAAACACCAACCCCACACAGAGAGACATCAGGACATGAACCCCAAAACACCAACCCCACACAGAGACACACATCAGGACATGAAACCCAAAACACTAACCCCACACAGAGAGACACATCAGGACATGAACCCCAAAACACCAACCCCACAGAGAGACACATCAGGACATGAACCCCAAAACACCTACCCCACACAGAGAGACACATCAGGACATGAACCCCAAAACACCAACCCCACACAGAGAGACATCAGGACATGAACCCCAAAACACCAAACCCACACAGAGAGACATCAGGACATGAACCCCAGAACACCAACCCCAGATAGACACATCAGGACATGAACCCCAAAACACCAACCCCACACAGAGACACATCAGGACATGAACCCCAAAACACCAACCCCACAGAAAAACATCAGGACATGAACCCCAAAACACCAACCCCACAGAGAGACACATCAGGACATGAACCCCAAAACACCAACCCCAGATAGACACATCAGGACATGAACCCCAAAACACCAACCCCACAGAAAAACATCAGGACATGAACCCCAAAACACCAACCCCACAAAGAGAGACACATCAGGACATGAACCCCAAAACACCAACCCCACCAGAGAGACATCAGGATATGAACCCCAAAACACCAACACCACTCGGAGACACATCAGGACATGAACTGCAAAACCCAACCCCACAGAAAGACATCTGGACATGATGCCCAAAACACCAACCCCACACAGAGTCATCAGGACATGAACCCCAAAACACCAACCCCACACAGAGACACATTAGTTCATGAACCCCAAAACACCAACCCCACGGAGAGACATCAGTTCATGAACCCCAAAACACCAACCCCACGGAAAGACATCAGGACATGAACCCCAAAACACCAACACAAGAGAGACATCAGGACATGAACCCCAAAACACCAACCCCACACAGAGAGACATCAGGACATGAACCCCAAAACACCAAACCCACACAGAGAGAGACATCAGGACATGAACCCCAAAACACAAACCCCACACAGAGAGAGACATCAGGACATGAACCCCAAAACACCAACCACACACAGAGAGAGACATCAGGACATGAACCCCAAAACACCAACACCACACAGAGAGACATCAGGACATGAACCCCAAAACACCAACTCCACACAGAGAGCCATCAGGACATGAACCCCAAAACACAAACCCCACACAGAGAGAGACATCAGGACATGAACCCCAAAACACCAACCCCACAGAAAGACATCAGGACGTGAACCCCAAAACACCAACACCTCACAGAGAAACATCAGGACGTGAACCCCAAAACACCAACCCCACACAGAGAAACATCAGGACATGAACCCCAAAACACCAACCCCACACAGAGAAACATCAGGACATGAACCCCAAAACACCAACCCCACACAGAGACATCAGGACATGAACCCCAAAACACCAACCCCACACAGAGAAACATCAGGACATGAACCCCAAAACACCAACATCACACATCGAGACACATCAGGACATGAACCCCAAAACACTAACCCCACACAGAGAGACACATCAGGACATGAACCCCAAAACACCAACCCCACACAGAGACACATCAGGATATGAACCCCAAAACACCAACCCCACGCAGAGACACATCAGGGCATGAACCCCAAAACACCAACACGAGAGAGACATCAGGACATGAAACCCAAAACACCAACCCCACCAGAGAGACATCAGGATATGAACCCCAAAACACCAACCCCACAAAGAGAGACACATCAGGACATGAACCCCAAAACACCAACCCCACCAGAGAGACATCAGGATATGAACCCCAAAACACCAACCCCACGCAGAGAGACATCAGGATATGAACCCCAAAACACCAACACCACTCGGAGACACATCAGGACATGAACCCCAAAACCCAAACCCACAGAAAGACATCTGGACATGAACCCCAAAACACCAACCCCACGCAGAGTCATCAGGACATGAACCCCAAAACACCAACCCCACACAGAGACACATCAGTTCATGAACCCCAAAACACCAACCCCACGGAAAGACATCAGGACGTGAACCCCAAAACACCAACACAAGAGAGACATCAGGACATGAACCCCAAAACGCCAACCACACACAGAGAGACACATCAGGATATGAACCCAAAACACCAACACTACAGAGATAAAGACATCAGGACATGAACCCCAAAACACCAACACAAGAGAAACATCAGGACATAAACCCCAAAACACCAACCCCACACAGAGAGGCATCAGGACATGAACCCCAAAACACCAACACAAGAGAGACACATCAGGACTTGAACCCCAAAACACCAACACAAGAGAAACATCAGGACATGAACCCAAAACACCAACCCCACACATCGAGACACATCAGGACATGAACCCCAAAACACCAACACAAGAGAGACATCAGGACATGAACCCCAAAACACCAACCCCACACAGAGAGACATCAGGACATGAACCCCAAAACACCAACACAAGAGAGACATCAGGACATGAACCCCAAAACACCAACACAAGAGAGACATCAGGACAAGAACCCCAAAACACCAACACAAGAGAGACATCAGGACATGAACCCCAAAACACCAACCCCACACAGAGAGACATCAGGACATGAACCCCAAAACACCAACACAAGAGAGACATCAGGACATGAACCCCAAAACACCAACCCCACGCAGAGAGGCATCAGGACATGAACCCCAAAACACCAACACAAGAGAGACATCAGGACATGAACACCAAAACACCAACCCCACACAGAGAGGCATCAGGACATGAACCCCAAAACACCAACACAAGAGAGACATCAGGACATGAACCCCAAAACACCAACCCCACACAGAGAGGCATCAGGACATGAACCCCAAAACACCAACACAAGAGAGACATCAGGACATGAACCCCAAAACACCAACACAAGAGAGACATCAGGACATGAACCCCAAAACACCAACACAAGAGACACATCAGGACATGAATCCCAAAACGCCAACCCCACATATCGAGACACATCAGGACATGAACCCCAAAACACTAACCCCACACAGAGAGACACATCAGGACATGAACCCCAAAACACCAACCCCACACAGAGAGACATCAGGATATGAACCCCAAAACACCAACCCCACGCAGAGACACATCAGGGCATGAACCCCAAAACACCAACACGAGAGAGACATCAGGACATGAACCCCAAAACACCTACCCCACCAGAGAGACATCAGGATATGAACCCCAAAACACCAACCCCACAAAGAGAGACACATCAGGACATGAACCCCAAAACACCAACCCCACCAGAGAGACATCAGGATATGAACCCCAAAACAACAACCCCACGCGGAGAGACATCAGGACGTGAACCCCAAAACACCAACATCACACATCGAGACACATCAGGACATGAACCCCAAAACACCAACCCCACCAGAGAGACATCAGGATATGAACCCCAAAACACCAACCCCACAAAGAGAGACACATCAGGACATGAACCCCAAAACACCAACCCCACCAGAGAGACATCAGGATCTGAACCCCAAAACACCAACCCCACGCAGAGAGACATCAGGATATGAACCCCAAAACACCAACACCACTCGGAGACACATCAGGACATGAACCCCAAAACCCAACCCCACAGAAAGACATCTGGACATGAACCCCAAAACACCAACCCCACGCAGAGTCATCAGGACATGAACCCCAAAACACCAACCCCACACAGAGACACATCAGCTCATGAACCCCAAAACACCAACCCCACGGAAAGACATCAGGACGTGAACCCCAAAACACCAACACAAGAGAGACATCAGGACATGAACCCCAAAACGCCAACCACACACAGAGAGACACATCAGGACATGAACCCCAAAACACCAACAACACACAGAGAGACATCAGGATATGAACCCAAAACACCAACACTACAGAGAGAAAGACATCAGGACATGAACCCCAAAACACCAACACAAGAGAAACATCAGGACATGAACCCCAAAACACCAACCCCACACAGAGAGGCATCAGGACATGAACCCCAAAACACCAACACAAGAGAGACATCAGGACATGAACCCCAAAACACCAACACAAGAGAGACATCAGGACATGAACCCGAAAACACCAACACCGCACAGAGACACATCAGGACTTGAACCCCAAAACACCAACACAAAAGAAACATCAGGACATGAACCCAAAACACCAACCGCACACATCAAGACACATCAGGACATGAACCCCAAAACACCAACACAAGAGAGACATCAGGACATGAACCCCAAAACACCAACCCCACACAGAGAGACATCAGGACATGAACCCCAAAACACCAACACAAGAGAGACATCAGGACATGAACCCCAAAACACCAACACAAGAGAGACATCAGGACATGAACCCCAAAACACCAACACAAGAGAGACATCAGGACATGAACCCCAAAACACCAACCCCACACAGAGAGACATCAGGACATGAACCCCAAAACACCAACACAAGAGAGACATCAGGACATGAACCCCAAAACACCAACCCCACGCAGAGAGGCATCAGGACATGAACCCCAAAACACCAACACAAGAGAGACATCAGGACATGAACCCCAAAACAACAACCCCACACAGAGAGGCATCAGGACATGAACCCCAAAACACCAACACAAGAGAGACATCAGGACATGAACCCCAAAACACCAACCCCACACAGAGAGGCATCAGGACATGAACCCCAAAACACCAACACAAGAGAGACATCAGGACATGAACCCCAAAACACCAACACAAGAGAGACATCAGGACATGAACCCCAAAACACCAACCCCACGCAGAGAGGCATCAGGACATGAACCCCAAAACACCAACCCCACACATCGAGACACATCAGGACATGAATCCCAAAACGCCAACCCCACATATCGAGACACATCAGGACATGAACCCCAAAACACTAACCCCACACAGAGAGACACATCAGGACATGAACCCCAAAACACCAACCCCACACAGAGACACATCAGGGCATGAACCCCAAAACACCAACACGAGAGAGACATCAGGACATGAACCCCAAAACACCTACCCCACCAGAGAGACATCAGGATATGAACCCCAAAACACCAACCCCACAAAGAGAGACACATCAGGACATGAACCCCAAAACACCAACCCCACCAGAGAGACATCAGGATATGAACCCCAAAACACCAACCCCACGCAGAGAGACATCAGGATATGAACCCCAAAACACCAACACCACTCGGAGACACATCAGGACATGAACCCCAAAACCCAAACCCACAGAAAGACATCTGGACATGAACCCCAAAACACCAACCCCACGCAGAGTCATCAGGACATGAACCCCAAAACACCAACCCCACACAGAGACACATCAGTTCATGAACCCCAAAACACCAACCCCACGGAAAGACATCAGGACGTGAACCCCAAAACACCAACACAAGAGAGACATCAGGACATGAAACCCAAAACGCCAACCACACACAGAGAGACACATCAGGACATGAACCCCAAAACACCAACACCACACAGAGAGACATCAGGATATGAACCCAAAACACCAACACTACAGAGAGAAAGACATCAGGACATGAACCCCAAAACACCAACACAAGAGAGACATCAGGACATGAACCCCAAAACACCAACACCGCACAGAGACACATCAGGACTTGAACCCCAAAACACCAACACAAGAGAAACATCAGGACATGAACCCAAAACACCAACCCCACACATCGAGACACATCAGGACATGAACCCCAAAACACCAACACAAGAGAGACATCAGGACATGAACCCCAAAACACCAACCCCACACAGAGAGACATCAGGACATGAACCCCAAAACACCAACACAAGAGAGACATCAGGACATGAACCCCAAAACACCAACATAAGAGAGACATCAGGACATGAACCCCAAAACACCAACACAAGAGAGACATCAGGACAAGAACCCCAAAACACCAACACAAGAGAGACATCAGGACATGAACCCCAAAACACCAACCCCACACAGAGAGACATCAGGACATGAACCCCAAAACACCAACACAAGAGAGACATCAGGACATGAACCCCAAAACACCAACCCCACGCAGAGAGGCATCAGGACATGAACCCCAAAACACCAACACAAGAGAGACATCAGGACATGAACCCCAAAACACCAACCCCACACAGAGAGGCATCAGGACATGAACCCCAAAACACCAACACAAGAGAGACATCAGGACATGAACCCCAAAACACCAACCCCACACAGAGAGGCATCAGGACATGAACCCCAAAACACCAACACAAGAGAGACATCAGGACATGAACCCCAAAACACCAACACAAGAGAGACATCAGGACATGAACCCCAAAACACCAACCCCACGCAGAGAGGCATCAGGACATGAACCCCAAAACACCAACACAAGAGAGACATCAGGACATGAACCCCAAAACACCAACCCCACACATCGAGACACATCAGGACATGAACCCCAAAACACCAACCCCACACAGAGACACATCAGGACATGAACCCCAAAACACCAACCCCACACAGAGACACATCAGGACATGAACCCCAAAACACCAACCCCACACATCGAGACACATCAGGACATGAACCCCAAAACACCAACCCCGCACAGAGACACATCAGGACATGAACCCCAAAACACCAACCCCACACAGAGACACATCAGGACATGAACCCCAAAACACCAACACCGCACAGAGACACATCAGGACATGAACCCCAAAACACCAACACCGCACAGAGACACATCAGGACATGAACCCCAAAACACCAACACAAGAGAGACATCAGGACATGAACCCCAAAACACCAACCCCACACAGAGAGGCATCAGGACATGAACCCCAAAACACCAACACAAGAGACACATCAGGACATGAACCCCAAAACACCAACCCCACACAGAGACACATCAGGACATGAACCCCAAAACACCAACACCACACAGAGAGACATCAGGATATGAACCCCAAAACACCAACCCCACACAGAGACACATCAGGACATGAACCCCAACACACCAACCCCACAGAGACACATCAGGATATGAACACCAAAACACCAACCCCACACAGAGAGACATCAGTACATGAACCCCAAAACACCAACCCCACCCAGAGAGACATCAAGACATGAACCCCAAAACACCAACCCCACACAGAGACACATGAGGACATGAACCCCAAAACACCAACCCCACACAGAGAGAGACCTCAGGATATGAACCCCAACACACCAACCTCGCACAGAGAGACATCAGGATATGAACCCCAAAACACCAACCCCACCCAGAGACACATCAGGACATGAACCCCAAAACACCAACCCCACAGAAAAACATCAGGACGTGAACCCCAAATCACCAACACCACACAGAGAAACATCAGGACATGAACCCCAAAACACCAACCCCACAGAGAGAAAGACATCAGGACATGAACCCCAAAACACCAACCCCACAGAAAAACATCAGGACGTGAACCCCAAAACACCAACCCCACAGAGAGAAAGACATCAGGACATGAACCCCAAAACACCAACACCACACATCGAGACACATCAGGACATGAACCCCAAAACACCAACCCCACAGAGAGACACATCAGGACATGAACCCCAAAACACTAACCCCACACAGAGAGACATCAGGACATGAACCCCAAAACACCAACCCCACACAGAGACACACATCAGGACATGAAACCCAAAACACCAACCCCACGGAGAGAGACATCAGGACATGAACCCCAAAACACCAACCTCACACAGAGAGACATCAGGACATGAACCCCAAAACACCAACCCCACACAGAGAGACATCAGGACATGAACCCCAAAACACCAACCCCACACAGAGAGACATCAGGACATGAACCCCAAAACACTAACCCCACACAGAGAGACATCAGGACATGAACCCCAAAACACTAACCCCACACAGAGAGACATCAGGACATGAACCCCAAAACACCAACCCCACACAGAGAGACATCAGGACATGAACCCCAAAACACCAACCCCACACAGAGAGACATCAGGACATGAACCCCAAAACACTAACCCCACACAGAGACACACATCAGGACATGAAACCCAAAACACTAACCCCACACAGAGAGACACATCAGGACATGAACCCCTAAACACCAACCCCACAGAGAGACACATCAGGACATGAACTCCAAAACACCAACCCCACACAGAGAGACATCAGGACATGAACCCCAAAACACCAACCCCACACAGAGAGACATCAGGATATGAACCCAAAACACCAAGCCCACACAGAGACACATCAGGACATGAACCCCAAAACACCAACCCCAGATAGACACATCAGGACATGAACCCCAAAACACCAACCCCACACAGAGACACATCAGGACATGAACCCCAAAACACCAACCCCACAGAAAAACATCAGGACATGAACCCCAAAACACCAACCCCACAGAGAGACACATCAGGACATGAACCCCAAAACACCAACCCCAGATAGACACATCAGGACATGAACCCCAAAACACCAACCCCACAGAAAAACATCAGGACATGAACCCCAAAACACCAACCCCACAAAGAGAGACACATCAGGACATGAACCCCAAAACACCAACCCCACCAGAGAGACATCAGGATATGAACCTCAAAACACCAACACCACTCGGAGACACATCAGGACATGAACCCCAAAACCCAAGCCCACAGAAAGACATCTGGACATGATGCCCAAAACACCAACCCCACGCAGAGTCATCAGGACATGAACCCCAAAACACCAACCCCACGGAGAGACATCAGTTCATGAACCCCAAAACACCAACCCCACGGAAAGACATCAGGACATGAACCCCAAAACACCAACACAAGAGAGACATCAGGACATGAACCCCAAAACACCAACCCCACACAGAGAGACATCAGGACATGAACCCCAAAACACCAACCCCACACAGAGAGACATCAGGACATGAACCCCAAAACACTAACCCCACACAGAGACACACATCAGGACATGAAACCCAAAACACTAACCCCACACAGAGAGACACATCAGGACATGAACCCCTAAACACCAACCCTACAGAGAGACACATCAGGACATGAACTCCAAAACACCAACCCCACACAGAGAGACATCAGGACATGAACCCCAAAACACCAACCCCACACAGAGAGACATCAGGATATGAACCCAAAACACCAAGCCCACACAGAGACACATCAGGACATGAACCCCAAAACACCAACCCCAGATAGACACATCAGGACATGAACCCCAAAACACCAACCCCACACAGAGACACATCAGGACATGAACCCCAAAACACCAACCCCACAGAAAAACATCAGGACATGAACCCCAAAACACCAACCCCACAGAGAGACACATCAGGACATGAACCCCAAAACACCAACCCCAGATAGACACATCAGGACATGAACCCCAAAACACCAACCCCACAGAAAAACATCAGGACATGAACCCCAAAACACCAACCCCACAAAGAGAGACACATCAGGACATGAACCCCAAAACACCAACCCCACCAGAGAGACATCAGGATATGAACCTCAAAACACCAACACCACTCGGAGACACATCAGGACATGAACCCCAAAACCCAAGCCCACAGAAAGACATCTGGACATGATGCCCAAAACACCAACCCCACGCAGAGTCATCAGGACATGAACCCCAAAACACCAACCCCACGGAGAGACATCAGTTCATGAACCCCAAAACACCAACCCCACGGAAAGACATCAGGACATGAACCCCAAAACACCAACACAAGAGAGACATCAGGACATGAACCCCAAAACACCAACCCCACACAGAGAGACATCAGGACATGAACCCCAAAACACCAAACCCACACAGAGAGAGACATCAGGACATGAACCCCAAAACACCAACACCACACAGAGAGACATCAGGACATGAACCCCAAAACACCAACCCCACACAGAGAGAGACATCAGGACATGAACCCCAAAACACCAACCCCACAGAAAGACATCAGGACGTGAACCCCAAAACACCAACATCTCACAGAGAAACATCAGGACGTGAACCCCAAAACACCAACCCCACACAGAGAAACATCAGGACATGAACCCCAAAACACCAACCCCACACAGAGAGACATCAGGACATGAACCCCAAAACACCAACCCCACACAGAGAGACATCAGGACATGAACCCCAAAACACCAACCCCACACAGAGAAACATCAGGACATGAACCCCAAAACACCAACCCCACACAGAGAAACATCAGGACATGAACCCCAAAACACCAACCCCACACAGAGAGACATCAGGACATGAACCCCAAAACACTAACCCCACACAGAGAGACACATCAGGACGTGAACCCCAAAACACCAACATCACACATCGAGACACATCAGGACATGAACCCCAAAACACCAACCCCACACAGAGAAACATCAGGACATGAACCCCAAAACACCAACCCCACACAGAGAAACATCAGGACATGAACCCCAAAACACCAACCCCACACAGAGAAACATCAGGACATGACTCCCAAAACACCAACCCCACACAGAGAAACATCAGGACATGAACCCCAAAACACCAACCCCACACAGAGAAACATCAGGACATGAACCCAAAAACACCAACCCCACACAGAGAAACATCAGGACATGAACCCCAAAACACCAACCCCACACAGAGAAACATCAGGACATGAACCCCAAAACACCAACCCCACACAGAGAGACATCAGGACATGAACCCCAAAACACCAACCCCACACATCGAGACACATCAGGACATGAATCCCAAAACGCCAACCCCACATATCGAGACACATCAGGACATGAACCCCAAAACACTAACCCCACACAGAGAGACACATCAGGACATGAACCCCAAAACACCAACCCCACACAGAGAGACATCAGGATATGAACCCCAAAACACCAACCCCACGCAGAGACACATCAGGGCATGAACCCCAAAACACCAACACGAGAGAGACATCAGGACATGAACCCCAAAACACCAACCCCACCAGAGAGACATCAGGATATGAACCCCAAAACACCAACCCCACAAAGAGAGACACATCAGGACATGAACCCCAAAACACCAACCCCACCAGAGAGACATCAGGATATGAACCCCAAAACACCAACCCCACGCAGAGAGACATCAGGATATGAACCCCAAAACACCAACACCACTCGGAGACACATCAGGACATGAACCCCAAAACCCAACCCCACAGAAAGACATCTGGACATGAACCCCAAAACACCAACCCCACGCAGAGTCATCAGGACATGAACCCCAAAACACCAACCCCACACAGAGACACATCAGTTCATGAACCCCAAAACACCAACCCCACCAGAGAGACATCAGGATATGAACCCCAAAACACCAACCCCACGCAGAGACACATCAGGACATGAACCCCAAAACACCAACACGAGAGAGACATCAGGACATGAACCCCAAAACACCAACCCCACCAGAGAGACATCAGGATATGTACCCCAAAACACCAACCCCACGCAGAGACACATCAGGACATGAACCCCAAAACACCAACCCCACCAGAGAGACATCAGGATATGAACCCCAAAACACCAACACCACTCGGAGACACATCAGGACATGAACCCCAAAACCCAACCCCACAGAAAGACATCTGGACATGAACCCCAAAACACCAACCCCACACAGAGAGACACATCAGGACATGAACCCCAAAACACCAACCCCACACAGAGAGACATCAGGATATGAACCCCAAAACACCAACCCCACGCAGAGACACATCAGGACATGAACCCCAAAACACCAACACGAGAGAGACATCAGGACATGAACCCCAAAACACCAACCCCACCAGAGAGACATCAGGATATGAACCCCAAAACACCAACACCACTCGGAGACACATCAGGACATGAACCCCAAAACCCAACCCCACAGAAAGACATCTGGACATGAACCCCAAAACACCAACCCCACACAGAGAGACACATCAGGACATGAACCCCAAAACACCAACCCCACAGAAAGACATCAGGACGTGAACCCCAAAACACCAACACCTCACAGAGAGACATCAGGACATGAACCCCAAAACACAAACCCCACACAGAGAGAGACATCAGGACATGAACCCCAAAACACAAACCCCACACAGAGAGAGACATCAGGACATGAACGCCAAAACACCAACACCTCACAGAGAGACATCAGGACATGAACCCCAAAACACAAACCCCACACAGAGAGAGACATCAGGACATGAAACCCAAAACACAAACCCCACACAGAGAGAGACATCAGGACATGAACCCCAAAACACCAACACCTCACAGAGAGACATCAGGACATGAACCCCAAAACACCAAACCCACACATAGAGAAAGACATCAAGACATGAAACCCAAAACACCAACCCCACACACACACACAGATATCAGGACATGAACCCCAAAATACCAACCCCAGAGAGAGACAGCAGTACATGAACCCCCAAAAAAAGAACCAAACAGAGAGAAAGAGGCACTGATATCCCACAACCTCCCTTCCCAACCCCTGACAATGCTCTAAAAGCCTGTGATCTCCCAGATCTCACACTGAATTCCAATCAGGGACTCTGTGAACTCATGTCTCACCCGTTCTTCCTCCAGTCCCCCCACAATCTAACCCGATTTGTTACCTGGAACTTGCTGCACTCACCTTTCATTACATTAAAGGCGCTATATAAATATAAATTGTTGTTGTAATCTGTGCGCCCTGCTCCTGTAGCACCATCTACTGTACGGTGAGGTCTCTGGAGCTCCTCAGAGCTCAACATTTGAGTGTGGACTGTTAACACTGTGTGAGGTGGGGGAGCTCCTGAATTTAACCCAGAGCATTTTATATCGAAGTTTGCTGTCGACACGAAGTTGGGTAACTCAGTAAATTGTGTAGACAGGAGACAGGAAGTTACAAAGAGACACTGACAGATTAAATGAGCGGGCAAAACTAGGGCAGATGGAGTTCACTGTGGGAAATATGAGATCATCCACTTTGGGTCTAAGAAAGATAAATGGGTATATTTTCCATCCGGTGGGAAACTTGAACCTGGGGAGAGCAAATGGAGAAATCATTACAGACCAGTGGACAGGGACAATAAGGATTTGGAAGGCTGGCCTTTATCTCGGGGGGACTGCAATACAAAGGGGTGGAAGTTATGTTCCAGTTTATATAAAGCTCTGGTCAGACTCCATTTGGAGTAACTGTGTTCAGTTCTGGGCCCCGGACCTCAGGAAGGATAGAATGGCCTTGGGGAGAGAGCAACACAGATTCACCAGAATGATCCTGGGGTTTAGAGGGTTAAATTATGAGGACATGTTGTTTAGACTCAGCTTGTATTCTCTCCATTATGGAAGATTGAAGGTGATGTGATCGAGGTGTTTAAAATGTTACAAGGATTTGATAGAATCAATATGAAGAAACGATTTCCCCGAGTGGGAGAATCAAGAACGAGGAGACATAATCTTAAAATTAGAGCCAGACTGTTCTGGAGTGAAATCAGGAAGCACTTCTTCACACAAAGAGCAGTGGAAACCTGGAACTCTCTCCCCCAAAAGTCTGTGGATACAGGGGATCAATTGCAGCTTTCAGAGCTGAGATAGACTTTTGTTGGGTCAGTGTCTCGACGGAGATTGAGCAAACGTAGGAAAATGGAGTTGAGACATAGATCAACCATGATCTAATTGAATAGTGGAACAGGCTCAAGGGGCTGAATACCCTACCCCTGTTCTTATGTTCCTCTCTCTCCATCCCCATATCCCTGTCCCTCAGTCCACTGCCCACACCCTGCTCCCACCATGGTCTCTCCTTCTCCAGCCCCAGTACCGAGCCTGCTACCATCTCCCTCAGACTCCATTATCCACTGAGCAAGGGGAAATGCTCCAGTAAAAAGAGAAAATGCTGGAAATACTCAGGTCAGGTAATATCTGTGGAGAAAGAAAGAGAGTTAACGTTTCCGGTTGATGACATTTGATCAGAACTGGGAAAAGTTATAAATGTCATTAAGGTTTTAAGCAAGTGAACAGGGGGAGGGTGGGAAAAGAATAACAGGGAAGATGGAAGGCAGGGGAGATTAAATCACGAAAGGGTTGATGGTGGAAGGCCAAAGGGAGTGGTAATAGGACAAGTAAAGAAACAAAAGAGGAGTCTAGAGGTGTAAATGACGGAATCATGAACAGCTGCTTCCGAAACCAAAAACAATCGAAAAACGAGTTAAAATCAAAAGCTGCAAAAAAAAGGGAAACAAAAAAGGGGCCAGAGATGACAATCTGAAATTGTTGAACTCAATGTTGAGTTCGAAAGACTGTAAAGTGCCTCATTGAAACATGAGGTTCAGTTCCTCGAGCTTAAATTGAGCTTCATTGGAACAGGAGGCCGAGGACAGAGAGGTCAGAGTGGGAGCAAAGCGTAAAGTTACAATGGAAGGCCACCGGAAGCTGGGAAATTGCAGATTGAACAGAGGTGTTGCGCAAAGCAATCACCCAATCTGTATTTTATCTCCCAAATGTAGAGCAGACTGCATCATGAGCAGTGAATACAGGAGACTAAATTGAAAGTACATGTAAATTGCTGTTTTACCTGGAAGGAATGTTTGTGGCCTTGGACAGTGAGAAGAGAGCAGGTAAAAGGGCAGGTGTTGCATCTCATGCGCTTGCAATGGAAAGGGGCTGTGGAAAGGGGAGAGGCTGTTGGGGGTGATTGAGAAGTGGACCAGGGTGTCGTAGAGGGAAATGTCCCTTTGGAATGTTGAAATGGGAGGGGGAAGATGTGTTTGGTGGTCGTATCACGCTGGAGGTGGTTCAAATGGCCAAGGATGAATACGGAGGCTGGTGGGGTGGAAGGTGGGGACAAGAGGAACCTCATCATGGTTCTGGGAGGGAGGGGAAGGGGTGAAGGCAGATGTGCGGGAAATGGGACGGACATGATCAAGAGCCCCCTTGAACTATGGTGGGGGGACTCCTTCGTTGAGGAGAAAGGAAGACATATCGGAAGCACTGGTATGAAAGGGTGCATCGTCAGAACAGATATGATGGAGATGGAGAAACTGGGAGAATAGACTGGAGTCCTTACAGGAAGCAGAGTGTGAGGAAGAGTAGTCGAGTTAGCTGAAAGAATCAGTAGGTTTATCGTGAATATAAGCTGATTGTCTCCATTCCTGGATGTCGGCTGAGAGGTCAAGGAAGAGAAGGGAAGAGTTGGAGATGCAACATGTGAAGGTGAGTGAAAGGTGGAAATTGGAAACTGATGCAATTTTCCAGATCAGTGTGATATCAGAAAATGGCACCAATACACTTTGTTTCCAATTTCCACTGAGGAAAGGTCACAGACCTGAAATGTTAACTCAGTTTCTCTCTCTCCACAGATGCTGCCCGACCAGCTGTGTATTTCCAGAACTGTTTTAATTTCAGGTTTCCAGCATCTGCATTATCTTTTATTTTATTTCAGTGATTTACTTGTACCTCTTTCAATCAAGTATATTATATTCACTGCTCACAATGCGATCTCCTCTGCATTGTGGAGAAAGCAGATTGGGTGACCGCTTTGTGAAACACCTCCATTCAGTCCACAAGAGTGACCCAAGCTTCTCGTTCCCTGTTATTTTAATTCTCCACCTTGCTCTCACTCTGACATCTCTGTCCTCAGCCTCATACACTGTTTCAATGAAGCTCGAGGAACAGAACCTCATCTTTCAATGAGGCAGTTTACAGCTTCCAGAATCATTGAGTTCAACTATTTCAGAATGTAATCCCTTCCTCCATTTTGTTTCCTACTTCTTTGCGGATTTCAGTTTTACTTTTGTTTTTATCCTTTTTCTTTGCTTTAGAAGGGCAGGTTTTCATGATTCTGCCAATCACACCTCCTCTTTACTTGTGCCATTACCACTCCCTTTGGCCTTGCAGCAACAACTCTTTTTTTTTCCATTTAACCCCTTCTCCCGTTCACCCGATACAGACCTTCCCTTTTGTTCTTTTTCCAACCTTCCCCCTTTCACCTCTTTAAACCTGATTGCATTTCTAACTTTTCCCGGTTCTGACAAAAGGTCATCGACCTGAAACGTTAACACTTTCTCCACAGATGGTGCCAGAACTGCTGAGTATTTCCAGAATTTTCTATTTTTATTCAGATTTCCAGCAACCACAGTATTTTGCTTTTGTGCTGAGGCCCCAGTACCCAGTCTAGCACAGCCCCGATCACACCCCATTACTCACTGATCGAGGGTTAATGCCCCAGTACCCAGTCTGGCACTGTCCCTCTCACACCCCATTACTCACTGATCGAGAGTTAATGCCCCAGTACCCAGCCTGGCACTGTCCCTCTCACACCCATTACTCACTGACCGAGGGTTAATTTCCCAGTACCCAGCCTGGCACTGTCCCTCTCACACCCATTACTCACTGACCGAGGGTTAATGCCCCAGTACCCAGTCTGGCACTGTCCCTCCCACAACCCATTACTCACTGACCGAGGGTTAATGGCCCAGTACCCAGTCTGGCACTGTCCCTTTCACACCCCATTACTCACTGACCGAAGGTAAATGCCCCAGTACCCAGTCTAGCACTGTCCCTCTCACACCCCATTGCTCACTGACCGAGGGTTAATGCCCCAGTACCCAGTCTGGCACTGTCCCTCTCACACCCCATTACTCACTGACCGAGGATTAATGCCCCAGTACCCAGCCTGGCACTGTCCCTCTCACAACTCATTACTCACTGATCGAGGGTTAATGCCCCAGTACCCAGTCTGGCACTGTCCCTCTCACACCCCATTACTCACTGACCGAGGATTAATGCCCCAGTACCCAGCCTGGCACTGTCCCTCTCACAACTCATTACTCCCTGATCGAGGGTTAATGCCCCAGTACCCAGTCTGGCACTGTCCCTCTCACACCCCATTACTCACTGACCGAGGATTAATGCCCCAGTACCCAGCCTGGCACTGTCCCTCTCACAACTCATTACTCCCTGATCGAGGGTTAATGCCCCAGTACCCAGTCTGGAACTGTCCCTCTCACACCCCATTACTCACTGACCGAGGATTAATGCCCCAGTACCCAGCCTGGCACTGTCCCTCTCACAACTCATTACTCCCTGATCGAGGGTTAATGGCCCAGTACCCAGTCTAGCACTGTCCCTCTCACACCCCATTAAGAACATAAGAAATAGGAGCAGGAGTAGGCCATTCAGCCCCTCAAGCCTACCCTGCCAATCATTAAGATCATGGCTGATCGGCCCCAGACCTCAACTCCTCTTTCGTGCCAGCTCCTCTTAGCCCTCAACTCCCCAATATTTCAAAAATCTATCTACCTCCTCTTTAAATACTTTCAGTGATCTAGCCTCCACAACTTTCTGGGCGAGAGAATTCCAGACATTCACTACCCTGAGAGAAGAAATTCCTTCGCATCTCAGTTTTAAATGAGTGTCCCCTTATTCTGTAACTATGTCCCCTAGTTTGAGATTCCCCCACTGGTGGAAACATCTTCTCAACATCTACCCTGTCAAGCCCCCTCAGTATCTCGTACCTTTCAATAAGATCACCCCTCATTCTTCGAAACTCTAATGAAAAAAGGCCTAACCTGTTTAGCCGTTCTTGATAAGTCAATCCCTTCATCCCAGGAATCAGCCTCGTGAATCTCTTTTGAACTGCCTCCAATGCCAGTATATCCTTTCTGAAATATGGGGACCAAAACTGTACGCAGTACTCCAGGTGCGACCTCACCAACACCCTGTACAGTTGTAACAAGATTTCCCTATTTTTAAACTCTAACCCCCGAGCAATAAAGGCCAAAATTCCATTTGCCTTCTTAATTACTTGCTGCACCTGCATGCTAACTTTGTGTTTCATGCACAAGAACACTCAGATCCCTCTGTGCTGAACTTTATTGAAGTCTTTCTCCATTTAAATAATAGTCTGCCTTTTGATCTCACACTTCCCCACATTAAACTCCATCTGTCAAGTTTTTGCCCATTCACTCAACCTATCTATATCCCCCTTCAGATTCCTTATGTCCTCATCACAATGTGCCCTCCCACCTATTTTTGTATCAGCAGCAAATTTGGATACATTACACTCTGCTCCCTCCTCCATGTCATTAATATAAATAAATAATTGAGTCCCCAAGCCTGATCCTTGTGGCACTCCACTAGTTATGTATTTCTAACCTGAAAAAGACCCATTAATCCCGAATCTGTCGTCTGTGAGTTAACCAATCCTCAATCTATGCTGATACATTACCCACAATACCGTGAGCTCCTATCTTGTGCAATAATCTTTTATGTGGCACCTTATCAAATGCCTTCTGGAAATCTAAATACACTCCATCTACTGGTTCCTGTTTATCAACTCTGCTTGTTATAACCTCAAAAGAATTCTCGCAAATTTGTCAAACATGATTTCCCTTTCATAAAACCATGTTGACTCTGTTTGATTGCATTAAGCTTTTCTAAACATCCTGTTATTTCTTCCTTAATAATGGACTCCAGCATTTTCCCAATGACCGATGTTAAGCTGACTGGCCTATAGTTTCCTGCTTTTTGTCTCCCTCCCTTCCTGAACAGGGGCATCACATTAGTGGTTTTCCAATCTGCTGGGACAATCCCGGAATCCAGTGAGTTCCGGAATATTTCGACCAATGCCTCCATTATCTCTGCAGCCACTTCCTTTAAAACCCTTGGATGTCGGCCATCAGGTCCTAGTGACTTGTTTGCCTTTACTCCCATTAGTTTGTCAAATACTTTGTCACTCGTGATAGAGACTGTTACAAGATCTTTCCTCCCATTAGCTCCTTGCTTATCTGATATCTGTGGGATGTTTATAGTGTCCTCCGCCGTGAAGACCGATGCAATATATTGGTTTAAATTATCTGCCATTTCCCTGTTCCCCGTTGTCAATTCTCCAGTCGCATCCTCCAAGGGTCCCACGCTCACTTTAGCTACTCTCTTTTTTATATACCCATAGAAGCTCTTGCTGTTTGTTTTTATATTTCTTGCCAATTTACTTTCATAATCAGTTGTCTCCTTCTTTATTAGCTTTTTAGTCATCCGCTGCTAGTTCCCAAAAAATTCCCAATCCTCTGGCCTACCATTAGTTTTTGCCGCTTTGTATGCCTTAGTTTTTGATTGGATACTCTCCTTGACCGCCTTTGTTAACCACGGGTAGTTCATCCTTCTCATCGAGTCCTGCTTTTTGACCGGGATAGATTTTTGCTGAGCGTTATGAAATATCTGCTGAAATGTCTGCCACTGCTCATCCACTGACCTTCCCCTTGGACTATTTTCCCAGCCTGCTTGAGACAACTCTTTCTTCATACCTCCGTAATTGCCCTTGTTTAAGTTGAAGACACTGGTTTGTGACCCGAGTTGCTCGCCCTCAAACTGAATTTGAAATTCTACCATGTTGTGATTGCTACCCCCTCGAGGATCCTTAACTACCATATCTCTTATTAATCCTACCTCATTACACATTACTAGATCGAAAATAGCCTGTTCCCTGGTAGGTTCTGCAATGGATTGTTCTAAGTAACAATCCCTGATGCACTCTACAAATTCGTCTTCCATGTTACCTCTGCCAATCAATATGCAGATTAAAATCACCCATGACAATTGTCGTGCCCTTCTTACATGCCTCCATTATTTCCTGATTTATATTTTGTCTGACAATGAGGCAACTCTTCGGGGGGCCTATAGACGACAGCCACCCGTGACCTCTTCCCCTTGCTATTCCTGATTTCAACCCAAACTGATTCCACATCACGATCTATTGCACCTATATCACTACTCACCACTGCACTGATACCTTACTTTATTAACAAAGCTACCCCACCTCCTTTTCCTTTTTGCCTATTTTTCTGGAATACCCTTGAATATTGAGTTCCCAGTCTTTGTCACCCTGCAACCACGTCTCTGTAATAGCTATCAAATCATATTCATTTATTTCGATATGTGCCATCAACTCATCTATCTTGTTACAAATGCTGCGTGCATTCAGATAAAGAGCTTTAAGCTTTGACTTTTTACCATTATTACTCATTCTGGTTCTAATTTCTGCTAAACTCTTCTGCTTATATTTTCTGCCCCTTCCTGTCACACTTAGATTACCGTTCGCCTCTTCACTACCCTGGAACTCTGCTCTCTCGTTTCTTTTAGATTTTTTAAACTTCCCTTCAATTGAACCCTCCCCCCAACTAATTAGTTTACTCACTGACCGAGGGTTAATGCCCCAATACCCAGTCTGGCACAGCCCCTCTCACACCCCATCACTCACTGACTGAGGGTTAATGCCCCAATACCCAGTCTGGCACTGTCCCTCTCACACCCCATTACTCACTGACCGAGGGTGAATGCCCCAATACCCAGTCTGGCACTGTCCCTCTCACACCCCATCACTCACTGACTGAGGGTTAATGCCCCAATACCCAGTCTGGCACTGTCCCTCTCACACCCCATTACTCACTGAGGGTTAATGCCCCAGTACCCAGTCTGGCACTGCCCCTCTCACACCCCATTACTCACTGACCGAGGGTTAATGCCCCAATACCCAGTCTGGCACTGTCCCTCTCACACCCCATTACTCACTGACCGAGGGTTAATGCCCCAGTACCCAGTCTGGCACTGTCCCTCTCACACCCCATTACTCACTGACTGAGGGTTAATGCCCCAGTACCCAGTCTGGCACTATCCCTGTCACACCCCAGCACTCACTTACTGAGGGTTAATGTCCCAATACCCAGTCTGGCACTGTCCCTCTCACAACCCATTACTCACTGACTGAGGGTTAATGCCCCAATACCCAGCCTGGCACTGTCCCTCTCACACCCCATTACTCACTGACCGAGGGTTAATGCCCCAGTCCCCAGTCTGGCACTGTCCCTCTCACACCCCATCACTCACTGACCGAGGGTTAATGCCCCAATACCCAGTCTGGCACTGTCCCTCTCACACCCCATCACTCACTGACCGAGGGTTAATGCCCCAATACCCAGTTTGACACTGTCCCTCTCACACTCCATTACTCACCTGCAGAGACCCCTCCACACAGAAGGACCAGCACTATCAGTCCAATCATTGTTGCTTCCCTCGACAAGCTGAAAGGAGCAGTTTGTGGGAAATCCTTTTCCAAAAAACCTTTGCTTCTCAGTCTGTGAGCTGTGTCCTGTACTGATGATATTAAACTCTGTTCCAGTTTCCTCAGACTGATTGGTTTGACATAAGTTAATGTCCAATCAGAATTAAAACAAACTATGAATCATCAGGCTCCAGGCGGAATAGTTTCAGACAGTTTGATTCGGGGATCCCCAACAAACTTAACAAATATCGTGAACTATCCAAATCAGAGAAATACTGATAGTTACATCACCAGTTGTCAGGGAGGATAAACGTTTGCTACAAAAAGTGAGAAGATTATTACGAACAGGAGGTGGTCAGTCAGCTCTTCGGGCCTGTTACACTATTCAAATAGATCATTGCTGATCCTGTATCTTAATTCCATTTTCCTGGCTCTGCTCCATATCCCTTGATACCGTTATCCAATAATATTCAATTAATCTTAGTCTGAAACGCTCCAATTGTCCCACCTTTCACAACTATTTTGAGGAGAGAGTTCCAAATGTTTATTACCCTTGTTGTGAAAATGTGCTTCCTGACTTCCTTCCTAAACAGCATAGCTCGAATTTTAAGATGATAGATTCATAGAGTCATTCATGTCATAGGAGGAGGCCATTCGCCCCATTGAGTCCATGCCAGCTCTCCACGGAGCAATTCAGTCAATCCCACTTTTCCACTTGATCCCCGTTGTCCTGCAAATGTTTAGTTCAGTTTAGAGATACAGCACTGAAACAGGCCCTTCGGCCCACCGAGTCTGTGCCGACCATCAACCAACCATTTGTACTAATCCTACACTAATTCCATATTCCTACCACATCCTCACCTATCCCTATATTCGCCTACCACCTACCTATACTAGGGGCAATTTATAATGGCCAATTTACCTATCACCTGCAAGTCTTTTGGCTTGTGGGAGGAAACCGGAGCACCCGGAGAAAACCCACGCAGACACAGGGAGAACTTGCAAACTCCACACAGGCAGTACCCGGAATTGAACCCGGGTCCCTGGAGCTGTGAGGCTGCAGTGCTAACCACTGCGCCACTGTGCCACCCCAGGAAGGAAACGTATTTCCTTCAACTGCCCATCCATTTTCCACCACCCTCATGGGCAGTGAGTTCCAAGTCATTACCACTCAATGCGTAAAAAAAATTCTTCCTCACATTCCCCCTGCATCATTTCCCCAAAGCTTTCAATCTGTGTCCCCCTAGTCCTTGTTCGATTAGTTAATGGAAACAAATTTTCCTTGTCTACCTTATCAAAGCTTGTCATAATCTTATACACTTCTATTAAATCTCCCCTCAATCTCCTTTGTTTTAAGGAGAATAACCCCAGCTTTCTCAACCTAAACTGATAACTAAAATCCTCCATCCCTGGAACAATTCTGGTAAATCTCCTCTGCACCGTCTCAAGGATTCTTACATCCTTCCCGAAGTGTGGTGACCAGAACTGGATGCAATTCTCCAATTGGGGCGTCACCAGAGCTTTGTAAAGGTTCAGCATAACTTCCATGCTTGTGTACTCAATGCCTCTGTTTATGAAGCCCAAGATCCCATCTGCTTTGCGAACCACTCTCTCAATATGTCCTTCCAAGGTTGATGCACATGCACCCCCAGATCCCTCTCTTCCTTCACATTCTTTAGAACTGTGCCATTAAGTATATATTGCCTCACCCTATCCCTGCAGCCAAAATATATCACCTAACACTTATCTGTATTAAATTCTATCTGCCACCTGTCTGCCCATTCTGCTAGCCTATGTCCTTTTGCAGGCAGTTTATATCATCCTCACTGTTTGCCACTCCTCTAAGTTTGGTATCAGTGGCAAATTTGGAAATTCTACTCTGTATTCCAAGATCCAAGTCATTTATCTATAGCAAAAAAAGCAGTGGTTCCAGCACTGACCCTTGGGGAACATCACTGTCTACCATCCTCCAGTCTGAAAAACAGCCATTTACCACCACTCACTGTTCTCTGTACTTAAGCCAATTTTCTATCCCATTAGACTCCAACCCTCCTATTCCATGAGCCTCAATTTTGTTAACCACAATTTTTTGCGGTACCTTATCAAACATTTTCTTAAAATCCATATAAATAACATCCATCGCATTCCCTTCATCAACTTTCTCTGTTACTTGATCCAAAAATTCAATTTGATTAGTTAAGCATGATCTGCCTTTTACAAATCCATGCTGCTTCTCCTTAATTCACTCAAACCTCTCCAAGTGCCTGTTGATTTTTACCCTGATCATTGTTTCTAAAACCTTACCCACCACTGATGTTAAACTAACTGGCCTGTAGATGCTCAGACTGTCCTTACACCCTTTCTTGAATAAGGATGCCACATTTGACACTCTCTAATCCTCTGGCACCTGCCCCATATCCAGGGAAGATTGGAAGATTATGGCAAGCCCTTCCACTAGCTCCACCCCCATTTTCTTTCGCAAACTGGGATGCAACCAGTGATTTATCTACCCAAAGCATCACCAGCCTTTTTCGTAACCCTCCCTCTCTATTTTTACCCTATCTATTGCCCCTCCTCTGATATTTTGTCAGATTCTACTTCCTTAGTAGCCAACAATACAAAGTATTCATTAAGTATTCTAGCCTTGCCCTGTGCCATTAGGCCCTTAATAGGCCCCACTCCATCTCTTACTACCCGCTTACTAGTTCCATGAAGATTTTTGGGTTCCCTTTTATGTTGACAGTCTTTCTATTCTCATATTCTCTCTTTGCCAGTCTTATTTTCCTCCTCACCACCCCTCTCAATTAATTGCATTGGGCTTCTCTTTTATCCTCCCCTCCCATCTCACTGTGCTCTCACTTTCTGAGCTGCTCTTTTATCCTCCTCACCAGTCTCACTGTGCTCTCACTCTCCGAGCTGCTCTTTTATCCTCCTCACCAGTCTCACTGCGCTCTCACTCTCCGAGCTGCTTTTCTATCCTCCCCGCCAGTCTCACCGTGCTCTCACTCTCCAAACTGCTCTATTATCCGCCTCCCGCCGGTCTCACTGTGCTCTCGCTCACCGAGCTCCTCTTTTATCCTCCTCGCCGGTCTCACTGTGCTCTCACTCTCCAGGGCTGCTCTTTTATCCTCCCCGCCAGTCTCAGTGTGCTCTCACTCTCCAGGGCTGCTGTTTTATCCTCCCCGCCAGTCTCAGTGTGCTCTCACTCTCCAGGGCTGCTCTTTTATCCTCCCCGCCAGTCTCAGTGTGCTCTCACTCTCCAGGGCTGCTCTTTTATCCTCCCCGCCAGTCTCAGTGTGCTCTCACTCTCTGAGCTGCTCTTTTATCCTCCCCGCCAGTCTCACTCTCCGAGCTGCTCTTTTATCCTCCCCGCTGATATTTTCCTTGCTCTCAATTTCTCCACCACAGGAAATAGTTGCCCTGTATTAACACTGTCAAATCCTTTTAACATTATAAATATCTCAATCAGATCATCCCTCAACCTTCTATACAAGGGGACTACAAGCCGAGTGTATGTAACCTCCCTTTATGCTCTGGTATCATTCTGGTCAATCTGCACTGCATCCCCTCCAAGAACAATATATCCTTGCTGAGGGGCGGTGCCCAGAACTGAACACAGTTCCTCTAGGTGGGGTCTGACCAAGGCTCCGTCCACCTGAATCATCACTTCCTCCACTTTGCATTCCAGCTCCCTCGAGATAAAGGCCAACATTTCATTAAACAGACTGGTGAAATGGGCAGATCCACAACAGATACAATTTAATGCAGAGAACTGTTTGAAGTGATGCATTTTGGAAGGAAGAATGAGGAGAGGCAATATAAACTAAATGGCACAATTTTAGAGAGGATGCAAGGATGGAGAGAGCTGGTGTGTGTATGTACACAAATCACTGAAGGTGACAGGACAAGGTGAGAAGTCTGTTAAAATGCATTTCAGATCCTTGGCTTTATAAGTAGAGACACAGAGTACAAAAACAAGGAAGTTATGAAGTTATGATAAACCTTTATAAATCACTGGTTCGACCCCAGCTGGAATATCGTGTTCAATCCTGGGCACCAGACTTTGGGAATGATGTCATGGTCTTGGAGAGGGTACAGAGGAGATTTACTGGAATGGGACCAGGGATGAGGGAGTTCAGTTAATATGAAGAGACTATTCAGTATCCATGGATTATGGATGTTTTTTTCAGATGTGTGTGATTTATTTAATGTTATGTTGAATTGTGCAGTGCCCCGACTGAACCAATGTGGTTCCAACAACCAATGGGAGGGAATTATTTGGCTTTGAAATTGGGTGACAGATTTAATTGGTCAATAACCTCTCATTGTAATTTCTATTAGATTGTTCACTTTTAGTCAGTCAGATATCTGAATAGTAACTGAGCAGCTGACTGGTTACTTGAGGCAATACTGAATACTACACTTTGGAGGGTTGAGGAGCTAAAGGGATACACATGGGGAAGGGGGGTAGGTGGAAAAAACAGACACCAGGGGTGGGGGGCTGGGGGAGAGGACACTCAATGGAGGGGAGGGGAGACACTCGGTGGGGTGTGGGGGTGGGGAGGTGGGAGAGACAACCGGAGAAGGGGGAAAAGTGACACAGAGCTGGGGGGGGGGGGGGGAGAGACGCTTGGGGTGAGGGGAGGGGAGGGGACATGTTGAGAGGGCCCGACACCACAAGGTGCAACACACTGAGGAGCTGTGATATTCTGAAGTGTAAGACTTTGATTTTGACTCTGGGGTGAGAGTCACTGGGGTGTGATGTTGGGGTGTGATGTTGGGGTGTGATGTTGGGGTGTAACTGCTGGGGTGAGACTCGCTGGGGTGAGACTCGCTGGGGTGAGACTCGCTGGGGTGAGACTCGCTGGGGTGAGACTCGCTGGGGTGAGAGTCGCTGGGGTGAGAGTCGCCGGGGTGAGACACGCTGCGGTGTGATGTTGGGGTGTGACTCGCTGGGGTGTGACTCGCTGGGGTGAGAGTCGCTGGGGTGAGAGTCGCTGGGGTGAGAGTCGCTGGGGTGAGAGTCGCTGGGGTGAGAGTCGCTGGGGTGAGAGTCGCTGGGGTGAGACACGCTGGGGTGTGATGTTGGGGTGTGACTCGCTGGGGTGAGTCTCGCTGGGGTGAGAGTCGCTGGGGTGAGAGTCGCTGGGGTGAGTCTCGCTGGGGTGAGTCTCGCTGGGGTGAGTCTCGCTGGGGTGAGAGTCGCTGGGGTGTGACTCGCTGGGGTGAGTCTCGCTGGGGTGTGACCCTCTGGGGCATGAGGGTGAATACAGAATCTGCTTTTGGGAGATGATTCTGGGCCTTGCTGGTACAGTTGTGGCTCTCACTCTGAGTGTCACTGACTTGCTCAATGTGGGGGTTTTATTAGAAGTGAAAGTGGAGGAAACAGTCTCTTCTCGGAAGAAGCTGGACTGCAGCCAGTGACCGGGCTCTGCACTGTGACTGGGAATGTGTAACAGAATCGTGCTGTCCTCACTGGCAGGATTCAGACCCTGATACTCAGCTAGCTGAAGCGATGTTTCTCTTTAAAACAACAGCAACTAAACACTTCAAATAATTCACAGGCTGCTTGGCCTTGGAAGAAGTCCTGGGGACATGAACCATGCTGTATAGACGAGAATTTGATCAACAACTTTCCAAAAAGTTAGTTCAGGGACTTTCCAACAGTGATAAAGATAAGGTAGAGGGCAGCAAGCAAACAACTATATGGGTGGGCCCAGGGGGAGCAACCACGGAGTGGAACGGGATAGTGTACAGGGTCAAAGTGTACAGTCCGTAGTTTGACCACAGTATTTCAGGGCAGTGAAATCCCTGAAAGAACTTTCTTCACAGTCTCATTCCCAGCCTTTACCCCATTCAGCCATCACCCCATTTCCCCCACTCAGTAATAAACACTAATTGTGGAAATAAACCACAAACCTGGTAAAATACTGTACACACAGAAATATACCGTACATCCAATAATAAACACAACACCCAAAAGTATACAGTGCACTCAGTAATAAACCATCTTCTCCTTCTTCTTCTTCTTTGGCCTCCTTGTGTTGGGAGACAATGGGTAAGCGCCTGGAGGTGGTCAGTGGTTTGTGGAGCAGCGCCTGGAGTGGCTATAAAGGCCAATTCTAGAGTGACAGACTCTTCCACAGGTGCTGCAGATAAAATTGGTTGACGGGGCTGTTACACAGTTGGTTCTCTCCTTGCGCTTCTGTCTTTTTTCCTGCCAACTGCTAAGTCTCTTCGACTCGTCACACTTTAGCCCCGCCTTTATGGCTGCCCGCCAGCTCTGGCGATCTCAAACAACTGACTCCCACGACTTGTGATCAATGTCACAGGACTTCATGTCGCGTTTGCAGATGTCTTTAAAGCGGAGACATGGACGGCCGGTGGGTCTGATACCAGTGGCGAGCTCGCTGTACGATGTGTCCTTGGGTATTCTGCCATCTTCCATGCGGCTCACATGGCCAAGCCATCTCAAGCGCCGCTGACTCAGTAGTGTGTATACGCTGGGGATGTTGGCCGTCTCGAGGACTTCTGTGTTGGAGATACGGTCCTGCCACCTGATAAACCATACATGCAATTATAAATTATAGACCCAGTGATTAAACCGCACACCCAGTGACAAACTGCACCCTCTCCGTAATAAACCATGCAAGTAATAAACCAGACCCTCCGTAATAAACCTACAGAAGTAATAAACCAGACCCTCCATAATAAACCACACAATTAATAAACCATGATGATGGTATCTGTCCGTCTCTGGAGACAATGGACTTTGTCCAGGGTGTGTGTCATTTCTGAATTGAACAGCATCTGTTGTGGCTGTAGAGGCTGACTCGTGAGTGGCATTCCCTTACACAGCTGGCACAGATGAACAACATTGGCCCAAGGTTTGTTTCTGTTTTTTTTCCTTCTGCCGGCCTCTCTTTTCTGCCATCATTTATTTTGTCTTCTGCTTTTTCCACACTCTTCCTGACTGCCTTTCTCCAGACACTCCAGTCAGTGTAGTATAATGGCCTGAAAGGGTTAATGTTTGAGACAGTGAGAGTAAACCACTCCCATGCCAGTGATGAGGATGTAATGGTCACATGGGTATTAGGCTGGGAAGATGCTAGAAGCAGCACGAGGTGTGTTGGCTAGACAGGCTTGTGGAGAGTGTAAATAGTTATACGTTTATAATAAACAAGTTATTCATTAACCCTGCAAAGACTCTGAAACTTCTGTTAACAACATTCAATCCAGGCTACAACAATACCCAAGAGTCAGCAGCAAGGACTTCCCACACATCGACTCTGATCCCCGTCAATTTGAGGTCTAGCTTTCAGACATCCTTGTATTGCAGACATGGATGAACTGTTGGTCTCGGCTGATAGCACGCTCGCTGTAGAGCATGTCTTTGTGTATGCAGCCATCAACCATCACTCATTCAGCTCACATGACCCAGCCAACGGATTTGCCGCTGACACAAGAGGACAAACATGCTGGGGATCCCTATACACCGGTATACTTCTGTATTCGACACACTGTCCTGCCAGGAGATGCCCAATATCTGTCTGAGGCAGCAGAGCTGGAAGCTATTCAGCCACTTTTCTTGGCTTGCATAAGTTGTCCTTGTTTCGTTACTATAAAGGAGGGTGCTGAGAACACAAGCCTGGTACACGCAGAGCTTTGTATTGTCGGTTAGTTTGCTGTCGGTCCACACTCACCTTCTCAACTTTAACATGACAGCTGCGGCCTTGGCAATGCTGATGCTGATTTCGGCATCAAAGGGGCAGGTTGCTGGTGATTGTTGATCCAAGGTATGTGAAGCTGTCAATGACCTCCAGAGTGAGGTTGTCCATGTTGATGGAAGATGGAGTCTCCATGTCCTGGCACATAACTTTTGTCTTCCTGACACTGATCGTCAGTCTAAACTCCTTGCAGGCCCGGGAGAACTGATCTACAAGTTTCTGTAAGTGAATGTCATTATGGGATGTCAGCGCAGTGTCATCAGCAAACAGCAATACACAGACTAGGACTTCATGCACTTTGATCTTGGTGCGCAGTCTTGCCAAGTTGACCAGCTTACCATCAGCTCTGGCATGGAGGTAGATGCCCTCATTTGAGTCGCCAAAAGCGTACAATAGCAGCAAGGAGAAGAATATGCCAAAGAGAGTTGGCGCCAGGATACAGCCCTGCTTTACCCCACTGCTGACTGTGAAAGTGTCTGATGTTGCTCCATTGTAACTGATGGAATTGTGCATGTTCTCATAGAAAGAAGAAGTAACACCCAGGAGTCCAGGAGCACAGCCTATTTTCCACAGCAGTTTGAAGAGTGCGTCTCTGCTGACAAGATGGAAGGTCTTGGTGAGGTCTATGAAGGAAATGTCGAGCGGTCTGTGCTGTTCATGGCACTTCTCCTGTAATTGCCGAAGTGAGAAAATCATGTTGACTGTTGACCTGCCAACTCTGAAGCTGCACTGAGACTCAGGATAGATGTGTAATGCCGGGGTCTGCAATCTGGTCAGAGTAACTGGTCACAGTAATTGTTGCAGTCACTGTGATCCCCGTTAGTTTTGTACAAGGTGACAATGTATGCATGATGCATATCTTGAGGCACAGATCTTTCCTTCCAACAGAGACACAAGAGTTCATGGAGATGTTACAGAAGCGCGGGTTTTCCGATCTCTTTTCTTCCATGCAATGAGTGCAGAGTTATAGATGGTGACATGCAGATGATCCCATTTTGACACCGCACTCTGGTTTTGGGCATTGTTATCTGAAAGAGTCTGATCGAGGATGTTGAGGAACTCTTGGGTCCTGTTTGGGTCAGTGGTACAGCAAGTGTTGATCCGAGGACGACCTTTCTTCTTGAATTGGTATCATTTCCTTGGCTGAAACCTGACCTTGCTACACATCAGAGAGTGGTCAGTGTCACAGTCAGCACTGTGATAGCTGTGAGTGATGAGGACACTATTGAGGGTGGTACGTCTGGTGATAAGGTCTAGCTGGTGCCAGTGGCCTGATCTCGGATGTCTCCAGGACACCTTGTGACACGGCTTGACCTGGAAGGAGCTGCTCATCACACACAGTCCATGGTGACAGCATAACTCCAGCAACCTCTGTCCATGTTCGTTCATCTTGCTAATCCCCTGGTACCTCTGCACATTGGCCAAGCTGTGTAGTTGGTACCCACCCTTGTGTTGAAGTTCTCTAGAAATACAGGTGCTGGGAATTCTGCTGATGGCAGCATCAATTATCTCACAGATCTGATACTTGCCATCGTGAGTGGAGGTGAGTGTCAGGAAATTGATGTACATGTGGTTAACTGGGCTCACGCTTGTTGACAACTGAAGAGTAAGAAGTCTCTCTCAGCCTTCTGTGGGCTCAATCATCGCACATCAGTGGTGTCATATGTCCACATACTATGCACCTCTAAAGTGTTTCCACATGCTACCTCACAGAGAGGTCAAGGGGCACCAAATGCTTTGGGGTGTTGTAGCAAGCGTGAAGTCTTGATGTTAGGATGCAGCAAAGATGGAAAGCTGCAGTGAGTGAAGGAATAAAACTGTGCAAGAATTGCTGCCTTCTCTGAGGCTTGAAGTCAGGCCCTTCAGATTCTGAGACCGACACTCTGTCTACTGCATGTGTTCAAAAGGCCATGTGACCAAGTAGCACAGCTTGCACGATAGTCCAAACCATAATGCAAAGTTTGCATAAATCTGCGAGCCAGACAGGAGTCAAAGCTATCAGCTCCCGATCCATAGTCAGACGTGTTACCCAGGCTGTGGAGCCTGGTGGCTCACAGTCCACAGAACTGCGGCATTAATAAGTAGACAAAGCCCCGAGTGGCTAAAGGAGCATGGTGAAAAATCAGTGAGGTTTGCTGCTTTCCTTTGATATCTCATCTGGTAGAGTGGAGGACTCCAGAGGAAAACAAAGCAAAGTTATCCTGAAATCGCTGGTTCATTTCCGGCTCGAAGGAGTGTATGCCATTTTGGAGTAAGTGTGTATTGGCAGCAATTAGCTGAAGGCTGCACTCTGAACTTGACGAATAGAGATGTACTAGAAATGTAAACAACCCAAATGTAAACAGAACAGGGAAGGAAAGCATAGAAAAGAATAAAGTGAGGGAGGACTTTGATGGTAAAGAAATGCATAGAATTATAGAACAGGAGTCTAAAAGATGGTTGAACATAAAGTGATAGAAAATCCTATTAAAAATAAGTTAAAATATCTGTGGTGCAATGCCCACAGTATCTGTAATAAAACAGGTGAGCTGGAGGCAATCGTGTATTGGGAGGAACCAGATGTAGTTGGGATGAGTGAGACATGGCAACTGAAAATTCAGGGACTGGGAATTAAACATTGCAGGGTATAACATATTTAGAAATGATAGAGAGGGAAAAAAGGAAGGTGGAGTACTTACATTGATTAGGAATAGCATAATGGCAGCAGAAAAAAAGGGATGCAGCTATTTGCAAGACAGAATTAGAATTCATATGGATAAAGATAAAAGATAACAAATGATCAATCTACAGACCCCCACCTAATATTGGAAGGGAGATGTAGGAAGAAATATGGTTACGACCAAGGCGGGAGAAATGCACTGTTAATTCAGTCCCACTTCTCCATGGGTCACAGCACATCAATAAGTTTTTTCCACCAACCGAAGAATAGCCAATTAGATTCTATTTGTCCCCCAGAATAAAGCGCACCAACCAGGTTTCTTTAAACAACAACAACACTAACTATTTTTTTAAAAAGTCTTTACCACTAATGAGATAAATCTATATATATGAAAGCTCCTTATTTCCCTAATCCTCATGTACACACATACATTAAAAAAAACAGTTAAGTGGGAAAAAAAGGTTTTGGTTTGTTAGGAATAGAATGAATAATAAATCAGTTTGTCACGTTCTGGTAGGGTATTCTTCAGTTAGGTGAGGTGTCCCAGAGTCGCATAGTCAGACGCCACAGGAAGACTCTCCAGGCGAGGTTGATGAGCAGTCTACAATGGATAGGCATTCAAGGCATTTCAGCTACAGCAGACATCACATAGGTTTTTCAGCAGGAGCGTAGCAGCAGCTCTGCTTTGGACGCACAGCAGCAGGTTCCAGGATTTCCCAAAACACAGGAGGAAACAGGAACCACACAGGATGCAGGAATTCTTCAGAGACAGGAGGCAATAGGAATCTGCCAGCTTTCAAATACAGGGTTTCTTTTCACTGGATGCAAGTTTCCTTTTCAGAGAGTGGTATTTTCTGGGTCTTCCACTTTGATTTCCAGGCAGGTCAGAAACCAAATTTCAAATGCCTGCTCTTTGTCCAACTCACTGGTTTTAAAAGAGTCCAAAGTGAAAGTAAATCTTCCTGAGCTGATCACATGACCAGACACAGTGTCTCCCCTGTCATTTACAGTGTTGCTCTGAGGAGTTCAAAGACCCCTGACTGGCTTCCTTGAAACTGCTTGCTTTCCTATTCTTGTATACAAGTCAACATCGAAAAATTTCAGATATTTGCAGGTGTCCATGTCTACCGAAAATCCTTTTTTTCAGTTTTTATTTTAAAACACACAGAATTCTAAGATTTTAGTACAAAAATAAAACCTCTTGTAAAAATATTCATACCACACATTAGAAGTGACGTTAAGGCATTAGAGAGAGTGCATTAGAGTCACGAGAATGGTTCCAGGGATGAGGAACTTCAGTTCTGTGGATAGTTTGGAGAAACTGGAGCTGTTCTCCTTGGAGAAGAGGAGATTTGATAGAGGTGTTCAAAATCATGAGGGGTCTGAACAGACTAGATTGGGAGAAACTGTTTCCATAACTGTTCCCATTCGCAGAAAGATTCAGAACCAGAGGACAATGATTTAAGACAATTGGCAAAAAAAAAACCAATGGTGACATGGGGAAAACCTGTTTTATATACAGCAAATGGTTAGGATCTGGAGTGCACTACCTGAGAGTGTGATGGAGGCAGATTTAATTGAGGCTTTCAAAACAGAACTGGATAATTATCTGAAGAGAAAAACAATCAGGACTATGGGGAAAAGATGGGGAGTGGGACCAGGTGAGTTGCTCTTGTAGAAAACCGATACGGCAGGCTGAATGGCCTCCTTCTGCGCTGTAACCATTCTATGATTCTGTAATTCTAATAATCGTGGGTGATTTCAACAAAACAGATATTAGTTGGACGGGAGAGGTAGGTAAAGGGGAGAAGGGAATGGAGTTCCTACAATGTGTACAGGACTCCTTTCTAACCCAATATGTAAAAAGCCCAACAAGGGAAGATCGCTCTTGGATCTAGTAATGGGGAATGAACTAGAACAGATAAGAGAAGTAAAAACAGAGGAACATCTAGGCAGTAGTGACCATAATATAACACACTTTAAGATGATGGTAGAAAAAGACTATAAGTATGACCTGGTTAACAGATTGGAGTAAAGCTGATTTTGAGGGACTGAGAATAGAACTTGGGAAAATAAAATGGGAAAAAATATTGGCAAACGATGATGCAGATTCCAGAACAACAATGGGAAACATTGTTCAATAGAGTGCAGGAAAATATATTCTGCTAGAAGAAAAGATCAAACTAAACACTCGTGAGACTCTATGGATGAATAAAGAAATAGGGAACAATTGAGGGTTAGCAAAGAAGCATACATTAAGTACATAGACAACAGAGGAGTGCATGATAAGAAAAAATGATCTGGAATTGAAAGCTAGTCTCAGTCATGGCACCATGACTATCATCAATTGTCATAAAAGCCCATGTGGTTCACTAATGTCTGTTAGGAAAGGAAATCTGCCGTCCTTACCTGGTCTGACCGACATGTGACTCCAGACCCACAGCAATGTGGTTGGCTCTTAACTACCCTCTGAAATGGCCTAGCAAGCCATTCAGTTGTCAAGGGAAATTAGGGATGGGCAACAAATTCTGACCTTGCCAGCAATGCCCACATCCCAATAAAGAATTTTAAAAAAGTAAAAAAAACAAAAATTAGGAAAGCACAGAGGAACTCTGAAATTAAATTATCAAAGAACAAAACAAAATAGTAAAATATTGTAAAATACTGACCCTCCGACAGTGCAGCGCTCCCTCACTACTGACCCTCCGACAGTGCAGCGCTCCCTCACTACTGACCCTCCGACAGTGCAGCGCTCCCTCACTACTGACCCTACGACAGTGCTGCTCTCCCTCAGTACTGACCCTCCAACAGTGCAGCGCTCTCTCAATACTGACCCTCCGACAGTGGAACGCTCCCTCAGTACTGACCCTCCTACAGTGCAGCACTCCATCAGTAGTGACCCTCTGACAGTGCTGCTCTCCCTCAGTACTGACCCTCCGACAGTGCAGCGCTCCCTCAGTACTGACCCTCCGACAGTGCAGCGCTCCCTCAGTACTGCCCCTCCGACAGTGCAGCGCTCCCTCGGTACTGATCCTCCGACAATGCAGCTCTTCGTCAGTACTGACCCTCTGACAGTGCAGCACTCCATCAGTAGTGACCCACTGACAGTGCTGCACTCCCTCAGTACTGCCTGTAATGAGGTCTTTTTATGTTGTCTGATGCAAATTTAATGAGATGCGTGGAGTCCAGGTTGTTGAAGAGCTCCACTAGACGCTATATAATGGAATCTAAATACTGCAGATGCTGGAATCTGAAATAGGAAACAAATTGCTGGAAATACTTAGCAGGTCTGGTAGCATCTGTGGAGAGAGGTGCTGAGTTAACGTTTCAGGTCTGTGACCTTTCATCAGCTTATTACTGCTAACTTATTATACAGTACAGAACTCACTATTTACAGAACTTGCCTCTACTTGTTACAGCAGCAGTGAGACGAGCATGTAGTCACATGACTACATCCTGGCACTTAGCTCATGAGCATACCAAGATCTTAAAAGGACACTCTTAAAGACAATCACACAGCATCCCCTTCTTTCCAAAGTCTCGTGTGCTAGAATGAAAAAAAAAGAAACACTAGATAGCATCAAAATTAGTATATAGAAGGATCGAGAAAAATTTACAAGTATACAGCCGCACAAGTCTATGTTTCGTTTTGGTGATTTGACAACTCTTGCTCGGAGAATGTGTGTCTCGGGTGTTGAGTTTCTTAATGAAGTTTCTCCATCTCTGCATTCAGTTTCTGATGCTCTGCCTTCAGCCTGCTGACGTACTCTGTTGCTTTATTCAAGATCACCACTTTTGAGGCCTTGTCAATCTTGGAGAGTTCCGGCACCTCATCTTGAAGATCTAACAGACAATGCTTCAACTCATTCCTCCTCTGCCTCTTGAGGGCATTGTGTGTCCTTCACCTCTCCTCATCCTCTGTGTCTGAAGCTTCAGGCTTAAGGTTGAGGAGCAGTTGAGGGAGGAGTACTTGGTCTTATGGAGATACCTGCCCGCTCTGGCTTGTTGTGGTACTGTAAGTTCTCTAGAGAGCAAAAGTGAAGGCACGGCATAGTTGTGCTATTGCTGGGTTTCCAGACTGCACCATTTGATGCTGGTCAGTCTGTGAGCGGGTTCCGGTCCTTGGAGATTTCCCCTTGGTCTCTTCTGCTGTAATGGTTACCTTAGTGACCTCATGGATGGTTATAATGTTGAGGTCCTTATACATTGGTAGTCCAACCTCTGCTTGCCTGCTCGTGTTAACTAGGTAGAACATTTGTGGTTCCATGCTGACTTGGCATAGCTGCATTGCATTGTTAGTGTGATACTGCAAGGGAATGGATGACCTGTTGTATGCAGATAACCTGGCAGTTGTCAGTTGTATCATTGATTTCCAGTGACTCCAGAACATATCTTTCATGATTCGGACTGGTAGTATATTTGCACGAGCTTCGGTGTCAATCTTGACCCAGAGTGTATGTTTGTCAGCTTTCTTTGGGCACATGATGTTAAATGGAGCAAAAGTTGTTTGACTTCATCAACATGATGTGTTAGGTTCACAATGTGGAACGCTTTCTCATCTTCTGTTTGAGAACGTCTTCTCTCAGAGTCTGGTCTCAGGTTTGTTTTGCTGTGGACTTCGTGTATCAGCTTGCATTTACTCAAGACTTTGGCATGTTCCTTGCTGCTGTTGCCCTGTTTTCTGTTTGCTTGTGTTCTACCGTGACTTCTGGCTGTGTCTCTGGAGCCAGAATTATTGCATAGGTGTACCCAGTGTCCTTTTGCTACACGCCTTGCACAGGTCTCAAAATGCAGGACAACTTCACCATGAATAGGACCAACCACACTTACCACACAGCTTGTTTGCTCTTTTCAACCTGGTTATTGGTCTGATACTGTTGGCTACAGCTAGTGCTTGCAGGTCCTGTTGTTCAGCTACAATGGCTTCATATTTCCTGCCATCTTGCAGCAGTGCATCAATTCTGTGACCTTTCTTTTTCCCGATGAGGTCTTTCTGAAATGCTTCAATGGGTATTCATATGAGCATCAGCTCCATTATTCGGTCAGACAGCTCAGTTTCTGAGAAGTCGCATTTATTGCCCTTACTACGGCATCTACTAATGAACTGGTCTATTGATTCCTGTGGCTGTTGCCTGTAGGATATCAATTCCAGGTGGTGAATTTGAAAATTCACTCTTAATCGGAGTTGATCATCCAGCACCATCCATATCTTTGCGGGATATTTCTGGTCCTCTTCAGGTAAGCCAGAGTTATTGATTCTGTGTAATCCATCAGTTCTGACTGTTAGAAGCATTTTTACAGCCTGTTTTTCTGGTACTACAATTATTTGGTCTTTAAAGCCTAATGACATTCCTTTTTGGAACAGTTTGAATTCTGATAGGATACCCAGGTCTTTCCAGTTTGTGCTGCAAAATTTGGTATCCATAGTTCTACTGCTGTTTTGCTTTAAGACAAGCTTCTATGATTCTGTCAGCAGGTCTGGCAGCATCTGTGGAAAGAGAAGCAGAGTTAACGTTTCGGGTCAGTGACCCTTCTTCGGAACTGACAAATATTAGAAAAGTTGTTCAATATTCAGTGTATTTACACCTAATCTGTACTAATGCTTTGTCTTTCAACACACCATTAACATATTGTTTGCCTTTGCTCCGTGACCTTTTGGTCAGCTATGTGGCCTGGTCCAATCTGCACCTTCTCCTTTGTTATCTCTTGCCCCACCCCCACCTCACTTGCTTATAATCTGTGACTTTTCTAATATTTGTCAGTTCCGAAGAAGGGTCACTGACCCGAAACGTTAACACTGCTTCTCTTTCCACAGATGCTGCCAGACCTGCTGAGTGATTCCAGCATTTCTTGTTTTTGTTTCAGATTTCCAGCATCCGCAGTATTTTGCTTTTATTCTACGATTCTGTACTGCTTTCCTTTAAAAAAAAGTCTTGGCTGCTTTGATTGACAGGAGCAGGCGTTTAGCAGTGCTTGTCTGTTTATGTAGCTTCTGGCACTCTATTCTGTCTGTTGAAGAACATTTGTTGCTTTTAAATGAACTTTTTGATTTATTGCAGAAAGTGGGATTGAAGGTGAACCTGAAAAAGACTCAGTTGGTGCAGAGTGAAGTCACCTCCTTGAGGGTAAAAATCTCTGCTCCAGGACTCAGTCCGGATCAGTATAAGGTCAAAGTTATTCCGAGACTCCCATTGCTTGTATCGATGACGGCATTGCCATCCTTTTTGGGATTGGTAGGATATCGGAGAAGTTTTATCCTGAACTTTGCAGATTTGGCCGAGCCACTGTATGAATTATTGAAAGGTGATGAGGAAGATATTCGGCCAGCATGGGGGTGATAGTCACACAGAATCAGTGAATGTCTGAAAACAGGCAACAATGCAGACTACTGCCCTTATCACCCCAGACTCCAGCAGGCCTTTCCATCTGGAAGTTGGTTCAAACCCTTCCAGCCTGACAGCAGTTTTAAGTCAGCAACAGCAGATAGACGCACGTTGTGCCCTGTATTTTGAGAGAGGCAGGAAATATGTACTCAGCCTGTGAACGTCACCTTCTGGGCAGTCAATCACTTTACTTACATCACCGGACCACAGAAAGTGATTTTATATTCATCGCACATGCTCCTTAATCTTCTATTAAAACCAAGTGATACGAAGGTGTCTTCTCAATGGATCATCAAATAGACACTTGAGTTACTGCAGCGAGACTTGGACATCACCCCCACATGAACAACTCTTTTTGCCCTGATGCTTGTGTACGAGCGAAGTCCACACCAGTGTCTATTACCTGTGTTGGAGATGGAATTAAACCCGGTAAAAGCCTGCACTATTCTGGAGGCCCGAAATGTGTACTTGTACGGCTCGTCCTATTACACTGACGGCCACCCCAAAACCGGGTGTGTCATAGTTGACATGGACACTCCTGATTGGACAATGGGAGTCCAAGTTCCTGTCCATTCATCTCAACAATCAGAGCTGATAGCTGTCATCCTCACCGTCCACTATACAGCATCAAAAGCAACTAATATTGGGTCTGATAGTGGTTACGTCTGCAATGCAGTTATGGTCTTACCCCTGTACCATAAAAATGATTGTTGTTTATCTGATGGTAAATCTTTATTACATTCTGGTCTCCTCTGTAAGCTATGGGAAGTGCTCCGGGAACGAGTCACCCTCTGTCATTAGGAAAGGTAACAGCCCATCGGAAATAGTTGGGACAAGGGATCAAATTTGGGAAGATGTGGTAAATCAAGGCAAGAGAGAAAGGGATTAATATGGGAAATGATAATCTGACTATGACAGGAAAGATTCATCACCAAACACCCAGGGTAACAATACAGCCGACTGACTTGCTCCAGAATCCGCAGAGAATGGATTCCCAGTCCCAGGGTAGGTGATGGATAAATCCAGATCCCAGGCACCTGTTGTAGCTGTTGTTACGAAAATAAAAACCATCAATTTGACAGAACTCCAAACTTTGTTCACTCCATTTGCTCAGGTTATAGAATGGCACAAACAGGGGTGTCCAGTATCACAGCCCCCCTGGTGGGCAAACTCCACAGTGATTCAACACCATGATAAAGAAAGCCCCTCCCTATTAATGATTAAAATAAGGTTGATTCATTGGTAGTTTACATTCCTCCCCACCTTAAAGAGGAAATGTTAGTACTCTTTCATTCTCACCCAATGGCTGGACATTACTCAGCCGATACTACATCACAAAAGCTAACTTGCGCCTGTCGGTGGCCAGAAATGGAGCAGCATGTAGAGCAATATGTCAATAGATGTAGACCATGTTTGCAAGTTAATCCTCCTTCCTGTTCGAATCGCGCCCTACTCCGGTCACAACCTCCTCCTAATGGCCCGTGGACACACTTACAGATTGATTTTATTGGTCCCTTTACAAAGTCTCAGGGAAACTATGAGTTTGGTCTTGTGGTGGTGGACCAATTTACAAAATGGATGGAGGCCTTCCCAACCAGGAATAATAAAGTACATACGGCCACACAATTCCTTTTGCGTGAGGTGTTCTGTCGGTAGGGAATACCGAGACAGGTGGTTAGCGATCAGGGTCCACACTTTACAGGGGACATTTTTACTGCCCTGCAGGACATGCTCCAAATAAGGCAGAAATTGCACATTACACACCACCCGCAATCATCAGGGATTGTGGAAAGGAGTAATCGTACTTTGAAAACCAGAACACCCCACTCAATTGGCTGACATGAAGCCTCTATGTTTGATGACAATATGTTCCACCCGTCATAAGGCAATAGGGATAAGTCCATATGAGGCTATGACTGGGAGACAAATGCAGATACCGGGACAATAACTCTGGGGAATAGAACGTCATTAAAACTACAGCCATGTCGTCAGAAGTGGTTGCAGACAATGATAGACCACGTGGAATAAGTGAACAGACTGGTGGCAGAAAACCTGGGAAGGTCACAAAATCAAGTTAAACAATGTTTTGACGAGAAAGTCAAACCATTTGAATATGGGGTTGCAGATCAAGTAAAATAACAACATTTCTCCCCTAAAAAAAACACCTTTTGATGTGAAATGGGTCAGTCCCCAGACCATAACTGATAAATTAAACCCAGCTGTAAACTATTGAATGTGCCACACGGTCCAAAAAAAGAACCAAAGTTAAGGTGATTCCATATTAATCAGATGGAAACTGTTAAGGATTAAGATGTTACATTTGCTCTACCTACAGGTGAGAATGTGGACCTGCATGCTTGAATTAATACTTGGAAAGACAGTGAACACAATAAACACAACAATAACATTCAGGACACCATTATTCACTGTACTCTGGACAAAGCAGGTGAATGTGCTCCACTTTGCAATTTATGGATCAGAACCTCAGATTTTTGGTGGACATAAAGTTAATGAGTCACAATGACTCTTACAAGACATACGAGGAGGATCTCCCAGTTTGGATAAGAAATAATAAGAGAGATAGTGTAATGACAGCAAACATAACAGGCTATGGTGCTCTCCTGGGAAGACTTTCTATGAGAAATAAAAGAGGGATATGGAGTGTGTATTCTGTGCAAGGTAAAAGACAGGGGAGGCCTGAATGTGTGGAACTTTCTGGGAAAGAATAATGGGAACTGGGAGCAAGTAAAAGAAACAAACCAAGGCCCAGTGGAATCAGAGAGTGAAGAAGACATCCAATTGAGTTGGCTTCGATGGTGGAAGAGACAGGAAGGGCAATATTCTTGTCTTAGGTCTAATAATGGAAATTGGGATGACAGACCTCTTTCAGTAACTTTTCGGTGATGGGCCTTGGGGGGTAATAGGCCGAGTCAAGATAAGATTTGAGGATGCAATAACCGGATGTACAAATACCGACAGCTACCTCTACAGTGTTACACTCATACCAATGAGAAGGTCGATAGCTCAGATGCCTGGGATCAGGAACAAGTGGGGCAATGTCCTCAATTAGAGGCTCAAACTAGGGTGTCAACTGACGTGGCAGACAAAAGACACCTACACGAGATACTTCATATAAACACCTTTATTGATACTTCAATCACTTATTAAGCTACTCGTTATTTCCCTTGTTAAACTATTTGTTACTTGTTACAATAAATCACAAGACTCACGGCTTGGAATTAAATACTACCCGTTGTGAGGTGAGGTGATCAGTCTCCCTCCAGTGGTGGGTTCTCTTCACTGAATCCTGGACTCGGGGTTCCCTTCCGCGATGGTGGTTCCTGCAGATCTTCGCTTCGGAGGTTCCTAACCTCCCCTTTTTATCCAGTTGCTTCCAGCATCGAGAATGTTCTTAGTCACGTACACCCATGACTTGGAGCCATCCGTTTGCTTAGTGCTAGTTGCAAAGCAAAACAAAATACATCTGCTGGCCTTGTTCTCCCTATCTGTCCTTGTCTAGCAAACTTCGTAACTGCAGCAGTCTCATATTCTCATAGTCTCATTCAGAAAACAAAATACATCTTATCACACACTGCCTATTCAACAGGCTGGGCTTGTTAAGCTGCAACTGCAGCTGTTTCACAGTCCTTGTCCTTGTGTAAAGTTGGCTATTTTTCCCTTCATGCTTTGCAGATGCTTGGCTGTTAGCCATCCAGGTACAATCCAGAAATAGCCTTGTAATCATCCCTACCCACGAAGCAGTATATCACCAGGTAATACCAGAAGTGGTCCCTGTCATTTTAAACTTAACCAATTTAGTATTGCTCGAATGGTGTCCCAACATAACAATACAGTTAACTCAAGGGATGATACAGCAGGTTTTCGACCAGTATTGGGAAAAGGTTGCCTTTGTCAGGAATATCCTGTTATCAGGACAATACAGAATTATGTAAAATTAGGAGTTTGATTGAAGTTTGCCCAGTCAAGCACGAATGCTACAAGGTTGGGAAGCAGAAGTTATTGGGACTAGTAATACAGATCCCCAGTCTTATGAATTGACCCATGCCTAATCCTCTGTTTAGAGTAGAAAACATAGGGGTTGTGAGGGAAAGTGTCATTCGTCGATTCCTGAAAGCACCCCAATGGTCGATCCGGCTAAAAGAACTAACTTGGATAGAACCAAACCTACAGGGATTCAGAACAAGTAAGGATGCTCTCATTTGCCCAGATGATTTATTCAAGAGACACATGTGGATTCAATGAGTAGGAACTGAACAGTATAATGGAGGTTACAGGACCATCAGATGTGAGAACTAGAATGACCAATGTACGAGAAGGGAATTACTGTTTTACCACCTTAGAAGACTATCATCATCACGGGTCACTGAAATGTCCAATCAAACCTGGGCCCAACAGTCCGACACCAACCAAAACCACAGGGATAGGGGGAAAAAACCTCCTCGCCATTGCTAAGCCTGACCAACAGGTTTTACAAGTAAAAGATGACTTGAACGTAAACATAGAGGATTATGTCACTAAATGTGGATATGACATCCCTGAACTACCTATGGTCTTAACAACATTAATAAGTCAAATGAACATCTCCCAATGCCATTATTACACACAAGAGCAAAGAAATAAAGCTATAGCTAAGGAAGTTCCGGGGTAGAGGATTCAATACATTGATGGGAAATAGGGTTCAACGTGGAACTTCCCCCCTGAATTAGAATAATTTCACAAATATTGGTTATAACTCAGTTATTGGTGCTAATATGCTTACCACTCTATACTTGCTACTTGAAGCACCTGGTGTGTCAGACAAGATGAGAATTAAACATGATCACAGCACAAAATCTCTCGGAAATTAGTAAATGTGGAAGTTTGAAGTACACAAGAATTTAATTTGAGGGGTCAGCGTAAATGCCTTGCCCTCAATGTGGGGTTATTGTAACATATTTCACTGCTTGGTGTAATTTCTTAAAATGTGTAAGCTTAATTATGTGATTATAAGAAGTAATAACACTTTATAATACTGTTACAGTAACTATAATATGAGTAAACTCAGGTAAACCTAGTCTGAGGCTGAGAAGCAAAGCCTGATGCTGAGCTGAGGTTATGATCAAAAACAAGCTGGCAGCGAAAAACAAACCTCGAGTTAAATATAAAAAGAATGTAGTGGAATGTTTGAAACTAACATAATGAAAAACAGAACATTAGTTAATTACAATTAAAAGAGAAGATTTAATGTTCCTAAGATCTGTTATCACCAGATTAAAAGATATTGCTGTAAGTCATGTAACAAGTGTTTGTATGAGGTTCCTAGATCAGGAATAATAACGTTGTAAGGAAATGGAACAATGTGATACCAGAATATTAAGCATAACATTTGATGTTACACTTTGAAAAAATGATGATTAAACGGAATGAGTGAGATAGCCCAGGCGATTGTCAGTTGCCACGTAGACTCAAAAGAGAAAAAGGGTATAAAAGAACAGCTATTGAACATGAGAAGCAGCACAAAAACCCAGAGGAAGAAAGAAGAGAATCTTTAGTCAACAGAACACAGCATGAAAAAGAGACACTGCACCACAGTCACTCGGAGGGCTAGCGCCAAGGTTCTGAGGGACAGGCTGTGACTATTGTCCTGGTCAATTATTACTTCTTTGGAAAGGATGCAAAGTACTTCATAAACCTGTGGTACTTAGAACCAATATATATCTGTACCCATAGTAATTATTGTCGTCATGGACAAGTCACCCTTGTTGGATTGAACTGAATCCGGAAAGTAGCAGGAAAGCTCCACATATATCCCCATCCTCAATGATGGGGGAGCCCAGCACTTGAGTACAAAAGATAAGCATTTGCGACCATCTTAAGTCAGAAGTGCTGAGTGGCTGATCCATCTTGGCCTGATCCTGTGGTCCCCAGCATCACTGATGCCAATCTTCAGCCAATTTGATTCACTCCACGTGATATCAAGAAATGTCTGAAGGCACTGGATACTGCACAGGCCATAGGCCTGACAATAATCTAGCTGTAGTACTAAAGACTAGTGCTCAAGAACTAGCCAAACTATTTCAGTACAGCTACAACACTGGCAGCTACCCGACAATGTGGAAAATTGCCCAGGTATGTCCTATACGCAAAAAGCAGGATAAAATAAAATCTGGCCAATTATTGCCCCAACAGTCTACTCTCAATCATCAGCAAAATAATGGAAAGTGTCAACGACAGTACTATCAAGTGGCACTTATCCAGCAATAACCTGTTCACTGACAGTCAGTTTGCGTTCCACCAGGGTCATTAAGCCCCTGATCTCATTACAGCCTTGTTCCAATCATGGACAAAAAAGCAGAACTCAAGATGTGAGGTGAAAGTTACTGACTTCGACATCAAGGCAGCATTTGACCTAGTATGGCATCAAGAGCTCTAGTAAAATTGAAGTCAATGGGAATGAGGAGGAAAACTCTCCAATGGTTGGAGTCGTAACTAGCACAAAGGAAGATGGTTGTGGTTGTTGGGGGTCAATCATCTCATCACTGCAGGACTTCCTCTGGGTAATGTCCCAGGCCCAACCATCTTCAGCTGCTTCATCAACGACCTTCCCTCAATCATAAAGCCAGAAGTAAGGATGTTTGCTGGTGATTGCACAATGTTCAGAACCATTTGTGACTCCTCAGATACTGAAGACGTAAGTGTCCATATGCAACAAAACCTGGGCAACATTCAGCCTTGGGCTGATAAGTGGCACATAACATTTGTGCCACACAAGTGCCAGGCAATGACCATTTCCAACAAGAGAGAATCTAACCATCTCCCCTTGACATTCAATGGTATTACCATCACCGAATTCCCCACCATCAATATCCTGGGGGGTTACCGTTGACCAGAAACTTAATGGACCAGCCATATAAATATTGTGACAACAAGAGCAGGTCAGAAGCTGGGAATTCTGCAGCGAGTATCTCATCTCCGGACTCCCCAAAGCCTGTCCACCATCTACAAGGCACCATTGTCAGGAGGTTGATGGAATACTCTCCACTTGCCTGGATGGGTGCAGCTCCAACAACATTCAGGAAGCTAGACACCACCCAGGACAAAGTAGCCTGATTGATTGGCATCCCATCCACCACCAACGCACAGTGGTAGCACTGTGTACCATCTACAAGATGGACTGCAGCAACGCACCAAGGCTCCTTCGACAGCACTTTCCGAACCCACAACCTCTCCACCTAGAAAGACAAGGGTAGCAGTTGCATGGGAACATGACCACCACCGGCAAGTTCCTCTCCAAGCCACACACCATCGTGACTTGGAGCTATATTGCTGTTCCTTCACTGTCACTGGATCAAAGTCCTGGAACTCCCTCCCTATCAGCACGGTGGGAATACCAGCACCAGATTGACTGCAGCTGTTCAAGGCAATGGCTCGACACCACCTTCTCAAGGGCAATTAGCAATGGGCAAGAAATGCTGGTCTACACCCATGAAAGAATAAAAAAAAAACATTGTTTAATCCCCCACCATTTATATCCTGGCTGTAACCATTGCAGCAGCAGCAGGATTATAATCCACCACAATCTGTAACCTCATCTCCTGGCAGATCCTTCACTCCACCATTACCCTCAAACCAAGTGACCAATCTAGTTTAAGGAGAAGTGAAGGGGGAGCAGCACCAGGAAGACCTGAAAATGAGGCATCTACCATTTGAAGCTACAACACAGGACTGTATGTGTGCAGAATGACAGAAGCAGCAAACTAGAGACAGAGGCCAGCGATCCCCTAATCAACAGATCAGAACACAGCTTTGCAGTCTGGTGACATCCAGTCATGACTGCTGGTGAACAATTAAACAACTAACAGTAGGTGGAGACGCCATGAACATCCTCATCCTCAACGATAGCAGAGACCAGCGAGTGAATGTAAAAGACAAAACTGTAGCATTCACCCCAATCTTCAAACAAAAGTGTAGGGTGGATGATCCATCTCAGCCTCCTTCTGAGGTCCCCACCATCACAGATGTCAGTCTTCAGCCAATTCAGTTCAATCTACATGATATTAAGAAATGGCTGGGTGCACTGGATATAGCAAAGGCTATAGTCCCTATAACATCTCAGCTGTAAAGCTGAAGGCCTGTACTTCAGAACTAACTTAGGGCGGCACAGTGGTTAGCACTGCAGCCTCACAGCTCCGGGGACCCGGGTTCAATTCTGGGTACTGCCTGTGCGGAGTTTGCAAGTTCTCCCTGTGACCGCGTGGGTTTTCGCCGGGTGCTCCGGTTTCCTCCCACAGTCAAAGACTTGCAGGTGATAGGTAAATTGGCCATTGTAAATTGCCCCTAGTGTAGGTAGGTGGTAGGGAATATGGGATTACTGTAGGGTTAGTATAAATGGGTGGTTGTTGGTCGGCACAGTCTCGGTGGGCCGAAGGGCCTGTTTCAGTGCTGTATCTCTAAATAAAAAAAAAATAACTTCATCTCTAGCCAAGCTGTTCGAGTACAACTACAAAACTGGCATCTACCGGACAGGTATGTCCTGTCCACAAAAAAGCAGAACAAATCCAATCCAGTCAGTTACAGCCCCATCAGCCTCCTCTCAATCATTAGCAAAGTGATGGACGGTATCATGGACAATGCTATCAATCACCATTTACTCACAATAACCTGCTCACTGAGGCTCAGTTTGGAATCTGAAAAGATCACTCAACACAAGACCTCATTACAGCCTTGGACCATAGATGGACAAAACATCTGAATCCCAGAAATGAGCAGAGAGTGGCTGCTCTCAACATCAAGGCAGCATTTGACCAAATGTGACATCAAGGAGCCCTAGTAAAATGGCTGGTGTCACACCGAGCACAAAGGAAGCTGGTTGTTGTAGGAGGATAATCATCTCAGCTCCAGGATGTCACTGCAGCAGTTCCTCAGAGTGTTTTTTTTGTTTTCTTTCATGGGATGTGGGTTCATGGGAACAGCACCACCTCCAATTTCCCCTCCAACTCACATACCATTCTGAATTGGAAATATATCACCATTCCTACATCATCACAGTCAAAATCCTGGAACACATTCCCTACCAGCAGCATTGGGAGAATATCTTTCCCATACGGATTGCAGCATTTCAAGGCAATGGCTCACCACCACCTTCTCCAGGGGAATTAGGGACGGGTGATAAATGCTGGCTTTTCCAGTGAAATCCACATCCAGAGAATGAAGAATTAAAAAATAAAAATTTGATTTTTATATATTTTGCTTCTTGTTTTTAATTGTAAATTCATTTTGCTTTAACCTTTTCCCATTCTCTTGTCCTCTTTCACTACTGACTTTTTTAGCCTCCGCCTCTCATTTTCTATCTCCATTCTTTACTACTTTCTATCCATTTCATTTTGTACTGAACATTTCTCCCATTGTCTCTCTTATTTTTCTCTTCATTGATGAATTATTATTTCTGTCTTTCCTTTTCCTCTTCTCATCTTCATTCTACTGATCTTTGGACTGGTTTCTTTCTTTCTCCCTCTCAGACCTTTATAGCTGATTATTTCTTACTTATCTTTTCCACACATCATTTCCCTCTTTTTTTTTATTTCCCAATTTAATTCCACATCTCTCTCATTTTGAACCTTAATTCCTCATCTCATTTTGTACATTTCATCTTTCAATTTTAATCTTTCCTTTCCACATAATCACTTCAGTTGGTTTTAATTGTAATTTAATTTAACTTTTTCTTATTTCCTATTTTACTCCTTCCCATTGCTCTAATGTTCTCCTGATCTTTTACCATCCTGAACTGATTTATTTGTTTCAATTTATCTTTGCTTTGCTCAATTTCTTTTCCTATTTCACATTTCAATCTCTTTTCTCTTTATCTTCTCCCTCATTTTTCTATTTTCTTTTCCTCATATTCATTCTATTGCCCTTTTAACTCTTCATTTGCTGATTAACGTTTGTCTCTTCTCATCTCCCACACTTTCCGATGTATTTTTTGTCTCCATCACATTATTCTTGTTTCTCTGTTCTTCTCTTCCTCACATCTCACACTTTTTAAAAAATTCATTCTTGCTTAACTTTTCCTCTTCTCATCTCCCTCATTTTTCGATTAACTTTTTCTCTCCTTCATATCTCTCATTTTTACCTCAAACAGATACACATGGTGGGACTGTCACTATCAGTGTTTACACACTCCTTAATCTGACACAATTGGGATCTCTCTGAAATGTTCACCATGATTGGGACATTACCAGACTAGGTCAACTCCTTAGTGAAGAGCAGACAGTGTCCGTCCAAAGATTGTCAGCAAATTCCCCCTCATGAAGTGAGACTAATATCACTACCTCTCAGGTGGGAATTTCCTCCAGAACCCAAAGATACTCTTGTAAATTTCTCCATGAACCAACTTCCCAAAATTACCCACAGTCATTCTATTCCTCAGCCCCAGAGATTGGTCCAACATCACCTTCAATCAAATTCTGCTTCTCCTGAGTCTGGGCCGTGCACCTGGGTTCACAATTAGAAAAAATAGTTTTCAGGATTCCCTGTAGTCTAAGAAAAGGAATTAAAGGAAGACCAGTAAGGTCAAGTGGGTTTTTTGATACAGGAGCTGGTAAAGGGATGTTCTGCTGCTGATGGGTGAAACAGACCCAAGGGCTGTGTTGGTGCCATTAGAGGGAATCCTCCTCCCACTCATGAAGTGCCAGAGACTGGATTCTCCATCAGTCAGATGAAGCTTTCCATGGATATGGAGATGTCATCTTGGTACTTCAGAGGGACTGGGCCTTGTGTCCCCAATCTGACCCAGTATTAACAGGAATGGAGATTAAGGGAGCCAGAAGTTACCACTTGTGTCTCCAAAGAGTTATGGGTGATGTAAAAGAGGAGAAAATGATCTGTATAAATTTCCCCTCTGATCCAGTGTTGGCCAGTGTCTGTACATCGGTCAGCTCTGTACCATCAACCTCTGGAGAGGAAACATCACAATAAACTGAATTGAAACAAATTGGATGTTAGAAACAAAGAGTGAGATTCACTGTCAGTCCATCGAATGGGGCCAAACCCACTCCAGAAGCAGCAGTGGGAAAGGAAATGTAAGTGGGAAATGTTGATCCTCCTGCTCAGTCCATGGCCCAGCACATTAGTGCTTCAGTGTCCTGGTTATTCCAGATTAGCACCTTCCTTCCTTCTTTTCCTCCTTCCTTCCTGCTGGGTCAAATTTCATCCAATTCCGATCTTCCCACTGATCAATACTTCAATGCTATTTATCAGTGTCCAGTTTGGTTTCTAATCCCTTTGTAACAGGCCTCATATGTGTTAACCTGGTATTGACTGTTACTCCTCTTGATCCGTAGACAATCTGGATTAATTGTAAACAACAAGCATATCAAACACATGTATCTGGTATGAACACACCATGATCTGAGGATCTGTATTTTGTTCAGAATCCAGTTCCTCAAAGCTTTACTTTTTCTGTCTTTCCTTCACCGTCTCTTGGGTCGAGTGACTGACTGTCTTTTACAGCAGAGCTGCCGTTATCTCCCTCCGCAGGGGAATTCCAGCATTTCTCCATCTGTCACAGCACAGCAACAGGTGTGGGCAGGATGGATGTTGCTGAGTGTGACTGCACATGTCCTACCTCTTTGACGACACTCTCTTGTCCTTTGGACAGTCCTGGAAATGCACTGTCTGGAAATGCAGGGCATCTGAAGGACAGTCTTGGTCTTCAATGATGAGCTGAACCCAAAGAATTGAAGGACTGAAGAGATCAAAGTGGGAAATTCCTCAGACTGAATGTCACACACACACAATATTCCAACTGTAACCAGTAGAAAAGGATAAAGTAGAATGGGAGTGGACAAAGGCTCATCTCTCGAGGTTTCTAATTTACCTGCAGAGTGAGTGCTGCACCATCCCAGGGGCAGCTCCTGTGAATGGAATGTTTCGTGCTCTTGTGCTGATCTCTGTGAGTGTGCAGAATGTGTCTGATTTCAGGCCAGTGCTGGGTACAAGAACAACAACTTATATTTATATTGCACCTTCAACCTAATAAAATGTTCCAAGGCGCTTCACAGGAGCATTATAAAACAAAGCATGATACATAGCCACATAAGGAGATATTCGGTCAGATGACCAAAATCTTGGTCAATGAAGTAGGTTTTAAGGAGTGTCTTAAAGGAGGAAAGTGAGGTGGAGAGGTAGAGAGCTGTTAGAATCAGAGGACCTTAAACAGCAGGAGAGAGGGTTTAGGATGGAAAAGGAGCAACAGATGGCCATGGATGGACGTGCACAGCAAGAAGCTCTCTTGGGAGCTGACTGCCCAGGAGCCATCTTACACTGGTATGTGAATGAGGTAGATAAAGAGTAAACCTCCCTCTACAGTGTCACAGCAAACACTCCCATGGCAGGTACAGCCCAAGTTAAATACAGTGTAAAAGCCTCCAAATTGGCTCACCAATCACAGCCAACTCAGTTACAGCTTGTGTTAAACACAATGTACAAACTCTCTGACACTAACCAATGACACACACCAGCTCAGGTACAGCATGGTAAGCAGACAGATCAAAAATCCCTCTACATGTCAGTGTCAAGTCCTCCCAGGTGAGGTATAGACTCACTTTACACACGGTTTAAACTACAGTCAACTTGTTGCATCAAAGTCCGAGATTCATCGTTAGACTGTCACCTCGGCAAAATCCTGGACTGATGGGAATCTCAGTAAAGTTCCTCACCTTTACAAATCATTGAAGCTGCTGTTTCATCCCATCCTCAATACTGAGGGTCTTGGAGCCACCAGATCTGCTCTGTGAACCCAGAGACCTTTCTCCAGTCCCAGTTAGTGTGGTGATGATTCAACTTCTCTCTCCAGCTTCCTGAGATACTGTTCACTCCAAGAATCTTTAGCATTAAAGTTATTAATATTAATTCTAGAATCTGTAACTTTAATACAGTGAGACTGTGTCTGAATATGATTATATTTAATTTGAATATATTTGTAATGAATGGCATTTGTTTGAATTACTTACTTTAATATGAAATTGTTCTTTTCTTTCCATTTCCCTATTGATATGGTCTAAAGTCACTCACAGTGTCAGCTGCCGACTCCAGCTCCTCCCTCAGTAACTCCACTGATGTGGAACCAGGGCTGTAAACCCGCCTCCAACTGACATCACAAAGGAGCCAGGAGCCAATCACACAGCAGCCAGAATTATGTCACAAAGCAGCCCGAGTCTCTCCCACTCAAGGGGAAGGGGGTGGGGTGGTTACAGGGTCAAATGACCAGACTCTGCCGCAGACAAAGAGACGTTACACCACAGAAGGCAGACCATTGGCTGCCTTCTCCCATCTCCTGATTTTGATAGAATAAATAAGGAGAAACTGTTTCTACTGGTGAAAGCTCTGGTAACCAGAGGACACAGGTTGAAGGTGATTGGCAAAAGAACCAGAGGTGACATGAGGAAATATTCTTTCACACAGTGAGTTGTTATGATCTGGAATGCATTGTCCAAAAAAGGTGATGGAAGCAAATTGAATAGCAGCATTCAAAAGAGAATTAGATAAATACTTAGTGGGGAAAAATACAGAGTGATAAGGAAAGAGCAGAGGAGTGGGATTAATTGGATAGCTCAAGTAAAGGGCTGACACAAGCACAATGGCTACCTCTTGTGCTATGATTCTATATTCCTCCCTGTTTTCATTAGTTGCTTATAAGAGATATTCCAGCTCATCACACTGTTTTTAGTTTAGAGATACAGCACTGAAACAGGCCCTTCGCCCCACCGCGTCTGTGCCGACCACCAACCACCCATTGAAACTAATCCTACACAAATTCCATATTCCTACCACATCCCCACCTGTCCCTATATTTCCCTACCACCTACCTATACTAGGGGCAATTGCTAATGGCCAATTTATCTATCAACCTGCAAGTCTTTGGCATGTGGGAGGAAACCGGAGCACCCGGAGGAAACCCACGCAGACACAGGGAGAACATGCAAACTCCACACAGGCAGTACCCAGAATTGAACCCGGGTTGTTGGAGCTGTGAGGCTGCGGTGCTAGCCACTGCGCCACTGTGAGAATATTATAGGGTAATGCATGTATGGGACACAATAATTCGGGGGCACGTCAGTATAAAATCATACAGAGGCCAAATTCAATGCATAACATTCAATAGGTATCAGAGCATCACATTTCAGATTGAGATGCACCAACAGCTGAGGAGAGGATTTAAACATCCTCTGCAGTGATTATCACCCTGTTATTAAATACAGAGCGGAAGGGAAAGAGCAAGTGAGTGGGATTAATTGGATAGCTCAACTAAAGGGCTGACACAGGTACGATGGGCTGAATGGCCTCCTCCTATTCTGTGTGTTTATATGATCCTCTATTTTTTCATTCATTGCTGAGAAGAGATATCCCAGCACATCACACTGTGGGAATGTTGTAGAGCCATGCATGTATGGGACACAATCATCCTGGGTCACATCAGTATCAAATCATACAAGGGCCACAATCATTAGGTGCAATTTCAAAACATATCATTCAATAGGTATCAGAGTATCACATTTCAGATTGAAATGCACCAACAGCCGAGGAGAGGATTTAAACATCCTCTGCAGTGATTATCACCCTGTTATTACAGTCCTGCAGACTGTTAACTGGGAAGACAGACACTTCACCACTTTGTAACTGCAGCTTGTTGGCACCAATGTCAGCAACCTCATTCCCTAATCCAAGAGACTCCATGACCAGTGAGCTCCGCTGGATACAGACGGTGTCATTGAGCGGCAGAATCAAATCCTCATTTAACATCACAATATCATTTTAGTTTGTCAGGAAGGGTACTTGTAGAATGTATTACTTCAGTGCTGGAGAGATTGGGATGATTGGCCCCTTCAACAGGCTTCCAGTCAAAGGTACTGACAGGGTTAATGGGGAAGTTGCTACATTGGTGTACTTGTCCATAGATCACTGAAGGCAGCAGTGCAGGTAGATAGGGTGGTTAGGAAGGTATATGGGATACTTGCCTTTATTAGCTGAGGCATAGAATATAAGAGCAGGGAGGTTATGATGGAGCTGTATAAAATGCTAGTTAAGCCACAGCTGTAGTACTGTGTACAGCTCTGGGTACCACACTAAAGGAAGGATATGATTGCTCTGGAGAGGGTGCAGAGGAGATTCACCAGGATGTTGCCTGGGCTGGAGCATTTCAGCTATGAAGAGAGACTGAAAAGTCTTGGGTTGTTTTCCTTAGAGCAGAGAAGGCTAAGGGGAGACATGATTGAGGTTTACAAAATTATGAGGGGCATTGATAGGTTAGATAGGAAGAGACTTTTTCCCTTCGTGGAGGGGTCAATAACCAGGGGGCATAGATTTAAGGTAAGGGGAAGCAGGTTTTGAGGGGAACTGAGGAAAGTTTTTTTTTTTTACCCAGACGATGGTTGGAATCTGGAACGCACTGCCTGAAGGGGTGGTGGAGGCAGGAACCCTAACAACATTTAAGAGGTATTTAGATGAGCACGTGAAACGTCATAGCATACAGGGCTACGGGCCAAGTGCTGGAAAATGGGATCAGAATAGTTAGGTGTTTGATGGCCAGCACAGACACGATGGGCCAAAGGACCTGTTCTGTGCTGTATAACTCAATGACACGATGACTCCATCTGTCAATCATTATTGGAGTTGAGTTCCGAGATCCACTTTACCAGGCAACCCAACTTTGCAGCATTGGGGAATGAATTAAACTCAATTAGATGGAAAGTGATCCAATAAAACACATTCAGGTGGAAGGAATGTATCTGATTCATTCCTCTGCTGTGAGTTCACAGTTTGTTAGAAGGAGGGGAAGAGTTGTTGGGTTAATATTAGTAACTGTCTAATTTCAGGATTGATTGTTTCATGGCTAGAATGCAGAGAATGGGAGTTATGGAGAAGCTCTCATCTGTTCCCTTTGCCTTGGGTTATTTGTTGATCCTGTCCTAGTGGACTGTGAGTGTAATTTCTGCCGCTCCTGTATTGTGTCCTACAGACAGGTGCAGGGAGGGTCTGTCTGTTGCCCCCAGTGTGGTGAAGATGCTGCAGAGCAGACCCTGCAGCCCAACTGTGTATTGAGGAATGTGATGGACAAGATTTTCAGGCTGACTGGTTTGCTGGAGGTGAATGAGGAGGAGAGGCGTCTGTGCCAGGAACACCAAGAGAAATTGTCCCTGATCTGTGAGACGGATGAGATGTTCATCTGCCTGGTGTGCAGGGACTTGAAACTTCACAAGCAGCACAAATTTATAGAGAATTGAATTCATCACAACATGCAAGGTATGGGATCCCTTCTCAACGGTGAGAATGGTGATGGGGGAATGGTGGAAATGTACTACTCAGTCAGTACATGAAGGTGGACTGGGGTCTCCTGTATACTTTATCATGGGGTAATTCTGTCTTCTCTTCTACTTAGTAACTTCACAGAACTAGTCTTGTATCCAAGTATCACAGTTCAATACACTTCCTTCCTGTCTCCCCTGCAGAATAAAGGAGTTGCTTTCTTAAACTCACTAAACCAGAAAGTGGTCTCTTTGAAAGATGCGCTGCAGAAACAAGGACTTGAGATTGCACACACTAAAGTAAGTTGGTCTGATCTACCTGTGTCCAGAAAGGTTTACAATCTGCAGTCACTGTGTGTGTGTTGTGGCTGTTACACAGGCTAATATCTGCATGACAATGACTACACCTGTTGTTTTGGTAAGTCCCAAGATTGTAAAAGGTGTATTATCAATGCCAGATTTCTTTCAATGTGGCAGCCATTTTACATGTGCTAGCGAAATAAATAAATTACTAATTAAATAGTTTCTGAGGCTGTTTTGAAGGAGGGGTATCAGTTGGGGCATTGGGAGGAATCTCTGCTCTTTTTAATATTGCCAAGGGATCTTTCACATCCAGACAGGGCCTTGAGTTAACATCTTATCCAAAAGGCAGCACCTACACCAGTGCAGCGCTCCCTCAGTGTTGCCCATCTGAGAGTGCAGTGCTTCAGCAGGTCTCGGCCTAGATCATGTGCTGAAGTCTAAGTCATGGGTTCAAGATCCACTCTATTCATAGAGGCTACCAAATTGGCCAAGGCTCCAGGCTGTGGATTTCACTTTTTTTAGTTTGGAGAATGTGTAGGAATTAATTTTTTTGGTCTGGAAATCAGTGTCAATCATGTTGAATTCTGAAGTTTGTTCCTTTCCTTAAGGAAATGGGGTTTAATCTGATCTACCATGTTACACAGCAGTTTGCTGACCACCAGTTCCTCAATGACCAAGAGCAACATGATGGAAAGGCTGGAAGCTCAGGTGGAAAGTAACTTGACAAATGGAAAGAAACCTGACAGAAATGCACACGATACTCTTCTCCCCTGAGCTGGATATCACTAACATTTGAGGCCAAACTGAATCAAAGTGATCTCTCTGCAGGTCCACACTGTGCTCTTTTCTTCTCCCTCCTCACTTCTGTTTGATTAAATTGAAAGGTATCTGCCCCCTCCCAGTGGCTCATTGTTATGGCGATGGTGGACATCTGTAACTTAGCTTCCAAGTTGCTCGACAACAAAGGGAAACCTAAGCCAGGGTTTCTGTTGCTGACGTCCATTCGTTTTACTTAGTTTATGCTATTGCACCTCACTTTTTCTTACCAAATGCATTGTTTTACATTTGTGTTCAATTTCATCAAATATGTGTCTGCCCGTTTTACCAGTTCATGTCCTGTCACTATCCTCCTCACTTGTGTTTACTACATTTGAACTTTGAAACAATGCCCTGTCGAACCAACTCCAAATCATTGTGAAAAAGAGCGGGTTCCTAATACTGACCCCTGGGGGACACCACTGTATAGCCTCCCTCCAGACTGAAAAACAACCATTCACCATTACTCTCTGCTTTCTGTCTCTTAGCCAATGTTGTATTCATGCATCCACTGTCCCTATTAATCCAAGTCAATTATCTGGTACTTTATCAAAATATTCTAAACCTGCATCTTTCTGGGTTTTTTTTACTTTTTATTACACAATAGCAGAGTAAATCCATCTGGCTGATGGGTGACTGACCCCAGCTCCAGAATCTACAGTTGTTCACATTGGGCTGATCTCTCTGATTTGCCTGATCTGTCTGTGCAATGGTTCCTGGCTTTTCCCTCCACCTCTCTGTCTAGAAATCCATTCCACGTGTCCTCTTTGAGTGAAGAACTTCCTGACCATCGGATATTTAACTTCACCCGGTTTAGCCTGTCACTTTGTCATAATTTACCTTTCATTCATCCTGATCCGTCTCTAAATGCCACCCATTGTATCATGAACTTCCCTGCTCTCACCGGCACCCTGCTTAGGCGCCTCAACAGTCACCAGTGTTTCCTTCTTCCGTCTTGCCTTTACTGATTTATATATTTGAAGGGTCAAAGGGCTTTAAAAAGAATTCTGACCAAATCCTTTACTATCTAGAAGGACAGGGGCAGCAGACACATGGGAACACCACCAATTGCAAGTTTCCCTCCAAGCCACACACCATCCTGACTTAGAACTAAATCGCCGTTCCTTCACTGTCACTGGGTCAAAATCATGAACTCCCTCCCTAACAGTACTGTGGGTCTACAAACATCACATCGACTATAGTGCTTCAAGAAAGCAGTTCACCACAATCTTCTCGAGGGCAATTAGGGATCGGCAATAAATGCTGGCCTTGGCAGTGATGTCCACATCCCATTAAAGAATCAGATTCTGGCTTTTTGATTCATTCTCATGTCTGTATTAATCTTAGATTATTAAATAACCGTGTTCAAAGAGAACTTAATCTAAAGTGGGATAATATGAGACCAAATCGATGAAGCTTCAGTGAAGTGATGAAATCTGTTGGGAATGTGTGCCCTGGGTACATTGAGTGTGGAATCAATGAGAATGTACTGTCCCAAGTTGGTTTTCACCTCGCCCAGTTTAATTCACTTCAGCGTGCTTTTGTGTTCCATGAAGCTGCAACAACAAACTAACATTGTTTCTGTTTTCTCTTCAAGGAGGTTAGTTCTTGGAGGGACAGGTATGTATTGTCAATAATGAACTATTGCTGATGTAGCAGCTCCACATCCCACTGTGTTCTCTAGTCTGAATCCTGTAGTGTTAATTCACTTCATACAAAACTGGCTTTTATTGCAGGGGCTTGGAGTACAAGAGGAAGGAAGTCTTGCTGCAATTGTACAGGGCTTTGGTGAGACCACACCTAGAGTGATGTGTGCGGTTTTAGTCGCTGTGTACCAAAGGAGCTTTTTGCCTTAAACAAGGTGCAACAAAAGTTCATGGATTTAATTTCTAGCATGAGAGGGTTGTCTTATGAGGAGAGACTGAGTAAATTGGGCCCATACTGACTGGAGTTTAAAAAAATGCCAACTGATCTCAGAATCTTCTTTTTCAATGATGGGGTATGACAGGCTGGGTGCAGAGGGGCAGCCATGTAGGAGTAAGATGAAGAGCAATTTCTTCACTCGGTGTTGTTTCTCTACCCCTGAGGGCTGTGGATACTCAGTCACTGAGTATATTCAAGGCTGAGATTGATTAGATTTTGGGACTCTAAGGGATCGAGGATATGGGGATGAGAAAAAGTGGAGTTGAGGGTCAGCTGTGGTCTTATTGAATGGCGGTGCAGGCTCAAGGGGGTGTATAGCCTACTCCTGCTCCTAGTTCTTGAAGTTCTTCTGTCCTGGTGTTCTCCAACAGGTATTAATGTTAGCAGTTTTTCTGAAGAGACGCCCACTGCTATGTCTGGGAATGTGTGCCTGGGGACATACAAAGTGCACACTTAGGAGAGAAATAAAGGAAATTATCCATCCAGGTAAATGAATGAATAACATTGCTTCCACCAGTAATCCTGTATCCAGATCAACAGGGGTGATCTGAATCCCAGCCTGTGTTCAGTTGTAGATTATTCTTTCCCAAGTTGTGTCTGTAGAATTCACTTGCAGGGTTAGTGGTTTGACACAGAAGCTGTCGACATTCGAGGTTAGGTTGGTGAGGTGGATGAAGGGATGTGTGATTAGGACTATTCCCTCATGGAGGGTGGACGGTGGGGTGGGGGGGCAAATACTAATATGAACTGGCTGAGCTGACTGTAACTTGTATGTGGGAGGGTGGCAGGAATTTTATTTAAACCCTTTACACTTTATAGCATTTAAATACAGTCCCCACTGCTTACAGTTTGTGCTAATGCATTTTTCCCACTATAGGTAGTAGATGGCTTGTCCCAAAGTTGTGACTCTAAATCTAAAAATGGGCACACTTTTCTTCAAGGGAACCTGTAAAGTGATTTATGCCTTTAACCCCTTATAGAGACTAAACCAAATCAGGAGTACATCTCTATGAATCTCCTTTAAGTTCAAATCAGACAAATTCTCAGACACATGGGGAGGCGGTGGCGTAATGGTATTGTCACTGGACTAGTTACCCAGAGACCCAGGGTATTGCTCTGGGGACATGGGTTCGAATCCCACCACAGCAGAAGGTAGAATTTGAATTCAATTAATAAATCTGGAATTAAAAAGCTAGTCTAATGATGGCCATGAAATCATTGTCGATTTGTTGTAAAAACCCATCTGGTTCACTAATGTCCTTCAGGGAAGGAAATCTGCTGTCCTTACCTGGTCTGGCCGACATGTGACTCCAGACTCACAGCAATGTGGTTGACTCTTACATGCCCTCTGAAATGGCCTAGCAAGCCACTCAGTTGTATCTAACTGCTACGAAGTCAATAAAAAGGAATGAAACCGGACGGACCACCCGGCATCGACCTAGACACCAGAAACGACAACGGCAAACCCAGCCCTGTCGACACTGCAAAGTCCTCCTTACTAACATTGGGGACTTGTCCCAAAGTTGGGAGAGCTGTCCCACAGACTAGTCAAGCAACAGACTGATGGTCATACTCACGGAATCATACCTGACAGACAATGTCCCAGACACTGCCATCACCATTCCCGGGTATGTCCTGTCCCACCGGCAGTGCAGAGGTGACGGCACAGTGGTATACAGTAGGGAGGGAGTTGCCCTGGAAGTGCACAACATCGACTTTGCATCCCATGAAGTCTAATGGCATCAGGTCAAACATGGGCAAGGAAACCTCCTGCTGATTACCACTTACCGCCCTCCCTCAGCTAATGAGTCAGTACTCCTCCATGTTGAACAACACTTGGAGGAAGCACTGAGGGTGGCAAGGCACAGAATGTACTCTGGGTGGGGGACTTCAATGTCCATCCCAAGAGTGGCTCGGTAGCACCACTGCTGACTGAGCTGGTCAAGTCCTAAAGGACATATCCACCACCGACGCACAGTGGCAGCAGTGCGTACCATCTACAAGATGCACTGCAGCAACGCACCAAGGCTCCTTAGACAGCACCTTCCAAACACCCAACCTCTACCAACTAGAAGGACAAGGGCAGCAAATGTATGGGAGCACCACCAACTGCAAGTTCCCCTCCAAGTCGCACACCATCCTGACTAGGAACTATATCGCCGTTCCTTCACTGTCACTGGGTCAAAATCCTGGAATTCCCTTCCTAACAGCACTGGGGTGTACCTACCCCCACATAGACTGCTGCAGTTCAATAAGGCAGCTCACCACCACCTTCTCAAGGCAATAAATGCTGGCCTAGCCAGCGACGCCCACATCCCATGCATAAATTAAAAAAACTTATTTGGATCCAAAGAATTGTACTTTCTTTCCCTCAAAGAAAGATACTAAAAGAGAATATTACCATTTGTCGGGTGGCCTATTTAAAAAAATTATTGTGGCTGTCAAGTATCCCAGATATTATAAGGGTCTGGGAAGTCTGTTCAATATGCATCTCTCCACTTAGAGACACGGAGAGGGGGCTCCTTGTAGTTGTATACAGGATGCAACATGAGACAATTTATTAACTTTTTTTTATAGATTTATTAAAGAATTTAACATGCAACCACTTCTAAGTGGATAAATATAACACTATCAAATATTACTAAAAGATGTAACTCCTAATCTTATTTCTAACCTATAACCAAAAGTTTAACCTTGCTAATGTTACAGCAAAATATTTTAGAATATCCATAAATTTAAAGTGAACTTTTTTACCTTAAATTCCCCGTAGTTGAGAAGCATTGTTGAGGATTCAACATTTCTAATCTTTGCTTCATAACCTCCTTAGGTTTATACTGTTTCTGAAGTGTCATCTGACTTTTAACATATAGGTGTTATCTTCCTGTGTGTTTTTCTTTTGCTTTTTAAAATCCATACCTTGAACTACTATCTCCACTTAATGGTTTACTGGAACTCTCCTGCTCTTGAGGATGTGAGCATTTATCTGGTCAAAATGTTGATAATTGTGTTTATTTGACTATTTTAATTGCCTTTTTTATGGTAGGTTGGACTTCCCTTGTTGGTCAATCTGTCGACATTTACTAACACCATCAATTATTTTAAATTTATGGTATCTCTTACTGATATCACATGGGATATTTCAATGTGTGTGTTTATCCTCCAAGACCCGAGCTACAGAAACACTGAAATGGATTTTCCAACTTAAGTTTGTAGCAGGGACCTTGAAATTTCTAAGTCTGCCTTCTTAAAGGGGAATGCCAATGAGTCTTGAAAACCTGACCAGCCACTCAATCTTTAATTCTAAAAGGTATAATGCATTAACTATTTCTAAATTTTACCTAATGAAGCCTGATACCTATATTCCATCATACCTGTGTGTACTTCACATAGAAAAGGCACACTCTGAATCTTTGACACCTGTTTGTAACTTTATCACAAAAATGTCCTGTTCAAGGACAGCAGAGTATTCAACTCCACAGAAGCTTGGCAGGGGGAGCAGATGACAAAACAAATTGCAAAGGTTAAAAATAGTCTATTGATTACAACAAAACAAGCTGAACTGATTGGTTGGGCTGGTGTAGTGTAATTTACTGAGACACTCACTGTAAGCAGGTGGAGCCTCCACACTGAACATCCTGTTTCTGCACTGAAAGAGCTGGTGTGTGGAACACATTAATCAGTGACTTTGTAATTGACGATGGCAGCAATGGAAATTGATCAGTGCTCTTTGCCCAGTTGAAGTGGTGCGGACTGTGTGTCTTTTACTGAGGCCGGTGGGGCTGCTGTTCTTCTACTCGGCCAGTTTGTGGGGAACTGGGTCACAGCAGTTGGGTGGAAATGCTTGGTGATTTCTGACCCCTCCCCATGCTCAGATTTCTGAGCAACTCTTTTTTTTTTATTGATCAGAAATGAAATCTGTTTTACAATGTGAAGTGATCTTTTATAATGTCCTTAACATTTTTCACATTGGACAGTGTCCTCTCTCTGAAGGGAGGAAAATGGTGTAATATTTGACCTGTAGTCCATCCCACCTGATGCCAAGGATTCTCCGGAGGCAGCGAAGATGGAATGAATTGAGACGTCGCTCTTGGCTGACATACGTTGTCCAGGCCTCGCCGCCGTAGAGCAAGTACTGAGGACACAGGCTTGATACACGCGGACTTTTGTGTTCTGTGTCCGTGTGCCATTTTCCCACACTCTCTCTTGGCCAGTCTGGACATAGCAGTGGAAGCCTGTCCCATGCGCTTGTGGCAGGACCGTATCTCCAACACAGAAGTCCTAGAGGCAGCCAACATCCCCAGCTTATAGACCCTACTGAGCCAGCGGCGCTTGAGATGGCTTGGCCATGTGAGCCGTGTGGAAGATGGCAGGATCCCCAAGGACACATTGTACAGCGAGCTCGCCACTGGTATCAGACCCACCGGCCGTCCATGTCTCCGCTTTAAAGACGTCTGCAAACGCGACATGAAGTCCTGTGACATTGATCACAATTCGTGGGAGTCAATTGCCAGTGATCGCCAGAGCTGACGGGCAGCCATAAAGGCGGGGCTAAAGTGTGGCGAGTCGAAGAGACTTAGCAGTTGGCAGGAAAAAAGACAGAAGCGCAACGGGAGAGCCAACTGCGAAACAGTCCTGACAACCAATTTTATCTGCAGCACCTGTGGAAGAGCCTGTCACTCTAGAATTGGCCTTTATAGCCACTCCAGGCACTGCTCCACAAACCACTGACCACCTCCAGGTGCTTACCCATTGTCTCCCGAGACAAGGAGGCTAAAGAAGAAGAATTCCATTCCACCCAGAGTTCCAATTAAAGTGGGATTCTCTCCATTCCAGTAAAGGAACAATTGGCTCATTCCCCCTCCCCCAAGACTCAATCACTGTCCTCTCTTGGTCATCCACCGACGAGAGGGAACTCCAGTAACCCATGGACTTTGTTCTGCAGTTCTGCTTGCCCTGACCCTGGACTCTCGAACAGTAAACCCTTGGCTGCTGCTGTCTGCTGATCTGACCAGTGTGACTGCCATCGATACCAAACAGCTGCTTCCTGACAGCCTGGCCAGGTTCGATCTGTGTCACCATCCTGGCTGCTGTGGGTTTTATGGCAGGGATGCACTACTGGGAGGTGAAGGTGAGCGACCAGTCCAAATGGGACCTGGGCGTGGCCAGAGTCCATTAACAGGAAGGGAGACATCGCTTTGAAACCCGAGAATGGATACCTGGCACTGTCCCTGAGCAATGGAGAGCAGTACTGTGTTCAAACTTCACTGACAGTCACCTTGCTGGCTCTGAGGAGGAAGCCCAGCCACACATGAGTTTACCTGGACTACGAGGGAGGCCAAGTGTCCTTTTACAATGCTGCTGACTTGTCTCAATTCTACACTTTTACAGAGACTTTTTTTTTAATTTCCAAAATATACTTTATTCATAAAAATCTGTAAAAATTACATTCCGAAACAGTTTAATACAGCATCAAGTCAAAAAATACAAACAGTGCAAAGATGATCGGTTTCCTTCAATACAATCATGAGTTGCCTCACAACCCTTCCATTTCATTGTCATGCCATATACATTTTTACATTTGCAGCACACAGAATTTTCCCGATACAGTTCGAGGTGTTTTCCATGGACCCAGCCCCTCAGTTCAGCTTGGTGGGGGGACCTTACACTGTGGTCTTTCCCCATTGAGCCTTTGCTGCGGCTGCCCCAAGCGTTAGTGCGTCCCTCAGCACGTAGTCCTGGACCTTGGAATGTGCCAGTCTGCAACATTCGGTGGTGGACAACTCTTTGCGCTGGAAGACCAGCAAGTTTCGGGCAGACCAAAGGGCGTCTTTCACCAAATTGATAGTCCTCCAGCAGCAGTTGATGTTTGTCTCGGTGTGCGTCCCTGGGAACAGCCCGGAGAGCACAGACTCCTGTGTTACAGAGCTGCTTGGGATGAACCTCGACAAAAACCACTGCATCTCTTTCCACATTTGTCAAGAGAATGTTCCCTTTCTTTTGCCCCTGTTTGAATGACACTGGTGACAATGGTGCTCCTCTCTCAGTAGTTTTCTTGAGGTGACTGTGTCTTTAAAGATCTGTTCAGCTCTGGCTGCTCCTGGCTAGGTTGGTGTATAATTAAAAACACTTTACTGAGAATGTGTAACCGTGGTTGTGAGACTGGGAGGAGTGGACTATTAGAATTGTCTTTCTAACCTCATCTGCATTGCCCATTCTCTACTGTGAGAACCTAGTGGGACAGGGAATGTGTATTGACCAAACTCTACTGTCCATCCAATACACATTCCCTGTCCCACTCGGTTTACACTCATGATGTTTCAGTGTACCTGTGTCAGAGGAATCCACATCTCTGCTCCAATGAAATAGAAGCTTCATAAATTTCATCCTTGACAAATACACAAATTGCTTCTGATATTTTTTTCACTCCCTTGTGTCCCATTCGCAGCTATACACTGCAAAGTATTTGATGCCCCTTGATCTCTCTCTCTCTGCAGCGGTATATGGATTTTGAGCTCATTGATGCAACTACTGGCTGTGAACAGTTGCCCTTAGCCTAAAAGGGAGTGGGGAATTCAGGCATTGAACCCACTACCTCTCATGTAAAGCAACTGTTTTACCATTTGAGCTAATTCCCAGTCTCTGATGGCATCTTACTCGAACTTTCAGGAGCCCTTCAGCATCCACCTTCATGTTACTCTCTGACCAGCAGTGAAATCCTGCTTCGGGTTGACCCGCTGTCTGAACACATTAAATGCTTTGCTTGATCCGAGCAGCAGCAGGCGAGCACTGGCTGCACCGAAAGACACAATAATGATGGAAGAAGCCGAGAAGAGCCCGAACTTGAAGCAAGTGAGGTGACTGGAAACTAGCAGCTGCCCAGAGTGTGAGGGAGCAGTTGAGAGCCCTGTCTGACTGACAGAGACTTCTTTTGCTTTCAAGCGAGTGCTGAGTGGCAGGGACCCCATGACTGCATCTTGTTCTCCGACCGGTATTCAGTTTTGAATACTGGTGAGAATGTTGGTTTCTCGGGGGATTACAGGCAGAGCCAGGTTTATGGCACCATAGGTGGCTTAGCTGCACAGTGAGGGAGGGAGAGAAAGTGCAATTGAGGTAGGGGTTTGATAGTGAGGGGGAACAGACAGGCACTTCTGATGCAGACGTGACTCCAGGATGTTATGTTCCCTCCATGGTGCCAAGGTCCAGGATGTCACTGAGTGGCTGCAGGACATTCTGCGGGGGTGGGTGAACAGCCAAAGGTCATGGTCCTTATCAGTACCCATGACACAGACAAAAAGAGGGATGAGGTTCAAAAAGCAGAGTTTAGGTAGCTAGAAGAGAGATTGAAAAGCAAGACCTTGAAGGTAGTAATCTCCAGATTACTGCTACTGAGTACAGAAATAAGATAAAGCTGATGAATGCATGGCTGGAGAGATGGTGCAGGATAAAGGGCTTTAGATTCCTGGGGCATTGAACCTGGTTCTGGGGGAGATTGGACCTGTGCAAGCTGGATGAATTGCACCTCAACAGAACTAGGACCAATATCCTTGCAGGGGGTTTTGCTAGTGCTGTTGGGGAGCATTTAAACTAGCCTGGGAGGGGGATAGGAAACTGACAGCAGATTTGGAAGGGAAAGAAGAAAATGTGGAAATGGAAGACTGATAATGCTCGCAAGGCAAAGGAATAAAAAGCTGGAAGGTAGACAACAAGGGCGTTTGGCTGTACTCATTTTTGTGTTATAGTCTTTCTTGGATGTTTCTTGGATGTACTTTGCATCAGTATTCACCAAAGAGAGGGACTTGGTGGATGATGAGCCGAGGGAAGGGAGTGTAGATAGTCTCAGTCATGTCATTATCAAAAAGGAGGAGGTGTTGGGTGTCTTGCAAAGCATTAAGGTAGATAAGTCCCCAGGGCCTGATGGGATCTACCCCAGAATACTGAGGGAGGCAAGGGAAGAAATTGCTGGGGCCTTGACAGAAATCTTTGCATCCTCATTGGCTACAGGTGAGGTCCCAGAGGACTGGAGAATAGCCAATGTTGTTCCTTTGTTTAAGAAGGGTGGCAAGGATAATTCAGGAAATTATAGGCCGGTGAGCCTTACGTTAGTGGTAGGGAAATTATTAGAGAGGATTATTTGGGACAGGGTTTACTCCCATTTGGAAACAAATGAACTTATTAGCGAGAGACAGCATGGTTTTGTGAAGGGGAGGTCGTGTCTCACTAATTTGATTGAGTTTTTTGAGGAAGTGACGAAGATGATTGATGAAGGAAGGGCAGTGGATGTTATCTATATGGACTTTAGTAAAGCCTTTGACAAGGTCCTACATGGCAGACTGGTACAAAAGATGAAGTCACACTGGATCAGAGGTGAGCTGGCAAGATGGATACAGAACTGGCTCAGTCACAGAAGACAGAGGGTATCAGTGGATGGGTGTTTTTCTGAATGGAGGGGTGTGACTAGTGGTCTTCCGCAGGGATCAGTGCTGGGACCTTTGCTGTTTGTAGTATATATAAATGATTTGGAGGAAAATGTAGCTGGTCTGATTAGTCAGTTTGCAGACGACACAAAGGTTGGTGGAGTTGCGGATAATGATGAGGATTGTCAGAGGACACAGCAGGATATAGATCGGTTGGAGACTTGGGCGGAGAAATGGCAGATGGAGTTTAATCCGGACAAATGTGAGGTAATGCATTTTGGAAGCACTAATGCAGGTGGGAGGTATACAGTAAATGGCAGAACCCTTAGCAGTATTGACAGGCAGAGAGATCTGGGCGTACAGGTCCACAGGTCACTGAAAGTGGCAACACAGGTGGATAAGGTAGTCAAGAAGGCATACGGCATGCTTGCCTTCATCAGTCGGGGCATAGAGTATAAAAATTGGCAAGTCATGTTGCAGCTGTACAGAACCTTAAGTTAGGCCACATTTAGAATATTGCATGCAATTCTGGTCGCCACACTACCAGAAGGACGTGGAGGCTTTGGAGAGGGTACAGAGGAGGTTTGCCAGGATGTTGCCTGGTCTGGAGGGCATTAACTATGAGGAGAGGTTGGATAATCTTGGATTGTTTTCACTGGAACGATGGAGGTGGAGGGGCGACATGATAGAGGTTTACAAAGTTATGAGCGACATGGACAGAGTGGATAGTCAGAAGCTTTTTCCCAGGGTGGAAGAGTCAGTTACTAGGGGACATAGGTTTAAGGTGAGAGGGGCAAAGTTTAGAGGGGATGTGCGAGGCACGTTTTTACACAGAGGGTGGTGAGTGCCTGGAACTTGCTGCCAGGGGAGGTGGTGGAAACAATACGATAGCGACGTTTAAGAGACATCTTGACAAATACATGAATAGGAAGGGAATCGAGGGATATGAGCCCCAGAAGTGCAGAAGGTGTTAGTTTAGGCAGGCATCAAGATCGGCGCAGGCTTGGAGGGCCGAATGGCCTGTTCCTGTGCTGTACTGTTCTTTGTTGTTTGTTCTTAGCCGTGTTGGCAAGACCAGCATTTGTTGCCCATCCCGAATTGCCCTTGAAGGTGATGAGTTGCCTTTTTGAACCACTGCAGTGCATCTGGTGCAGGTACTCTCTGTGCTGTTGGGGAGGGAGTTCCAGGAATTTGACCCAGTGACAGTGAAGGAATGGTGATATAGTTCCAAGTCAGGGTGGTGTGTGGCTTGGAGGGGAACTTGCAGGTGGTGGTGTTCCCATGCATCTTCTTTCCTTGTCCTTCTAGGTGGTAGAGGTTGTGGGTTGGGAAGGTGCTGTTGAAGGAGTCTTGGTGAATTGCTGCAGTGCATCTTGTAGATGGTACACACGACTGCCACTGTGTACCAGTGGTGGAGGGAGTGAATGTTTAAGGTGGTGGATGAAGTGCCGATCAAGAGGACTGCTTTGTCCTGGATGGTGTCGAGCTTCTTGAGTGTTGTTGGAGCTGCGTCCATCCAGGCAAGTGGAGAGTATTCCATCACACTCCTGACTTGTGCCTTGTAGATGCTGAACAGGCTTTGGGGAGCTGAGTTACTCACTGCAGAATTCCCAGTCTCTGACCTGCTCTTGTTGCCACAGTATTTATGGTCCAGTTCAATTTCTGGTCAATGGTAACCCCCAGGATGTTGCTCGTCGGGGTTTCAGCAATTGGTAATGCTGTTGAATGTCAAGGGGAGATGGTTACATTCTCTCTTGTTTGAGATAGAATTGGACAAATTAACCCATTGGGCTCAGGGGCAGAGCCACAATGGATTCTTTGTGTTTTTTTAAGCAGGTGACGGCAAGTTCCAAGGCCACATGAGAACTGATGCCACAGCAAGAGATCCAGCAGCTTTAAGAATTTAAAAACTTAATTGCAGACATCAAATGTCACAGCATCTTTATCAATGAGACAAAGTGCTTGAGAAGGAGAGATAGTTGCAAGCATTTCTGTCTTTAATGTAACAAATGCAATACCACCAAGTCTGGGCATAAGAAATTGGAATCAATAAACACAATGTAATTGATATGTGTGGTCATTTAAAGCACTCAAAGGGAAATTTATCTGATATTTAGGAGGACAATCAACGTTTTAGAAAATAAAAAAACAGAACAGTCTAAGTGGTTTGCTGTGTTGGATATTAGCAATGGGTTCTGGTCCATACTGCTGGCACAAGAGGGTCAATATAAATTTGCGTTTGCGTTCCAGGGACAACAGGACGTATGGCTCCCAGGGAAAGGCACAGATATTGAAAGAAAAGGTTTATTATTTGAGAATAGTGATAACACAGGGAAAGCGTGAGACGGAGCGGATGCGAGTACAGACAATCCTCAAACTCCCCTTACCACAAGATACTAAGGCTCTGAGATCATTTTTGGGCCTTGTCGGGTATCGCAGGAACCTTACTGATGGATTTGACTTAAAGCCAGCCCCTTTATATAAAATCCTGAAAAGAACTACTATGTGCCTGGCGGACAATTTAATCTGCTGAGTATTTCCAGCATTTCTTGTTTTTGTTTCAGATTTTCAGCATCTGCAGTATTTTGCTTTTATTTTAGTGGACAATTTAATCTACCAGGGGTGTCAGGTTTTGACAGCAAAGGCCCTCCAGGGACCTTTTGTGTCAAAATCATTGAGGGGTGTGCAAGGGAAGGAGACATAAACGTAGTTTAGTGAATGACGCAGCCACAGTCCTTAATATTAATGATATCATAGAAAAGGTAAAGGAGGTCCACGACATTTCAAATAATGAAAGTGTTTGTAGTACATATGGTCCGTGGATGTTAGAACAAACGAAGAAAAATTGGAGGCAAATTGATGCAGGACAGGTACCAGTTTGGATAAATTACACCCAGTTGGAGGAATTACCTAGTCATACATAATAACATTACCACGTGCCAACTCAGAAAACCTAAGATATGGAAAGGTCAGGAGTGTGTAAATACAGGATCTATGAGTATTGGAGTAGTGTTGGGAATACCTGTAATTCTGAGAGATAAGTTAGGGATGCAATTACATGAAGTAGAAAATATAGGGGTGATAAGGGGAAAAGATTACATAAAATACCATGATATTTTACCCTACGTTATGGAAATTGGAAACGAGGTAGTTGGAACAACATTGTCTGAGTGTAGTCTGGAAAACCAGGTGGTCATATGTCCTCATCCTATATATAAAACGGCAGAATCAAAATGTGGGTTTAATGCCACTGTAAATTGCACCATGGAGACTAGGAAAGCATTGTCAGGGCTAACCCATGTGGCCTATATGGGAAAGGGGAGGTATTGCTTAACCACCACAGCGAAGGAGTACCAGTATGGACATAAACGGACTTGTCCGGTGAACAACAGTATGTTTCGTTACAACCCACGAATACCAACCAGAGTAGGGAAGATGGAGTTGGTAGATATACATAAACGAAAGAGAGAAACGAAACCTGTGACAAAGTATTAAGGAGGGTTTGACAAATTACCACCGGGAATATGAATATACTATTCAACTATTGTCCACACGCTTGGGTAAAGAGAGACAGCAGCTAGAAGTCATTGCTGTAGTATACTACAATCTGGAACAACAGTCGAAGATGCTACAAAATGAGATTGACGAGACAAACGATTCTACCTGGTGGAAGGACTTATGAAGTTGGGGGTCAAATGTGCAGATACACCCCTGGTTTAGAATTATCTCCCATGTCCTGATAGTGGTTTTGGGTATCAAGGCGTAATATGTGACATACTTAATTTGGAAACTTAGGAAATTAATTAGGCGATGTGAGAGGATGTATGAATACAGGATGGACAGCTACCTTAAAGACAATCAGTGTTCAAACTTGCTCTATAAAAGATAGACAATTAGTTATGCCACACGAGGGTGATTGTATAACCTATTCGTATATACTTTAAATTAATTAATGAATGGTCAACTTGCTCCAAGAATGAAATTGCAGCTGTATTGTGTTCGCACAATTGATTATGTAATCTTCTTCTTCTTTGGCCTCCTTATCTCGAGAGACAATGGGTAAGCGCCTGGAGGTGGTCAGTGGTCTGTGGAGCAGCGCCTGGAGTGGCTATAAAGGCCAATTCTAGAGTGACAGACTCTTCCACAGGTGCTGCAGAAAAATTTGTTTGTCGGGGCTGTTACACAGTTGGCTCTCCCCTTGTGCTTTTGTATTTTTTCCTGCCAACTGCTAAGTCTCTGCGACTCGCCACACCCCGCCTTTATGGCTGCCCGCCAGCTCTGGCGAACGCTGGCAACTGACTCCCACGACTTGTGGTCAATGTCACAGGACTTCATGTCGCGTTTGCAGACGTCTTTAAAGCGGAGACATGGACGGCCGATGGGTCTGATACCAGTGGCGAGCTCGCTGTACAATGCATCTTTGGGGATCCTGCCATCTTCCATGCGGCTCACATGGCCAAGCCATCTCAAGCGCTGCTGACTCAGTAGTGTGTATAAGCTGGGGAGGTTGGCCGCCTCGAGGACTTCTGTGTTGGAGATACGGTCCTGCCACCTGATGCCAAGTATTCTCCGGAGGCAGCGAAGAATTGAGACGTCGCTCTTGGCTGACATACATTGTCCAGGCCTCGCTGCCATAGAGCAAGGTACTGAGGGCACAGTCTTGATACACTCGGACTTTTGTGTTCCGTGTCAGTGCGCCATTTTCCCACACCCTCTTGGCCAGTCTGGACATAGCAGTGGAAGCCTTTCCCATGCGCTTGTTGATTTCTGCATCTAGAGACAGGTTACTGGTGATAGTTGAGCCTAGGTAGGTGAACTCTTGAACCACTTCCAGAGCGTGGTCGCCAATATTGATGGATGGAGCCTCACAGCTCCAGCGACCCGGGTTCAATTCTGGGTACTGCCTGTGCGGAGTTTGCAAGTTCTCCCTGTGTCTGCGTGGGTTTCCTCCGGGTGCTCCGGTTTCCTCCCACATGCCAAAGACTTGCAGGTTGATGGGTAAATTGGCCATTATAAATTGCCCCTAGTGTAGGTAGGTGGTAGGGAAATATAGGGACAGTTGGGGATGTGGTAGGAATATGGAATTAGTGTAGGATTAGTATAAATGGGTGGTTGTTGGTCAGCACAGACTCGGTGGGCCGAAGGGCCTGTTTCAGTGCTGTATCTCTAAAACTAAAAAACTAAAAACTAAGAACAATCTGCTGGACATTCCGCTTCTGTAAATTGCCTAGGCAACCACACTAAATTTAGAATAACAAGTGACGTATGCTCTGAAATGTATAAATGCTACCTCGCATTGTTTTAAACTTAACTCACATGTGACACTGTCAGTGGGACATGTGGTCCTGCGCAGTAGAATCAACTGAGTTCAGCTTGCAAGCAATAAAGAGTAATTGATTTTAAAATGGTGTCGAGACTTCTTGACCTATCCAGGTCTGAACCGATTCTTACAATCTCATCACCCAGACATGACACATTCCTAAGGAACTGTTAGTGTGAGAAATATACTGACCAGGCAAACCCACACCCCTTGTCCGAGGATGGCTCACCTCAGGTTCCACACGTCCCCCCTTTTGTCCTGAAAGGACAACTTCCAGTCCTCACTCAAGTTCTATGTTTGCTAGCCGCTGGGCTTCATCCTTCATGGGGTCATGGTTCTTGAGAAGAGGGAGGAGATGGGTTGTTGGACTGCCACCAGGACCCTGGAGATTTTGTGACCGGCAAACGGAGTGGATGCAACAGAGGAAGAGTTGGATGACAACGTACAGGATGAGCTGCACAGACCCCCCCTTGTGCCGCCAGCAAGAAGTCAAGGGCCATTGTCGCTAGATATGATTTCAGGGATTCCAAACCTAGGCACATACTCACCTAACAGTAACTTGGCTACAGTAATAGCAGCACATAGTTGTATCCCATACATTTAGGCATTTGTATCATCACCATTGTTGCAAGATGGCTCCTGGGCTGTAAGCTCCCTAGGAAACTCCCTCGCTGTTCAACTCTATCCATGGCCATCTGCTCCCATTCCTCGTGTTTTCTCCCCCAATCTACCCTCTTAAACTGTTTAAACTCCCCGGGCTCTTTAATCAATTCATTTTAGCCCTAACTAAAAGCTAACAGTTAGTTTATGTTACCTGGGCCCACTGCCCTCCCCCAGCCATACCTGCTCTTTGTTTTATCAATGAAATTGATCACAGTCTGGATGAAACTGAAAAGTACAGCTGGTGATACTCTGATCTCCAATCCTGCTGTCTTCACTGGTGGGGGAGGGGGCTTCCTCTTTGAACAAGCTCCCAGATGGGGGGGCTCCATCTGTGCTGACCTCTGGCGGGGCAGCACTCCCTCTGTTGGCAGAAAGGCCATCCATAATGCATAATAACTTCTCCAATCTGTCTGCATAACTGAAATTCCCCATCCCTAGAACCATTCTTGTGAATCTTGTCTGTACTTTCTCCAATGTCCTCACACCTTTCCTCAAGTGCGGGACCCATAATTGGACACAATACTCCAGCTGAGGATGAACTATTGTCATATGCAAGTTCAACATTACTTCCTTGCTCTTGTACTCTATGCCCCTATTAATAAAGCCCAGGATACTGTATGCTTTATGAACTACTCTCTCAACCTGTCCTGACACCTTCAATGACTTATGCACATATACACTTAGGTCCTTCTGCTCCTTTAGAGTTGTACCCTTTTGTTCTATCTTGTCTCTCCATGTTCTTCCTTCCAAAATGAATCACCACACATTTCTCTGCAATGAACTTCATCTACCACTTGTCTGCCCATTCCACCAACTTGTCTATATCCTTACACTATCCTCACAGTTCACAATGCTTCCAAGTTTTGTATCATCAGCAAACTTTGAAATGGTGCCCTGTACTCCAAGGTCGAGGTCATTAATGCAGATCAGGAAAAGCAAGGGTCCCAACACTAATCCCTGGGGAACTCCACTACAAACCTTCCTCCAGCCAGAAAGACTTCCAATAACCACTACTCTTTGTTTCCTGTCACTCAGCCAATTTCGTCTCGATGTTGCTAATAGTGGAGCAGACCTGAGGGGCTGCATTCCTCATGTACTTCCCTCTGTTACTTTCTGTGTCAAATTTTTATCCGTCCGAGCAACTGGTGATGAAACTAGCAATATTTCTTTGATTGGATAGTTCACGATATTTGTTCCTATCCCTGACTCAAATTGAAAAAAAGCCGAAATGTTAACTCTGCTTCTCTTTCCACAGATGCTGCCAGACCTGCAGAGTGGTTCCAGCATTTCTTGTCTTCATTTCTGACTCAAACTGTCTGAGACTATTCCGCCCGGAGCCTGATGATTCACAGTCTGTTTTAATTCTGATTGGTTTGATGCTATGTTAACGTCCAATCAGTCTGGAGCAGTCTGAATAATTGGCAACAGGGTTTAATATCATCGGTGCAGGGCACAGCTCACAGACTGAGTGACACAGTATCGGTACAGGACACAGCTCACAGACTGAGACACAGTATCAGTACAGGCACAGCTCACAGACTGAGAGACACAGTATCGGTGCAGGGCACAGCTCACAGACTGAGAGACACAGTATCGGTGCAGGGCACAGCTCACAGACTGAGAGACACAGTATCGGTACAGGACACAGCTCACAGACTGAGTGACACAGTATCGGTACAGGACACAGCTCACAGACTGAGTGACACAGTATCGGTACAGGACACAGCTCACAGACTGAGTGACACAGTATCGGTACAGGACACAGCTCACAGACTGAAAGTGGAAGTCTTGCGGAGGGTTTGGTTTTTCACTGGGTGTGCTTATCACATCCTATAATTTGCAGCTACAGGTATGGTTTAGTTGTGTGTTTTTTTTTTACTGAATGCACTGTATATTTTGGGTGTCATCTTTATTTGTGAATGTACGGTATATTTCTGTGTATAGTTTTTTTTTAACCAGTGGTTTAATACTGGGTGTTGGAACAGGGTTGTTGGGTGAATGTTGGAAAGGCTGGGCATTGGACTGTGGTGGAAGAAGTTCTTTCAGGGTTTTCATTGCCCTGAAATACTGTTCAAACTGCTGACTTTACACTTTGCCCTGTGGACTATGGGCCCTGACAATATTCCAGCAATAGTACTGAAGACCTGTGCTCCAGAAGTTTCCACGCCCCTAACCAAGCTGTTCCAGTACAGCTGCAACACTGGCATCTACCCTGCAATATGGAAAATTGCCCTGTACACACAAAGCAGGACAAGTGCAACCTGGCCAATTACGGCCTCATCAGTCTACTCTCGATCATCAGTAAAGTGATGGAAGGTGTCATCGATAGTGCTATCAAGCGGCAGTCGCTTAGCAATAATCTGCTCAGTGACACTCAGTTTGTGTTCTGCCAGTGACTGTGAACTCCTAACCTTACTCCAGCCTTGGTTCAAACATGGACAGAAGGGCTGAACTCAAGAAGAGAAGTGAGTGACTGCCTTTGAAATCAAGACAGCATTTTACCAAATATGGCATCAAGGAGACTGAGCAAAACGGAAGTCAGTGGGAATCTGGCGAAACTCTCCACTGGTTGGAACTGTACCCAGCACAAAGGAAGATTGTTGTGGCTGTTGGAGGTCCATAATCTCAGTCTCAGAAGACCACTGCAGGAGTTTCTCCAAAGTAGTGTCCTAGGCCCAACCATCTTCAGCTGCTTCATCAATGACCTCCCTTCAATCATAAGGTCAGAAGTGGGGATGTTCGCTGATGATTGCACAATGTTCAGCACCATTCGCAACTCCTCAGATACTGAAGCAGTCTGTGTAGAAATGCAGCAAGACCTGGACAATATCCAGGCTTGGGCTGATAGGTGGCAAGTAACATTCGCGCCACACAAGTGCCAGGCAATGACCACCTCCAACAAGAGAGAATCTAACCACCACTCCTTGACTGAATCCCCCACTATCAACATCCTGGGGGTTACCATTGACCAGAAACTAAACTGGAGTAGCCACAAATGAAGGGCCCGGGATCGGCGGATCCCCGAGTTGGAGATTCCTGGCGTCAGCGACTCACATCGACAACGGCTTCTTCCCTGAGGTAAAATCCGAAAGCGCGATTAAAGATCCGAGAGTGGCCATCTTTGGGAGGGGCTGAAAGGTCGCAGTGCTGCTGGTCAAAGTGTGGGCTTTGGCGTATGTCAGGCTTCAGTGACGAGGGTGAGTATTGACCAGGTAAGGCTTGGTTTTTTCATTCCCAATTTCTGTCTTTTAAGCCAGAAGTAAAGCGACGGGTGGAAATGGCAGTCGGTGGGGTAATATGCTCCTCCTGTGAAATGTGGGAGATCAGGGAGAAGTCAAATGTCCCTGACGACTATGTTTGTAGGAAGTGTGTCCAGCTGTGGCTCCTTTCAGATCGGTTGGAGCAGCAGTTGGACTCACTGAGGAGCATACAGGAGTCAGAAAGTATCAGAGAGTTTCAGGGAGGTGGTCACACTGCAGGTTCAGCCAGATAGATGGGTGACCACCAGGAGGGGCAGGCAGGTAGTGCAGGAGTCCCCTGTGGCTAGTCCCCTCAATAATAAGTTTGCTGTTTTGGATACTGTTGGGGGGGAATGGTCTCTCACGGGAAAGCAGCAGCAGCAACCAGGTCAATGGCACCACGACTGGCTCTGTTGTACAGCAGGGAAGGTCAAAGTGTAGGCGAGCGGTAGTGATAGGAGACTCAATAGTCAGGGGCACAGATATGCGTTTCTGTGGCCAGGAGCGACAATCCAGGATGGTGTGTTGTCTTCCTGGTTCCAGGGTCAAGAATGTCTCTGAGTGGGCACAGGGCATTCTGAAAGGGGAGGGTGAGCAGCCAGAGGTCATGGTCCATATTGGTACTAACGACATAGGCAGGAAGAGAGATGAGGTCCTGCAAAGTGAATATCGGAGTTAGGCAGAAGATTAAAAAGCAGGACCTCTAGGGTTGTAATCTCAGGATTACTCCCTGTGCCACGTGCTAGTGAGGGTAGGAATAGCAGGATAAGGCAAATGAATGCGTGGCTGAAGAGCTGGTGCAGGTGGGATGGCTTCAACTACTTGGACCATTGGGATCTTTACTGGTGCAGAGGTGACCTGCACAAGAGGGACGGGTTGCATCTGAACTGGAAGGGGACCAATATCCTTGCGGGGAGGTTTGCTGGTACTGCTCAGGAGGGTTTAAACTAGTCTTGCAGGGGGATGGGACCCAAAGTAGTAGTCTCTCCGATGAGATGTGACAGGTTTTGTGACGGGTAGGTCGTGCCTCACAAACCTTACTGAGTTTTTCGAGAAGGTGACCAAACAGGTGGATGAGGGTAAAGCAGTGGATGTGGTGGATAAGGATTTCAGTAAGGCGTTTGATAAGGTTCCCCACGGTAGGCTATTGCAGAAAATACGGAAGTATGGGGTTGAAGGTGATTTAGAGCTTTGGATCAGAAATTGGCTAGCTGAAAGAAGACAGAGGGTGGTGGTTGATGGCAAATGTTCATCCTGGAGTTTAGTTACTAGTGGTGTACCGCAAGGATCTGTTTTGGGGCCACTGCTGTTTGTCATTTTTATAAATGACCTGGAAGAGGGTGTAGAAGGGTGGGTTAGTAAATTTGCGGATGACACTAAGGTCGGTGGAGTTGTGGATAGTGCCGAAGGATGTTGTAGGGTACAGAAGGACATAGATAGGCTGCAGAGCTGGGCTGAGAGATGGCAAATGGAGTTTAATGCGGAAAAGTGTGAGGTGATGCACTTTGGAAGGAGTAACAGGAATGCCGAGTACTGGGCTAATGGGAAGATTCTTGGTAGTGTAGATGAACAGAGAGATCTTGGTGTCCAGGTACATAAATCCCTGAAAGTTGCTACCCAGGTTAATAGGGCTGTTAAGAAGGCATATGGTGTGTTAGCTTTTATTAGTAGGGGGATCGAGTTTCGGAGCCACGAGGTCATGATGCAGCTGTACAAAACTCTGGTGAGACCGCACCTGGAGTATTGCGTGCAGTTCTGGTCACCGCATTATAGGAAGGATGTGGAAGCTTTGGAAAGGGTGCAGAGGAGATTTACTAGGATGTTGTCTGGTATGGAGGGAAGGTCTTACGAGGAAAGGCTGAGGGACTTGAGGTTGGTTTCGTTGGAGAGAAGGAGGAGGAGAGGTGACTTAATAGAGACATATAAGATAATCAGAGGGTTAGATAGGGTGGATAGTGAGAGTCTTTTTCCTCAGATGGTGATGGCAAACACGAGGGGACATAGCTTTAAGTTGAGGGGTGATAGATATAGGACAGATGTCAGAGGTAGTTTCTTTACTCAGAGAGTAGTAGGGGCGTGGAACGCCCTGCCTGCAACAGTAGTAGACTCGCCAACTTTAAGGGCATTTAAGTGGTAATTGGATAGACATATGGATGAAAATGGAATAGTGTAAGTCAGATGGTTTCACAGGTCGGCGCATCGAGGGCCGAAGGGCCTGTACTGCGCTGTAATGTTCTAATTCTAATTCTAGTTCTAATATAAATACTGTGGCTACAAGAGCAGGTCAGAAGCTATGAATTGTGTGGCAAATAACTCACCTCCCCAAAGCCTGTCCACCATCTACAAGGCACAATTCAGGAGTGTGATGGAATACTCTCCAATTGACTGGATGGGTGCAGCTCCAACAACACTCAAGAAGCTCGACAGCATCTGGGACAAAGCAGCCCACTTGATTGACACCCCATCTACAAACATTCACTCCCTCCATCACGGACGCACAGTGACAACAGTGTGTGTACCATCTGCAAGATGCACTGCAGCAACGCACCAAGGCTCCTTAGACAGTACCTTCCAAACTCGCGACCTCTACCACCGAGAAGGACAAGGGCAGCAGATGCATGGGAATGCCACCACCTGCAAGTTCCTTTCCAAGCCACACAGCATCCTGACTTGGAACTATATCACCATTCCTTCACTGTCACTGGGTCAAAATCCTGGAACTCCCTTCCTAACAGCATTGTGGGTGTACCTACACCACATGGACTGCAGCGGTTCAAGAAGGCAGCTCACCTTGTCAAGGGCAATTAAAGATGGGCAATAAATGCTGGCATTGCCAGCGATGCCCACATCCCATGAATGAATTTTTTTTTAAACACCCTGAAGAGGAAGTGAGGGACCTTGGAGTGAATGTCCACAGATCCCTGAAGGTAGCAGGACAGATTGATAAGATGGTTAAGAAGGCAGATGGAATCCTTTCCTTTATTAGCTGTGTATCAGGGTCTGAATCCTGCCCAGTGAGGACAGCACAATTCTGTTCCACGTCCCCAATCACAGTGCAGAGCCTGTTCACTGGCTGCTGTCCAGCTTCTTCCGAGAAGAGACTGTTTCCTCCACACTTCGAATAAAACCCCCACATCGAGCATATCAGTGACACTCAGAGTGCAAACCACAACTGTACCAGCAAGGCCCAGAATCATATCCCAATAGCAGATTCGGTGTCTTGGTTCCCCCCCACCGCCCTGCCTCCCTCCCTCAAAGTTCTTCAACCCTCCAAAGGGTAATATTCAGTATTGCCTCAAGTAGTCACCCCGCTGCTCAGTTACTATTCAGATATCTGTCTGACTAGATGTGAACAGTTGAACAGGAAGTACAATGAGAAATCAGTGGCCAATTAAATCTGTCACCCAATTTCAAAGCAGGTCAGCTTGGTCAAGTGGAATGTACTTCCTGCGGTATGTGGGAAGTCACTAACACATCTGCAGGAAGTTTCACCGGCTGCAGAAGCCCAAGTTCCAGGTTTAGCATCCGCAAGACAGAGAACTATGTGGATAGCACGTTTAGGGAGGTGGTCACACTGCAGGTTAGGAAAATGCAGGCTGAGTGGGAATAGGTGACTGCCAGACAGGCAGTGCAGGAGTTCCCTGAGTTTATCTTGCTTGCTAATCGTTTTCCGTTTTGGATACTGGTGACAGCGATGGTTCCTTGGGGGAGTGCAGCCAGAGCAAAGTCTGAGGCACCACGGGTGGCTCAGCAGCACAGGCGGGGAGGAAGAAGAGTGGGGTTTTATTATTTAAAAGTTAGTTTTGCAACTGTGAAAAAGCAATGAACAGCTTGTTTTGTAAGAAATAAGCTTTAGCCTTTATTCCTTGTCGGGGAACATTTAGGGGACAGTGATCATAGTATCATAAAGATAAGGCTGATTAAGGAAAAGGAGAAATTCAAAGTAAAAATAATTTATTAGGGGAAGGCCAACTTCAATGTGGTGAGAACAGATCTGGCTCAGGCAAACTGCGGTATGCTCAGGCAAGCTCAGAGTGCGGTGGATGCCAGGACATTTAATGAATTTAAGGAGGAGATAGACACATTTTCAATTAGTAATGGGTTGATGGGTTATGGAGAACGGGCAGGAAAGTGGAGCTGAGGCCAAGATGAGATCAGCCATGATCGTATTGAATGGTGGAGCAGGCTCGAGGGGCTGAATTGCCTGCTCCTGCTCCTAGTTCTTATGGCCTTATAAACTGGAATCACACATTGGCAGGCAAAACTGTAACTGAAGAATGGCTGCCTTTAAAGATGAGATAGTTTGGGTACTGTCAAGATATATTCCCATGAGGGAGAAAGGTAGGGCAAACAAATCCAGAGCTCCCTGGATGACAAAAGAGGTAGAAAATAAGATGAAGCAGAAAAATCGTGCAAATGACAGGTGTCAGGTGGGCAATACAGTTGAGAACCAGGCTGAATATAGAAGGTCCAGAGGGGAAGTGAAAAAAAAAACTGAGAAGTAAAGAGAGAGTATGAGAAGGGACTGGAAGCTAAGACAAAAGGGAATCCAATAGTATTCTGCAGGCATATAAATACTAAAAGATTGGTAAAAGGAGGAGGGGACCGATTAGGGACCTAAAAGGGACCTACGCATGAAGGCAGAGGGTATGGCTGAAGTGCTAATTGCATATTTAGCATCTGTCTTTACCAAGAAAGAAGATGCTGCCCAAGTCATTGTGAAAGAGGTGGTAGTTGAGACTCTGGATGGGCTAAAAATGGACAAAGAGTAGGTATTAGATAAGCTGGCTGTACTTGTGTTGATATGTCACCAGTACCGGATGAGATGTACTGAGGATACTGAGAGAAGTAAGGCTAGAAATTGAGGAGACACTGGCCATAATCTTCCAGTCCTCCTTAGATACAGGGGTGGTGTCAGAGGACTGGGAAATTACAGATGTTACATACTTGTACAACTACAGGCCAGTCAGTTTAACCTTGGTAGGAAAGCTTTTAGAAACCATAATTTGGGACAAATTGTTTTTAACTAACTTGCTTGAGTTTTTGATGAGGTATCAGAAAGGGTTGATCAGGGAAATGAGGTTGATGTAGTGTATATGGACTTCCAAAAGGCTTTTGATAAAGTACCACATATTAGACTTGTCAGTAAAGTTAGAGCCCACGGTATAAAAGGGACAGTAACAGCATGGATACATAATTGGCTGAGTGACAGGAAACAGGTAGTAGTTATGAATGGTTGTTTTTCGGACTGGAGGAAGTTATATAGTGGGGTACCCCAGGGGTCTGTGTGGTGACCTCTGCTTTCCTTGATCTACATTAATGACCTCAACTTTGGTGAACAGAACACAATTTGAAAATGTGCAGATGACACAAAACCTGGTAGTCTTGTGAACTGTGAGGAGGATAGTGATAAACTTCAAGAGGACATAGACAGTCTGGTGAAATGAGCAGACAAGTGGCAGATGCAATTTAATGCAGAGATGTGAGAGTGATTTGTTTTGGTATGAGAAGTGAGGAACAGCAATATAAAATAAAGGGGATTCAATTCTAAAGGAGGTGCAGCAGCAGAGGCACCTGGGGGTATATGTACACAGATTGTTGAAGGTGATAGGGTAGGTATGGACCTGAGGGGCTGTATGGCCTCCTTCTATGCCATTAATGACTCTGACCGTAGGTTGAGAGTGGTTAATAAGGAATACAGGATCCTAGGCTTTATAAATAGAAGCATAGAGTACAAAAGCAAGGAAGTTATAGTCAACCTTAATAAAACACTGGTTCAGCCTCAACTGGAGTATTATGTCCAGTTATGGGCATCATCCTTTTGGAAGGCTATGAAGGCATTAGAAAAGGTTCTATGGATAAGGAGAGATTGGAGAAGCTGGGGCTGTTCTATTTAGAGAAAAGAAGATTAAGAGGAGATTTGATAGAGGTGTTCAACATCATGAGGGGCCTGGACAGAGTAGGTAGGGAGAAACTCCCACTGGTTGAAGGATTGAGAACCAGTGGACATTGATTCAAGGTGACTGGGAAAAGAAGCAGTGGTGATATGGGGACAAACGGTATAACCCAGCAAGTGATTAGGATCTGGAATGCAGGTCCAATCAAGGTCTTCAAAAGTAGATTCAATAATTATCTGAAGAGAAAAAAATTTGGAGAAGAAGAGCGGGAGTGGGACTAGGTGAGTTGCTCTCGTAGAGAGCTGCCATGAACATTTGGGACTAAATGGCCGCCTTCTGTGCTGTAACTGTTCTGTGCTACGGTGATTCTGTGAAACAGGCTCCCTGACAGAGGGGGGTGGCTCCCTCTTTGAACAGGCTCCCTGATTGGGGGTGGGGGGGGGCTCCCTCTTTGAACAGGCTCCCTGATGGTGGGGGGGGGGGGCTCCCTCTTTGAACAGGCTCCCGGACGGTGGGGGGGGTCTCCCTCTTTGAACAGGCTCCCTGATGGGGAGGGTGGGCTCCCTCTTTGAACAGGCTCCCTGATGGGGGGGTTGGTGGGGGGGCTTCCTCTTTGAACAGGCTCCCGGACGGGGGGGCTCCATCTGTGCTGACCTCCGGCGGGGCAGCACTCCCTCTGTTGGCAGACAAAGGTTGGCAGGCAAAATTGTAAATGAACAATGGGCTGCCTTTAAAGTGGAGATAGTTTGGGTACAGTCAAGGTACATTTCCACGAGGGGCAAAGGTAGGGCAAACAAGTTCGGAACTCCCTGGATGACAAAAGAGATGAAAAGTATGATGAAACAGAAAAAGGGTGCATAAGACAGATGTCTGATGGATATTATAATTGAGAACCAAGCTGAATATCTGAGATACTGAAGGGAACTGAAAAAACAAAGAAGAGGAGCGAAGAGAGAGTATGAAAAGAGACACGTGGCTAACGTAAGAGGAATCCAAAGGTCTTCCATAGGCACCTAAATAGTGACACAGTGGTAAAAAAGAGAAGTGGGACCAAAAAGGGAATTTATGCGTGGAGACAGGGGGCATGACTGACGTATTAAATGTATACTTTGTATCTGTATACTTTGTACCAAGGAAGAAGATGCTGCCGAAGTCGTAGTGAAAGAGGAAGTAATTGAGACACTAGATGGGCTAAAAATTGGTAAAGAAGCGGTATTAGATAGGTTGGCTGTAAAGATGATAAATTATCAGGGCCAGATGAGATGTATTCAAGGATACTGAGGGAAGTAAGAGTGGAGATTGAGGAGATGCTGGCCATATTCCAATCCTCTTTAGGTACAGGGATGGTGCTAGAGGACTGGGGATTTGCAAATGTTACATCCTTGTTCAAAAAAAGGTGTAAGGATAAGCCCAGCAACTACAGGCCAGTCAATTTAACCTCAGTGGTGGGAAAGCTTTTAGAAAAAATAATTAGGGACAAAATTAACAGTCACTTGGAAACCAGCATGGATTTGTTAAGGGCAAAATTTTTTTTACAACTAACTTGCTTGAGAATTCTGATGAGATAACGTAGAGCATTGATGCGAGTAATGCAGCCGATGTGGTGCACTTGGACTTCCAAAAGGTGTTGATAAAGTGTCAGATAACAGGCTTCTCAGCAAGTTAGAGATCATGGAATAAATGGGACAGTCGCAGCATGGACAGGAAGTTGGCTGAGTGACAGGAAACAAAGACTTGTGGTAAATGGTTGTCTTTGGACTGGAGGAAGAGATACAGTGGGGGTTCCCCTGGGGTCAATATTAGGACCCCTACTTTTCTTGATCTGTATTAATGACCTAGACTTTGGTGTGCAGGGCACAATTTCAAAATGTGCGAGTGGCACAAAACTTGGAAATATTGTGAACTGTGAGGAGGATAGTGATGAACTTCAAGAGGACATAGACAGTTTGGTGGAATGGGCGGACAAGTGGCAGATGCAATTTAATGCAGAGAAGTGTGAAGTGATTCATGTTGGTAGGAAGAATGAGGAGAGGTAATATAAATCAGTGGGTACAATTCTAAAGGGGTGCAGGAGCAGAGGCACCTGGGAGTATATGTGCACAAATTGTTGCAGGTTGAGAAAGTGGTTAATAAAGCATACAGTATCCTGGGATTTATAAATAGATTACAAAGGCAAGGAAGTTATGATAAACCTGTATGAAACACTGATTTGGCCCCAACTGGAGTATTGTGTACAATTCTGGGCACCACACTTTAGGAAGTATGTGAATGCATTAGAGAGGGTGCAGAAAAGATTTTCGAGAATGGTTCCAAGGGTAAGGAACTTTAGTTTTGGAAATAGATTGTTCTCCTTAGAGAAGGTTGAGAGGAGATTATTTTGAGGTGTTCAAAATCATGAAGGGCCTGGACAGAGTAGAGAGAAACTGTCCGCATTGGCCAAGAACCAGAGGACATTGATTCAAGGTGATTGGCGACATGAGCAAAACATTTTTATGCAGCGAGTGGTTAGGATCTGGAATGTGGTGCCTGAGAGTGTGATGGAGACAGATTCATTTGTGACTTTCAAAAGACAATTGATAATTATCTGAAGAGCAAACATTTGCAGAGCTATGGGGAAAAGGCAGGGATGTGGGACTAGGTGAGTTGCTCTTGCAGAGAACTGGCACAGACATGATGGGCTGCATGACCTCATTCTGTGCTGCAAAAGAATAATATTATCGAGTTCAATGTAGTGTTTGAAAAGGAGAAATATGGAACGGCTACCAAGAATCTAGATTTAGGTAAGCCTGACTTCAATGGGATGAGACAGAGACTGTCCACAGTAAACTGGTCTAGTCTGTTAATCAGTAAAAAAGATAGAAGATCACTGGATGCTTTTCAAAAACAAATAATTTAATGTGATACAGAACTAGTTTCTAATCCTGAAGAGCAGCAGTTTTGCTTGCCAAAATGAAAACAACCACAGATGACTAAAGAGGTAAGAGGCAACATAAAAATAAATGGAATACAAAAAAAAATCACAGATCCTGGCAAATAGGAGAGCTACAAAGAACAGCAATAAGTGAACAACAGATAGTAAGAGCTATAAAAAGGAGTCTCTCTGTCAAGGAACCTGTTTATAGAGGGAGTCCCTCCATTGGGCAGCATGTTTATAGAGGGAGCATGTTTAAAGAGGGAACCTCTCCTTTCCGGGAGAGTGTGAGTGTGTGTGAGAGTGTGTACAAAACTATTACCTTGAAGAACTTGGTGATCCCAATGAGTCCTTCGGGGGTTTTGATGTCCAAATCTGAGTTGAGATATTTGATTTTCCAGAATACCAGGTGTGTCTGCAACAACTACAACAGGTCTCAGCGAGCAGAGATAAGTCTTCACTATCAGTCTGTGCAGTTCTCAAACTGTCATTAACTCTCTCAACTGTCTCTGTCTATCTCTCTCTCCCTCTGTCTGTCTGTCTGTCTCTGCCTTGGCATCTCTCTGTGTTTCTTTCTGCCTCTGTCTTGTGACACGGGGCACATGTCTTCTTTAACAATATAGAAATATAAGAAATAGGAGCAGGAGTAGACCATTCTGCCTCTCAAGCCTGCTCAACCATTCACTATGATCATGGCTCAACCCCACTCTTTCCCGCCCCTCCCCATATGCTGATTTCCTGAGAGATCAATAATCAATCTCAATCTTGAATATACTCAGTAATGGAGCATCCACCACCCTCTGGGGTAAATAATTCCAAAGATTAGTAACCCACTGAGTGAAGAAATTTATCCTCATCTCAGTCCTAAATGATTGAGCCCTTACCCTGAGACTTTGCCCCCATGGTCTTGATTCCCAGCCAGTGGAAGCATCCCCTCAGTGTCTTCCCTGTCAAACCCCTTCAGAATTGTGTATGTTTCAATATGATCATACCTCATTCGTCTAAACTCCAGATAGTTATAGGCTGTAATTGCTTGGTTTTGAGTCATCATCATGCAATAAGTCAGGTGATTCCTGTGTTTTCTCCTTCTGCTTTGTGCGCTTCGGAAACTCGTCAAATTTAACTTGCTAACTTATACGCCGAACAAATACCCTGATGCACCTGGAATTTAAAGATGTTTCAACACCTCTGTCTGTCTGTCTGTCTCTCCCGATTGGTTGAAAATGGAGATCCAGTTCTTGATTGGTTTGGAATGTAGATCCTGATCTGGATTGGTTGGAAGGGATTATTCTAATTCTGAATGGTTTGGAGTCTTTTCAATTTGTCTTTGGGATGTGGGTATCGCTGACGAGGCCGGTATTTGTTGCCCATCTCTAATTGCCCTTGAGAAGGTGGTGGTGAGCTGCCTTCTTAAACTGCTGCAGTCTATATGGGGTAAGTACACCCACAATGCTGTTAGGAAGGGTGTTCCAGGATTTTGACACAGTGACAGTGAAGGTATGGCAATATAGTTCGAAGTCAGGATGGTGTGTGGCTTGGAGGTGAACTTGAAGATGGTGATATTCCCCTACGCCTGCTGCCCTTGTTCTTCTAGGCGGTAGAGGTGAAAGGTTTGGAAGGTGTTGGTAAAGGAGCCTTGGTGCATTGCTGCAGTACAACTTGAAGATGGTAAACATTGCTGCCACTGTGCACTGGTCGTGGAGGGGGTGAATGTTTAAGGTGGTGAATGAGGTGCCAATCAAGTGGGCTGCTTTATCCTGGATGGTGTCGAGCTTCTTGAGTGTTGTTGGAGCTGCTCCCACCCAGCCAAGTTGAGAGTATTCCATCACATTCTTGACTTGTGCCTTGTAGATGGTGGACAGGCATTAGGGAGTCAGGAGGTGAGTTACTCATCGCAGAATTCCTAGCCTCTGACCTGCTCTTATAGCCACATTATTTACATGGCTGGTCCAGTTGAGTTTCTGGTCAATGGTAACCCCCCAGGATGTTGATGGTGGGGGATTCAGCGAGGGTAAAGCTGTTGAATGTCGAGGGGAAATGGTTAGATTCTCTCTAGCTGGAGATGGTCATTGCCTTGGACCTGTGTGGCGCAAATGTTACTTGCTACTTATCAGCCCAAGCCTCAATGTTGTCTAGGTCTTGCATCCCCACTTCGGACCTTATGATGGAGGGAAGGTCATTGAGGAAGCAGCTGAAGATGGTTGGGCCTCGGACACTACCCTGAGGAACTCCTGCAGTGATACCCTGGGGCTAAGATGATTGGCCTCCAATAACTATCTTCCTTTGTGCCAGGTATGACTCCAACTAGTGGAGAATTTTCTCTGATTCTCATTGACTTCAATTTTGCTAGGGTTCCTTTGATGCCACATCTAGTCAAGGGCAGTCACTCTCACCTTGCCGGGCCTAGCTCCAGTATTAATGTAGTAATTAGTCAGAAATCAGTTGTATCTAATTCACTGTCCTTCTCCATATCAGAGACCATTTCTGGCCAGGACATAAACAAACCTGGTGCAATGGCTGAAGGAGGCAAAGACATCATTGAAATGCCAACTCTTGGGAGATCTCTCCGACTAGGGACGCTATACGATCGACGCAGTGACATGATCATCCCAGGTAACACCAGATCATCCAGGATGTTATCCCAATATAATCCAGAATAAAAACCTGAAAAAAATCAGTTAGGATAAACATCCAGGAAAGGAACCTAATATAGTCAAGAATAAAAACCTAACAGAATCTAATATCAGACAGCATTTAACAACAATTTCATCCAGAATTTAAACCTTAATATCACCAAAGATATGATCCCATTATCGCCGGGGGTATAAACCTCAATATCACACAGCATATCAATCACAATAACACGCAGGATATATTCCCATAATTGCTCAGGATATAATCCCCAGTACCACCAAGGATATAAACCCCAATATAATCCAGGATATAAATTCCAATATCATCAAGGATATAAATCCCAATATCAAAAAGGATATAAATCATAATATCAAACAGCATATCAACCACAATATCATGCAGGATATAAAGTGCAATACCATCTAGTATATATATTTCAATATCACCCAGGATATAAATGGAGCTATCATGTAGGATATAAATCCCAATATCACCCAGGAGATAAAGCCCAATACCACACACGATACAAGTGGCAATATCACCCAGGATATAAATCCCAATATCATCCAGGATATAAACTATAATATCAGCAAAGATATAAACACCAATATCACCCAGGATATAAATTCTAATATCACCCAAGATATAATTCCCAACATCATCCATGATAGAAACCCCAACATCATCCAGGAGAGAAACCCCAAAGTCATCCAGAATATAAACCCCAATGTCACCCAGTATATAAACTCCAATTTCACACAGGATATAAACCCAGCTATCACCAAGGATATAAAACCCCAATATCCCATGGGATATAAATCCCAAAGTCACCCAAGATAAAAACCCCAATATCACCCATGTTATAAGCACCAACATCATCCAGGACATAAAGCCCAATATCATCTTGGATATAATCCTCAATATCACCCAGGATATAAATCCCAATATCATCCAGGATATAAAGCCTAATATCACCAAGGATATAAATCCCAAAACCATCCAGGATATAATTCCTTATATCATCCAGGACACAAACCCCAATATCACCAAAGATATCATCCCATTATAGCCTGGGATATAAACCCCAATGTCACCCAGGATATCAATGCCAATATCACACAGGATATAATCCCCAGTATCATCCAGGATATAAATCCTGATATCTCACAGGATATAAATCACAATATCACCCGGGATATGAAGTCCAATATCATCCAGGATATATGTCCCATTATTGCCAGGATATGAATCCCAATATAATCCAAGATATAATCCCCAGTATCATCCAGGATATAAATCCCAATATCACACAGAATATAATTCCCAATATCATGCAACATATCAACCACAATATCACACAGGATATAAAGTGCAATCTCATCTAGTATAAATATTTCAATATCAACCAGGATATAAGCCCCAATGTCATCCAGGATATAAACCCCAATATCATCCAGGATATAATTCCCAATATCATCCAGGATATAGAAACATAGCAAATAGGAGAAGGAGGAGGCCATTCAGCCCTCCGAGCCTGCTCCGCCATTCATTATGATCATGGCTGATCATCCAACTCAGTAACCTGTTCCCGCTTTTTCCCCATATCCTTTGATCCCTTTAGACCCAAGGACTATATCTAAGTCCTTCTTGAAAACATACAATGTTTTGGCCTCAAATGCTTTCTGTGGTAGCAAATTCCATGGGCTCAGCAATCTCTGGGTGAAGTAATTTCTCCTCATCTCAGTCCAGAAAGGTTTACCCCGTATCCTCAGACTATGACCCCTGGTTCTGGATTCCCCCCCATCTGGAACATCCTTCCTGCATCTACCCTGTTAGAATTTTATAGGTTTCTGTGAGATCCGCCGCACTCTTCTGAACTCCAGCGAATATAATCCTAACCGACTCAATCTCTCCTAATACATCAGTCCCGCCATCCCAGGAATCAGTCTAGTAAACCTTCGCTGCACTCCCTCTATAGCAGGAATATCCTTCCTCAGATAAGTAGACCAAAACTGCATACAATATTCCAGGTGTGGCCTCACCAAGGTCCTGTATAGTTGCAGCAAGACATCCCTGCTCCTGTACTCGAATCCTCTCACTATGAAGGCCAACATACCATTTGCCTTTTTTACCACCTGTTGCACCTGCATGCTTACCTTCTGCGACTGGTGTACGAGAACACCCAGGTCTCGCTGCATATTCCCCTCTCTCAGTTTATAGCCATTTAGATAATAATCTGCCTTGCAGATTTTGCTACCAAAGTGGATAATCTCACATGTATCCACATTATACTGCATCTTCCATGCATTAGTCCACTCACTTAACTTGTCCAAATCACCCTGAAGCCTCTCTGCATCCTCCTCACAACTCACCCTCCCACCCAGTTTTGTGTCATCTGCAAATTTGGAGATATTACATTTAGTTCCCTCATCTAAATCATTAATATATATTGTGAATAGCTGGGGTCCTAGCACCGATCCCTGTGGTACCCTCGAGTGACTGCCTGCCATTCGGAAAAAGACCCATTTATTCCTACTCTTTGTTTCCTGTCTGTCAACCAATTTTCTATCCGTCGCAATACACTACCCCCAATCCCATGTGCTTTAATTTTACACACTAATCTCTTATGTGGGACTTTGTCGAAAGCCTTCTGAAAGTCCAAATAAACCACATCCACTGGCTCCCCCTCATCAACTCTACTAGTTACACATCCTTGTAGAATTCTCGTAGATTTGTCAAGCATGATTTCCCTTTCGTAAATCCATGCTGACTCTGCCCGATTCTACCACTGTTCTCGACCTTTTCTGCTACAAAATCTTGATAACTACGTCCCCACTACCGACGTCCGGCTGACTGGTCTATAATTCCCTGTTTTCTCTCTACCTCCCTTTTTAAATAGTGGGGTTACATTAGCTACCCTCCAATCTGTAGGAACTGTTCCAGAGTCTATAGAACCTTGGAAGATGACCACCAATGCATCCACTATTTCTAGGGCCACTTCCTTAAGTACTCTGGGATGTGGATAATCAGGCCCTGGAGATTTATCAGCCTTCAATCCCATCAATTTCCCCAACACCATTTATCTACTAATATTGATTTCCTTCAGTTCCTCCCTCTCACTAAACCCTGTGTTCCCCAACATTTCTGGTATGTTATTTGTGTCCTCCCTTGTGAAGACAGAACCAAAGTATGCATTTAGTTGGTCAGCCATTTCTTTGTTCCCCATAATAAATTCCCCTGTTTCTGACTGTAAGGGACCTACATTTGTCTTCACCAATCTTTTTCTCTTCACATACCTATAGAAACTTTTGCAGTCAGTTTTTATGTTCCCCGCAAGCTTGCTCTCGTACTCTATTTTCCCCTTCTTAATCAATCCCTTGGTCCTCCTTTGCTGAATTCTAAACTGCTCCCAATCCTCAGGTCTGTTGTTTTTTTCTGGCATATTTGTATGCCTCTTCCTTGGATCCATTGCTATCTCTAATTTCCCTTGTAAGCCATGGTTTGGCTACCTTTCCCGTTTTACTTTTGCACCAAACAGGAGTAAACAATTGCTGCAGTTCATCCATGCGTTCTTAGAATGTTTGCCATTGCCTTTCCTCCGTCATTCCTTTAAGTAACGTTTCCCAATCCAGCATAGCCAACTCGCGCCTCATACTTTTGTAGTTTCCTTTATTAAGATTCAGGACCCTTGTCTCAGAATCAACTACGTCACTCTCCATCTTGATAAAGAATTCTATGATATTGTGGTCACTCATCCCCAAGGGGTCCTGCACAACTAGATTGTCAATTATTCCTCTCTCATTACGCAATACCCAGTCTAGTATGGTCTGTTCTCTAGTTGGTTCCTCAAAGTATTGGTCCAGAAAACCATTCCGTATACACTCCAAGAATTCCTCCTCTACGGTATTGTGACTAATTTGATTTGCCCAATCTATATGCAGATTAAAGTCACGCATAATTACAGATGTTCCTTTACCGCATGCATCTCTAATTTCCTATTTAATGCCATTCCCAACATCACCACTACAGTTTAGGGGTTTATATACAACCCCACTAACCATTTTTGCCCGTTAATGTTTCTCAGCTTTACCCATACAGAGTCGACATTATCAGAGCTAATTTCCTTCCTTACTATTGTGTTAATTTCCTCTTTAACCAGCAATGCAACTCCACCACATTTTGCTTTTTGTCTGTCCCTCCTAAATACTGAATACCCATGGATGTTATTTTCCCATCCCTGGTCACCCTGCAGTCATGTCTCCATAATTCCGACTATATCATACCCATTTACATCTATTTGCATGATTAATTCATCCACTTTATTGCGAATGCTCTGCACGTTAAAGCACAAAGTCTTTTTAACACTACTTGTCCCCTTCCCACTATTTTTCACTGTGGCCCTGTTTGATTCTGGCCCTTGATTTCTCTGCCTATTACTTTTCTTATTCCCCTTATTGCCTTTTGTTCTTGTCTTTGATCCCCCCCTCCTCTGACTCCTTGCAAAGGTTCCCATCCCCCTGCCATTTTAGTTTGAACCCTCCCCAACCACTCTAGCAAATACTCCCCCGAGGACATCAGTCCCGGTCCTGCCCAGGTGTAACCCGTCCAGTTTGTACTGGTCCCACCTCCCCCAGAACCAGTCCCAATGTCCCAGGAATCTAAATCCCTCCCCCTCACACCATCTCTTCAACCATGTATTCATCCGATATATCCTGCTATTTCTACTCTGACTAGCACGTGGCACTGGTAGTAATCCTGAGATCGCTACCTTTGAGGTCCTACTTTTCAACTTACTTCCTAACTCCCTATATTCTGCTTTTAGGACCTCATCCCTTTTTTACCTACGTCGTTTGTACCAATGTGTACCATGACCACTGGCTGTTCACCCTCCCCATTCAGAATGTCCTGTAACCGCTCTGAGACATCCTTGACCCTAGCACCAGGGAGGCAACATACCGTCCTGGAGTCTCATTTGCGGCCACAGAAACACCTATCTATTCCCCTTACAATTGAATCTCCTATAACTATTGCATTCCCACAATTTTTACTCCTCCCCTGTGCAGCAGAGCCAACCGTGGTGCAACGAATTGGGCTGTTGCTGCTTTCCCCTGAGAGGCCATTCCCCCCAACAGTATCCAAAGCAGTATATCTGTTTTGCAGGGGAACAGCCACAGGAGATTCCTGAACTGCCTGCCGAGTCCTCTTGCTCTGCCTGGTGGTCACCCATTCCCTTCCTGCCTGTGCAGTCTGAGCCTGCGGTGTGACCACCTCTCTATCCGTGCTATCCACGATACTCTCTGCATCGCGGATGCTCCACAGTGTCCCCAGCTGCTGCTTCAGCTCTGAAACCCAGGCTTCCAGGAGCTGCAGCTGGAGACATTTCCTGCACACATGCTGGTCCCGGGCGCTAGAATTGTTCCTGGCTTCCCACATAGAGCGTGAGGAGCACACCACAGCTTTGAGCTCTCCTGCCATGACTTAACCCTTTAAATTAAACCTTTTGGAAAATGCTTAATATCAAATAATATCTATTACTCGAGGGCCCTTCTTCCCTGGTCCTCGTTACCACAGAACTCCCTAAAAACCACGACTTACTATATATGAAAATAAACTGTAGACCTCTCTTACCTTAGTTACTAAGCCAGCTATTTAGAGCTATTCCCTAATTATTAAATATTCTCTCAACCCTAATATCACCCAGGCAATAAACCCCAATATCACACAGGATATAAATGGAAATATCATTCAGGCCATAAATCCCAATGTCATCCAGGATATAAATCTCAATTTCACCCAGGATATAAAACCCAATTTCACCCAGGAGATAGACCCCAATGTCATCCAGGATCAAAAAAAAATCATTCAGATATAAATCCCAATATCATCCAGGATATAATTTCCAATATCATCCATGACAGAAACCCCAACATCACCCAGGATAAATAGCCCAATGTCATCCAGGATATAAATCCGAATGTCATCCAGGAGATAAAAACCCCAAAATCACCAGGATGAAAATACCAATATCATCTTGGATGTAATCCCCAATATCATCCAGGATATTCCTCCAGTATCATCCGGCATATAATTCCAAATATCATCCAGGAGATAAAGACCAATATCATCCAGGAGAAAATTCCCAATATCACCCAGGATATAAATCCCAATATCACCCAGTATATAATTCCCAACATCATCCAGGATATAAACCCTAATATCACCCACAATATCATCATCCAGTATATAATTCCCAATATCATCTGGGATATAAATCCCAATATCACCCAGTATATAATTCCCAACATCATCCAGGATATAAACCCTAATATCACCCACAATATCATCATCCAGTATATAATTCCCAATATCATCTGGGATATAAATCCCAATATCACCCAGTATATAATTCCCAACATCATCCAGGATATAAACCCTAATATCACCCACAATATCATCATCCAGTATATAATTCCCAATATCATCTAGGATATAAATCCCAATATCACCCAGGATATAATTCGCAATATCATCTCGGATACAAACCCCAATATCACCAAGGATATAAACCCCAGTGTCATCCAGTATATAAACCCCAAGAGCATCCAAGGTATAAACCCAAATATCACCAAGGATTATAAAACCTCAATATCACTTGGGATATGAACCCCAAAGTCACCCAAGATAAAATCACCAACATCATCCAGGATATAAACCCAAAAGCCATCCAGGATATAAATCCCAATATTATCCAGGATATAAATCCCAATATTATTCAGGATATAAACTCCAATGTCATCCAGGAAATAATTCCCAATATCACCCAGGATATAAACCCCTATATCATCCAGGATATAACCTGTTAAACACCCAGGATGTAAACACCAATATCACCCAAGATATAAACCTCAATATCGTCCAGAATATAAATCCTATTATCATCCAGGACATAAACCCCAATCACATCCAGGATATAAACCCCAATATCACGCAGGACATAATACCCAATATCACCCAGGACATCAACTCCCATATCACATAGGATATAAACCTCAATATCTCCCAGGACATAATACCCAATATCACCCAGGACATCAACTCCCATATCACATAGGATATAAACCCCAATATCACCCAGGACATCATCTCCCATATCACATAGGATATAAACCTCAATATCACCCAGGACATAATACCCAATATCACCCAGGACATCAACTCCCATATCACATAGGATATAAACTCCAATATCACCCAGGACATAATACCCAATATCACCCAGGACATCATCTCCCATATCACATAGGATATAAACTCCAATATCACCCAGGACATAATACCCAATATCACCCAGGACATCAACTCCCATATCACATAGGATATAAACTCCAATATCACCCAGGACATAATACCCAATATCACCCAGGACATCATCTCCCATATCACATAGGATATAAACTCCAATATCACCCAGGACATAATACCCAATATCACCCAGGACATCATCTCCCATATCACATAGGATATAAACCTCAATATCACCCAGGACATAATACCCAATATCACCCAGGACATCAACTCCCATATCACATAGGATATAAACTCCAATATCACCCAGGACATAATACCCAATATCACCCAGGACATCATCTCCCATATCACATAGGATATAAACTCCAATATCACCCAGGACATAATACCCAATATCACCCAGGACATCATCTCCCATATCACATAGGATATAAACTCCAATATCACCCAGGACATAATACCCAATATCACCCAGGACATCATCTCCCATATCACATAGGATATAAACTCCAATATCACCCAGGACATAATACCCAATATCACCCAGGACATCATCTCCCATATCACATAGGATATAAACCTCAATATCACCCAGGACATAATACCCAATATCACCCAGGACATCAACTCCCATATCACATAGGATATAAACTCCAATATCACCCAGGACATAATACCCAATATCACCCAGGACATCATCTCCCATATCACATAGGATATAAACTCCAATATCACCCAGGACATAATACCCAATATCACCCAGGACATCATCTCCCATATCACATAGGATATAAACCTCAATATCACCCAGGACATAATACCCAATATCACCCAGGACATCAACTCCCATATCACATAGGATATAAACCTCAATATCACCCAGGACATAATACCCAATATCACCCAGGACATCAACTGCCATATCACATAGGATATAAACTCCAATATCACCCAGGACATAATACCCAATATCACCCAGGACATCATCTCCCATATCACATAGGATATAAACTCCAATATCACCCAGGACATAATACCCAATATCACCCAGGACATCATCTCCCATATCACATAGGATATAAACCTCAATATCACCCAGGACATAATACCCAATATCACCCAGGACATCATCTCCCATATCACATAGGATATAAACCTCAATATCACCCAGGACATAATACCCAATATCACCCAGGACATCATCTCCCATATCACATAGGATATAAACTCCAATATCACCCAGGACATAATACCCAATATCACCCAGGACATCATCTCCCATATCACATAGGATATAAACCCCAATATCCCCCAGGATATAAACCCCTATATCATCCATGATATAACCTGTATAACACCCAGGAGATAAACCCCAATGCCACCCATGATATCATCCCCCATATCATTCAGGATATAATCTGAATAATGCACAGGATATATTATCACCAATATCACCCAGGATAGATATCCCATTATCACCCAGAATATAAAATGTAATACAATCCATGATATAAATCCTAATGTTACCCAGGATATAAACACCAACATCATCCAGGATATAAACCACAACATCACGAAGGATATGATCCAGAATATCATCTAGATATAAACCCCAATAAACATCTAGGATAGAAAAAACATCATGAAGGATGTGAACACCAATATCATCCAGGATACAAATCCAACTACTAATCAGGATATAAAACCCAATAAGATCCAGGATACAAATCCCACGACTGATCAGGATATAAACCCCAATATTATCCAGGATACAAATCCCACGACTGATCAGGATATAAACCCACATATCATCCAGGATACAAATCCCACCACTGATCAGGATATAAACCCCAATATTATCCAGGATACAAATCCCACTACTGATCAGGATATAAAAACCAATATCATCCAGGATACAAATCCCACTACTGATCAGGATATAAATACCAATATCATCCAGGATACAAATCCCACTACTGATCAGGATATAAACCCCAATATCATCCAGGATACAAATCCCACGACTGATCAGGATATAAAACCAAATATCATCCAGGATACAAATCCCACTACTGATCAGGATATAAACCCCAATATTATCCAGGATACAAATCCCACGACTGATCAGGATATAAACCCACATATCATCCAGGATACAAATCCCACCACTGATCAGGATATAAACCCCAATATTATCCAGGATACAAATCCCACTACTGATCAGGATATAAAAACCAATATCATCCAGGATACAAATCCCACTACTGATCAGGATATAAATACCAATATCATCCAGGATACAAATCCCACTACTGATCAGGATATAAACCCCAATATCATCCAGGATACAAATCCCACGACTGATCAGGATATAAATCCAAATATCATCCAGGATACAAATCCCACTACTGATCAGGATATAAACCCCAAGATTATCCAGGATACAAATCCCACTACTGATCAGGATATAAACCCCAAGATTATCCAGGATACAAATCCCACTACTGATCAGGATATAAACCCCAATATTATCCAGGATACAAATCCCACTACTGATCAGGATATAAACCTCAATATCATCCAGGATACAAATCCCACTACTGATCAGGATATAAACCTCAATATCATCCAGGATACAAATCCCACTACTGATCAGGATATAAACCCCAATATCATCCAGGATACAAATCCCACTACTGATCAGGATATAAAACCCAATATCATCCAGGATACAAATCCCACTACTGATCAGGATATAAACCCCAATATCATCCAGGATACAAATCCCATGACTGATCAGGATATCAACCCCAATATCATCCAGGATACAAATCCCACGACTGATCAGGATATAAACCCAAATATCATCCAGGATACAAATCCCACGACTGATCAGGATATCAACCCCAATATCATCCAGGATACAAATCCCACGACTGATCAGGATATAAACCCCAATATCATCCAGGATACAAATCCCACTACTGATCAGGATATAAACCCAAATATCATCCAGGATACAAATCCCACTACTGATCAGGATATAAACCCAAATATCATCCAGGATACAAATCCCACTACTGATCAGGATATAAACCCCAATATCATCCAGGATACAAATCCCACTACTGATCAGGATATAAACCCAAATATCATCCAGGATACAAATCCCACTACTGATCAGGATATAAACCCCAATATCATCCAGGATACAAATCCCACAACTGATCAGGATATAAACCCAAATATCATCCAGGATACAAATCCCATGACTGATCAGGATATAAACCCAAATATCATCCAGGATACAAATCCCACTACTGATCAGGATATAAACCCCAATATCATCCAGGATACAAATCCCACTACTGATCATGATATAAACCCCAAAATTATCCAGGATACAAATCCCACCACTGATCAGGATATAAAACCCAATATCATCCAGGATACAAATCCCACAACTGATCAGGATATAAACCCAAATATCATCCAGGATACAAATCCCACTACTGATCAGGATATAAACCCCAATATCATCCAGGATACAAATCCCACAACTGATCAGGATATAAACCCCAATATCATCCAGGATACAAATCCCACTACTGATCAGGATATAAACCCAAATATCATCCAGGATACAAATCCCACTACTGATCAGGATATAAACCCAAATATCATCCAGGATACAAATCCCACGACTGATCAGGATATAAACCCAAATATCATCCAGGATACAAATCCCACTACTGATCAGGATATAAACCCCAATATTATCCAGGATACAAATCCCACTACTGATCAGGATATAAACCCCAATATTATCCAGGATACAAATCCCACTACTGATCAGGATACAAACCCCAAAATTATCCAGGATACAAATCCCACCACTGATCAGGATATAAACCCCAATATCATCCAGGATACAAATCCCATGACTGATCAGGATATAAACCCAAATATTATCCAGGATACAAATCCCATGACTGATCAGGATATAAACCCCAATATCATCCAGGATACAAATCCCATGACTGATCAGGATATAAACCCCAATATCATCCAGGATACAAATCCCACTACTGATCAGGATATAAACCCAAATATCATCCAGGATACAAATCCCACTACTGATCAGGATATAAACCCAAATATCATCCAGGATACAAATCCCACGACTGATCAGGATATAAACCCAAATATCATCCAGGATACAAATCCCACTACTGATCAGGATATAAACCCAAATATCATCCAGGATACAAATCCCACTACTGATCAGGATATAAACCCCAATATTATCCAGGATACAAATCCCACTACTGATCAGGATATAAACCCCAATATTATCCAGGATACAAATCCCACTACTGATCAGGATACAAACCCCAAAATTATCCAGGATACAAATCCCACCACTGATCAGGATATAAACCCCAATATCATCCAGGATACAAATCCCATGACTGATCAGGATATAAACCCAAATATTATCCAGGATACAAATCCCACGACTGATCAGGATATAAACCCAAATATCATCCAGGATACAAATCCCATGACTCATCAGGATATAAACCCAAATATCATCCAGGATACAAATCCCATGACTGATCAGGATATAAACCCAAATATCATCCAGGATACAAATCCCACTACTGATCAGGATATAAACCCCAATATCATCCAGGATACAAATCCCACTACTGATCAGGATATAAACCCCAATATCATCCAGGATACAAATCCCACTACTGATCAGGATATAAACCCCAATATCATCCAGGATACAAATCCCACTACTGATCATGATATAAACCCCAAAATTATCCAGGATACAAATCCCACCACTGATCAGGATATAAAACCCAATATCATCCAGGATACAAATCCCACAACTGATCAGGATATAAACCCAAATATCATCCAGGATACAAATCCCACTACTGATCAGGATATAAACCCCAATATCATCCAGGATACAAATCCCACAACTGATCAGGATATAAACCCCAATATCATCCAGGATACAAATCCCACTACTGATCAGGATATAAACCCAAATATCATCCAGGATACAAATCCCACTACTGATCAGGATATAAACCCAAATATCATCCAGGATACAAATCCCACGACTGATCAGGATATAAACCCAAATATCATCCAGGATACAAATCCCACTACTGATCAGGATATAAACCCCAATATTATCCAGGATACAAATCCCACTACTGATCAGGATATAAACCCCAATATTATCCAGGATACAAATCCCACTACTGATCAGGATACAAACCCCAAAATTATCCAGGATACAAATCCCACCACTGATCAGGATATAAACCCCAATATCATCCAGGATACAAATCCCATGACTGATCAGGATATAAACCCAAATATTATCCAGGATACAAATCCCATGACTGATCAGGATATAAACCCCAATATCATCCAGGATACAAATCCCATGACTGATCAGGATATAAACCCCAATATCATCCAGGATACAAATCCCACTACTGATCAGGATATAAACCCAAATATCATCCAGGATACAAATCCCACTACTGATCAGGATATAAACCCAAATATCATCCAGGATACAAATCCCACGACTGATCAGGATATAAACCCCAATATCATCCAGGATACAAATCCCACTACTGATCAGGATATAAACCCAAATATCATCCAGGATACAAATCCCACTACTGATCAGGATATAAACCCCAAAATTATCCAGGATACAAATCCCACTACTGATCAGGATATAAACCCCAATATTATCCAGGATACAAATCCCACTACTGATCAGGATACAAACCCCAAAATTATCCAGGATACAAATCCCACCACTGATCAGGATATAAACCCCAATATCATCCAGGATACAAATCCCATGACTGATCAGGATATAAACCCAAATATTATCCAGGATACAAATCCCACGACTGATCAGGATATAAACCCAAATATCATCCAGGATACAAATCCCATGACTCATCAGGATATAAACCCAAATATCATCCAGGATACAAATCCCATGACTGATCAGGATATAAACCCAAATATCATCCAGGATACAAATCCCACTACTGATCAGGATATAAACCCCAATATCATCCAGGATACAAATCCCACTACTGATCAGGATATAAACCCCAATATCATCCAGGATACAAATCCCACAACTGATCAGGATATAAACCTCAATATTATCCAGGATACAAATCCCACTACTGATCAGGATATAAATCCAAATATCATCCAGGATACAAATCCCACTACTGATCAGGATATAAACCCCAATATCATCCAGGATACAAATCCCACTACTGATCAGGATATAAACCCCAATATTATCCAGGATACAAATCCCACTACTGATCAGGATATAAACCCCAATATTATCCAGGATACAAATCCCACTACTGATCAGGATATAAACCCCAATATTATCCAGGATACAAATCCCACTACTGATCAGGATATAAACCCAAATATTATCCAGGATACAAATCCCACTACTGATCAGGATATAAAACCAATTATCATCCAGGATACAAATCCCACTACTGATCAGGATATAAACCCCAATATTATCCAGGATACAAATCCCACTACTGATCAGGATATAAACCTCAATATTATCCAGGATACAAATCCCACTACTGATCAGGATATAAACCCAAATATCATCCAGGATACAAATCCCACTACTGATCAGGATATAAACCCAAATATCATCCAGGATACAAATCCCACTACTGATCAGGATATAAACCCCAATATTATCCAGGATACAAATCCCACTACTGATCAGGACATAAACCCAAATATCATCCAGGATACAAATCCCACTACTGATCAGGATATAAACCCCAATATCATCCAGGATACAAATTTCACTCCTGATCAGGATATAAACCCCAATATCATCCAGGATACAAATCCCACTGCTGATCAGGATATAAACCCATATATCATCCAGGATACAAATCCCACGACTGATCAGGATATAAACCCCAATATCATCCAGGATGCAAATCCCACTACTGATCAGGATATAAACCCCAATATCATCCAGGATACAAATTTCACTCCTGATCAGGATATAAACCCCAATATCATCCAGGATACAAATCCCACTGCTGATCAGGATATAAACCCATATATCATCCAGGATACAAATCCCACTACTGATCAGGATATAAACCCCAATATTATCCAGCATTCAAATCCCACTAGTGATCAGGATATAAGCCCCAATATCATCCAGGATACAAATCCCACGACTGATCAGGATATAAACCCCAATATTATCCAGGATACAAATCCCACTACTGATTAGGATATAAACCCCAATATCATCTAGGATACAAATCCCACTACTGATCAGGATATAAACCCCAATATTATCCAGGGTACAAATCTCACTCCTGATCAGGATATAAACCCCAATATTATCCAGGATACAAATCCCACTACTGATCAGGATATAAACCCCAATATTATCCAGGATACAAATCCCACTACTGATCAGGATATAAACCCCAATATCATCCAGGATACAAATCCCACTACTGATCAGGATATAAACCCCAATATTATCCAGGGTACAAATCTCACTCCTGATCAGGATATAAACCCCAATATTATCCAGGATACAAATCCCACGACTGATCAGGATATAAACCCCAATATTATCCAGGATACAAATCCCACTACTGATCAGGATATAAGCCCCAATATCATCCAGGATACAAATCCCACTACTGATCAGGATATAAACCCCAATATTATCCAGGATACAAATCCCACTACTGATCAGGATATAAACCCCAATATCATCCAGGATACAAATCCCACAACTGATCAGGATATAAACCCCAATATTATCCAGGATACAAATCCCACTACTGATCAGGATATAAACCCCAATATCATCCAGGATACAAATCCCACTACTGATCAGGATATAAACCCCAATATGATCCAGGGTACAAATCTCACTCCTGATCAGGATATAAACCCCAATATTATCCAGGATACAAATCCCACGACTGATCAGGATATAAACCCCAATATTATCCAGGATACAAATCCCACTACTGATCAGGATATAAACCCCAATATCATCCAGGATACAAATCCCACGACTGATCAGGATATAAACCCAAATATTATCCAGGATACAAATCCCACTACTGATCAGGATATAAACCCAAATATTATCCAGGATACAAATCCCACTACTGATCAGGATATAGACCCCAATATCATCCAGGATACAAATCCCACTACTGATCAGGATATAAACCCCAATATCATCCAGGATACAAATCCCACTACTGATCAGGATATAAACCCCAATATCATCCAGGATACAAATCCCACTACTGATCAGGATATAAACCCCAATATTATCCAGGATACAAATCCCACTACTGATCAGGATATAAAACCCAATATCATCCAGGATACAAATCCCACTACTGATCAGGATATAAACCCCAATATCATCCAGGATACAAATCCCACTACTGATCAGGATATAAACCCCAATATTATCCAGGATACAAATCCCACTACTGATCAGGATATAAACCCCAATATTATCCAGGGTACAAATCCCACTACTGATCAGGATATAAACCCCAATATTATCCAGGATACAAATCCCACTACTGATCAGGATATAAGCCCCAATATCATCCAGGATACAAATCCCACTACTGATCAGGATATAAACCCCAATATTATCCAGGATACAAATCCCACTACTGATCAGGATACAAACCCCAATATTATCCAGGATACAAATCTCACTCCTGATCAGGATATAAACCCCAATATCATCCAGGATACAAATCCCACTACTGATCAGGATATAAACCCCAATATCATCCAGGATACAAATCCCACTACTGATCAGGATATAAACCCCAATATTATCCAGGATACAAATCCCACTACTGATCAGGATATAAACCCAAATATTGTCCAGGATACAAATCCCACTACTGATCAGGATATAGACCCCAATATCATCCAGGATACAAATCCCACTACTGATCAGGATATAAACCCCAATATCATCCAGGATACAAATCCCACTACTGATCAGGATATAAACCCCAATATTATCCAGGATACAAATCCCACTACTGATCAGGATATAAAACCCAATATCATCCAGGATACAAATCCCACTACTGATCAGGATATAAACCCCAATATTATCCAGGATACAAATCCCACTACTGATCAGGATATAAAACCCAATATCATCCAGGATACAAATTCCAAAACTGATGAGGATATAAACGCCAATATTATCCAGGATACAAATCCCACTACTGATCAGGATATAAAACCCAATATCATCCAGGATACAAATTCCAAAACTGATGAGGATATAAACCCAAATATCATCCAGGACACAAATCCCACGACTGATCAGGATACAAATCCCACTACTGATCAGGATATAAACCCCAATATCATCCAGGACACAAATCCCACGACTGATCAGGATACAAATCCCACTACTGATCAGGATATAAACCCCAATATCATCCAGGACACAAATCCCACGACTGATCAGGATACAAATCCCACTACTGATCAGGATATAAACCCCAATATTATCCAGGATACAAATCTCACCACTGATCAGGATATAAACCCCAATATTATGCAGGATACAATTCCCACTCCTGATCAGGATATAAACCCAAATATTATCCAGGATACAAATCTCACCACTGATCAGGATATAAACCCCAATATTATGCAGGATACAATTCCCACTCCTGATCAGGATATAAACCCAAAAATCATCCCGGATACAAATCCCACTACTGATCAGGATATAAACCCAAATATCCAGGATACAAATCCCACGACTGATCAGGATACAAACCCCAATATTATCCAGGATACAAATCCCACTGGTGATCAGGATATAAACCCCAATATCATCCAGGATACAAATCCCACTAGTGATCAGGATATAAACCCCAATATCATCCAGGATACAAATCCCACTAGTGATCAGGATATAAACCCCAATATCATCCAGGATACAAATCCCACTAGTGATCAGGATATAAACCCCAATATCATCCAGGATACAAATCCCACTGATGATCAGGATATAAACCCCAATATTATCCAGGATACAACTCCCACTACTGATCAGGATATAAACCCCAATATTATCCAGGATACAGATCCCACTACTGATCAGGATATAAACCCCAATATTATCCAGCATACAAATCCCATGAGTGATCAGGATATAAACCCCAATATCATCCAGGATAGAAATCCCACAACTGATCAGGATATAAACCCCAATATCATCCAGGATACAAATCCCACTACTGATCAGGATATAAACCCCAATATCATCCAGGATACAAATCCCACTACTGATCAGGATATAAACCCCAATATCATCCAGGATACAAATCCCACTACTGATCAGGATATAAACCCCAATATTATCCAGGATACAAATCACACTACTGATCAGGATATAAAACCAAATATCATCCAGGATACAAATCCCACTACTGATCAGGATATAAACCCCAATATTATCCAGGATACAAATCCCACTACTGATCAGGATATAAACCCCAATATTATCCAGGATACAAATCCCACTACTGATCAGGATATAAACCCCAATATTATCCAGGATACAAATCTCACTCCTGATCAGGATATAAACACCAATATTATCCAGGATACAAATCCCACTACTGATCAGGATATAAACCCCAATATTATCCCGGATACAAATCCCACTACTGATCAGGATATAAACCCAAATATCATCCAGGATACAAATCCCACTACTGATCAGGATATAAACCCCAATATCATCCAGGATACAAATCCCACTACTGATCAGGATATAAACCCCAATATTATCCAGGATACAAATCCCACGACTGATCAGGATATAAACCCAAATATCATCCAGGATACAAATCCCACTACTGATCAGGATATAAAACCCAATATCATCCAGGATACAAATCTCACTCCTGATCAGGATATAAACCCCAATATCATCCAGGATACAAATCCCACTACTGATCAGGATATAAACCCCAATATCATCCAGGATACAAATCCCACTACTGATCAGGATATAAACCCAAATATCATCCAGGATACAAATCCCACTACTGATCAGGATATAAACCCCAATATTATCCAGGATACAAATCCCACTACTGATCAGGATATAAACCCCAATATCATCCAGGATACAAATCCCACTACTGATCAGGATATAAACCCAAATATCATCCAGGATACAAATCCCACTACTGATCAGGATATAAACCCAAATATCATCCAGGATACAAATCCCACTACTGATCAGGATATAAACCCAAATATCATCCAGGATACAAATCTCACTCCTGATCAGGATATAAACCCCAATATCATCCAGGATACAAATCCCACGACTGATCAGGATATAAACCCCAATATCATCCAGGATACAAATCCCACTACTGATCAGGACATAAACCCAAATATCATCCAGGATACAATTCCCACTACTGATCAGGATATAAACCCAAATATTATCCAGGATACAAATCTCACCACTGATCAGGATATAAACCCCAATATTATGCAGGATACAATTCCCACTCCTGATCAGGATATAAACCCAAAAATCATCCCGGATACAAATCCCACTACTGATCAGGATATAAACCCAAATATCCAGGATACAAATCCCACGACTGATCAGGATACAAACCCCAATATTATCCAGGATACAAATCCCACTACTGATCAGGATATAAACCCCAATATTATCCAGGATACAAATCCCACTACTGATCAGGATATAAACCCCAATATTATCCAGGATACAAATCCCACTGGTGATCAGGATATAAACCCCAATATCATCCAGGATACAAATCCCACTACTGATCAGGATATAAACCCCAATATTATCCAGGATACAAATCTCACTCCTGATCAGGATATAAACACCAATATTATCCAGGATACAAATCCCACTACTGATCAGGATATAAACCCCAATATTATCCCGGATACAAATCCCACTACTGATCAGGATATAAACCCAAATATCATCCAGGATACAAATCCCACTACTGATCAGGATATAAACCCCAATATCATCCAGGATACAAATCCCACTACTGATCAGGATATAAACCCCAATATTATCCAGGATACAAATCCCACGACTGATCAGGATATAAACCCAAATATCATCCAGGATACAAATCTCACTCCTGATCAGGATATAAACCCCAATATCATCCAGGATACAAATCCCACTACTGATCAGGATATAAACCCCAATATTATCCAGGATACAACTCCCACTACTGATCAGGATATAAACCCCAATATTATCCAGGATACAACTCCCACTACTGATCAGGATATAAACCCCAATATTATCCAGCATACAAATCCCATGAGTGATCAGGATATAAACCCCAATATCATCCAGGATAGAAATCCCACAACTGATCAGGATATAAACCCAAATATCATCCAGGATAGAAATCCCACAACTGATCAGGATATAAACCCCAATATCATCCAGGATACAAATCACATTACTGATCAGGATATAAACCCCAATATCATCCAGGATACAAATCCCACTACTGATCAGGATATAAACCCCAATATTATCCAGGATACAAATCTCACTCCTGATCAGGATATAAACACCAATATTATCCAGGATACAAATCCCACTACTGATCAGGATATAAACCCCAATATTATCCCGGATGCAAATCCCACTACTGATCAGGATATAAACCCCAATATTATCCAGGATACAAATCCCACTACTGATCAGGATATAAACCCCAATATTATCCAGGATACAAATCCCACTACTGATCAGGATATAAACCCAAATATCATCCAGGATACAAATCCCACAACTGATCAGGATATAAACCCCAATATTATCCAGGATACAAATCCCACTACTGATCAGGATATAAACCCCAATATTATCCAGGATACAAATCCCACTACTGATCAGGATATAAACCCCAATATTATCCAGGATACAAATCCCACTACTGATCAGGATATAAACCCAAATATCATCCAGGATACAAATCCCACGACTGATCAGGATATAAACCCCAATATCATCCAGGATACAAATCCCACAACTGATCAGGATATAAACCCCAATATTATCCAGGATACAAATCCCACTACTGATCAGGATATAAACCCCAATATTATCCAGGATACAAATCCCACTACTGATCAGGATATAAACCCCAATATTATCCAGGATACAAATCCCACTACTGATCAGGATATAAACCCCAATATTATCCAGGATACAAATCCCACTACTGATCAGGATATAAACCCCAATATTATCCAGGATACAAATCCCACTACTGATCAGGATATAAACCCCAATATTATCCAGGATACAAATCCCACAACTGATCAGGATATAAACCCCAATATTATCCAGGATACAAATCCCACAACTGATCAGGATATAAACCCCAATATCATCCAGGATACAAATCCCACTACTGATCAGGATATAAACCCCAATATTATCCAGGATACAAATCCCACTACTGATCAGGATATAAACCCCAATATTATCCAGGATACAAATCCCACTACTGATCAGGATATAAACCCAAATATCATCCAGGATACAAATCCCACTACTGATCAGGATATAAACCCCAATATCATCCAGGATACAAATCCCACTACTGATCAGGATATAAACCCCAATATCATCCAGGATACAAATCCCACTACTGATCAGGATATAAACCCCAATATCATCCAGGATACAAATCCCACTACTGATCAGGATATAAACCCCAATATTATCCAGGATACAAATCCCACTACTGATCAGGATATAAACCCCAATATTATCCAGGATACAAATCCCACTACTGATCAGGATATAAACCCAAATATCATCCAGGATACAAATCCCACAACTGATCAGGATATAAACCCCAATATTATCCAGGATACAAATCCCACAACTGATCAGGATATAAACCCCAATATCATCCAGGATACAAATCCCACAACTGATCAGGATATAAACCCCAATATTATCCAGGATACAAATCCCACTACTGATCAGGATATAAACCCCAATATTATCCAGGATACAAATCCCACTACTGATCAGGATATAAACCCCAGTATTATCCAGGATACAAATCCCACTACTGATCAGGATATAAACCCCAATATTATCCAGGATACAAATCCCACTACTGATCAGGATATAAACCCCAATATCATCCAGGATACAAATCCCACTACTGATCAGGATATAAACCCCAATATCATCCAGGATACAAATCCCACTACTGATCAGGATATAAACCCCAATATCATCCAGGATACAAATCCCACTACTGATCAGGATATAAACCCCAATATCATCCAGGATACAAATCCCACGACTGATCAGGATATAAACCCCAATATCATCCAGGATACAAATCCCACTACTGATCAGGATATAAACCCCAATATCATCCAGGATACAAATCCCACTACTGATCAGGATATAAACCCCAATATCATCCAGGATACAAATCCCACTACTGATCAGGATATAAACCCCAATATCATCCAGGATACAAATCCCACTACTGATCAGGATATAAACCCCAATATCATCCAGGATACAAATCCCACTACTGATCAGGATATAAACCCCAATATCATCCAGGATACAAATCCCACTACTGATCAGGATATAAACCCCAATATCATCCAGGATACAAATCCCACTACTGATCAGGATATAAACCCCAATATCATCCAGGATACAAATCCCACTAATGATCAGGATATAAACCCCAATATCATCCAGGATACAAATCCCACTACTGATCAGGATATAAAACCAAATATCATCCAGGATACAAATCCCACTACTGATCAGGATATAAACCCCAATATCATCCAGGATACAAATCCCACTACTGATCAGGATATAAAACCAAATATCATCCAGGATACAAATCCCACGACTGATCAGGATATAAACCCCAATATTATCCAGGATACAAATCCCACTACTGATCAGGATATAAACCCCAATATTATACAGGATGCAAATCCCACTACTGATCAGGATATAAACCCCAATATTATCCAGGATACAAATCCCAATACTGATCAGGATATAAACCCCAATATCATCCAGGATACAAATCCCACTACTGATCAGGATATAAACCCCAATATCATCCAGGATACAAATCCCACGACTGATCAGGATATAAACCCAAATATCATCCAGGATACAAATCCCACGACTGATCAGGATATAAACCCAAATATCATCCAGGATACAAATCCCACTACTGATCAGGATATAAACCCCAATATCATCCAGGATACAAATCCCACTACTGATCAGGATATAAACCCCAATATCATCCAGGATACAAATCCCACTACTGATTAGGATATAAACCCCAATATCATCCAGGATACAAATCCCACTACTGATCAGGATATAAACCCCAATATCATCCAGGATACAAATCCCACTACTGATCAGGATATAAAACCAAATATCATCCAGGATACAAATCCCACGACTGATCAGGATATAAACCCCAATATCATCCAGGATACAAATCCCACTACTGATCAGGATATAAACCCAAATATCATCCAGGATACAAATCCCACTACTGATCAGGATATAAAACCAAATATCATCCAGGATACAAATCCCACGACTGATCAGGATATAAACCCCAATATTATCCAGGATACAAATCCCACTACTGATCAGGATATAAACCCCAATATTATACAGGATGCAAATCCCACTACTGATCAGGATATAAACCCCAATATTATCCAGGATACAAATCCCAATACTGATCAGGATATAAACCCCAATATCATCCAGGATACAAATCCCACTACTGATCAGGATATAAACCCCAATATCATCCAGGATACAAATCCCACTACTGATCAGGATATAAAACCAAATATCATCCAGGATACAAATCCCACTACTGATCAGGATATAAACCCCAATATTATCCAGGATACAAATCCCACTACTGATCAGGATATAAACCCCAATATCATCCAGGATACAAATCCCACTACTGATCAGGATATAAACCCCAATATCATCCAGGATACAAATCCCACTACTGATCAGGATATAAAACCAAATATCATCCAGGATACAAATCCCACGACTGATCAGGATATAAACCCCAATATTATCCAGGATACAAATCCCACGACTGATGAGGATATAAACCCCAATATTATCCAGGATACAAATCCCACGACTGATCAGGATATAAACCCCAATATTATCCAGGATACAAATCCCACGACTGATCAGGATATAAACCCCAATATTATCCAGGATACAAATCCCACTACTGATCAGGATATAAACCCCAATATTATCCAGGATACAAATCCCACTACTGATCAGGATATAAACCCCAATATTATACAGGATGCAAATCCCACTACTGATCAGGATATAAACCCCAATATTATCCAGGATACAAATCCCAATACTGATCAGGATATAAACACCAATATTATCCAGGATACAAATCTCACTCCTGATCAGGATATAAACACCAATATTATCCAGGATGCAAATCCCACTACTGATCAGGATATAAACCCAAATATTATCCAGGATACAAATCCCACAACTGATCAGGATATAAACCCCAATATTATCCAGGATACAAATCCCACTACTGATCAGGATATAAACCCCAATATTATCCAGGATACAAATCCCACGATTGATCAGGATATAAACCCCAATATTATCCAGGATACAAATCCCACTACTGATCAGGATATAAACCCCAATATTATCCACGATGCAAATCCCACGACTGATCAGGATATAAACCCCAATATTATCCAGGATACAAATCCCACGACTGATCAGGATATAAACCCCAATATTATCCAGGATACAAATCCCACTACTGATCAGGATATAAACCCCAATATTATCCACGATGCAAATCCCACTACTGATCAGGATATAAACCCCAATATTATCCAGGATACAAATCTCACTCCTGATCAGGATATAAACACCAATATTATCCAGGATACAAATCCCACTACTGATCAGGATATAAACCCCAATATTATCCAGGATACAAATCCCACAACTGATCAGGATATAAACCCCAATATCATCCAGGATACAAATCCCACAACTGATCAGGATATAAACCCCAATATCATCCAGGATACAAATCCCACTACTGATCAGGATATAAAACCAAATATCATCCAGGATACAAATCCCACTACTGATCAGGATATAAAACCAAATATCATCCAGGATACAAATCCCACGACTGATCAGGATATAAAACCAAATATCATCCACGATACAAATCCCACGACTGATCAGGATATAAACCCCAATATCATCCAGGATACAAATCCCACTACTGATCAGGATATAAACCCGAATATCATCCAGGATACAAATCCCACTACTGATCAGGATATAAACCCCAATATTATCCAGGATACAAATCCCACTACTGATCAGGATATAAACCCCAATATTATCCAGGATACAAATCCCACTACTGATCAGGATATAAACCCCAATATCATCCAGGATACAAATCCCACTACTGATCAGGATATAAACCCCAATATCATCCAGGATACAAATCCCACGACTGATCAGGATATAAACCCCAATATCATCCAGGATACAAATCCCACTACTGATCAGGATATAAACCCCAATATCATCCAGGATACAAATCCCACTACTGATCAGGATATAAACCCCAATATCATCCAGGATACAAATCCCACTACTGATCAGGATATAAACCCCAATATCATCCAGGATACAAATCCCACTACTGATCAGGATATAAACCCCAATATCATCCAGGATACAAATCCCACTACTGATCAGGATATAAACCCCAATATCATCCAGGATACAAATCCCACTACTGATCAGGATATAAACCCCAATATCATCCAGGATACAAATCCCACTACTGATCAGGATATAAACCCCAATATCATCCAGGATACAAATCCCACTAATGATCAGGATATAAACCCCAATATCATCCAGGATACAAATCCCACTACTGATCAGGATATAAAACCAAATATCATCCAGGATACAAATCCCACTACTGATCAGGATATAAACCCCAATATCATCCAGGATACAAATCCCACTACTGATCAGGATATAAAACCAAATATCATCCAGGATACAAATCCCACGACTGATCAGGATATAAACCCCAATATTATCCAGGATACAAATCCCACTACTGATCAGGATATAAACCCCAATATTATACAGGATGCAAATCCCACTACTGATCAGGATATAAACCCCAATATTATCCAGGATACAAATCCCAATACTGATCAGGATATAAACCCCAATATCATCCAGGATACAAATCCCACTACTGATCAGGATATAAACCCCAATATCATCCAGGATACAAATCCCACGACTGATCAGGATATAAACCCAAATATCATCCAGGATACAAATCCCACGACTGATCAGGATATAAACCCAAATATCATCCAGGATACAAATCCCACTACTGATCAGGATATAAACCCCAATATCATCCAGGATACAAATCCCACTACTGATCAGGATATAAACCCCAATATCATCCAGGATACAAATCCCACTACTGATCAGGATATAAACCCCAATATCATCCAGGATACAAATCCCACTACTGATCAGGATATAAACCCCAATATCATCCAGGATACAAATCCCACTACTGATCAGGATATAAAACCAAATATCATCCAGGATACAAATCCCACGACTGATCAGGATATAAACCCCAATATCATCCAGGATACAAATCCCACTACTGATCAGGATATAAACCCAAATATCATCCAGGATACAAATCCCACTACTGATCAGGATATAAAACCAAATATCATCCAGGATACAAATCCCACGACTGATCAGGATATAAACCCCAATATTATCCAGGATACAAATCCCACTACTGATCAGGATATAAACCCCAATATTATACAGGATGCAAATCCCACTACTGATCAGGATATAAACCCCAATATTATCCAGGATACAAATCCCAATACTGATCAGGATATAAACCCCAATATCATCCAGGATACAAATCCCACTACTGATCAGGATATAAACCCCAATATCATCCAGGATACAAATCCCACTACTGATCAGGATATAAAACCAAATATCATCCAGGATACAAATCCCACTACTGATCAGGATATAAACCCCAATATTATCCAGGATACAAATCCCACTACTGATCAGGATATAAACCCCAATATCATCCAGGATACAAATCCCACTACTGATCAGGATATAAACCCCAATATCATCCAGGATACAAATCCCACTACTGATCAGGATATAAAACCAAATATCATCCAGGATACAAATCCCACGACTGATCAGGATATAAACCCCAATATTATCCAGGATACAAATCCCACGACTGATGAGGATATAAACCCCAATATTATCCAGGATACAAATCCCACGACTGATCAGGATATAAACCCCAATATTATCCAGGATACAAATCCCACGACTGATCAGGATATAAACCCCAATATTATCCAGGATACAAATCCCACTACTGATCAGGATATAAACCCCAATATTATCCAGGATAGAAATCCCACTACTGATCAGGATATAAACCCCAATATTATACAGGATGCAAATCCCACTACTGATCAGGATATAAACCCCAATATTATCCAGGATACAAATCCCAATACTGATCAGGATATAAACACCAATATTATCCAGGATACAAATCTCACTCCTGATCAGGATATAAACACCAATATTATCCAGGATGCAAATCCCACTACTGATCAGGATATAAACCCAAATATTATCCAGGATACAAATCCCACAACTGATCAGGATATAAACCCCAATATTATCCAGGATACAAATCCCACTACTGATCAGGATATAAACCCCAATATTATCCAGGATACAAATCCCACGACTGATCAGGATATAAACCCCAATATTATCCAGGATACAAATCCCACTACTGATCAGGATATAAACCCCAATATTATCCACGATGCAAATCCCACGACTGATCAGGATATAAACCCCAATATTATCCAGGATACAAATCCCACGACTGATCAGGATATAAACCCCAATATTATCCAGGATACAAATCCCACTACTGATCAGGATATAAACCCCAATATTATCCACGATGCAAATCCCACTACTGATCAGGATATAAACCCCAATATTATCCAGGATACAAATCTCACTCCTGATCAGGATATAAACACCAATATTATCCAGGATACAAATCCCACTACTGATCAGGATATAAACCCCAATATTATCCAGGATACAAATCCCACAACTGATCAGGATATAAACCCCAATATCATCCAGGATACAAATCCCACAACTGATCAGGATATAAACCCCAATATCATCCAGGATACAAATCCCACTACTGATCTGGATATAAAACCAAATATCATCCAGGATACAAATCCCACTACTGATCAGGATATAAAACCAAATATCATCCAGGATACAAATCCCACGACTGATCAGGATATAAAACCAAATATCATCCACGATACAAATCCCACGACTGATCAGGATATAAACCCCAATATCATCCAGGATACAAATCCCACTACTGATCAGGATATAAACCCGAATATCATCCAGGATACAAATCCCACTACTGATCAGGATATAAACCCCAATATTATCCAGGATACAAATCCCACTACTGATCAGGATATAAACCCCAATATTATCCAGGATACAAATCCCACTACTGATCAGGATATAAACCCCAATATTATCCAGGATACAAATCCCACTACTGATCAGGATATAAACCCCAATATTATCCAGGATACAAATCCCACAACTGATCAGGATATAAACCCCAATATCATCCCGGATTCAAATCCCACTACTGATCAGGATATAAACCCAAATATCATCCAGGATACAAATCCCACTACTGATCAGGATACAAATCCCACTACTGATCAGGATATAAACCCCAATATCATCCAGGATACAAATCCCACTACTGATCAGGATATAAACCCCAATATCATCCAAGATACAAATCCCACTCCTGATCAGGATATAAACCCCAATATCATCCAGGATACAAACCCCACAACTGATCAGGATGGAGACCCAAATATTATCCAGGATACAAATCCCACTACTGATCAGGATATAAACCCCAATATTATCCAGGATACAAATCCCACTACTGATCAGGATATAAACCCCAATATTATCCAGGATACAAATCCCACTACTGATCAGGATATAAACCCCAATATCATCCAGGATACAAATCCCACAACTGATCAGGATATAGACCCAAATATTATCCAGGATACAAATCCCACTGCTGATCAGGATATAAACCCCAATATTATCCAGGAAACAAATCCCACTACTGATCAGGATATAAAACCCAATATTATCCAGGATACAAATCCCACTACTGATCAGGATATAAACCCCAATATCATCCAGGATACAAATCCCACTACTGATCAGGATATAAAACCCAATATTATCCAGGATACAAATCCCACTACTGATCAGGATATAAACCCCAATATCATCCAGGATACAAATCCCACAACTGATCAGGATATAGACCCAAATATTATCCAGGATACAAATCCCACTACTGATCAGGATATAAACCCCAATATTATCCAGGATACAAATCCCACTACTGATCAGGATATAAAACCCAATATTATCCAGGATACAAATCCCACTACTGATCAGGATATAAACCCCAATATTATCCAGGATACAAATCCCACTACTGATCAGGATATAAACCCCAATATCATCCAGGATACAAATCCCACTACTGATCAGGATATAAACCCCAATATCATCCAGGATACAAATCCCACTACTGATCAGGATATAACCCCAATATCATCCAGGATACAAATCCCACTACTGATCAGGATATAAACCCAAATATCATCCAGGATACAAATCCCACGACTGATCAGGATATAAAACCCAATATCATCCAGGATACAAATCCCACGACTGATCAGGATATAAACCCCAATATCATCCAGGATACAAATCCCACGACTGATCAGGATATAAACCCCAATATCATCCAGGATACAAATCCCACTACTGATCAGGATACAAACCCCAATATCATCCAGGATACAAAGCCCACTACTGATCAGGATACAAACCCCAATATCATCCAGGATACAAATCCCATGACTGATCAGGATATAAACCCCAATATTATCCAGGATACAAATCCCACTACTGATCAGGATATAAACCCAAATATCATCCAGGATACAAATCCCACGACTGATCAGGATATAAACCCAAATATCATCCAGGGTACAAATCCCACGACTGATCAGGATATAAACCCCAATATCATCCAGGATACAAATCCCACGACTGATCAGGATATAAACCCCAATATCATCCAGGATACAAATCCCACTACTGATCAGGATATAAACCCAAATATCATCCAGGATACAAATCCCACGACTGATCAGGATATAAACCCGAATATCATCCAGGATACAAATCCCACTACTGATCAGGATATAAACCCCAATATCATCCAGGATACAAATCCCACGACTGATCAGGATATAAACCCGAATATCATCCAGGATACAAATCCCACTACTGATCAGGATATAAACCCCAATATTATCCAGGATACAAATCCCACTACTGATCAGGATATAAACCCCAATATCATTCAGGATACAAATCCCACTACTGATCAGGATATAAACCCCAATATTATCCAGGATACAAATCCCACTACTGATCAGGATATAAACCCCAATATCATTCAGGATACAAATCCCACTACTGATCAGGATATAAACCCAAATATCATCCAGGATACAAATCCCACTGCTGATCAGGATATAAACCCCAATATTATCCAGGATACAAATCCCACTGCTAATCAGGATATAAACCCCAATATTATCCAGGATACAAATCCCACACCTGATCAGGATATCAACCCCAATATCATCCAGGATACAAATCCCACTACTGATCAGGATATAAACCCAAATATCATCCAGGATACAAATCCCACTGCTAATCAGGATATAAACCCCAATATTATCCAGGATACAAATCCCACTACTGATCAGGATATAAACCCAAATATCATCCAGGATACAAATCCCACTGCTGATCAGGATATAAACCCCAATATTATCCAGGATACAAATCCCACTACTGATCAGGAAATAAACCCAAATATCATTCAGGATACAAATCCCACTACTGATCAGGATATAAACCACAATATTATCCAGGATACAAATCCCACGACTGATCAGGATATAAACCCCAATATTATCCAGGATACAAATCCCACCACTGATCAGGATGTAAACCCCAATTTCATTCAGGATACAAATCCCACGACTGATCAGGATATAAACCCCAATATCATCCAGGATACAAATCCCACGACTGATCAGGATATAAACCCCAATATTATCCAGGATACAAATCCCACGACTGATCAGGATATAAACCCAAATATCATCCAGGATACAAATCCCACGACTGATCAGGATATAAACCCCAATATCATCCAGGATACAAATCTCACTCCTGATCAGGATATAAACCCCAATATTATCCAGGATACAAATCCCACAACTGATCAGGATATCAACCCCAATATCATCCAGGATACAAATCCCACGACTGATCAGGATATAAAACCAAATATCATCCAGGATACAAATCCCACTACTGATCAGGATATAAACCCCAATATTTTCCAGGATACAAATCCCACAACTGATCAGGATATCAACCCCAATATCATCCAGGATACAAATCCCACGACTGATCAGGATATAAACCCCAATATTATCCAGGATACAAATCCCACAACTGATCAAGATATCAACCCCAATATCATCCAGGATACAAATCCCACGACTGATCAGGATATAAAACCAAATATCATCCAGGATACAAATCCCACTACTGATCAGGATATAAACCACAATATTATCCAGGATACAAATCCCACAACTGATCAGGATATAAACCCCAATATTATCCAGGATACAAATCCCACAACTGATCAGGATATCAACCCCAATATCATCCAGGATACAAATCCCACGACTGATCAGGATATAAAACCAGATATCATCCAGGATACAAATCCCACTACTGATCAGGATATAAACCCCAATATTATCCAGGATACAAATCCCACAACTGATCAGGATATCTACCCCAATATCATCCAGGATACAAATCCCACGACTGATCAGGATATAAAACCAAATATCATCCAGGATACAAATCCCACTACTGATCAGGATATAAACCACAATATTATCCAGGATACAAATCCCACAACTGATCAGGATATAAACCCCAATATCATCCAGGATACAAATCCCACTACTGATCAGGATATAAACCCCAATATCATCCAGGATACAAATCCCACTACTGATTAGGATGTAAACCCCAATATTATCCAGGATACAAATCCCACCACTGATCAGGATATAAACCCAAATATCATCCAGGATAGAATTCCCACGACTGATCATGATATAAACCCCAATTTCATTCAGGATACAAATCCCACTACTGATCAGGATATAAACCCCAATATTATCTAGGATACAAATCCCACCACTGATTAGGATGTAAACCCCAATATTATCCAGGATACAAATCCCACTACTGATCAGGATATAAACCCAAATATCATCCAGGATACAAATCCCTCGACTGATCAGGATATAAACCCCAATATTATGCAGGATACAATTCCCACTCCTGATCAGGATATCAACCCAAATATCATCCAGGATACAAATCCCACTACTGATCAGGATATAAACCCAAATATCCAGGATACAAATCCCACTACTGATCAGGATATAAACCCCAATATCATCCAGGATACAAATCCCACTACTGATCAGGATATAAACCCCAATATCATCCAGGATACAAATCCGACTACTGATCAGGATATAAACCCCAATATTATCCGTGATACAAATCCCACAACTGATCAGGATATAAACCCCAATATTATCCGTGATACAAATCCCACAACTGATCAGGATATAAACCCCAATATTATCCAGAATACAAATCTGACTACTGATCAGGATATAAACCCCAATATTATCCAGGATACAAATCCCATGACTGATCAGGATATAAACCCCAATATTATCCAGGATACAAATCCCACGACTGATCAGGATATATACCCCAATATCATCCAGAATACAAATCCGACTACTGATCAGGATATAAACCCCAATATTATCCAGGATACAAATCCCACGACTGATCAGGAGATAAACCCCAATATCATCCAGGATACAAATCCCACTACTGGTCAGGATATAAACCCCAATATCATCCAGAATACAAATCCGACTACTGATCAGGATATAAACCCCAATATTATCCAGGATACAAATCCCACGACTGATCAGGATATAAACCCAAATATCATCCAGAATACAAATCCGACTACTGATCAGGATATAAACCCCAATATTATCCAGGATACAAATCCCACGACTGATCAGGATATAAACCTCAATATCATCCAGGATACAAATCCCACGACTGATCAGGATATAAACCCCAATATCATCCAGGATACAAATCCCACTACTGATCAGGATATAAACCCCAATATCATCCAGGATACAAATCCCACTACTGATCAGGATATAAACCCCAATATCATCCAGGATACAAATCCCACGACTGATCAGGATATAAACCCCAATATCATCCAGGATACAAATCCCACTCCTGATCAGGATATAAACCCCAATATCATCCAGGATACAAATCCCACTACTGATCAGGATATAAACCCCAATATCATCCAGGATACAAATCCCACTCCTGATCAGGATATAAACCCCAATATTATCCAGGATACAAATCCCACGACTGATCAGGAAATAAACCCAAATATCATCCAGGATACAAATCCCACTACTGATCAGGATATAAACCCCAATTTCATCCAGGATACAAATCCGACTACTGATCAGGATATAAACCCCAATATTATCCAGGATACAAATCCCACGACTGATCAGGATATAAACCCCAATATCATCCAGGATACAAATCCCACGACTGATCAGGATATAAACCCCAATATCATCCAGGATACAAATCCCACTGGCGATCAGGATATAAACCCAAATATCATCCAGGATACAAATCCCACTCCTGATCAGGATATAAACCCCAATATTATCCAGGATACAAATCCCACTACTGATCAGGATATAAACCCAAATATCATCCAGGATACAAATCCCACGACTGATCAGGAAATAAACCCAAATATCATCCAGGATACAAATCCCACTACTGATCAGGATATAAACCCCAATATTATCCAGGATACAAATCCCACGACTGATCAGGATATAAACCCAAATATCATCCAGGATACAAATCCCACGACTGTTCAGGATATAAACCCAAATATCATCCAGGATACAAATCTCACTCCTGATCAGGATATAAACCCCAATATTATCCAGGATACAAATCCCACGACTGATCAGGATATCAACCCCAATATCATCCAGGATACAAATCCCACGACTGATCAGGATATAAAACCAAATATCATCCAGGATACAAATCCCACGACTGATCAGGATATAAACCCAAATATCATCCAGGATACAATTCCCACGACTGATCAGGATATAAACCCCAATATCATCCAGGATACAAATCCCACTACTGATCAGGATATAAACCCCAATATCATCCAGGATACAAATCCCACTACTGATCAGGATATAAACCCCAATATCATCCAGGATACAAATCCCACGACTGATCAGGATATAAAACCAAATATCATCCAGGATACAAATCCCACTGCTGATCAGGATATAAACCCCAATATCATTCAGGATACAAATCCCACTACTGATCAGGATATAAACCCCAATATCATCCAGGATACAAATCCCACTGCTGATCAGGATATAAACCCCAATATTATCCAGGATACAAATCCCACGACTGATCAGGATATAAACCCCAATATCATCCAGGATACAAATCCCACTGCTGATCAGGATATAAACCCCAATATCATCCAGGATACAAATCCCACTACTGATCAGGATATAAACCCAAATATCATCCAGGATACAAATCCCACGACTGATCAGGATATAAACTCAAATATCATCCAGGATACAAATCCCACTACTGATCAGGATATAAACCCCAATTTCATTCAGGATACAAATCCCACTACAGATCAGGATATAAACCCCAATATTATCTAGGATACAAATCCCACTACTGATCAGGATGTAAACCCCAATTTCATTCAGGATACAAATCCCACTACTGATTAGGATGTAAACCCCAATATTATGCAGGATACAAATCCCACTACTGATCAGGATATAAACCCAAATATCCAGGATACAAATCCCACTACTGATCATGATATAAACCCCAATATTATGCAGGATACAAATCCCACTACTGATCAGGATATAAACCCAAATATCCAGGATACAAATCCCACTAATGATCAGGATGTAAACCCCAATTTCATTCAGGATACAAATCCCACTACTGATCAGGATATAAACCCCAATATTATCTAGGATACAAATCCCACTACTGATCAGGATGTAAACCCCAATTTCATTCAGGATACAAATCCCACTACTGATTAGGATGTAAACCCCAATATTATCCAGGATACAAATCCCACTACTGATCATGATATAAACCCCAATATTATGCAGGATACAAATCCCACTACTGATCAGGATATAAACCCAAATATCCAGGATACAAATCCCACTACTGATCAGGATATAAACCCCAATATCATCCAGGATACAAATCCCACTACTGATCAGGATATAAACCCCAATATCATCCAGGATACAAATCCGACTACTGATCAGGATATAAACCCCAATATTATCCGGGATACAAATCCCACAACTGATCAGGATATAAACCCCAATATCATCCAGGATACAAATCCCACGACTGATCAGGATATAAACCCCAATATCATCCAGGATACAAATCCCACGACTGATCAGGATATAAACCCCAATATTATCCAGGATACAAATCCCACGACTGATCAGGATATAAACCCCAATATCATCCAGGATACAAATCCCACGACTGATCAGGATATAAACCCCAATATCATCCAGGATACAAATCCCACGACTGTTCAGGATATAAACCCCAATATTATCCAGGATACAAATCCCACGACTGATCAGGATATAAACCCCAATATCATCCAGGATACAAATCCCACGACTGATCAGGATATAAACCCCAATATCATCCAGGATACAAATCCCACGACTGATCAGGATATAAACCCCAATATCATCCAGGATACAAATCCCACTACTGATCAGGATATAAACCCCAATATCATCCAGGATACAAATCCCACTACTGATCAGGATATAAACCCCAATATTATCCAGGATACAAATCCCACTACTGATCAGGATACAAACCCCAAAATTATCCAGGATACAAATCCCACCACTGATCAGGATATAAACCCCAAAATTATCCAGGATACAAATCCCACCACTGATCAGGATATAAACCCCAATATCATCCAGGATACAAATCCCATGACAGATCAGGATATAAACCCCAATATCATCCAGGATACAAATCCCACTACTGATCAGGATATAAACCCCAATATCATCCAGGATACAAATCCCACGACTGATCAGGATATAAACCCCAAAATTATCCAAGATACAAATCCCACCACTGATCAGGATATAAACCCCAATATCATCCAGGATACAAATCCCACTACTGATCAGGATATAAACCCCAATATCATCCAGGATACAAATCCCACTACTGATCAGGATATAAACCCAAATATTATCCAGGATACAAATCACACTACTGATCAGGATATAAACCCCAATATCATCCAGGATACAAATCCCACTACTGATCAGGATATAAACCCCAATATCATCCAGGATACAAATCCCACTACTGATCAGGATATAAACCCCAATATCATCCAGGATACAAATCACACTACTGATCAGGATATAAACCCCAATATCATCCAGGATACAAATCCCACTACTGATCAGGATATAAACCCCAATATCATCCAGGATACAAATCCCACTACTGATCAGGATATAAACCCCAATATTATCCAGGATACAAATCCCACTACTGATCAGGATACAAACCCCAAAATTATCCAGGATACAAATCCCACCACTGATCAGGATATAAACCCCAATATCATCCAGGATACAAATCCCACGACTGATCAGGATATAAACCCCAAAATTATCCAAGATACAAATCCCACCACTGATCAGGATATAAACCCCAATATCATCCAGAATACAAATCCGACTACTGATCAGGATATAAACCCCAATATTATCCAGGATACAAATCCCACGACTGATCAGGAGATAAACCCCAATATCATCCAGGATACAAATCCCACGACTGATCAGGATATAAACCCCAATATCATCCAGGATACAAATCCCACTACTGATCAGGATATAAACCCCAATATTATCCAGGATACAAATCCCACGACTGATCAGGATATAAACCCCAATATTATCCAGAATACAAATCTGACTACTGATCAGGATATAAACCCCAATATTATCCAGGATACAAATCCCATGACTGATCAGGATATAAACCCCAATATTATCCAGGATACAAATCCCACGACTGATCAGGATATAAACCCCAATATTATCCAGGATACAAATCCCACGACTGATCAGTATATATACCCCAATATCATCCAGAATACAAATCCGACTACTGATCAGGATATAAACCCCAATATTATCCAGGATACAAATCCCACGACTGATCAGGAGATAAACCCCAATATCATCCAGGATACAAATCCCACTACTGGTCAGGATATAAACCCCAATATCATCCAGAATACAAATCCGACTACTGATCAGGATATAAACCCCAATATTATCCAGGATACAAATCCCACGACTGATCAGGATATAAACCCAAATATCATCCAGAATACAAATCCGACTACTGATCAGGATATAAACCCCAATATTATCCAGGATACAAATCCCACGACTGATCAGGATATAAACCTCAATATCATCCAGGATACAAATCCCACGACTGATCAGGATATAAACCCCAATATCATCCAGGATACAAATCCCACTACTGATCAGGATATAAACCCCAATATCATCCAGGATACAAATCCCACTACTGATCAGGATATAAACCCCAATATCATCCAGGATACAAATCCCACGACTGATCAGGATATAAACCCCAATATCATCCAGGATACAAATCCCACTCCTGATCAGGATATAAACCCCAATATCATCCAGGATACAAATCCCACTACTGATCAGGATATAAACCCCAATATCATCCAGGATACAAATCCCACTCCTGATCAGGATATAAACCCCAATATTATCCAGGATACAAATCCCACGACTGATCAGGAAATAAACCCAAATATCATCCAGGATACAAATCCCACTACTGATCAGGATATAAACCCCAATTTCATCCAGGATACAAATCCGACTACTGATCAGGATATAAACCCCAATATTATCCAGGATACAAATCCCACGACTGATCAGGATATAAACCCCAATATCATCCAGGATACAAATCCCACGACTGATCAGGATATAAACCCCAATATCATCCAGGATACAAATCCCACTGGCGATCAGGATATAAACCCAAATATCATCCAGGATACAAATCCCACTCCTGATCAGGATATAAACCCCAATATTATCCAGGATACAAATCCCACTACTGATCAGGATATAAACCCAAATATCATCCAGGATACAAATCCCACGACTGATCAGGAAATAAACCCAAATATCATCCAGGATACAAATCCCACTACTGATCAGGATATAAACCCCAATATTATCCAGGATACAAATCCCACGACTGATCAGGATATAAACCCAAATATCATCCAGGATACAAATCCCACGACTGTTCAGGATATAAACCCAAATATCATCCAGGATACAAATCTCACTCCTGATCAGGATATAAACCCCAATATTATCCAGGATACAAATCCCACAACTGATCAGGATATCAACCCCAATATCATCCAGGATACAAATCCCACGACTGATCAGGATATAAAACCAAATATCATCCAGGATACAAATCCCACGACTGATCAGGATATAAACCCAAATATCATCCAGGATACAATTCCCACGACTGATCAGGATATAAACCCCAATATCATCCAGGATACAAATCCCACTACTGATCAGGATATAAACCCCAATATCATCCAGGATACAAATCCCACTACTGATCAGGATATAAACCCCAATATCATCCAGGATACAAATCCCACGACTGATCAGGATATAAAACCAAATATCATCCAGGATACAAATCCCACTGCTGATCAGGATATAAACCCCAATATCATCCAGGATACAAATCCCACTACTGATCAGGATATAAACCCCAATATCATCCAGGATACAAATCCCACTGCTGATCAGGATATAAAGCCCAATATTATCCAGGATACAAATCCCACGACTGATCAGGATATAAACCCCAATATCATCCAGGATACAAATCCCACTGCTGATCAGGATATAAACCCCAATATCATCCAGGATACAAATCCCACTACTGATCAGGATATAAACCCAAATATCATCCAGGATACAAATCCCACGACTGATCAGGATATAAACTCAAATATCATCCAGGATACAAATCCCACTACTGATCAGGATATAAACCCCAATTTCATTCAGGATACAAATCCCACTACAGATCAGGATATAAACCCCAATATTATCTAGGATACAAATCCCACTACTGATCAGGATGTAAACCCCAATTTCATTCAGGATACAAATCCCACTACTGATTAGGATGTAAACCCCAATATTATGCAGGATACAAATCCCACTACTGATCAGGATATAAACCCAAATATCCAGGATACAAATCCCACTACTGATCATGATATAAACCCCAATATTATGCAGGATACAAATCCCACTACTGATCAGGATATAAACCCAAATATCCAGGATACAAATCCCACTAATGATCAGGATGTAAACCCCAATTTCATTCAGGATACAAATCCCACTACTGATCAGGATATAAACCCCAATATTATCTAGGATACAAATCCCACTACTGATCAGGATGTAAACCCCAATTTCATTCAGGATACAAATCCCACTACTGATTAGGATGTAAACCCCAATATTATCCAGGATACAAATCCCACTACTGATCATGATATAAACCCCAATATTATGCAGGATACAAATCCCACTACTGATCAGGATATAAACCCAAATATCCAGGATACAAATCCCACTACTGATCAGGATATAAACCCCAATATCATCCAGGATACAAATCCCACTACTGATCAGGATATAAACCCCAATATCATCCAGGATACAAATCCGACTACTGATCAGGATATAAACCCCAATATTATCCGGGATACAAATCCCACAACTGATCAGGATATAAACCCCAATATCATCCAGGATACAAATCCCACGACTGATCAGGATATAAACACCAATATCATCCAGGATACAAATCCCACGACTGATCAGGATATAAACCCCAATATTATCCAGGATACAAATCCCACGACTGATCAGGATATAAACCCCAATATCATCCAGGATACAAATCCCACGACTGATCAGGATATAAACCCCAATATCATCCAGGATACAAATCCCACGACTGATCAGGATATAAACCCCAATATTATCCAGGATACAAATCCCACGACTGATCAGGATATAAACCCCAATATCATCCAGGATACAAATCCCACGACTGATCAGGATATAAACCCCAATATCATCCAGGATACAAATCCCACGACTGATCAGGATATAAACCCCAATATCATCCAGGATACAAATCCCACTACTGATCAGGATATAAACCCCAATATCATCCAGGATACAAATCCCACTACTGGTCAGGATATAAACCCCAATATTATCCAGGATACAAATCCCACTACTGATCAGGATACAAACCCCAAAATTATCCAGGATACAAATCCCACCACTGATCAGGATATAAACCCCAAAATTATCCAGGATACAAATCCCACCACTGATCAGGATATAAACCCCAATATCATCCAGGATACAAATCCCATGACAGATCAGGATATAAACCCCAATATCATCCAGGATACAAATCCCACTACTGATCAGGATATAAACCCCAATATCATCCAGGATACAAATCCCACGACTGATCAGGATATAAACCCCAAAATTATCCAAGATACAAATCCCACCACTGATCAGGATATAAACCCCAATATCATCCAGGATACAAATCCCACTACTGATCAGGATATAAACCCCAATATCATCCAGGATACAAATCCCACTACTGATCAGGATATAAACCCAAATATTATCCAGGATACAAATCACACTACTGATCAGGATATAAACCCCAATATCATCCAGGATACAAATCCCACTACTGATCAGGATATAAACCGCAATATCATCCAGGATACAAATCCCACTACTGATCAGGATATAAACCCCAATATCATCCAGGATACAAATCACACTACTGATCAGGATATAAACCCCAATATCATCCAGGATACAAATCCCACTACTGATCAGGATATAAACCCCAATATCATCCAGGATACAAATCCCACTACTGATCAGGATATAAACCCCAATATTATCCAGGATACAAATCCCACTACTGATCAGGATACAAACCCCAAAATTATCCAGGATACAAATCCCACCACTGATCAGGATATAAACCCCAATATCATCCAGGATACAAATCCCACGACTGATCAGGATATAAACCCCAAAATTATCCAAGATACAAATCCCACCACTGATCAGGATATAAACCCCAATATCATCCAGGATACAAATCCCACGACTGATCTGGATATAAACCCCAATATTATCCAGGATACAAATCCCACTACTGACCAGGATATAAACCCCAATATTATCCAGGATACAAATCCCACTACTGATCAGGATATAAACCCAAATATCATCCAGGATACAAATCTCACTCCTGATCAGGATATAAACCCCAATATTATCCAGGATACAAATCCCTCTACTGATCAGGATATCAACCCCAATATCATCCAGGATACAAATCCCACTACTGATCAGGATATAAACCCCAATATCGTCCAGGATACAAATCCCACTACTGATCAGGATATAAAACCCAATATTATCCAGGATACAAATCCCACTACTGATCAGGATATAAAACCCAATATTATCCAGGATACAAATCCCACTACTGATCAGGATATAAAACCCAATATCATCCAGGATACAAATCCCACTACTGATCAGGATATAAACCCCAATATCGTCCAGGATACAAATCCCACTACTGATCAGGATATAAAACCCAATATTATCCAGGATACAAATCCCACTACTGATCAGGATATAAACCCAAATATCATCCAGGATACAAATCCCACTACTGATCAGGATATAAAACCCAATATTATCCAGGATACAAATCCCACTACTGATCAGGATATAAACCCCAATATTATCCAGGATACAAATCCCACTACTGATCAGGATATAAACCCCAATATTATCCAGGATACAATTCCCACTACTGATCAGGATACAAACCCAAATATTATCCAGGATACAAATCCCACTACTGATCAGGATATAAACCCCAATATTATCCGGGATACAAATCCCACAACTGATCAGGATATAAACCCCAATATCATCCAGGATACAAATCCCACGACTGATCAGGATATAAACCCCAATATCATCCAGGATACAAATCCCACGACTGATCAGGATATAAACCCCAATATCATCCAGGATACAAATCCCACCACTGATCAGGATATAAACCCCAATATCATCCAGGATACAAATCCCACTACTGATCAGGATATAAACCCCAATATCATCCAGGATACAAATCCCACGACTGATCAGGATATAAACCCCAATATTATCCAGGATACAAATCCCTCTACTGATCAGGATATAAACCCCAATATCATCCAGGATACAAATCCCACGACTGATCAGGATATAAACCCCAATATTATCCAGGATAGAAATCCCACTACTGATCAGGATATAAAACCCAATATTATCCAGGATACAAATCCCACTACTGATCAGGATATAAACCCCAATATTATCCAGGATACAAATCCCTCTACTGATCAGGATATAAACCCCAATATCATCCAGGATACAAATCCCACGACTGATCAGGATATAAACCCCAATATTATCCAGGATAGAAATCCCACTACTCATCAGGATATAAAACCCAATATCATCCAGGAGACAAATCCCACGACTGATCAGGATATAAACCCCAATATTATCCAGGATACAAATCCCTCTACTGATCAGGATATAGCAACCCCAATATCATCCAGGATACAAATCCCACTACTGATCAGGATATAAAACCCAATATTATCCAGGATACAAATCCCACTACTGATCAGGATATAAACCCCAATACTATCCAGGATACAAATCCCACTACTGATCAGTATATAATCCCAAATATCATCCAGGATACAAATCCCACTACTGATCAGGATATAAACCCCAATATCATCCAGGATACAAATCCCACTACTGATCAGGATATAAACCCCAATATTATCCAGGATACAAATCCCACTACTGATCAGGATATAAACCCCAATATTATCCAGGATACAAATCCCACGACTGATCAGGATATAAACCCAAATATCATCCAGGATACAAATCCCACGACTGATCAGGATATAAACCCCAATATCATCCAGGATACAAATCCCACGACTGATCAGGATATAAACCCCAATATCATCCAGGATACAAATCCCACTACTGATCAGGATATAAACCCAAATATCATCCAGGATACAAATCCCACGACTGATCAGGATATAAACCCGAATATCATCCAGGATACAAATCCCACTACTGATCAGGATATAAACCCCAATATCATCCAGGATACAAATCCCACGACTGATCAGGATATAAACCCCAATATCATCCAGGATACAAATCCCACTACTGATCAGGATATAAACCCGAATATCATCCAGGATACAAATCCCACTACTGATCAGGATATAAACCCCAATATCATTCAGGATACAAATCCCACGACTGATCAGGATATAAACCCCAATATTATCCAGGATACAAATCCCACTACTGATCAGGATATAAACCCAAATATCATCCAGGATACAAATCCCACTGCTAATCAGGATATAAACCCCAATATTATCCAGGATACAAATCCCACTACTGATCAGGATATAAACCCAAATATCATCCAGGATACAAATCCCACTGCTGATCAGGATATAAACCCCAATATTATCCAGGATACAAATCCCACTACTGATCAGGATATAAACCCAAATATCATCCAGGATACAAATCCCACTGCTAATCAGGATATAAACCCCAATATTATCCAGGATACAAATCCCACTACTGATCAGGATATAAACCCAAATATCATCCAGGATACAAATCCCACTGCTGATCAGGATATAAACCCCAATATTATCCAGGATACAAATCCCACTACTGATCAGGATATAAACCCAAATATCATCCAGGATACAAATCCCACTGCTAATCAGGATATAAACCCCAATATTATCCAGGATACAAATCCCACTACTCATCAGGATATAAACCCAAATATCATCCAGGATACAAATCCCACTACTGATCAGGAAATAAACCCAAATATCATTCAGGATACAAATCCCACTACTGATCAGGATATAAACCACAATATTATCCAGGATACAAATCCCACGACTGATCAGGATATAAACCCCAATATTATCCAGGATACAAATCCCACCACTGATCAGGATGTAAACCCCAATTTCATTCAGGATACAAATCCCACGACTGATCAGGATATAAACCCCAATATTATCCAGGATACAAATCCCACGACTGATCAGGATATAAACCCAAATATCATCCAGGATACAAATCCCACGACTGATCAGGATATAAACCCCAATATCATCCAGGATACAAATCTCACTCCTGATCAGGATATAAACCCCAATATTATCCAGGATACAAATCCCACAACTGATCAGGATATCAACCCCAATATCATCCAGGATACAAATCCCACGACTGATCAGGATATAAAACCAAATATCATCCAGGATACAAATCCCACAACTGATCTGGATATAAACCACAATATTATCCAGGATACAAATCCCACAACTGATCAGGATATAAACCCCAATATTATCCAGGATACAAATCCCACAACTGATCAGGATATCAACCCCAATATCATCCAGGATACAAATCCCACGACTGATCAGGATATAAAACCAAATATCATCCAGGATACAAATCCCACTACTGATCAGGATATAAACCCCAATATTATCCAGCATACAAATCCCACAACTGATCAGGATATCAACCCCAATATCATCCAGGATACAAATCCCACGACTGATCAGGATATAAAACCAAATATCATCCAGGATACAAATCCCACTACTGATCAGGATATAAACCACAATATTATCCAGGATACAAATCCCACTACTGATCAGGATATAAACCCCAATATCATCCAGGATACAAATCCCACTACTGATTAGGATGTAAACCCCAATATTATCCAGGATACAAATCCCACCACTGATCAGGATATAAACCCAAATATCATCCAGGATACAAATCCCACGACTGATCAGGATATAAAACCAAATATCATCCAGGATACAAATCCCACGACTGATCATGATATAAACCCCAATTTCATTCAGGATACAAATCCCACTACTGATCAGGATATAAACCCCAATATCATCCAGGATACAAATCCCACGACTGATCAGGATATAAAACCAAATATCATCCAGGATACAAATCCCACCACTGATTAGGATGTAAACCCCAATATTATCCAGGATACAAATCCCACTACTGATCAGGATATAAACCCAAATATCATCCAGGATACAAATCCCACTACTGATCAGGATATAAACCCCAATATCATCCAGGATACAAATCCCTCGACTGATCAGGATATAAACCCCAATATTATGCAGGATACAATTCCCACTCCTGATCAGGATATCAACCCAAATATCATCCAGGATACAAATCCCACTACTGATCAGGATATAAACCCAAATATCCAGGATACAAATCCCACGACTGATCAGGATATAAACCCCAATATCATCCAGGATACAAATCCCACTACTGATCAGGATATAAACCCCAATATCATCCAGGATACAAATCCGACTACTGATCAGGATATAAACCCCAATATTATCCGTGATACAAATCCCACAACTGATCAGGATATAAACCCCAATATCATCCAGGATACAAATCCCACTACTGATCAGGATATAAACCCCAATATTATCCAGGATACAAATCCCATGACTGATCAGGATATAAACCCCAATATTATCCAGGATACAAATCCCACGACTGATCAGGATATAAACCCCAATATTATCCAGGATACAAATCCCACGACTGATCAGGATATATACCCCACTATCATCCAGAATACAAATGCGACTACTGATCAGGATATAAACCCCAATATTATCCAGGATACAAATCCCACCACTGATCAGGATATCAACCCCAATATCATCCAGGATACAAATCCCACGACTGATCAGGATATAAAACCAAATATCATCCAGGATACAAATCCCACTACTGATCAGGATATAAACCCCAATATCATCCAGGATACAAATCCCACTACTGATCAGGATATAAACCCCAATATTATCCAGGATACAAATCCCACAACTGATCAGGATATCAACCCCAATATCATCCAGGATACAAATCCCACGACTGATCAGGATATAAACCCCAATATCATCCAGGATACAAATCCCACTACTGATCAGGATATAAACCCCAATATCATCCAGGATACAAATCCCACTACTGATCAGGATATAAACCCCAATATCATCCAGGATACAAATCCCACTACTGATCAGGATATAAACCCCAATATTATGCAGGATACAAATCCCACTACTGATCAGGATATAAACCCAAATATCCAGGATACAAATCCCACTACTGATCAGGATATAAACCCCAATATCATCCAGGATACAAATCCCACTACTGATCAGGATATAAAACCAAATATCATCCAGGATACAAATCCCACCACTGATTAGGATGTAAACCCCAATATTATCCAGGATACAAATCCCACTACTGATCAGGATATAAACCCAAATATCATCCAGGATACAAATCCCACTACTGATCAGGATATAAACCCCAATATCATCCAGGATACAAATCCCTCGACTGATCAGGATATAAACCCCAATATTATGCAGGATACAATTCCCACTCCTGATCAGGATATCAACCCAAATATCATCCAGGATACAAATCCCACTACTGATCAGGATATAAACCCAAATATCCAGGATACAAATCCCACTACTGATCAGGATGTAAACCCCAATATCATCCAGGATACAAATCCCACTACTGATCAGGATATAAACCCCAATATTATCCGTGATACAAATCCCACAACTGATCAGGATATAAACCCCAATATCATCCAGGATACAAATCCCACTACTGATCAGGATATAAACCCCAATATCATCCAGGATACAAATCCCACGACTGATCAGGATATAAACCCCAATATTATCCAGGATACAAATCCCACGACTGATCATGATAATAACCCCAATATCATCCAGGATACAAATCCCACGACTGATCAGGATATAAACCCCAATATCATCCAGAATACAAATCTGACTACTGATCAGGATATAAACCCAAATATTATCCAGGATACAAATCCCATGACTGATCAGGATATAAACCCCAATATTATCCAGGATACAAATCCCACGACTGATCAGGATATAAACCCCAATATTATCCAGGATACAAATCCCACGACTGATCAGGATATATACCCCACTATCATCCAGAATACAAATGCGACTACTGATCAGGATATAAACCCCAATATTATCCAGGATACAAATCCCACAACTGATCAGGATATCAACCCCAATATCATCCAGGATACAAATCCCACGACTGATCAGGATATAAAACCAAATATCATCCAGGATACAAATCCCACTACTGATCAGGATATAAACCCCAATATTATCCAGCATACAAATCCCACAACTGATCAGGATATCAACCCCAATATCATCCAGGATACAAATCCCACGACTGATCAGGATATAAAACCAAATATCATCCAGGATACAAATCCCACTACTGATCAGGATATAAACCACAATATTATCCAGGATACAAATCCCACTACTGATCAGGATATAAACCCCAATATCATCCAGGATACAAATCCCACTACTGATTAGGATGTAAACCCCAATATTATCCAGGATACAAATCCCACCACTGATCAGGATATAAACCCAAATATCATCCAGGATACAAATCCCACGACTGATCAGGATATTAAACCAAATATCATCCAGGATACAAATCCCACGACTGATCATGATATAAACCCCAATTTCATTCAGGATACAAATCCCACTACTGATCAGGATATAAACCCCAATATCATCCAGGATACAAATCCCACGACTGATCAGGATATAAACCCCAATATTATCCAGGATACAAATCCCACGACTGATCAGGATATATACCCCACTATCATCCAGAATACAAATGCGACTACTGATCAGGATATAAACCCCAATATTATCCAGGATACAAATCCCACAACTGATCAGGATATCAACCCCAATATCATCCAGGATACAAATCCCACGACTGATCAGGATATAAAACCAAATATCATCCAGGATACAAATCCCACTACTGATCAGGATATAAACCCCAATATTATCCAGCATACAAATCCCACAACTGATCAGGATATCAACCCCAATATCATCCAGGATACAAATCCCACGACTGATCAGGATATAAAACCAAATATCATCCAGGATACAAATCCCACTACTGATCAGGATATAAACCACAATATCATCCAGGATACAAATCCCTCGACTGATCAGGATATAAACCCCAATATTATGCAGGATACAATTCCCACTCCTGATCAGGATATCAACCCAAATATCATCCAGGATACAAATCCCACTACTGATCAGGATATAAACCCAAATATCCAGGATACAAATCCCACTACTGATCAGGATATAAACCCCAATATCATCGAGGATACAAATCCCACTACTGATCAGGATATAAACCCCAATATCATCCAGGATACAAATCCGACTACTGATCAGGATATAAACCCCAATATTATCCGTGATACAAATCCCACAACTGATCAGGATATAAACCCCAATATCATCCAGGATACAAATCCCACTACTGATCAGGATATAAACCCCAATATTATCCAGGATACAAATCCCATGACTGATCAGGATATAAACCCCAATATTATCCAGGATACAAATCCCACGACTGATCAGGATATAAACCCCAATATTATCCAGGATACAAATCCCACGACTGATCAGGATATATACCCCACTATCATCCAGAATACAAATGCGACTACTGATCATTATATAAACCCCAATATTATCCAGGATACAAATCCCACAACTGATCAGGATATCAACCCCAATATCATCCAGGATACAAATCCCACGACTGATCAGGATATAAAACCAAATATCATCCAGGATACAAATCCCACTACTGATCAGGATATAAACCCCAATATCATCCAGGATACAAATCCCACTACTGATCAGGATATAAACCCCAATATTATCCAGGATACAAATCCCACAACTGATCAGGATATCAACCCCAATATCATCCAGGATACAAATCCCACGACTGATCAGGATATAAACCCCAATATCATCCAGGATACAAATCCCACTACTGATCAGGATATAAACCCCAATATCATCCAGGATACAAATCCCACTACTGATCAGGATATAAACCCCAATATCATCCAGGATACAAATCCCACTACTGATCAGGATATAAACCCCAATATTATGCAGGATACAAATCCCACTACTGATCAGGATATAAACCCAAATATCCAGGATACAAATCCCACTACTGATCAGGATATAAACCCCAATATCATCCAGGATACAAATCCCACTACTGATCAGGATATAAAACCAAATATCATCCAGGATACAAATCCCACCACTGATTAGGATGTAAACCCCAATATTATCCAGGATACAAATCCCACTACTGATCAGGATATAAACCCAAATATCATCCAGGATACAAATCCCACTACTGATCAGGATATAAACCCCAATATCATCCAGGATACAAATCCCTCGACTGATCAGGATATAAACCCCAATATTATGCAGGATACAATTCCCACTCCTGATCAGGATATCAACCCAAATATCATCCAGGATACAAATCCCACTACTGATCAGGATATAAACCCAAATATCCAGGATACAAATCCCACTACTGATCAGGATATAAACCCCAATATCATCCAGGATACAAATCCCACTACTGATCAGGATATAAACCCCAATATCATCCAGGATACAAATCCGACTACTGATCAGGATATAAACCCCAATATTATCCGTGATACAAATCCCACAACTGATCAGGATATAAACCCCAATATCATCCAGGATACAAATCCCACTACTGATCAGGATATAAACCCCAATATCATCCAGGATACAAATCCCACGACTGATCAGGATATAAACCCCAATATTATCCAGGATACAAATCCCACGACTGATCATGATAATAACCCCAATATCATCCAGGATACAAATCCCACGACTGATCAGGATATAAACCCCAATATCATCCAGAATACAAATCTGACTACTGATCAGGATATAAACCCAAATATTATCCAGGATACAAATCCCATGACTGATCAGGATATAAACCCCAATATTATCCAGGATACAAATCCCACGACTGATCAGGATATAAACCCCAATATTATCCAGGATACAAATCCCACGACTGATCAGGATATATACCCCACTATCATCCAGAATACAAATGCGACTACTGATCAGGATATAAACCCCAATATTATCCAGGATACAAATCCCACAACTGATCAGGATATCAACCCCAATATCATCCAGGATACAAATCGCACGACTGATCAGGATATAAAACCAAATATCATCCAGGATACAAATCCCACTACTGATCAGGATATAAACCCCAATATTATCCAGCATACAAATCCCACAACTGATCAGGATATCAACCCCAATATCATCCAGGATACAAATCCCACGACTGATCAGGATATAAAACCAAATATCATCCAGGATACAAATCCCACTACTGATCAGGATATAAACCACAATATTATCCAGGATACAAATCCCACTACTGATCAGGATATAAACCCCAATATCATCCAGGATACAAATCCCACTACTGATTAGGATGTAAACCCCAATATTATCCAGGATACAAATCCCACCACTGATCAGGATATAAACCCAAATATCATCCAGGATACAAATCCCACGACTGATCAGGATATAAAACCAAATATCATCCAGGATACAAATCCCACGACTGATCATGATATAAACCCCAATTTCATTCAGGATACAAATCCCACTACTGATCAGGATATAAACCCCAATATCATCCAGGATACAAATCCCACGACTGATCAGGATATAAACCCCAATATTATCCAGGATACAAATCCCACGACTGATCAGGATATATACCCCACTATCATCCAGAATACAAATGCGACTACTGATCAGGATATAAACCCCAATATTATCCAGGATACAAATCCCACAACTGATCAGGATATCAACCCCAATATCATCCAGGATACAAATCCCACGACTGATCAGGATATAAAACCAAATATCATCCAGGATACAAATCCCACTACTGATCAGGATATAAACCCCAATATTATCCAGCATACAAATCCCACAACTGATCAGGATATCAACCCCAATATCATCCAGGATACAAATCCCACGACTGATCAGGATATAAAACCAAATATCATCCAGGATACAAATCCCACTACTGATCAGGATATAAACCACAATATTATCCAGGATACAAATCCCACTACTGATCAGGATATAAACCCCAATATCATCCAGGATACAAATCCCACTACTGATTAGGATGTAAACCCCAATATTATCCAGGATACAAATCCCACCACTGATCAGGATATAAACCCAAATATCATCCAGGATACAAATCCCACGACTGATCAGGATATAAAACCAAATATCATCCAGGATACAAATCCCACGACTGATCATGATATAAACCCCAATTTCATTCAGGATACAAATCCCACTACTGATCAGGATATAAACCCCAATATCATCCAGGATACAAATCCCACGACTGATCAGGATATAAAACCAAATATCATCCAGGATACAAATCCCACCACTGATTAGGATGTAAACCCCAATATTATCCAGGATACAAATCCCACTACTGATCAGGATATAAACCCAAATATCATCCAGGATAAAATCCCACTACTGATCAGGATATAAACCCCAATATCATCCAGGATACAAATCCCTCGACTGATCAGGATATAAACCCCAATATTATGCAGGATACAATTCCCACTCCTGATCAGGATATCAACCCAAATATCATCCAGGATACAAATCCCACTACTGATCAGGATATAAACCCAAATATCCAGGATACAAATCCCACTACTGATCAGGATATAAACCCCAATATCATCCAGGATACAAATCCCACTACTGATCAGGATATAAACCCCAATATCATCCAGGATACAAATCCGACTACTGATCAGGATATAAACCCCAATATTATCCGTGATACAAATCCCACAACTGATCAGGATATAAACCCCAATATCATCCAGGATACAAATCCCACTACTGATCAGGATATAAACCCCAATATCATCCAGGATACAAATCCCACGACTGATCAGGATATAAACCCCAATATTATCCAGGATACAAATCCCACGACTGATCATGATATAAACCCCAATATCATCCAGAATACAAATCTGACTACTGATCAGGATATAAACCCCAATATTATCCAGGATACAAATCCCATGACTGATCAGGATATAAACCCCAATATTATCCAGGATACAAATCCCACGACTGATCAGGATATAAACCCCAATATTATCCAGGATACAAATCCCACGACTGATCAGGATATATACCCCACTATCATCCAGAATACAAATCCGACTACTGATCAGGATATAAACCCCAATATTATCCAGGATACAAATCCCACGACTGATCAGGAGATAAACCCCAATATCATCCAGGATACAAATCCCACGACTGATCAGGATATAAACCCCAATATCATCCAGGATACAAATCCCACTACTGATCAGGATATAAACCCCAATATTATCCAGGATACAAATCCCACGACTGATCAGGATATAAACCCCAATATTATCCAGAATACAAATCTGACTACTGATCAGGATATAAACCCCAATATTATCCAGGATACAAATCCCATGACTGATCAGGATATAAACCCCAATATTATCCAGGATACAAATCCCACGACTGATCAGGATATAAACCCCAATATTATCCAGGATACAAATCCCACGACTGATCAGGATATATACCCCAATATCATCCAGGATACAAATCCCACGACTGATCAGGATATAAACCCAAATATCATCCAGGATACAAATCCCACGACTGTTCAGGATATAAACCCCAATATTATCCAGGATACAAATCCCACAACTGATCAGGATATCAACCCCAATATCATCCAGGATACAAATCCCACGACTGATCAGGATATAAAACCAAATATCATCCAGGATACAAATCCCACGACTGATCAGGATATAAACCCAAATATCATCCAGGATACAAATCCCACGACTGATCAGGATATAAAACCAAATATCATCCAGGATACAAATCCCACTACTGATCAGGATATAAACCCAAATATCATCCAGGATACAATTCCCACGACTGATCAGGATATAAACCCCAATATCATCCAGGATACAAATCCCACTACTGATCAGGATATAAACCCCAATATCATCCAGGATACAAATCCCACTGCTGATCAGGATATAAACCCCAATATTATCCAGGATACAAATCCCACGACTGATCAGGATATAAACCCCAATATCATCCAGGATACAAATCCCACTGCTGATCAGGATATAAACCCCAATATCATCCAGGATACAAATCCCACTACTGATCAGGATATAAACCCCAATATCATCCAGGATACAAATCCCACTGCTGATCAGGATATAAACCCCAATATTATCTAGGATACAAATCCCACGACTGATCAGGATATAAACCCCAATATCATCCAGGATACAAATCCCACTGCTGATCAGGATATAAACCCCAATATCATCCAGGATACAAATCCCACTGCTGATCAGGATATAAACCCAAATATCATCCAGGATACAAATCCCACTACTGATCAGGATATAAACCCCAATATTATCCAGGATACAAATCCCACTACTGATCAGGATATAAACCCCAATATTATCTAGGATACAAATCCCACGACTGATCAGGATGTAAACCCCAATTTCATTCAGGATACAAATCCCACTACTGATTAGGATGTAAACCCCAATATTATCCAGGATACAAATCCCACTACTGATCATGATATAAACCCCAATATTATGCAGGATACAAATCCCACTACTGATCAGGATATAAACCCAAATATCCAGGATACAAATCCCACTACTGATCAGGATGTAAACCCCAATTTCATTCAGGATACAAATCCCACTACTGATCAGGATATAAACCCCAATATTATCTAGGATACAAATCCCACTACTGATCAGGATGTAAACCCCAATTTCATTCAGGATACAAATCCCACTACTGATCAGGATGTAAACCCCAATATTATCCAGGATACAAATCCCACTACTGATCATGATATAAACCCCAATATTATGCAGGATACAAATCCCACTACTGATCAGGATATAAACCCAAATATCCAGGATACAAATCCCACTACTGATCAGGATATAAACCCCAATATCATCCAGGATACAAATCCCACTACTGATCAGGATATAAACCCCAATATCATCCAGGATACAAATCCGACTACTGATCAGGATATAAACCCCAATATTATCCGGGATACAAATCCCACAACTGATCAGGATATAAACCCCAATATCATCCAGGATACAAATCCCACGACTGATCAGGATATAAACCCCAATATCATCCAGGATACAAATCCCACGACTGATCAGGATATAAACCCCAATATTATCCAGGATACAAATCCCACGACTGATCAGGATATAAACCCCAATATCATCCAGGATACAAATCCCACGACTGATCAGGATATAAACCCCAATATCATCCAGGATACAAATCCCACGACTGATCAGGATATAAACCCCAATATCATCCAGGATACAAATCCCACGACTGATCAGGATATAAACCCCAATATCATCCAGGATACAAATCCCACGACTGATCAGGATATAAACCCCAATATCATCCAGGATACAAATCCCACGACTGATCAGGATATAAACCCCAATATCATCCAGGATACAAATCCCACTACTGATCAGGATATAAACCCCAATATCATCCAGGATACAAATCCCAATACTGATCAGGATATAAACCCCAATATCATCCAGGATACAAATCCCACTACTGATCAGGATATAAACCCCAATATCATCCAGGATACAAATCCCACTACTGATCAGGATATAAACCCCAATATTATGCAGGATACAAATCCCACTACTGATCAGGATATAAACCCAAATATCCAGGATACAAATCCCACTACTGATCAGGATATAAACCCCAATATCATCCAGGATACAAATCCCACTACTGATCAGGATATAAACCCCAATATCATCCAGGATACAAATCCGACTACTGATCAGGATATAAACCCCAATATTATCCGGGATACAAATCCCACAACTGATCAGGATATAAACCCCAATATCATCCAGGATACAAATCCCACGACTGATCAGGATATAAACCCCAATATCATCCAGGATACAAATCCCACGACTGATCAGGATATAAACCCCAATATTATCCAGGATACAAATCCCACGACTGATCAGGATATAAACCCCAATATCATCCAGGATACAAATCCCACGACTGATCAGGATATAAACCCCAATATCATCCAGGATACAAATCCCACGACTGATCAGGATATAAACCCCAATATCATCCAGGATACAAATCCCACGACTGATCAGGATATAAACCCCAATATCATCCAGGATACAAATCCCACGACTGATCAGGATATAAACCCCAATATCATCCAGGATACAAATCCCACGACTGATCAGGATATAAACCCCAATATCATCCAGGATACAAATCCCACGACTGATCAGGATATAAACCCCAATATCATCCAGGATACAAATCCCACGACTGATCAGGATATAAACCCCAATATCATCCAGGATACAAATCCCACGACTGATCAGGATATAAACCCCAATATCATCCAGGATACAAATCCCACGACTGATCAGGATATAAACCCCAATATCATCCAGGATACAAATCCCACGACTGATCAGGATATAAACCCCAATATCATCCAGGATACAAATCCCACCACTGATCAGTATATAATCCCAAATATCATCCAGGATACAAATCCCACTACTGATCAGGATATAAACCCCAATATTATCCAGGATACAAATCCCACTACTGATCAGGATATAAACCCCAATATTATCCAGGATACAATTCCCACTACTGATCAGGATACAAACCCAAATATTATCCAGGATACAAATCCCACTACTGATCAGGATATAAACCCAAATATTATCCAGGATACAAATACCACTACTGATCAGGATATAAACCCCAATATCATCCGGGATACAAATCCCACAACTGATCAGGATATAAACCCCAATATCAACCAGGATACAAATCCCACGACTGATCAGGATATAAACCCCAATATCATCCAGGATACAAATCCCACGACTGATCAGGATATAAACCCCAATATCATCCAGGATACAAATCCCACGACTGATCAGGATATAAACCCCAATATTATCCAGGATACAAATCCCACGACTGATCAGGATATAAACCCCAATATCATCCAGGATACAAATCCCACGACTGATCAGGATATAAACCCCAATATTATCCAGGATAGAAATCCCACTACTGATCAGGATATAAAACCCAATATTATCCAGGATACAAATCCCACTACTGATCAGGATATAAACCCCAATATCATCCAGGATACAAATCCCACTACTGATCAGGATATAAACCCCAATATTATCCAGGATACAAATCCCACTACTGATCAGGATATAAACCCCAATATTATCCAGGATACAAATCCCACTACTGATCAGGATATAAACCCCAATATTATCCAGGATACAATTCCCACTACTGATCAGGATACAAACCCAAATATTATCCAGGATACAAATCCCACTACTGATCAGGATATAAACCCCAATATTATCCGGGATACATATCCCACAACTGATCAGGATATAAACCCCAATATCATCCAGGATACAAATCCCACTACTGATCAGGATATAAACCCCAATATCATCCAGGATACAAATCCCACGACTGATCAGGATATAAACCCCAATATCATCCAGGATACAAATCCCACGACTGATCAGGATATAAACCCCAATATCATCCAGGATACAAATCCCACAACTGATCAGGATATAAACCCCAATATCAACCAGGATACAAATCCCACGACTGATCAGGATATAAACCCCAATATCATCCAGGATACAAATCCCACGACTGATCAGGATATAAACCCCAATATCATCCAGGATACAAATCCCACGACTGATCAGGATATAAACCCCAATATCATCCAGGATACAAATCCCACGACTGATCAGGATATAAACCCCAATATCATCCAGGATACAAATCCCACGACTGATCAGGATATAAACCCCAATATCATCCAGGATACAAATCCCACTACTGATCAGGATATAAACCCCAATATCATCCAGGATACAAATCCCACTACTGATCAGGATATAAACCCCAATATCATCCAGGATACAAATCCCACGACTGATCAGGGTATAAACCCCAATATTATCCAGGATACAAATCCCACTACTGACCAGGATATAAACCGCAATATTATCCAGGATACAAATCCCACGACTGATCAGGATATAAACCCCAATATCATCCAGGATACAAATCCCACTACTGATCAGGATATAAACCCCAATATTATCCAGGATACAAATCCCACGACTGATCAGGATATAAACCCCAATATTATCCAGGATACAAATCTCACGACTGATCAGGATATAAACCCCAATATCATCCAGGATACAAATCCCACAACTGATCAGGATATAAACCCCAATATCATCCAGGATACAAATCCCACTACTGACCAGGATATAAACCCCAATATTATCCAGGATACAAATCCCACGACTGATCAGGATATAAACCCCAATATCATCCAGGATACAAATCCCACTACTGATCAGGATATAAACCCCAATATTATCCAGGATACAAATCCCACGACTGATCAGGATATAAACCCCAATATTATCCAGGATACAAATCCCACGACTGATCAGGATATAAACCCCAATATCATCCAGGATACAAATCCCACAACTGATCAGGATATAAACCCCAATATCATCCAGGATACAAATCCCACTACTGATCAGGATATATACCCCAATATTATCCAGGATACAAATCCCACTACTGACCAGGATATAAACCCCAATATTATCCAGGATACAAATCCCACGACTGATCAGGATATAAACCCAAATATTATCCAGGATACAAATCCCACGACTGATCAGGATATAAACCCCAATATCATCCAGGATACAAATCCCACTACTGATCAGGATATAAACCCCAATATTATCCAGGATACAAATCCCACGACTGATCAGGATATAAACCCCAATATTATCCAGGATACAAATCCCACGACTGATCAGGATATAAACCCCAATATTATCCAGGATACAAATCCCACGACTGATCAGGATATAAACCCCAATATTATCCAGGATACAAATCCCACGACTGATCAGGATATAAACCCCAATATTATCCAGGATACAAATCCCACGACTGATCAGGATATAAACCCCAATATTATCCAGGATACAAATCCCACGACTGATCAGGATATAAACCCAAATATCATCCAGGATACAAATCCCACGACTGATCAGGATATAAACCCCAATATTATCCAGGATACAAATCCCACTACTGATCAGGATATAAACCCCAATATCATCCAGGATACAAATCCCACGACTGATCAGGATATAAACCCAAATATCATCCAGGATACAAATCCCACTACTGATCAGGATATCAACCCCAATATTATCCAGGATACAAATCCCACTACTGATCAGGATATAAACCCAAATATCATCCAGGATACAAATCCCACGACTGATCAGGATATAAACCTCAATATTATCCAGGATACAAATCCCACTACTGATCAGGATATAAACCCCAATATCAGCCAGGATACAAATCCCACGACTGATCAGGATATAAACCCCAAAATTATCCAAGATACAAATCCCACCACTGATCAGGATATAAACCCCAATATCATCCAGGATACAAATCCCACGACTGATCAGGATATAAACCCCAAAATTATCCAAGATACAAATCCCACCACTGATCAGGATATAAACCCCAATATCATCCAGGATACAAATCCCACCACTGATCAGGATATAAACCCCAATATCATCCAGGATACAAATCCCACGACTGATCAGGATATAAACCCAAATATCATCCAGGATACAAATCCCACGACTGATCAGGATATAAACCCCAATATCATCCAGGATACAAATCCCACTACTGATCAGGATATAAACCCCAATATCATCCAGGATACAAATCCCACTACTGATCAGGATATAAACCCCAATATTATCCAGGATACAAATCCCACTACTGATCAGGATATAAACCCCAATATTATCCAGGATACAAATCCCACCACTGATCAGGATATAAACCCCAATATTATCCAGGATACAAATCCCACTACTGATCAGGATATAAACCCCAATATTATCCAGGATACAATTCCCACTACTGATCAGGATACAAACCCAAATATTATCCAGGATACAAATCCCACTACTGATCAGGATATAAACCCCAATATCATCCAGGATACAAATCCGACTACTGATCAGGATATAAACCCCAATATTATCCGGGATACAAATCCCACGACTGATCAGGATATAAACCCCAATATCATCCAGGATACAAATCCCACGACTGATCAGGATATAAACCCCAATATCATCCAGGATACAAATCCCACTACTGATCAGGATATAAAACCCAATATTATCCAGGATACAAATCCCACAACTGATCAGGATATAAACCCCAATATCAACCAGGATACAAATCCCACGACTGATCAGGATATAAACCCCAATATCATCCAGGATACAAATCCCACGACTGATCAGGATATAAACCCCAATATCATCCAGGATACAAATCCCACGACTGATCAGGATATAAACCCCAATATTATCCAGGATACAAATCCCACGACTGATCAGGATATAAACCCAAATATCATCCAGGAGACAAATCCCACGACTGATCAGGATATAAACCCCAATATTATCCAGGATACAAATCCCACGACTGATCAGGATATAAACCCCAATATTATCCAGGATACAAATCCCACGACTGATCAGGATATAAACCCAAATATCATCCAGGATACAAATCCCACGACTGATCAGGATATAAACCCCAATATCATCCAGGATACAAATCCCACGACTGATCAGGATATAAACCCCAATATTATCCAGGATACAAATCCCACGACTGATCAGGATATAAACCCCAATATTATCCAGGATACAAATCCCACGACTGATCAGGATATAAACCCCAATATTATCCAGGATACAAATCCCACGACTGATCAGGATATAAACCCCAATATTATCCAGGATACAAATCCCACGACTGATCAGGATATAAACCCAAATATCATCCAGGATACAAATCCCACGACTGATCAGGATATAAACCCAAATATCATCCAGGATACAAATCCCACGACTGATCAGGATATAAACCCCAATATCATCCAGGATACAAATCCCACGACTGATCAGGATATAAACCCCAATATTATCCAGGATACAAATCCCACTACTGATCAGGATATAAACCCCAATATCATCCAGGATACAAATCCCACGACTGATCAGGATATAAACCCCAATATTATCCAGGATACAAATCCCACTCCTGATCAGGATATAAACCCCAATATTATCCAGGATACAAATCCCACGACTGATCAGGATATAAACCCCAATATCATCCAGGATACAAATCCCACGACTGATCAGGATATAAACCCCAATATTATCCAGGATACAAATCCCACGACTGATCAGGATATAAACCCCAATATCATCCAGGATACAAATCCCACGACTGATCAGGATATAAACCCCAATATTATCCAGGATACAAATCCCACGACTGATCAGGATATAAACCCAAATATCATCCAGGATACAAATCCCACGACTGATCAGGACATAAACCCAAATATCATCCAGGATACAAATCCCACGACTGATCAGGATATAAACCCCAATATCATCCAGGATACAAATCCCACGACTGATCAGGATATAAACCCCAATATTATCCAGAATACAAATCCCACGACTGATCAGGATATAAACCCAAATATCATCCAGGATACAAATCCCACGACTGATCAGGACATAAACCCCAATATCGTCCAGGATACAAATCTCACTCCTGATCAGGATATAAACCCCAATATCATCCAGGATACAAATCCCACTACTGATCAGGATATAAACCCCAATATCATCCAGGATACAAATCCCACTACTGATCAGGATATCAACCCCAATATCATCCAGGATACAAATCCCACTACTGATCAGGATATAAACCCCAATATTATCCAGGATACAAATCCCACTACTGATCAGGATATAAACCCCAATATCATCCAGGATACAAATCCCACTACTGATCAGGATATAAACCCCAATATTATCCAGGATACAAATCCCACTACTGATCAGGATATAAACCCCAATATTATCCAGGATACAATTCCCACTACTGATCAGGATATAAACCCAAATATTATCCAGGATACAAATCCCACTACTGATCAGGATATAAACCCCAATATTATCCAGGATACAAATCCCACTACTGATCAGGATATAAAACCAAATATCATCCAGGATACAAATCCCACTACTGATCAGGATATAAACCCCAATATTATCCAGGATACAATTCCCACTACTGATCAGGATATCAACCCAAATATCATCCAGGATACAAATCCCACTACTGATCAGGATATAAACCCAAATATCATCCAGGATACAAATCCCACTACTGATCAGTATATAATCCCAAATATCATCCAGGATACAAATCCCACTACTGATCAGGATATAAACCCCAATATCATCCAGGATACAAATCCCACTACTGATCAGGATATAAACCCCAATATTATCCAGGATACAAATCCGACTACTGATCAGGATATAAACCCCAATATTATGCAGGATACAATTCCCACTCCTGATCAGGATATCAACCCTAATATCATCCAGGATACAAATCCCACTACTGATCAGGATATAAACCCAAATATCCAGGATACAAATCCCACTGCTGATCAGGATATAAACCCCAATATCATCCAGGATACAAATCCCACTACTGATTAGGATATAAACCCCAATATTATCCAGGATACAAATCCCATTACTGATCAGCATATAAACCCCAATATTATCCAGGATACAAATCCCACGACTGATCAGGATATAAACCCAAATATCATCCAGAATACAAATCCGACTACTGATCAGGATATAAACCGCAATATTATCCAGGATACAAATCCCACGACTGATCAGGATATAAACCCAAATATCATCCAGAATGCAAATCCGACTACTGATCAGGATATAAACCCCAATATCATCCAGGATACAAATCCCACGACTGATCAGGATATAAACCCCAATATTATCCAGGATACAAATCCCACGACTGATCAGGATATAAACCCAAATATCATCCAGGATACAAATCCCACGACTGATCAGGACATAAACCCAAATATCATCCAGGATACAAATCCCACGACTGATCAGGATATAAACCCCAATATCATCCAGGATACAAATCCCACGACTGATCAGGATATAAACCCCAATATTATCCAGGATACAAATCCCATGACTGATCAGGATATAAACCCCAATATTATCCAGGATACAAATCCCACTACTGATCAGGATATAAACCCCAATATTATCCAGGATACAAATCTCACTCCTGATCAGGATATAAACCCCAATATCATCCAGGATACAAATCCCACGACTGATCAGGATATAAACCCCAATATTATCCAGGATACAAATCCCACTACTGATCAGGATATAAACCCAAATATCATCCAGGATACAAATCCCACGACTGATCAGGATATAAACCCCAATATTATCCAGGATACAAATCCCACTACTGATCAGGATATAAACCCCAATATTATCCAGGATACAAATCCCACTACTGATCAGGATATCAACCCCAATATCATCCAGGATACAAATCCCACTACCGATCAGGATATAAACCCCAATATCATCCAGGATACAAATCCCACGACTGATCAGGATATAAACCCCAATATTATCCAGGATACAAATCCCACGACTGATCAGGATATAAACCCCAATATCATCCAGGATACAAATCCCACGACTGATCAGGATATAAACCCCAATATTATCCAGGATACAAATCCCACTACTGATCAGGATATAAACCCAAATATCATCCAGGATACAAATTCCACTCCTGATCAGGATATAAACCCCAATATCATCCAGGATACAAATCCCACTACTGATCAGGATATAAACCCCAATATTATCCAGGATACAAATCCCACTACTGATCAGGATATAAACCCCAATATTATCCAGGATACAAATCCCTCGACTGATCAGGATATAAACCCCAATATTATCCAGGATACAAATCCCACGACTGATCAGGATATAAACCCAAATATCATCCAGGATACAAATCCCACGACTGATCAGGACATAAACCCAAATATCATCCAGGATACAAATCCCACGACTGATCAGGATATAAACCCCAATATCATCCAGGATACAAATCCCACGACTGATCAGGATATAAACTCCAATATTATCCAGGATACAAATCCCATGACTGATCAGGATATAAACCCCAATATTATCCAGGATACAAATCCCACTACTGATCAGGATATAAACCCCAATATTATCCAGGATACAAATCTCACTCCTGATCAGGATATAAACCCCAATATCATCCAGGATACAAATCCCACGACTGATCAGGATATAAACCCCAATATTATCCAGGATACAAATCCCACTACTGATCAGGATATAAACCCAAATATCATCCAGGATACAAATCCCACGACTGATCAGGATATAAACCCCAATATTATCCAGGATACAAATCCCACTACTGATCAGGATATAAACCCCAATATTATCCAGGATACAAATCCCACTACTGATCAGGATATCAACCCCAATATCATCCAGGATACAAATCCCACTACCGATCAGGATATAAACCCCAATATCATCCAGGATACAAATCCCACGACTGATCAGGATATAAACCCCAATATTATCCAGGATACAAATCCCACGACTGATCAGGATATAAACCCCAATATCATCCAGGATACAAATCCCACGACTGATCAGGATATAAACCCCAATATTATCCAGGATACAAATCCCACTACTGATCAGGATATAAACCCAAATATCATCCAGGATACAAATTCCACTCCTGATCAGGATATAAACCCCAATATCATCCAGGATACAAATCCCACTACTGATCAGGATATAAACCCCAATATTATCCAGGATACAAATCCCACTACTGATCAGGATATAAACCCCAATATTATCCAGGATACAAATCTCACTCCTGATCAGGATATAAACCCCAATATTATCCAGGATACAAATCCCACTACTGATCAGGATATCAACCCCAATATCATCCAGGATACAAATCCCACTACTGATCAGGATATAAACCCCAATATTATCCAGGATACAAATCCCACTACTGATCAGGATATAAACCCAAATATCATCCAGGATACAAATCCCACTACTGATCAGGATATAAACCCCAATATCGTCCAGGATACAAATCTCACTCCTGATCAGGATATAAACCCCAATATCATCCAGGATACAAATCCCACTACTGATCAGGATATAAACCCCAATATCTTCCAGGATACAAATCCCACTACTGATCAGGATATCAACCCCAATATCATCCAGGATACAAATCCCACTACTGATCAGGATATAAACCCCAATATTATCCAGGATACAAATCCCACTACTGATCAGGATATAAACCCCAATATCATCCAGGATACAAATCCCACTACTGATCAGGATATAAACCCCAATATTATCCAGGATACAAATCCCACTACTGATCAGGATATAAACCCCAATATTATCCAGGATACAATTCCCACTACTGATCAGGATATAAACCCAAATATTATCCAGGATACAAATCCCACTACTGATCAGGATATAAACCCCAATATTATCCAGGATACAAATCCCACTACTGATCAGGATATAAAACCAAATATCATCCAGGATACAAATCCCACTACTGATCAGGATATAAACCCCAATATTATCCAGGATACAATTCCCACTACTGATCAGGATATCAACCCAAATATCATCCAGGATACAAATCCCACTACTGATCAGGATATAAACCCAAATATCATCCAGGATACAAATCCCACTACTGATCAGTATATAATCCCAAATATCATCCAGGATACAAATCCCACTACTGATCAGGATATAAACCCCAATATCATCCAGGATACAAATCCCACTACTGATCAGGATATAAACCCCAATATTATCCAGGATACAAATCCGACTACTGATCAGGATATAAACCCCAATATTATGCAGGATACAATTCCCACTCCTGATCAGGATATCAACCCTAATATCATCCAGGATACAAATCCCACTACTGATCAGGATATAAACCCAAATATCCAGGATACAAATCCCACTACTGATCAGGATATAAACCCCAATATCATCCAGGATACAAATCCCACTACTGATTAGGATATAAACCCCAATATTATCCAGGATACAAATCCCATTACTGATCAGCATATAAACCCCAATATTATCCAGGATACAAATCCCACGACTGATCAGGATATAAACCCAAATATCATCCAGAATACAAATCCGACTACTGATCAGGATATAAACCCCAATATTATCCAGGATACAAATCCCACGACTGATCAGAATATAAACCCAAATATCATCCAGAATGCAAATCCGACTACTGATCAGGATATAAACCCCAATATCATCCAGGATACAAATCCCACGACTGATCAGGATATAAACCCCAATATCATCCAGGATACAAATCCGACTACTGATCAGGATATAAACCCCAATATCATCCAGGATACAAATCCGACTGCTGATCAGGATATAAACCCCAATATTATCCAGGATACAAATCCCACGACTGATCAGGATATAAACCCCAATATCATCCAGGATACAAATCCCACTACTGATCAGGATATAAAACCAAATATCATCCAGGATACAAATCCGACTACTGATCAGGATATAAACCCAAATATTATCCAGGATACAAATCCGACTACTGATCAGGATATAAACCCCAATATCATCCAGGATACAAATCCCACTACTGATCAGGATATAAACCCCAATATTATCCAGGATACAAATCCGACTACTGATCAGGATATAAACCCCAATATTATCCAGGATACAAATCCCACTACTGATCAGGATATAAACCCCAATATTATCCAGGATACAATTCCCACTACTGATCAGGATATAAACCCAAATATTATCCAGGATACAAATCCCACTACTGATCAGGATATAAACCCCAATATTATCCAGGATACAAATCCCACTACTGATCAGGATATAAAACCAAATATCATCCAGGATACAAATCCCACTACTGATCAGGATATAAACCCCAATATTATCCAGGATACAATTCCCACTACTGATCAGGATATCAACCCAAATATCATCCAGGATACAAATCCCACTACTGATCAGGATATAAACCCAAATATCATCCAGGATACAAATCCCACTACTGATCAGTATATAATCCCAAATATCATCCAGGATACAAATCCCACTACTGATCAGGATATAAACCCCAATATCATTCAGGATACAAATCCCACTACTGATCAGGATATAAACCCCAATATTATCCAGGATACAAATCCGACTACTGATCAGGATATAAACCCCAATATTCTGCAGGATACAATTCCCACTCCTGATCAGGATATCAACCCTAATATCATCCAGGATACAAATCCCACTACTGATCAGGATATAAACCCAAATATCCAGGATACAAATCCCACTACTGATCAGGATATAAACCCCAATATCATCCAGGATACAAATCCCACTACTGATTAGGATATAAACCCCAATATTATCCAGGATACAAATCCCATTACTGATCAGCATATAAACCCCAATATTATCCAGGATACAAATCCCACGACTGATCAGGATATAAACCCAAATATCATCCAGAATACAAATCCGACTACTGATCAGGATATAAACCCCAATATTATCCAGGATACAAATCCCACGACTGATCAGGATATAAACCCAAATATCATCCAGAATGCAAATCCGACTACTGATCAGGACATAAACCCCAATATCATCCAGGATACAAATCCCACGACTGATCAGGATATAAACCCCAATATCATCCAGGATACAAATCCGACTACTGATCAGGATATAAACCCCAATATCATCCAGGATACAAATCCGACTACTGATCAGGATATAAACCCCAATATTATCCAGGATACAAATCCCACGACTGATCAGGATATAAACCCCAATATCATCCAGGATACAAATCCCACTACTGATCAGGATATAAAACCAAATATCATCCAGGATACAAATCCGACTACTGATCAGGATATAAACCCAAATATTATCCAGGATACAAATCCGACTACTGATCAGGATATAAACCCCAATATCATCCAGGATACAAATCCCACTACTGATCAGGATATAAACCCCAATATTATCCAGGATACAAATCCGACTACTGATCAGGATATAAACCCCAATATCATCCAGGATACAAATCCCACTACTGATCAGGATATAAACCCCAATATCATCCAGGATACAAATCCCACGACTGATCAGGATATAAACCCCAATATTATCCAGGATACAAATCCCACTCCTGATCAGGATATAAACCCCAATATTATCCAGGATACAAATCCCACGACTGATCAGGATATAAACCCCAATATCATCCAGGATACAAATCCCACGACTGATCAGGATATAAACCCCAATATTATCCAGGATACAAATCCCACGACTGATCAGGATATAAACCCCAATATCATCCAGGATACAAATCCCACGACTGATCAGGATATAAACCCCAATATTATCCAGGATACAAATCCCACGACTGATCAGGATATAAACCCAAATATCATCCAGGATACAAATCCCACGACTGATCAGGACATAAACCCAAATATCATCCAGGATACAAATACCACGACTGATCAGGATATAAACCCCAATATCATCCAGGATACAAATCCCACGACTGATCAGGATATAAACCCCAATATTATCCAGGATACAAATCCCACGACTGATCAGGATATAAACCCAAATATCATCCAGGATACAAATCCCACGACTGATCAGGACATAAACCCAAATATCATCCAGGATACAAATCCCACGACTGATCAGGATATAAACCCCAATATCATCCAGGATACAAATCCCACGACTGATCAGGATATAAACCCCAATATTATCCAGGATACAAATCCCACGACTGATCAGGATATAAACCCCAATATTATCCAGGATACAAATCCCACTACTGATCAGGATATAAACCCCAATATTATCCAGGATACAAATCTCACTCCTGATCAGGATATAAACCCCAATATTATCCAGGATACAAATCCCACTACTGATCAGGATATCAACCCCAATATCATCCAGGATACAAATCCCACTACTGATCAGGATATAAACCCCAATATCATCCAGGATACAAATCCCACGACTGATCAGGATATAAACCCCAATATTATCCAGGATACAAATCCCACTACTGATCAGGATATAAACCCAAATATCATCCAGGATACAAATCCCACGACTGATCAGGATATAAACCCCAATATTATCCAGGATACAAATCCCACTACTGATCAGGATATAAACCCCAATATTATCCAGGATACAAATCCCACTACTGATCAGGATATCAACCCCAATATCATCCAGGATACAAATCCCACTACCGATCAGGATATAAACCCCAATATCATCCAGGATACAAATCCCACGACTGATCAGGATATAAACCCCAATATTATCCAGGATACAAATCCCACGACTGATCAGGATATAAACCCCAATATCATCCAGGATACAAATCCCACGACTGATCAGGATATAAACCCCAATATTATCCAGGATACAAATCCCACTACTGATCAGGATATAAACCCAAATATCATCCAGGATACAAATTCCACTCCTGATCAGGATATAAACCCCAATATCATCCAGGATACAAATCCCACTACTGATCAGGATATAAACCCCAATATTATCCAGGATACAAATCCCACTACTGATCAGGATATAAACCCCAATATTATCCAGGATACAAATCTCACTCCTGATCAGGATATAAACCCCAATATTATCCAGGATACAAATCCCACTACTGATCAGGATATCAACCCCAATATCATCCAGGATACAAATCCCACTACTGATCAGGATATAAACCCCAATATTATCCAGGATACAAATCCCACTACTGATCAGGATATAAACCCAAATATCATCCAGGATACAAATCCCACTACTGATCAGGATATAAACCCCAATATCGTCCAGGATACAAATCTCACTCCTGATCAGGATATAAACCCCAATATCATCCAGGATACAAATCCCACTACTGATCAGGATATAAACCCCAATATCATCCAGGATACAAATCCCACTACTGATCAGGATATCAACCCCAATATCATCCAGGATACAAATCCCACTACTGATCAGGATATAAACCCCAATATTATCCAGGATACAAATCCCACTACTGATCAGGATATAAACCCCAATATCATCCAGGATACAAATCCCACTACTGATCAGGATATAAACCCCAATATTATCCAGGATACAAATCCCACTACTGATCAGGATATAAACCCCAATATTATCCAGGATACAATTCCCACTACTGATCAGGATATAAACCCAAATATTATCCAGGATACAAATCCCACTACTGATCAGGATATAAACCCCAATATTATCCAGGATACAAATCCCACTACTGATCAGGATATAAAACCAAATATCATCCAGGATACAAATCCCACTACTGATCAGGATATAAACCCCAATATTATCCAGGATACAATTCCCACTACTGATCAGGATATCAACCCAAATATCATCCAGGATACAAATCCCACTACTGATCAGGATATAAACCCAAATATCATCCAGGATACAAATCCCACTACTGATCAGTATATAATCCCAAATATCATCCAGGATACAAATCCCACTACTGATCAGGATATAAACCCCAATATCATCCAGGATACAAATCCCACTACTGATCAGGATATAAACCCCAATATTATCCAGGATACAAATCCGACTACTGATCAGGATATAAACCCCAATATTATGCAGGATACAATTCCCACTCCTGATCAGGATATCAACCCTAATATCATCCAGGATACAAATCCCACTACTGATCAGGATATAAACCCAAATATCCAGGATACAAATCCCACTACTGATCAGGATATAAACCCCAATATCATCCAGGATACAAATCCCACTACTGATTAGGATATAAACCCCAATATTATCCAGGATACAAATCCCATTACTGATCAGCATATAAACCCCAATATTATCCAGGATACCAATCCCACGACTGATCAGGATATAAACCCAAATATCATCCAGAATACAAATCCGACTACTGATCAGGATATAAACCCCAATATTATCCAGGATACAAATCCCACGACTGATCAGGATATAAACCCAAATATCATCCAGAATGCAAATCCGACTACTGATCAGGATATAAACCCCAATATCATCCAGGATACAAATCCCACGACTGATCAGGATATAAACCCCAATATTATCCAGGATACAAATCCCACGACTGATCAGGATATAAACCCAAATATCATCCAGGATACAAATCCCACGACTGATCAGGACATAAACCCAAATATCATCCAGGATACAAATCCCACGACTGATCAGGATATAAACCCCAATATCATCCAGGATACAAATCCCACGACTGATCAGGATATAAACCCCAATATTATCCAGGATACAAATCCCACGACTGATCAGGATATAAACCCCAATATTATCCAGGATACAAATCCCACTACTGATCAGGATATAAACCCCAATATTATCCAGGATACAAATCTCACTCCTGATCAGGATATAAACCCCAATATTATCCAGGATACAAATCCCACTACTGATCAGGATATCAACCCCAATATCATCCAGGATACAAATCCCACTACTGATCAGGATATAAACCCCAATATCATCCAGGATACAAATCCCACGACTGATCAGGATATAAACCCCAATATTATCCAGGATACAAATCCCACTACTGATCAGGATATAAACCCAAATATCATCCAGGATACAAATCCCACGACTGATCAGGATATAAACCCCAATATTATCCAGGATACAAATCCCACTACTGATCAGGATATAAACCCCAATATTATCCAGGATACAAATCCCAGTACTGATCAGGATATCAACCCCAATATCATCCAGGATACAAATCCCACTACCGATCAGGATATAAACCCCAATATCATCCAGGATACAAATCCCACGACTGATCAGGATATAAACCCCGATATTATCCAGGATACAAATCCCACGACTGATCAGGATATAAACCCCAATATCATCCAGGATACAAATCCCACGACTGATCAGGATATAAACCCCAATATTATCCAGGATACAAATCCCACTACTGATCAGGATATAAACCCAAATATCATCCAGGATACAAATTCCACTCCTGATCAGGATATAAACCCCAATATCATCCAGGATACAAATCCCACTACTGATCAGGATATAAACCCCAATATTATCCAGGATACAAATCCCACTACTGATCAGGATATAAAACCAAATATCATCCAGGATACAAATCCCACTACTGATCAGGATATAAACCCCAATATTATCCAGGATACAATTCCCACTACTGATCAGGATATCAACCCAAATATCATCCAGGATACAAATCCCACTATTGATCAGGATATAAACCCAAATATCATCCAGGATACAAATCCCACTACTGATCAGTATATAATCCCAAATATCATCCAGGATACAAATCCCACTACTGATCAGGATATAAACCCCAATATCATCCAGGATACAAATCCCACTACTGATCAGGATATAAACCCCAATATTATCCAGGATACAAATCCGACTACTGATCAGGATATAAACCCCAATATTATGCAGGATACAATTCCCACTCCTGATCAGGATATCAACCCTAATATCATCCAGGATACAAATCCCACTACTGATCAGGATATAAACCCAAATATCCAGGATACAAATCCCACTACTGATCAGGATATAAACCCCAATATCATCCAGGATACAAATCCCACTACTGATTAGGATATAAACCCCAATATTATCCAGGATACAAATCCCATTACTGATCAGCATATAAACCCCAATATTATCCAGGATACAAATCCCACGACTGATCAGGATATAAACCCAAATATCATCCAGAATACAAATCCGACTACTGATCAGGATATAAACCCCAATATTATCCAGGATACAAATCCCACGACTGATCAGGATATAAACCCAAATATCATCCAGAATGCAAATCCGACTACTGATCAGGATATAAACCCCAATATCATCCAGGATACAAATCCCACGACTGATCAGGATATAAACCCCAATATCATCCAGGATACAAATCCGACTACTGATCAGGATATAAACCCCAATATCATCCAGGATACAAATCCGACTACTGATCAGGATATAAACCCCAATATTATCCAGGATACAAATCCCACGACTGATCAGGATATAAACCCCAATATCATCCAGGATACAAATCCCACTACTGATCAGGATATAAAACCAAATATCATCCAGGATACAAATCCGACTACTGATCAGGATATAAACCCAAATATTATCCAGGATACAAATCCGACGACTGATCAGGATATAAACCCCAATATCATCCAGGATACAAATCCCACTACTGATCAGGATATAAACCCCAATATTATCCAGGATACAAATCCGACTACTGATCAGGATATAAACCCCAATATTATCCAGGATACAAATCCCACTACTGATCAGGATATAAACCCCAATATTATCCAGGATACAAATCCGACTACTGATCAGGATATAAACCCAAATATTATCCAGGATACAAATCCGACTACTGATCAGGATATAAACCCCAATATCATCCAGGATACAAATCCCACTACTGATCAGGATATAAACCCCAATATTATCCAGGATACAAATCCGACTACTGATCAGGATATAAACCCAAATATTATCCAGGATACAAATCCGACTACTGATCAGGATATAAACCCCAATATCATCCAGGATACAAATCCCACTACTGATCAGGATATAAACCCCAATATTATCCAGGAAACAAATCCGACTACTGATCAGGATATAAACCGCAATATTATCCAGGATACAAATCCCACGACTGATCAGGATATAAACCCCAATATTATCCAGGATACAAATCCGACTACTGATCAGGATATAAACCCCAATATTATCCAGGATACAAATCCCACGACTGATCAGGATATAAACCCAAATATCATCCAGAATACAAATCCCACGACTGATCAGGATATAAACCCCAATATCATCCAGAATACAAATCCCACGACTGATCAGGATATAAACCCCAATATCATCCAGGATACAAATCCCACTACTGATCAGGATATAAACCCCAATATTATCCAGGATACAAATCCGACTACTGATCAGGATATAAACCCAAATATTATCCAGGATACAAATCCGACTACTGATCAGGATATAAACCCCAATATCATCCAGGATACAAATCCCACTACTGATCAGGATATAAACCCCAATATTATCCAGGATACAAATCCGACTACTGATCAGGATATAAACCGCAATATTATCCAGGATACAAATCCCACGACTGATCAGGATATAAACCCCAATATTATCCAGGATACAAATCCGACTACTGATCAGGATATAAACCCCAATATTATCCAGGATACAAATCCCACGACTGATCAGGATATAAACCCAAATATCATCCAGAATACAAATCCCACGACTGATCAGGATATAAACCCCAATATCATCCAGAATACAAATCCCACGACTGATCAGGATATAAACCCCAATATCATCCAGGATACAAATCCCACGACTGATCAGGATATAAACCCCAATATCATCCAGAATACAAATCCCACTACTGATCAGGATATAAACCCCAATATTATCCAGGATACAAATCCGACTACTGATCAGGATATAAACCGCAATATTATCCAGGATACAAATCCCACGACTGATCAGGATATAAACCCCAATATTATCCAGGATACAAATCCGACTACTGATCAGGATATAAACCCCAATATTATCCAGGATACAAATCCCACGACTGATCAGGATATAAACCCAAATATCATCCAGAATACAAATCCCACGACTGATCAGGATATAAACCCCAATATCATCCAGAATACAAATCCCACGACTGATCAGGATATAAACCCCAATATCATCCAGAACACAAATCCCACGACTGATCAGGATATAAACCCCAATATCATCCAGGATACAAATCCGACTACTGATCAGGATATAAACCCCAATATTATCCAGGATACAAATCCCACGACTGATCAGGATATAAACCCAAATATCATCCAGAATACAAATCCCACGACTGATCAGGATATAAACCCCAATATCATCCAGGATACAAATCCCACGACTGATCAGGATATAAACCCCAATATCATCCAGGATACAAATCCCACGACTGATCAGGATATAAACCCCAATATCATCCAGGATACAAATCCCACTACTGATCAGGATATCAACCCCAATATCATCCAGGATACAAATCCCACGACTGATCAGGATATAAACCCCAATATCATCCAGAATACAAATCCCACTACTGATCAGGATATAAACCCAAATATCATCCAGAATACAAATCCGACTACTGATCAGGATATAAACCCCAATATTATCCAGGATACAAATCCCACTACTGATCAGGATATAAACCCAAATATCATCCAGGATACAAATCCCACTACTGATCAGGATATAAACCCCAATATTATCCAGGATACAAATCCCACTACTGATCAGGATATAAACCCCAATATTATCCAGGATACAAATCCCACTACTGATCAGGATATAAACCCAAATATCATCCAGGATACAAATCCCACTACTGATCAGGATATAAACCCCAATATTATCCAGGATACAAATCCCACTACTGATCAGGATATAAACCCAAATATCATCCAGGATACAAATCCCACTACTGATCAGGATATAAACCCCAATATTATCCAGGATACAAATCCCACTACTGATCAGGATATAAACCCAAATATCATCCAGGATACAAATCCCACTACTGATCAGGATATAAACCCCAATATTATCCAGGATACAAATCCCACTACTGATCAGGATATAAACCCAAATATCATCCAGGATACAAATCCCACTACTGATCAGGATATAAACCCCAATATTATCCAGGATACAAATCCCACTACTGATCAGGATATAAACCCAAATATCATCCAGGATACAAATCCCACTACTGATCAGGATATAAACCCCAATATTATCCAGGATACAAATCCCACTACTGATCAGGATATAAACCCCAATATTATCCAGGATACAAATCCCACTGGCGATCAGGATATAAACCCCAATATTATCCAGGATACAAATCCCACTGGTGATCAGGATATAAACCCCAATATTATCCAGGATACAAATCCCACAACTGATCAGGATATAGACCCAAATATCATCCAGGATACAAATCCCACTACTGATCAGGATATAAACCCCAATATTATCCAGGATAGAAATCCCACTACTGATCAGGATATAAACCCCAATATTATCCAGGATAGAAATCCCACTACTGATCAGGATATAAACCCCAATATTATCCAGGATAGAAATCCCACTACTGATCAGGATATAAACCCCAATATTATCCAGGATAGAAATCCCACTACTGATCAGGATATAAACCCCAATATTATCCAGGATAGAAATCCCACTACTGATCAGGATATAAACCCAAATATCATCCAGGATACAAATCCCACTACTGATCAGGATATAAACCCCAATATTATCCAGGATACAAATCCCACTACTGATCAGGATATAAACCCCAATATTATCCAGGATACAAATCCCACTGGTGATCAGGATATAAACCCCAATATTATCCAGGATACAAATCCCACAACTGATCAGGATATAGACCCAAATATCATCCAGGATACAAATCCCACTACTGATCAGGATATAAACCCCAATATTATCCAGGATAGAAATCCCACTACTGATCAGGATATAAACCCCAATATTATCCAGGATAGAAATCCCACTACTGATCAGGATATAAACCCAAATATCATCCAGGATACAAATCCCACTACTGATCAGGATATAAACCCCAATATTATCCAGGATACAAATCCCACTACTGATCAGGATATAAACCCCAATATCATCCAGGATACAAATCCCATGACTGATCAGGATATAGACCCAAATATCATCCAGGATACAAATCCCACTACTGATCAGGATATAAACCCCAATATTATCCAGGATAGAAATCCCACTACTGATCAGGATATAAACCCCAATATTATCCAGGATAGAAATCCCACTACTGATCAGGATATAAACCCAAATATCATCCAGGATACAAATCCCACTACTGATCAGGATATAAACCCCAATATTATCCAGGATAGAAATCCCACTACTGATCAGGATATAAACCCAAATATCATCCAGGATACAAATCCCACTACTGATCAGGATATAAACCCCAATATTATCCAGGATACAAATCCCACTGGTGATCAGGATATAAACCCCAATATTATCCAGGATACAAATCCCACTACTGATCAGGATATAAACCCCAATATTATCCAGGATAGAAATCCCACTACTGATCAGGATATAAACCCAAATATCATCCAGGATACAAATCCCACGACTGATCAGGATATAAACCCCAATATTATCCAGGATACAAATCCCACTACTGATCAGGATATAAACCCCAATATCATCCAGGATACAAATCCCACTACTGATCAGGATATAAACCCAAATATCATCCAGGATACAAATCCCACTACTGATCAGGATATAAACCCAAATATCATCCAGGATACAAATCCCACTACTGATCAGGATATAAACCCCAATATCATCCAGGATACAAATCCCACTACTGATCAGGATATAAACCCAAATATCATCCAGGATACAAATCCCACTACTGATCAGGATATAAACCCCAATATTATCCAGGACACAAATCCCACGACTGATCAGGATATAAACCCCAATATTATCCAGGATACAAATCCCACTACTGATCAGGATATAAACCCAAATATCATCCAGGATACAAATCCCACTACTCTTCAGGATATAAACCCCAATATCATCCAGGATACAAATCCCACTACTGATCAGGATATAAACCCAAATATTATCCAGGATACAAATCCCACTGCTGATCAGGATATAAACCCCAATATTATCCAGGATACAAATCCCACTACTGATCAGGATATAAACCCCAATATTATCCAGGATACAAATCCCACGACTGATCAGGATATAAACCCCAATATTATCCAGGACACAAATCCCACTACTGATCAGGATTTAAAACCCAATATTATCCAGGACACAAATCCCACTACTGATCAGGATATAAACCCCAATATTATCCAGGACACAAATCCCACTACTGATCAGGATATAAACCCCAATATCATCCAGGATACAAATCCCACACCTGATCAGGATATCAACCCCAATATCATCCAGGATACAAATCCCACTCCTGATCAGGATATAAACCCCAATATTATCCAGGATACAAATCCCACACCTGATCAGGATATATACCCCAATATTATCCAGGATACAAATCCCACTACTGATCAGGATATAAACCCCAATATCATCCAGGATACAAATCCCACTCCTGATCAGGATATAAACCCCAATATTATCCAGGATACAAATCCCACACCTGATCAGGATATCAACCCCAATATCATCCAGGATACAAATCCCACTACTGATCAGGATATAAACCCCAATATCATCCAGGATACAAATCCCACTCCTGATCAGGATATAAACCCCAATATTATCCAGGATACAAATCCCACACCTGATCAGGATATAAACCCCAATATCATCCAGGATACAAATCCCACGACTGATCAGGATATAAACCCCAATATCATCCAGGATACAATTCCCACTGCTGATCAGGATATAAACCCCAATATTATCCAGGATACAAATCCCACGACTGATCAGGATATAAACCCCAATATTATCCATGATACAAATCCCACTGGCGATCAGGATATAAACCCCAATATTATCCAGGATACAAATCCCACTGCTGATCAGGATATAAACCCCAATATTATCCAGGATACAAATCCCACTGCTGATCAGGATATAAACCCCAATATTATCCAGGATACAAATCCCACTGGCGATCAGTATATAAACCCCAATATTATCCAGGATACAAATCCCACTGGTGATCAGGATATAAACCCCAATATTATCCAGGATACAAATCCCACTACTGATCAGGATATAAACCCCAATATTATCCAGGATAGAAATCCCACCACTGATCAGGATATAAACCCCAATATTATCCAGGATACAAATCCCACTGGCGATCAGGATATAAACCCCAATATTATCCAGGATACAAATCCCACTGGTGATCAGGATATAAACCCCAATATTATCCAGGATACAAATCCCACTACTGATCAGGATATAAACCCCAATATTATCCAGGATAGAAATCCCACCACTGATCAGGATATAAACCCAAATATCATCCAGGATACAAATCCCACTACTGATCAGGATATAAACCCCAATATTATCCAGGACACAAATCCCACTACTGATCAGGATATAAACCCCAATATTATCCAGGATAGAAATCCCACTACTGATCAGGATATAAACCCAAATATCATCCAGGATACAAATCCCACTACTGATCAGGATATAAACCCCAATATCATCCAGGATACAAATCCCACTCCTGATCAGGATATAAACCCCAATATTATCCAGGATACAAATCCCACGACTGATCAGGATATAAACCCCAATATTATCCAGGATACAAATCCCACTACTGATCAGGATATAAACCCAAATATCATCCAGGATACAAATCCCACTACTGATCAGGATATAAACCCCAATATCATCCAGGATACAAATCCCACTACTGATCAGGATATAAACCCAAATATCATCCAGGATACAAATCCCACTACACCTCAGGATGTAAACCCCAATATCATTCAGGATGCAAATCCCATTACTGATCAGGATATAAATCCCGATATCATCTAGGATATAATGCACAATAATCACAGAGCACATAAACACCAATATAATCCAGGATATAGACCCTAATATCATCTCGGATACAAATCTCAATTTCACCCAGGATATAAACTCCAGTTTCATTGAGGATATAATCCCTGAAATCACACAGGATATTATTAACTTGCATATAACCCCCAATAACAACCAGGATAAATGCACAATAACACAAAGTATATAAACTCCAAACCCATTGTGGATATAAACCTCAAAATCACGCATGATATATCCCCCAATATCACACAACATAAAACCCCAATAACACCCATGGTATAAACCCATTACCACCTAGCTTAGAAACCTCAATATCATGGAGGATATAAACTTCAATATCACCATGAATATACAACCCAGTATCGTCCTGGTTAGAATCCCAACATCATGAAGCATGTAATGCCAACAGACTGCACGTATGACAGAGCAGCGCACCTTCAGTACTGCGCCTCCCACAGTGCAGCATTCGCTGAGTACTGACCCTCAGACAGCTCAGCAATCTGTCAGTACTGATCCTCCGAGTGTGCCGAACTCCCTCAGTACAGACACCTGATATTGCAGCGCACCCTCACTACTGCCACGCAGACAGTGCATCACTGCTTCAGTAATGACACCCCGACCGTGCAGCAATCCCACAGTACTCATCTTCTGACAGTGCAGCACTCGCTCAGTATTGCCCCTCCAACAGTGCAGCCTCAGTACAGATCCTCTGACAGTGCAGCACTCCCTCAGTACTGACCATATGGCAGTGCAGCACTCCCTCAGTACTGACCTTCTGACAGTGCAGCATTCCCTCAGTACTGACCCTCCGACAGTGCAGCACTCGCTCAGTACTGACCCTCTGACAGTGCAGCATTCCCTCAGTACTGACCCTCTGACAGTACAGCACTCCCTCAGTACTGACCCTCCGACAGTACAGCACTCCCTCAGTACTGACCCTCCGACAGTACAGCATTCCCTCAGTACTGACCCTCCGACAGTACAGCACTCCCTCAGTACTGACCCTCCGACAGTGCAGCACTCCCTCAGTACTGACCCTCTGACAGTGCAGCACTCCCTCAGGACTGACCCTCTGACAGTGCAGCATTCCCTCAGTACTGACCCTCTGACAGTGCAGCACTCCCTCAGTACTGACCCTCTGACAGTGCAGCACTCCCACAGTACTGACCCTCTGACAGTGCAGCACTCCCTCAGTACTGACCCTCAGACAGTGCAGCCCTCCCTCAGGCAGTGCCGCACTCCCTCAGTACTGACCCTCTGACAGTGCAGCACGCCCTCAGTGCTGACCTTCTGACATTGCAGCCCTCTCTCAGGCAGTACCGCACTCCCTCAGGACTGACCATATGGCAATGCAGCACTCCCTCAGTACTGACGCTCTGACAGTGGAGCACTCCCTCCGTACTGACCCTCCGACAGTGCAGCACTCCCTCAGTACTGACCATATGGCAATGCAGCACTCCCTCAGTACTGACGCTCTGACAGTGGAGCACTCCCTCCGTACTGACCCTCCGACAGTGCAGCACTCCCTCAGTACTGACCAGATGGCAATGCAGCACTCCCTCAGTACTGACCCTCTGACAGTGCAGCATTCCCTCAGTACTGACCCTCTGACAGTACAGCACACCCTCAGTACTGCGCCTCTGACTGTGCAGCACACCCTCAGTCCAGACGTTCCACCAGTTCAGCACTCCCTCAGTACTGACCCTCAACAGTGCAGCACTCTCTCAGTACTGACCCTCTGACAGTGCACTCCCTCAGTACTGACCCTCCGACAGTGCAGCACTCCCTCAGTACTGACCATCTGACACTACTGCTCTCCCTCAGTACTGACCCTCTGACAGTGCAGCACTCCATCAGTACTGACCCTCTGACAGTGCAGCAATCCCTCAGTACTGACATTCTGACAGTGCAGCACTCCCTCAGTACTGACCCTCCGACATGCAGCACTTCCTCAGTACTGACCCTCTAACAGTGCAGCATTCCCTCAGTACTGACCCTCTGACAGTGCAGCATTCCCTCAGTACTGACCCTCCGACAGTGCAGCACTCCCTCAGTATTGACCATCTGACACTACTGCTCTCCCTCAGTACTGACCCTCTGACAGTGCAACACTCCCTCAGTACTGCGCCTCTGACTGTGCAGCACTCCCTCAGTACTGCGCCTCTGACAGTGCAGCACTCCCTCAGGACTGACCCTCTGACAGTGCAGCATTCCCTCAGTACTGACCCTCTGACAGTGCAGCACTCCCTCAGTACTGACCCACTGACAGTGCAGCATTCTCTCAGTAATGACCCTCTGACAGTGCAGCACTCCCTCAGTACTGACCCTCTGACAGTGCAGCATTCCCTCAGTAATGACCCTCTGACAGTGCAGCACTCCCTCAGTACTGACTGTCTGACAGTGCAGCATTCCCTCAGTACTGACCCTCTGACAGTGCAGCACTCCCTCAGTACTGACCCTCCGACAGTGCAGCACTCGCTCAGTACTGACCCTCTGACAGTGCAGCACTCCCTCAGTACTGACCCTCTGACAGTGCAGCACTCCCTCAGGACTGACCCTCTGACAGTGCAGCACTCCCTCAGGACTGACCCTCTGGCAGTGCAGCACTCACTCAGTACTGACCCTCTGACAGTGCAGCACTCCCTCAGTGCTGACCCTCCGACAGTGCAGCACTCACTCAGTACTGACCCTCTGACAGTGCAGCATTCCCTCAGTACTGACCTTCTGACAGTGCAGCATTCCCTCAGTACTGACCCTCCGACAGTGCAGCACTCGCTCAGTACTGACCCTCTAACAGTGCAGCATTCCCTCAGTACTGACCCTCGGACAGTACAGCACTCCCTCAGTACTGACCCTCCGACAGTACAGCACTCCCTCAGTACTGACCCTCCGACAGTGCAGCACTCCCTCAGTACTGACCCTCTGACAGTGCAGCACTCCCTCAGGACTGACCCTCTGACAGTGCAGCATTCCCTCAGTACTGACCCTCTGACAGGGCAGCACTCCCTCAGTACTGACCCTCTGACAGTGCAGCACTGCCACAGTACTGACCCTCTGACAGTGCAGCACTCCCTCAGTACTGACCCTCCGACAGTGCAGCACTCCCTCGGGACTGACCCTCTGGCAGTGCAGCACTCACTCAGTACTGACCCTCTGACAGTGCAGCACTCCCTCAGTGCTGACCCTCCGACAGTGCAGCACTCGCTCAGTACTGACCCTCTGACAGTGCAGCATTCCCTCAGTACTGACCTTCTGACAGTGCAGCATTCCCTCAGTACTGACCCTCCGACAGTGCAGCACTCCCTCAGTACTGACCCTCCGACAGTGCAGCACTCCCTCAGTACTGACCCTCTAACAGTGCAGCACTCCCTCAGGACTGACCCTCTGACAGTGCAGCATTCCCTCAGTACTGACCTTCTGACAGTGCAGCATTCCCTCAGTACTGACCCTCCGACAGTACAGCACTCCCTCAGTACTGACCCTCCGACAGTGCAGCACTCCCTCAGTACTGACCCTCTGACAGTGCAGCACTCCCTCAGGACTAACCCTCTGACAGTGCAGCATTCCCTCAGTACTGACCCTCTGACAGTGCAGCACTCCCTCAGTACTGACCCTCTGACAGTGCAGCACTGCCACAGTACTGACCCTCTGACAGTGCAGCACTCCCTCAGTACTGACCCTCCGACAGTGCAGCACTCCCTCAGGACTGACCCTCTGGCAGTGCAGCACTCACTCAGTACTGACCCTCTGACAGTGCAGCACTCCCTCAGTGCTGACCCTCCGACAGTGCAGCACTCGCTCAGTACTGACCCTCTGACAGTGCAGCATTCCCTCAGTACTGACCTTCTGACAGTGCAGCATTCCCTCAGTACTGACCCTCCGACAGTGCAGCACTCGCTCAGTACTGACCCTCTGACAGTGCAGCATTCCCTCAGTACTGACCCTCTGACAGTACAGCACTCCCTCAGAACTGACCCTCCGACAGTGCAGTACTCCCTCAGTACTGACCCTCTGACAGTGCAGCACTCCCTCAGGACTGACCCTCTGACAGTGCAGCATTCCCTCAGTACTGACCCTCTGACAGTGCAGCACTCCCTCAGTACTGACCCTCTGACAGTGCAGCACTCCCACAGTACTGACCCTCTGACAGTGCAGCACTCCCTCAGTACTGACCCTCAGATCGTGCAGCCCTCCCTCAGGCAGTGCCGCACTCCCTCAGTACTGACCCTCTGACAGTGCAGCACGCGCTCAGTGCTGACCTTCTGACATTGCAGCCCTCCCTCAGGCAGTACCGCACTCCCTCAGTACTGACCATATGGCAATGCAGCAGTCCCTCAGTACTGACCCTCTGACAGTGTAGCACTCCCCCCGTACTGACGCTCCGACAGTGCAGCACTCCCTCAGTACTGACCCTCTGACAGTGCAGCACTCCCTCAGTACTGACCCTCCGACAGTGCAGCACTCCCTCAGTACTGACCATCTGACACTACTGCTCTCCCTCAGTACTGACCCTCTGACAGTGCAGCACTCCCTCAGTACTGACCCAACGACAGTGCAGCACTCCCTCAGTACTGACCATCTGACACTACTTCTCTCCCTCAGTACTGACCCTCTGACAGTGCAGCACTCCATCAGTACTGACCCTCTGACAGTGCAGCAATCCCTCAGTACTGACATTCTGACAGTGCAGCACTCCCTCAGTACTGACCCTCCGACATGCAGCACTTCCTCAGTACTGACCCTCTAACAGTGCAGCATTCCCTCAGTACTGACCCTCTGACAGTGCAGCATTCCCTCAGTACTGACCCTCCGACAGTGCGGCACTCCCTCAGTACTGACCATCTGACACTACTGCTCTCCCTCAGTACTGACCCTCTGACAGTGCAACACTCCCTCAGTACTGCGCCTCTGACTGTGCAGCACTCCCTCAGTACTGCGCCTCTGACAGTGCAGCACTCCCTCAGGACTGACCCTCTGACAGTGCAGCATTCCCTCAGTACTGACCCTCTGACAGTGCAGCACTCCCTCAGTACTGACCCACTGACAGTGCAGCATTCTCTCAGTAATGACCCTCTGACAGTGCAGCACTCCCTCAGTACTGACCCTCTGACAGTGCAGCATTCCCTCAGTAATGACCCTCTGACAGTGCAGCACTCCCTCAGTACTGACTGTCTGACAGTGCAGCATTCCCTCAGTACTGACCCTCTGACAGTGCAGCACTCCCTCAGTACTGACCCTCCGACAGTGCAGCACTCGCTCAGTACTGACCCTCTGACAGTGCAGCACTCCCTCAGTACTGACCCTCTGACAGTGCAGCACTCCCTCAGGACTGACCCTCTGACAGTGCAGCACTCCCTCAGGACTGACCCTCTGGCAGTGCAGCACTCACTCAGTACTGACCCTCTGACAGTGCAGCACTCCCTCAGTGCTGACCCTCCGACAGTGCAGCACTCACTCAGTACTGACCCTCTGACAGTGCAGCATTCCCTCAGTACTGACCTTCTGACAGTGCAGCATTCCCTCAGTACTGACCCTCCGACAGTGCAGCACTCGCTCAGTACTGACCCTCTAACAGTGCAGCATTCCCTCAGTACTGACCATCTGACAGTGCATCACTCCCTCAGTACTGACCCTCCGACAGTGCAGCACTCCCTCAGCACTGACCCTCTAACAGTGCAGCATTCCCTCAGTACTGACCCTCTGACAGTGCAGCATTCCCTCAGTACTGACCCTCTGACAGTGCAGAACTCCCTCAGTACTGACCCTCCGACAGTGCAGCACTCCCTCAGTACTGACCATCTGACACTACTGCTCTCCCTCAGTACTGACCCTCTGACAGTGCAGCACTCCCTCAGTGCTGACCCTCCGACAGTGCAGCACTCACTCAGTACTGACCCTCTGACAGTGCAGCATTCCCTCAGTACTGACCTTCTGACAGTGCAGCATTCCCTCAGTACTGACCCTCCGACAGTGCAGCACTCGCTCAGTACTGACCCTCTAACAGTGCAGCATTCCCTCAGTACTGACCCTCTGACAGTACAGCACTCCCTCAGTACTGACCCTCCGACAGTACAGCACTCCCTCAGTACTGACCCTCCGACAGTGCAGCACTCCCTCAGTACTGACCCTCTGACAGTGCAGCACTCCCTCAGGACTGACCCTCTGACAGTGCAGCATTCCCTCAGTACTGACCCTCTGACAGTGCAGCACTGCCACAGTACTGACCCTCTGACAGTGCAGCACTCCCTCAGTACTGACCCTCCGACAGTGCAGCACTCCCTCAGGACTGACCCTCTGGCAGTGCAGCACTCACTCAGTACTGACCTTCTGACAGTGCAGCACTCCCTCAGTGCTGACCCTCCGACAGTGCAGCACTCGCTCAGTACTGACCCTCTGACAGTGCAGCATTCCCTCAGTACTGACCTTCTGACAGTGCAGCATTCCCTCAGTACTGACCCTCCGACAGTGCAGCACTCGCTCAGTACTGACCCTCTGACAGTGCAGCATTCCCTCAGTACTGACCCTCAACAGTACAGCATTCCCTCAGTACTGACCCTCCGACAGTGCAGCACTCCCTCAGTACTGACCCTCTGACAGTGCAGCACTCCCACAGTACTGACCTCTGACAGTGCAGCACTCCCTCAGTACTGACCCTCAGACAGTGCAGCCCTCCCTCAGGCAGTGCCGCACTCCCTCAGTACTGACCCTCTGACAGTGCAGCACGCGCTCAGTGCTGACCTTCTGACATTGCAGCCCTCCCTCAGGCAGTACCGCACTCCCTCAGTACTGACCATATGGCAATGCAGCACTCCCTCAGTACTGACCCTCTGACAGTGTAGCACTCCCCCCGTACTGACCCTCCGACAGTGCAGCACTCCCTCAGTACTGACCATATGGCAATGCAGCATTCCCTCAGTACTGACCCTCTGACAGTACAGCACACCCTCAGTACTGCGCCTCTGACTGTGCAGCACACCCTCAGTCCTGACGTTCCACCAGTCCAGCACTCCCTCAGTACTGACCCCCAACAGTGCAGCACTCTCTCAGTACTGACCCTCTGACAGTGCAGCATTCCCTCAGTACTGACCATCTGACAGTGCAGCACTCCCTCAGTACTGACATTCTGACAGTGCAGCACTCCCTCAGTACTGACCCTCCGACAGTGCAGCACTTCCTCAGTACTGACCCTCTAACAGTGCAGCATTCCCTCAGTACTGACCCTCTGACAGTGCAGCATTCCCTCAGTACTGACCCTCTGACAGTGCAGCACTCCCTCAGTACTGACCCTCCGACAGTGCAGCACTCCCGCAGTACTGACCATCTGACACTACTGCTGTCCCTCAGTACTGACCCTCTGACAGTGCAACTCTCCCTCAGTACTGCGCCTCTGACTGTGCAGCACTCCCTCAGTACTGCGCCTCTGACAGTGCAGCACTCCCTCAGGACTGACCCTCTGACAGTGCAGCATTCCCTCAGTACTGACCCTCTGACAGTGCAGCACTCCCTCAGTACTGACCCACTGACAGTGCAGCATTCCCTCAGTAATGACCCTCTGACAGTGCAGCACTCCCTCAGTACTGAACCTCTGACAGTGCAGCATTCCCTCAGTAATGACCCTCTGACAGTGCAGCACTCCCTCAGTACTGACTGTCTGACAGTGCAGCATTCCCTCAGTACTGACCCTCCGACAGTGCAGCACTCGCTCAGTACTGACCCTCTGACAGTGCAGCACTCCCTCATTACTGACTGTCTGACAGTGCAGCATTCCCTCAGTACTGACCCTCCGACAGTGCAGCACTCGCTCAGTACTGACCCTCTGACAGTGCAGCATTCCCTCAGTACTGACCTTCTGACAGTGCAGCATTCCCTCAGTACTGACCCTCCGACATTGCAGCACTCGCTCAGTACTGACCCTCTAACAGTGCAGCATTCCCTCAGTACTGACCCTCTGACAGTACAGCACTCCCTCAGTACTGACCCTCCGAAAGTACAGCACTGCCACAGTACTGACCCTCTGACAGTGCAGCACTCCCTCAGTACTGACCCTCTGACAGTGCAGCACTCCCTCAGGACTGACCCTCTGACAGTGCAGCATTCCCTCAGTACTGACCCTCTGACAGTGCAGCACTCCCTCAGTACTGACCCTCTGACAGTGCAGCACTGCCACAGTACTGACCCTCTGACAGTGCAGCACTCCCTCAGTACTGACCCTCCGACAGTGCAGCACTCCCTCAGGACTGCCCCTCTGGCAGTGCAGCACTCACTCAGTACTGACCCTCTGACAGTGCAGCACTCCCTCAGTGCTGACCCTCCGACAGTGCAGCACTCGCTCAGTACTGACCCTCTGACAGTGCAGCATTCCCTCAGTACTGACCTTCTGACAGTGCAGCATTCCCTCAGTACTGACCCTCCGACAGTGCAGCACTCGCTCAGTACTGACCCTCTGACAGTGCAGCATTCCCTCAGTAGAGACCCTCTGACAGTACAGCACTCCCTCAGTACTGACCCTCCGACAGGACAGCACTCCCTCAGAACTGACCCTCCGACAGTGCAGTACTCCCTCAGTACTGACCCTCTGACAGTGCAGCACTCCCTCAGGACTGACCCTCTGACAGTGCAGCATTCCCTCAGTACTGACCCTCTGACAGTGCAGCATTCCCTCAGTACTGACCCTCTGACAGTGCAGCACTCCCTCAGTACTGACCCTCTGACAGTGCAGCACTCCCACAGTACTGACCCTCTGACAGTGCAGCACTCCCTCAGTACTGACCCTCAGACAGTGCAGCTCTCCCTCAGGCAGTGCCGCACTCCCTCAGTACTGACCCTCTGACAGTGCAGCACGCACTCAGTGCTGACCTTCTGACATTGCAGCCCTCCCTCAGGCAGTACCGCACTCCCTCAGTACTGACCATATGGCAATGCATCACTCCCTCAGTACTGACCCTCTGACAGTGTAGCACTCCCTCCGTACTGACCCTCCGACAGTGCAGCACTCCCTCAGTACTGACCATATGGCAATGCAGCATTCCCTCAGTACTGACCCTCTGACAGTACAGCACACCCTCAGTACTGCGCCTCTGACTGTGCAGCACACCCTCAGTCCTGGCGTTCCACCAGTTCAGCACTCCCTCAGTACTGACCCTCAACAGTGCAGCACTCTCTCAGTACTGACCCTCTGACAGTGCAGCATTCCCTCAGTACTGACCATCTGACAGTGCAGCACTCCCTCAGTACTGACCCTCTGACAGTGCAGCAATCCCTCAGTACTGACATTCTGACAGTGCAGCACTCCCTCAGTACTGACCCTCCGACAGTGCAGCACTCCCTCAGTACTGACCCTCTAACAGTGCAGCATTCCCTCAGTACTGACCCTCTGACAGTGCAGCATTCCCTCAGTACTGACCCTCTGACAGTGCAGCACTCCCTCAGTACTGACCCTCCGACAGTGCAGCTCTCCCTCAGTACTGACCATCTGACACTACTGCTCTCCCTCAGAACTGACCCTCTGACAGTGCAGCATTCCCTCAGTACTGACCCTCCGACAGTGCAGCACTCGCTCAGTACTGACCCTCTAACAGTGCAGCATTCCCTCAGTACTGACCCTCTGACAGTACAGCACTCCCTCAGTACTGACCGTCCGACAGTACAGCACTCCCTCAGTACTGACCCTCCGACAGTGCAGCACTCCCTCAGTACTGACCCTCTGACAGTGCAGCACTCCCTCAGGACTGACCCACTGACAGTGCAGCATTCCCTCAGTACTGACCCTCTGACAGTGCAGCACTCCCTCAGTACTGACCCTCTGAGAGTGCAGCACTGCCACAGTACTGACCCTCTGACAGTGCAGCACTCCCTCAGTACTGACCCTCCGACAGTGCAGCACTCCCTCAGGACTGACCCTCTGGCAGTGCAGCACTCACTCAGTACTGACCCTCTGACAGTGCAGCACTCCCTCAGTGCTGACCCTCCGACAGTGCAGCACTCGCTCAGTACTGACCCTCTGACAGTGCAGCATTCCCTCAGTACTGACCTTCTGACAGTGCAGCATTCCCTCAGTACTGACCCTCCGACAGTGCAGCACTCGCTCAGTACTGACCCTCTGACAGTGCAGCATTCCCTCAGTACTGACCCTCTGACAGTACAGCACTCCCTCAGTACTGACCCTCCGACAGTACAGCACTCCCTCAGAACTGACCCTCCGACAGTGCAGTACTCCCTCAGTACTGACCCTCTGACAGTGCAGCACTCCCTCAGGACTGACCCTCTGACAGTGCAGCATTCCCTCAGTACTGACCCTCTGACAGTGCAGCACTCCCTCAGTACTGACCCTCTGACAGTGCAGCACTCCCACAGTACTGACCCTCTGACAGTGCAGCACTCCCTCAGTACTGACCCTCAGACAGTGCAGCCCTCCCTCAGGCAGTGCCGCACTCCCTCAGTACTGACCCTCTGACAGTGCAGCACGCGCTCAGTGCTGACCTTCTGACATTGCAGCCCTCCCTCAGGCAGTACCGCACTCCCTCAGTACTGACCATATGGCAATGCAGCACTCCCTCAGTACTGACCCTCTGACAGTGTAGCACTCCCTCCGTACTGACCCTCCGACAGTGCAGCACTCCCTCAGTACTGACCATATGGCAATGCAGCATTCCCTCAGTACTGACCCTCTGACAGTGCAGCACTCCCTCAGTACTGACCCTCCGACAGTGCAGCACTCCCTCAGGACTGACCATCTGACACTACTGCTCTCCCTCAGTACTGACCCTCTGACAGTGCAGCACTCCCTCAGTACTGAACCGCCGACAGTGCAGCACTCCCTCAGTACTGACCATCTGACACGACTGCTCTCCCTCAGTACTGACCCTCTGACAGTGCAGCACTCCATCAGTACTGACCCTCTGACAGTGCAGCAATCCCTCAGTACTGACATTCTGACAGTGCAGCACTCCCTCAGTACTGACCCTCCGACAGTGCAGCACTTCCTCAGTACTGACCCTCTGACAGTGCAGCACGCACTCAGTGCTGACCTTCTGACATTGCAGCCCTCCCTCAGGCAGTACCGCACTCCCTCAGTACTGACCATATGGCAATGCATCACTCCCTCAGTACTGACCCTCTGACAGTGTAGCACTCCCTCCGTACTGACCCTCCGACAGTGCAGCACTCCCTCAGTACTGACCATATGGCAATGCAGCATTCCCTCAGTACTGACCCTCTGACAGTACAGCACACCCTCAGTACTGCGCCTCTGACTGTGCAGCACACCCTCAGTCCTGGCGTTCCACCAGTTCAGCACTCCCTCAGTACTGACCCTCAACAGTGCAGCACTCTCTCAGTACTGACCCTCTGACAGTGCAGCATTCCCTCAGTACTGACCATCTGACAGTGCAGCACTCCCTCAGTACTGACCCTCTGACAGTGCAGCAATCCCTCAGTACTGACATTCTGACAGTGCAGCACTCCCTCAGTACTGACCCTCCGACAGTGCAGCACTCCCTCAGTACTGACCCTCTAACAGTGCAGCATTCCCTCAGTACTGACCCTCTGACAGTGCAGCATTCCCTCAGTACTGACCCTCTGACAGTGCAGCACTCCCTCAGTACTGACCCTCCGACAGTGCAGCTCTCCCTCAGTACTGACCATCTGACACTACTGCTCTCCCTCAGAACTGACCCTCTGACAGTGCAGCATTCCCTCAGTACTGACCCTCCGACAGTGCAGCACTCGCTCAGTACTGACCCTCTAACAGTGCAGCATTCCCTCAGTACTGACCCTCTGACAGTACAGCACTCCCTCAGTACTGACCGTCCGACAGTACAGCACTCCCTCAGTACTGACCCTCCGACAGTGCAGCACTCCCTCAGTACTGACCCTCTGACAGTGCAGCACTCCCTCAGGACTGACCCACTGACAGTGCAGCATTCCCTCAGTACTGACCCTCTGACAGTGCAGCACTCCCTCAGTACTGACCCTCTGAGAGTGCAGCACTGCCACAGTACTGACCCTCTGACAGTGCAGCACTCCCTCAGTACTGACCCTCCGACAGTGCAGCACTCCCTCAGGACTGACCCTCTGGCAGTGCAGCACTCACTCAGTACTGACCCTCTGACAGTGCAGCACTCCCTCAGTGCTGACCCTCCGACAGTGCAGCACTCGCTCAGTACTGACCCTCTGACAGTGCAGCATTCCCTCAGTACTGACCTTCTGACAGTGCAGCATTCCCTCAGTACTGACCCTCCGACAGTGCAGCACTCGCTCAGTACTGACCCTCTGACAGTGCAGCATTCCCTCAGTACTGACCCTCTGACAGTACAGCACTCCCTCAGTACTGACCCTCCGACAGTACAGCACTCCCTCAGAACTGACCCTCCGACAGTGCAGTACTCCCTCAGTACTGACCCTCTGACAGTGCAGCACTCCCTCAGGACTGACCCTCTGACAGTGCAGCATTCCCTCAGTACTGACCCTCTGACAGTGCAGCACTCCCTCAGTACTGACCCTCTGACAGTGCAGCACTCCCACAGTACTGACCCTCTGACAGTGCAGCACTCCCTCAGTACTGACCCTCAGACAGTGCAGCCCTCCCTCAGGCAGTGCCGCACTCCCTCAGTACTGACCCTCTGACAGTGCAGCACGCGCTCAGTGCTGACCTTCTGACATTGCAGCCCTCCCTCAGGCAGTACCGCACTCCCTCAGTACTGACCATATGGCAATGCAGCACTCCCTCAGTACTGACCCTCTGACAGTGTAGCACTCCCTCCGTACTGACCCTCCGACAGTGCAGCACTCCCTCAGTACTGACCATATGGCAATGCAGCATTCCCTCAGTACTGACCCTCTGACAGTGCAGCACTCCCTCAGTACTGACCCTCCGACAGTGCAGCACTCCCTCAGGACTGACCATCTGACACTACTGCTCTCCCTCAGTACTGACCCTCTGACAGTGCAGCACTCCCTCAGTACTGAACCGCCGACAGTGCAGCACTCCCTCAGTACTGACCATCTGACACGACTGCTCTCCCTCAGTACTGACCCTCTGACAGTGCAGCACTCCATCAGTACTGACCCTCTGACAGTGCAGCAATCCCTCAGTACTGACATTCTGACAGTGCAGCACTCCCTCAGTACTGACCCTCCGACAGTGCAGCACTTCCTCAGTACTGACCCTCTAACAGTGCAGCATTCCCTCAGTACTGACCCTCTGACAGTGCAGCATTCCCTCATACTGACCCTCTGACAGTGCAGCACTCCCTCAGTACTGACCCTCCGACAGTGCAGCACTCCCTCAGTACTGACCATCTGACACTACTGCTCTCCCTCACTACTGACCCTCTGACAGTGCAACACTCCCTCAGTACTGCGCCTCTGACTGTGCAGCACTCCCTCAGTACTGCGCCTCTGACAGTGCAGCACTCCCTCAGTACTGACCCTCCGACAGTGCAGCACTTCCTCAGTACTGACCCTCTAACAGTGCAGCATTCCCTCAGTACTGACCCTCTGACAGTGCAGCATTCCCTCAGTACTGACCCTCTGACAGTGCAGCACTCCCTCAGTACTGACCCTCCGACAGTGCAGCACTCCCTCAGTACTGACCATCTGACACTACTGCTCTCCCTCACTACTGACCCTCTGACAGTGCAACACTCCCTCAGTACTGCGCCTCTGACTGTGCAGCACTCCCTCAGTACTGCGCCTCTGACAGTGCAGCACTCCCTCAGGACTGACCCTCTGACAGTGCAGCATTCCCTCAGTACTGACCTCTGACAGTGCAGCTCTCCCTCAGTACTGACCCACTGACAGTGCAGCATTCCCTCAGTAATGACCCTCTGACAGTGCAGCACTCCCTCAGTACTGACCCTCAGACAGTGCAGCATTCCCTCAGTAATGACCCTCTGACAGTGCAGCACTCCCTCAGTACTGACTGTCTGACAGTGCAGCATTCCCTCAGTACTGACCCTCCGACAGTGCAGCACTCGCTCAGTACTGACCCTCTGACAGTGCAGCATTCCCTCAGTACTGACTCTCTGACAGTACAGCACTCCCTCAGTACTGACCCTCTGACCGTACAGCACTCCCTCAGTACTGACCCTCCGACAGTGCAGCACTCCCTCAGTACAGACCCTCTGAGAGTGCAGCACTCCCTCAGTACTGACCCTCTGACAGTGCAGCACTCCCTCAGGACTGACCCTCTGACAGTGCAGCACTCCCTCAGGACTGACCCTCTGGCAGTGCAGCACTCACTCAGTACTGACCCTCTGACAGTGCAGCACTCCCTCAGTGCTGACTTTCTGACAGTGCAGCCCTCCCTCAGTACTGACCCTCTGACAGTGCAGCACTCCCTCAGTACTGACCCTCTGACAGTACAGCACTCCATCAGTACTGACCCTCTGACAGTGCAGCAATCCCTCAGTACTGACATTCTGACAGTGCAGCGCTCCCTCAGTACTGACCCTCCGACAGTGCAGCACTCCCTCTGTACTGACCCTCTAACAGTGCAGCATTCCCTCAGTACTGACCCTCTGACTGTGCAGCATTCCCTCAGTACTGACCCTCTGACAGTGCAGCACTCCCTCAGTACTGACCCTCTGACAATGCAGCACTCCCTCAGGACTGACCCTCTGACAGTGCAGCATTCCCTCAGTACTGACCCTCTGACAGTGCAGCACTCGCTCAGTACTGACCCTCTGACAGTGCAGCATTCCCTCAGTACTGACTCTCTGACAGTACAGCACTCCCTCAGTACTGACCCTTCGACAGTGCAGCACTCCCTCAGTACTGACCCTCTGACAGTGAAGCACTCCCTCAGTACTGACCCTCTGACAGTGCAGCACTCCCTCAGGACTGAACCTCTGACAGTGCAGCACTCCCTCAGGACTGACCCTCTGGCAGTGCAGCACTCACTCAGTACTGACCCTCTGACAGTGCAGCACTCCCTCAGTGCTGACTTTCTGACAGTGCAGCCCTCCCTCAGTACTGACCCTCTGACAGTGCAGCACTCCCTCAGTACTGACCCTCTGACAGTGCAGCACTCCATCAGTACTGACCCTCTGACAGTGCAGCAATCCCTCAGTACTGACATTCTGACAGTGCAGCACTCCCTCAGTACTGACCCTCCGACAGTGCAGCACTCCCTCAGTACTGACCCTCTAACAGTGCAGCATTCCCTCAGTACTGACCCTCTGACAGTGCAGCATTCCCTCAGTACTGACCCTCTGACAGTGCAGCACTCCCTCAGTCCTGACTCTCCATCAGTGCAGCACTCCCTCATCACTGCCCATCCGACTAGTAACGATCCCTCAGTGCTGTTCCACAGACTGGGCTGCACTCCCTCAGTACTCACCGTCCAACAGTGCAGCACACACTCAGTACTGACCTTTTGACAGTACAGCACTCCCTCATTACTAACCCTCTGACATGGCAGCACTCCCTCAGTACTGACCGTCCAACAGTGCAGCATTCCCTCAGCAATGACCCTCTGACAGTGCAGCACTCCCTCAGTACTGACCCTCTGACAGTGCAGCATTCCCTCAGTAATGACCCTCTGACAGTGCAGCACTCCCTCAGTGCTGACTCTCTGACAGTGCAGCATTCCCTCAGCAATGACCCTCTGACAGTGCAGCACTCCCTCAGTACTGACCCTCTGACAGTGCAGCATTCCCTCAGTAATGACCCTCTGACAGTGCAGCACTCCCTCAGTGCTGACTCTCTGACAGTGCAGCATTCCCTCAGTACTGACCCTCCGACAGTGCAGCACTCGCTCAGTACTGACCCTCTGACAGTGCAGCATTCCCTCAGTACTGACCTTCTGACAGTGCAGCATTCCCTCAGTACTGACCCTCCGACAGTGCAGCACTCGCTCAGTACTGACCCTCTGACAGTGCAGCATTCCCTCAGTACTGACCCTCAACAGTACAGCACTCCCTCAGAACTGACCCTCCGACAGTGCAGTACTCCCTCAGTACTGACCCTCTGACAGTGCAGCACTCCCTCAGGACTGACCCTCTGACAGTGCAGCATTCCCTCAGTACTGACCCTCTGACAGTGCAGCACTCCCTCAGTACTGACCCTCTGACAGTGCAGCACTCCCACAGTACTGACCCTCTGACAGTGCAGCACGCGCTCAGTGCTGACCTTCTGACATTGCAGCCCTCCCTCAGGCAGTACCGCACTCCCTCAGTACTGACCATATGGCAATGCAGCACTCCCTCAGTACTGACCCTCTGACAGTGTAGCACTCCCCCCGTACTGACCCTCCGACAGTGCAGCACTCCCTCAGTACTGACCATATGGCAATGCAGCATTCCCTCAGTACTGACCCTCTGACAGTACAGCACACCCTCAGTACTGCGCCTCTGACTGTGCAGCACACCCTCAGTCCTGACGTTCCACCAGTCCAGCACTCCCTCAGTACTGACCCCCAACAGTGCAGCACTCTCTCAGTACTGACCCTCTGACAGTGCAGCACTCCCTCAGTACTGACCCTCCGACAGTGCAGCACTTCCTCAGTACTGACCCTCTAACAGTGCAGCATTCCCTCAGTACTGACCCTCCGACAGTGCAGCACTCCCGCAGTACTGACGATCTGACAGTGCAGCACTCCCTCAGTACTGACCCTCCGACAGTGCAGCATTCCCTCAGTACTGACCCTCTGACAGTGCAGCACTCCCTCAGTACTGACCCTCCGACAGTGCAGCACTCCCGCAGTACTGACCATCTGACACTACTGCTCTCCCTCAGTACTGACCCTCTGACAGTGCAACACTCCCTCAGTACTGCGCCTCTGACTGTGCAGCACTCCCTCAGTACTGCGCCTCTGACAGTGCAGCACTCCCTCAGGACTGACCCTCTGACAGTGCAGCATTCCCTCAGTACTGACCCTCTGACAGTGCAGCACTCCCTCAGTACTGACCCACTGACAGTGCAGCATTCCCTCAGTAATGACCCTCTGACAGTGCAGCACTCCCTCAGTACTGAACCTCTGACAGTGCAGCATTCCCTCAGTAATGACCCTCTGACAGTGCAGCACTCCCTCAGTACTGACTGTCTGACAGTGCAGCATTCCCTCAGTACTGACCCTCCGACAGTGCAGCACTCGCTCAGTACTGACCCTCTGACAGTGCAGCACTCCCTCAGTACTGACTGTCTGACAGTGCAGCATTCCCTCAGTACTGACCCTCCGACAGTGCAGCACTCGCTCAGTACTGACCCTCTGACAGTGCAGCATTCCCTCAGTACTGACCTTCTGACAGTGCAGCATTCCCTCAGTACTGACCCTCCGACAGTGCAGCACTCGCTCAGTACTGACCCTCTAACAGTGCAGCATTCCCTCAGTACTGACCCTCTGACAGTACAGCACTCCCTCAGTACTGACCCTCCGACAGTACAGCACTGCCACAGTACTGACCCTCTGACAGTGCAGCACTCCCTCAGTACTGACCCTCTGACAGTGCAGCACTCCCTCAGGACTGACCCTCTGACAGTGCAGCATTCCCTCAGTACTGACCCTCTGACAGTGCAGCACTCCCTCAGTACTGACCCTCTGACAGTGCAGCACTGCCACAGTACTGACCCTCTGACAGTGCAGCACTCCCTCAGTACTGACCCTCCGACAGTGCAGCACTCCCTCAGGACTGACCCTCTGGCAGTGCAGCACTCACTCAGTACTGACCCTCTGACAGTGCAGCACTCCCTCAGTGCTGACCCTCCGACAGTGCAGCACTCGCTCAGTACTGACCCTCTGACAGTGCAGCATTCCCTCAGTACTGACCTTCTGACAGTGCAGCATTCCCTCAGTACTGACCCTCCGACAGTGCAGCACTCGCTCAGTACTGACCCTCTGACAGTGCAGCATTCCCTCAGTACTGACCCTCTGACAGTACAGCACTCCCTCAGTACTGACCCTCCGATAGTACAGCACTCCCTCAGAACTGACCCTCCGACAGTGCAGTACTCCCTCAGTACTGACCCTCTGACAGTGCAGTACTCCCTCAGGACTGACCCTCTGACAGTGCAGCATTCCCTCAGTACTGACCCTCTGACAGTGCAGCATTCCCTCAGTACTGACCCTCTGACAGTGCAGCACTCCCTCAGTACTGACCCTCTGACAGTGCGGCACTCCCACAGTACTGACCCTCTAACAGTGCAGCACTCCCTCAGTACTGACCCTCAGACAGTGCAGCTCTCCCTCAGGCAGTGCCGCACTCCCTCAGTACTGACCCTCTGACAGTGCAGCACGCGCTCAGTGCTGACCTTCTGACATTGCAGCCCTCCCTCAGGCAGTACCGCACTCCCTCAGTACTGACCATATGGCAATGCAGCACTCCCTCAGTACTGACCCTCTGACAGTGTAGCACTCCCTCCGTACTGACCCTCCGACAGTGCAGCACTCCCTCAGTACTGACCATATGGCAATGCAGCATTCCCTCAGTACTGACCCTCTGACAGTACAGCACACCCTCAGTACTGCGCCTCTGACTGTGCAGCACACCCTCAGTCCTGGCGTTCCACCAGTTCAGCACTCCCTCAGTACTGACCCTCAACAGTGCAGCACTCTCTCAGTACTGACCCTCTGACAGTGCAGCATTCCCTCAGTACTGACCATCTGACAGTGCAGCACTCCCTCAGTACTGACCCTCTGACAGTGCAGCAATCCCTCAGTACTGACATTCTGACAGTGCAGCACTCCCTCAGTACTGACCCTCCGACAGTGCAGCACTCCCTCAGTACTGACCCTCTAACAGTGCAGCATTCCCTCAGTACTGACCCTCTGACAGTGCAGCATTCCCTCAGTACTGACCCTCTGACAGTGCAGCACTCCCTCAGTACTGAACCTCCGACAGTGCAGCTCTCCCTCAGTACTGACCATCTGACACTACTGCTCTCCCTCAGAACTGACCCTCTGACAGTGCAGCATTCCCTCAGTACTGACCCTCCGACAGTGCAGCACTCGCTCAGTACTGACCCTCTAACAGTGCAGCATTCCCTCAGTACTGACCCTCTGACAGTACAGCACTCCCTCAGTACTGACCGTCCGACAGTACAGCACTCCCTCAGTACTGACCCTCCGACAGTGCAGCACTCCCTCAGTACTGACCCTCTGACAGTGCAGCACTCCCTCAGGACTGACCCACTGACAGGGCAGCATTCCCTCAGTAGTGACCCTCTGACAGTGCAGCACTCCCTCAGTACTGACCCTCTGACAGTGCAGCACTGCCACAGTACTGACCCTCTGACAGTGCAGCACTCCCTCAGTACTGACCCTCCGACAGTGCAGCACTCCCTCAGGACTGACCCTCTGGCAGTGCAGCACTCCCTCAGTACTGACCGTCCGACAGTACAGCACTCCCTCAGTACTGACCCTCCGACAGTACAGCACTGCCACAGTACTGACCCTCTGACAGTGCAGCACTCCCTCAGTACTGACCCTCTGACAGTGCAGCACTCCCTCAGGACTGACCCTCTGACAGTGCAGCATTCCCTCAGTACTGACCCTCTGACAGTGCAGCACTCCCTCAGTACTGACCCTCTGACAGTGCAGCACTGCCACAGTACTGACCCTCTGACAGTGCAGCACTCCCTCAGTACTGACCCTCCGACAGTGCAGCACTCCCTCAGGACTGACCCTCTGGCAGTGCAGCACTCACTCAGTACTGACCCTCTGACAGTGCAGCACTCCCTCAGTGCTGACCCTCCGACAGTGCAGCACTCGCTCAGTACTGACCCTCTGACAGTGCAGCATTCCCTCAGTACTGACCTTCTGACAGTGCAGCATTCCCTCAGTACTGACCCTCCGACAGTGCAGCACTCGCTCAGTACTGACCCTCTGACAGTGCAGCATTCCCTCAGTACTGACCCTCTGACAGTACAGCACTCCCTCAGTACTGACCCTCCGATAGTACAGCACTCCCTCAGAACTGACCCTCCGACAGTGCAGTACTCCCTCAGTACTGACCCTCTGACAGTGCAGTACTCCCTCAGGACTGACCCTCTGACAGTGCAGCATTCCCTCAGTACTGACCCTCTGACAGTGCAGCATTCCCTCAGTACTGACCCTCTGACAGTGCAGCACTCCCTCAGTACTGACCCTCTGACAGTGCGGCACTCCCACAGTACTGACCCTCTAACAGTGCAGCACTCCCTCAGTACTGACCCTCAGACAGTGCAGCTCTCCCTCAGGCAGTGCCGCACTCCCTCAGTACTGACCCTCTGACAGTGCAGCACGCGCTCAGTGCTGACCTTCTGACATTGCAGCCCTCCCTCAGGCAGTACCGCACTCCCTCAGTACTGACCATATGGCAATGCAGCACTCCCTCAGTACTGACCCTCTGACAGTGTAGCACTCCCTCTGTACTGACCCTCCGACAGTGCAGCACTCCCTCAGTACTGACCATATGGCAATGCAGCATTCCCTCAGTACTGACCCTCTGACAGTACAGCACACCCTCAGTACTGCGCCTCTGACTGTGCAGCACACCCTCAGTCCTGGCGTTCCACCAGTTCAGCACTCCCTCAGTACTGACCCTCAACAGTGCAGCACTCTCTCAGTACTGACCCTCTGACAGTGCAGCATTCCCTCAGTACTGACCATCTGACAGTGCAGCACTCCCTCAGTACTGACCCTCTGACAGTGCAGCAATCCCTCAGTACTGACATTCTGACAGTGCAGCACTTCCTCAGTACTGACCCTCCGACAGTGCAGCACTCCCTCAGTACTGACCCTCTGACAGTGCAGCATTCCCTCAGTACTGACCATCTGACAGTGCAGCACTCCCTCAGTACTGACCCTCTGACAGTGCAGCATTCCCTCAGTACTGACCCTCTGACAGTGCAGCACTCCCTCAGTACTGACCCTCCGACAGTGCAGTTCTCCCTCAGTACTGACCATCTGACACTACTGCTCTCCCTCAGAACTGACCCTCTGACAGTGCAGCACTCCCTCAGTACTGACCCTCCGACAGTGCAGTTCTCCCTCAGTACTGACCATCTGACACTACTGCTCTCCCTCAGAACTGACCCTCTGACAGTGCAGCATTCCCTGAGTACTGACCCTCCGACAGTGCAGCACTCGCTCAGTACTGACCCTCTAACAGTGCAGCATTCCCTCAGTACTGACCCTCTGACAGTACAGCACTCCCTCAGTACTGACCGTCCGACAGTACAGCACTCCCTCAGTACTGACCCTCCGACAGTGCAGCACTCCCTCAGTACTGACCCTCTGACAGTGCAGCACTCCCTCAGGACTGACCCACTGACAGGGCAGCATTCCCTCAGTACTGACCCTCTGACAGTGCAGCACTCCCTCAGTACTGACCCTCTGACAGTGCAGCACTGCCACAGTACTGACCCTCCGACAGTGCAGCACTCCCTCAGGACTGACCCTCTGGCAGTGCAGCACTCACTCAGTACTGACCCTCTGACAGTGCAGCACTCCCTCAGTGCTGACCCTCCGACAGTGCAGCACTCGCTCAGTACTGACCCTCTGACAGTGCAGCATTCCCTCAGTACTGACCTTCTGACAGTGCAGCATTCCCTCAGTACTGACCCTCCGACAGTGCAGCACTCGCTCAGTACTGACCCTCTGACAGTGCAGCATTCCCTCAGTACTGACCCTCTGACAGTACAGCACTCCCTCAGTACTGACCCTCCGACAGTACAGCACTCCCTCAGAACTGACCCTCCGACAGTGCAGTACTCCCTCAGTACTGACCCTCTGACAGTGCAGCACTCCCTCAGGACTGACCCTCTGACAGTGCAGCATTCCCTCAGTACTGACCCTCTGACAGTGCAGCACTCCCTCAGTACTGACCCTCTGACAGTGCAGCACTCCCACAGTACTGACCCTCTGACAGTGCAGCACTCCCTCAGTACTGACCCTCTGACAGTGCAGCACGCGCTCAGTGCTGACCTTCTGACATTGCAGCCCTCCCTCAGGCAGTACCGCACTCCCTCGGTACTGACCATATGGCAATGCAGCACTCCCTCAGTACTGACCCTCAGACAGTGTAGCACTCCCTCCGTACTGACCCTCCGACAGTGCAGCACTCCCTCAGTACTGACCATATGGCAATGCAGCATTCCCTCAGTAGTGACCCTCTGACAGTACAGCACACCCTCAGTACTGCGCCTCTGACTGTGCAGCACACCCTCAGTCCTGACGTTCCACCAGTTCAGCACTCCCTCAGTACTGACCCTCAACAGTGCAGCACTCTCTCAGTACTGACCCTCTGACAGTGCAGCACTCCCTCAGTACTGACCCTCTGACAATGCAGCAACCCCTCAGTACTGACATTCTGACAGTGCAGCACTCCCTCAGTACTGACCCTCCGACAGTGCAGCACTCCCTCAGTACTGACCCTCTAACAGTGCAGCATTCCCTCAGTACTGACCCTCTGACAGTGCAGCATTCCCTCAGTACTGACCCTCTGACAGTGCAGCACTCCCTCAGTACTGACCATCTGACACTACTGCTCTCCCTCAGTACTGACCCTCTGACAGTGCAGCACTCCCTCAGTACTGAACCGCCGACAGTGCAGCACTCCCTCAGTACTGACCATCTGACACGACTGCTCTCCCTCAGTACTGACCCTCTGACAGTGCAGCACTCCATCAGTACTGACCCTCTGACAGTGCAGCAATCCCTCAGTACTGACATTCTGACAGTGCATCACTCCCTCAGTACTGACCCTCTGACAGTGCAGCACTTCCTCAGTACTGACCCTCTAACAGTGCAGCATTCCCTCAGTACTGACCCTCTGACAGTGCAGCATTCCCTCATACTGACCCTCTGACAGTGCAGCACTCCCTCAGTACTGACCCTCCGACAGTGCAGCACTCCCTCAGTACTGACCATCTGACACTACTGCTCTCCCTCACTACTGACCCTCTGACAGTGCAACACTCCCTCAGTACTGCGCCTCTGACTGTGCAGCACTCCCTCAGTACTGCGCCTCTGACAGTGCAGCACTCCCTCAGTACTGACCCTCCGACAGTGCAGCACTTCCTGAGTACTGACCCTCTAACAGTGCAGCATTCCCTCAGTACTGACCCTCTGACAGTGCAGCATTCCCTCAGTACTGACCCTCTGACAGTGCAGCACTCCCTCAGTACTGACCCTCCGACAGTGCAGCACTCCCTCAGTACTGACCATCTGACACTACTGCTCTCCCTCACTACTGACCCTCTGACAGTGCAACACTCCCTCAGTACTGCGCCTCTGACTGTGCAGCACTCCCTCAGTACTGCGCCTCTGACAGTGCAGCACTCCCTCAGGACTGACCCTCTGACAGTGCAGCATTCCCTCAGTACTGACCTCTGACAGTGCAGCTCTCCCTCAGTACTGACCCACTGACAGTGCAGCATTCCCTCAGTAATGACCCTCTGACAGTCAAGCACTCCCTCAGTACTGACCCTCAGACAGTGCAGCATTCCCTCAGTAATGACCCTCTGACAGTGCAGCACTCCCTCAGTACTGACTGTCTGACAGTGCAGCATTCCCTCAGTACTGACCCTCCGACAGTGCAGCACTCGCTCAGTACTGACCCTCTGACAGTGCAGCATTCCCTCAGTACTGACTCTCTGACAGTACAGCACTCCCTCAGTACTGACCCTCTGACCGTACAGCACTCCCTCAGTACTGACCCTCCGACAGTGCAGCACTCCCTCAGTACTGACCCTCTGAGAGTGCAGCACTCCCTCAGTACTGACCTTCTTACAGTGCAGCACTCCCTCAGGACTGACCCTCTGACAGTGCAGCACTCCCTCAGGACTGACCCTCTGGCAGTGCAGCACTCACTCAGTACTGACCCTCTGACAGTGCAGCACTCCCTCAGTGCTGACTTTCTGACAGTGCAGCCCTCCCTCAGTACTGACCCTCTGACAGTGCAGCACTCCCTCAGTACTGACCCTCTGACAGTGCAGCACTCGCTCAGTACTGACCCTCTGACAGTGCAGCATTCCCTCAGTACTGACTCTCTGACAGTACAGCACTCCCTCAGTACTGACCCTCTGACCGTACAGCACTCCCTCAGTACTGACCCTCCGACAGTGCAGCACTCCCTCAGTACTGACCCTCTGAGAGTGCAGCACTCCCTCAGTACTGACCTTCTTACAGTGCAGCACTCCCTCAGGACTGACCCTCTGACAGTGCAGCACTCCCTCAGGACTGACCCTCTGGCAGTGCAGCACTCACTCAGTACTGACCCTCTGACAGTGCAGCACTCCCTCAGTGCTGACTTTCTGACAGTGCAGCCCTCCCTCAGTACTGACCCTCTGACAGTGCAGCACTCCCTCAGTACTGACCCTCTGACAGTGCAGCATTCCCTCAGTACTGACCCTCTGACAGTGCAGCACTCCCTCAGTACTGACCCTCTGACAGTGCAGCACTCCCACAGTACTGACCCTCTGACAGTGCAGCACTCCCTCAGTACTGACCCTCTGACAGTGCAGCCCTCCCTCAGGCAGTGCCGCACTCCCTCAGTACTGACCCTCTGACAGTGCAGCACGCGCTCAGTGCTGACCTTCTGACATTGCAGCCCTCCCTCAGGCAGTACCGCACTCCCTCGGTACTGACCATATGGCAATGCAGCACTCCCTCAGTACTGACCCTCAGACAGTGTAGCACTCCCTCCGTACTGACCCTCCGACAGTGCAGCACTCCCTCAGTACTGACCATATGGCAATGCAGCATTCCCTCAGTAGTGACCCTCTGACAGTACAGCACACCCTCAGTACTGCGCCTCTGACTGTGCAGCACACCCTCAGTCCTGACGTTCCACCAGTTCAGCACTCCCTCAGTACTGACCCTCAACAGTGCAGCACTCTCTCAGTACTGACCCTCTGACAGTGCAGCACTCCCTCAGTACTGACCCTCTGACAATGCAGCAACCCCTCAGTACTGACATTCTGACAGTGCAGCACTCCCTCAGTACTGACCCTCCGACAGTGCAGCACTCCCTCAGTACTGACCCTCTAACAGTGCAGCATTCCCTCAGTACTGACCCTCTGACAGTGCAGCATTCCCTCAGTACTGACCCTCTGACAGTGCAGCACTCCCTCAGTACTGACCATCTGACACTACTGCTCTCCCTCAGTACTGACCCTCTGACAGTGCAGCACTCCCTCAGTACTGAACCGCCGACAGTGCAGCACTCCCTCAGTACTGACCATCTGACACGACTGCTCTCCCTCAGTACTGACCCTCTGACAGTGCAGCACTCCATCAGTACTGACCCTCTGACAGTGCAGCAATCCCTCAGTACTGACATTCTGACAGTGCATCACTCCCTCAGTACTGACCCTCTGACAGTGCAGCACTTCCTCAGTACTGACCCTCTAACAGTGCAGCATTCCCTCAGTACTGACCCTCTGACAGTGCAGCATTCCCTCATACTGACCCTCTGACAGTGCAGCACTCCCTCAGTACTGACCCTCCGACAGTGCAGCACTCCCTCAGTACTGACCATCTGACACTACTGCTCTCCCTCACTACTGACCCTCTGACAGTGCAACACTCCCTCAGTACTGCGCCTCTGACTGTGCAGCACTCCCTCAGTACTGCGCCTCTGACAGTGCAGCACTCCCTCAGTACTGACCCTCCGACAGTGCAGCACTTCCTCAGTACTGACCCTCTAACAGTGCAGCATTCCCTCAGTACTGACCCTCTGACAGTGCAGCATTCCCTCAGTACTGACCCTCTGACAGTGCAGCACTCCCTCAGTACTGACCCTCCGACAGTGCAGCACTCCCTCAGTACTGACCATCTGACACTACTGCTCTCCCTCACTACTGACCCTCTGACAGTGCAACACTCCCTCAGTACTGCGCCTCTGACTGTGCAGCACTCCCTCAGTACTGCGCCTCTGACAGTGCAGCACTCCCTCAGGACTGACCCTCTGACAGTGCAGCATTCCCTCAGTACTGACCTCTGACAGTGCAGCTCTCCCTCAGTACTGACCCACTGACAGTGCAGCATTCCCTCAGTAATGACCCTCTGACAGTCAAGCACTCCCTCAGTACTGACCCTCAGACAGTGCAGCATTCCCTCAGTAATGACCCTCTGACAGTGCAGCACTCCCTCAGTACTGACTGTCTGACAGTGCAGCATTCCCTCAGTACTGACCCTCCGACAGTGCAGCACTCGCTCAGTACTGACCCTCTGACAGTGCAGCATTCCCTCAGTACTGACTCTCTGACAGTACAGCACTCCCTCAGTACTGACCCTCTGACCGTACAGCACTCCCTCAGTACTGACCCTCCGACAGTGCAGCACTCCCTCAGTACTGACCCTCTGAGAGTGCAGCACTCCCTCAGTACTGACCTTCTTACAGTGCAGCACTCCCTCAGGACTGACCCTCTGACAGTGCAGCACTCCCTCAGGACTGACCCTCTGGCAGTGCAGCACTCACTCAGTACTGACCCTCTGACAGTGCAGCACTCCCTCAGTGCTGACTTTCTGACAGTGCAGCCCTCCCTCAGTACTGACCCTCTGACAGTGCAGCACTCCCTCAGTACTGACCCTCTGACAGTGCAGCACTCCATCAGTACTGACCCTCTGACAGTGCAGCAATCCCTCAGTACTGACATTCTGACAGTGCAGCGCTCCCTCAGTACTGACCCTCCGACAGTGCAGCACTCCCTCTGTACTGACCCTCTAACAGTGCAGCATTCCCTCAGTACTGACCCTCTGACTGTGCAGCATTCCCTCAGTACTGACCCTCTGACAGTGCAGCACTCCCTCAGTACTGACCCTCCGATAGTGCAGCACTCCCTCAGTACTGACCATCTGACACTACTGCTCTCCCTCAGTACTGACCCTCTGACAGTGCAGCACTCCCTCAGTACTGACCCTCCGACAGTGCAGCACTCCCTCAGTACTGACCATCTGACACTACTGCTCTCCCTCAGTACTGACCCTCTGACAGTGCAGCACTCCCTCAGTACTGCGCCTCTGACTGTGCAGCACTCCCTCAGTACTGCGCCTCTGACAGTGCAGCACTCCCTCAGGACTGACCCTCTGACAGTGCAGCATTCCCTCAGTACTGACCCTCTGACAGTGCAGCACTCGCTCAGTACTGACCCTCTGACAGTGCAGCATTCCCTCAGTACTGACTCTCTGACAGTACAGCACTCCCTCAGTACTGACCCTCCGACAGTGCAGCACTCCCTCAGTACTGACCCTCTGACAGTGAAGCACTCCCTCAGTACTGACCCTGTGACAGTGCAGCACTCCCTCAGGACTGAACCTCTGACAGTGCAGCACTCCCTCATGACTGACCCTCTGGCAGTGCAGCACTCACTCAGTACTGACCCTCTGACAGTGCAGCACTCCCTCAGTGCTGACTTTCTGACAGTGCAGCCCTCCCTCAGTACTGACCCTCTGACAGTGCAGCACTCCCTCAGTACTGACCCTCTGACAGTGCAGCACTCCATCAGTACTGACCCTCTGACAGTGCAGCAATCCCTCAGTACTGACATTCTGACAGTGCAGCACTCCCTCAGTACTGACCCTCCGACAGTGCAGCACTCCCTCAGTACTGACCCTCTAACAGTGCAGCATTCTCTCAGTACTGACCCTCTGACAGTGCAGCATTCCCTCCGTACTGACCCTCCGACAGTGCAGCACACCCTCAGTCCTGACGTTCCACCAGTTCAGCACTCCCTCAGTACTGACCCTCAACAGTGCAGCACTCTCTCAGTACTGACCCTCTGACAGTGCAGCATTCCCTCAGTACTGACCATCTGACAGTGCAGCACTCCCTCAGTACTGACCCTCTGACAGTGCAGCAATCCCTCATTACTGACATTCTGACAGTGCAGCACTCCCTCAGTACTGACCCTCCGACAGTGCAGCACTCCCTCAGTACTGACCCTCTAACAGTGCAGCATTCCCTCAGTACTGACCCTCTGACAGTGCAGCATTCCCTCAGTACTGACCCTCTGACAGTGCAGCAATCCCTCAGTACTGACCCTCCGACAGTGCAGCACTCCCTCAGTACTGACCATCTGACACTACTGCTCTCCCTCAGTAATGACCCTCTGACAGTGCAGCACTCCCTCAGTACTGACCCGCCGACAGTGCAGCACCCCCTCAGTACTGACCATCTGACACTACTGCTCTCCCTCAGTACTGACCCTCTGACAGTGCAGCACTCCATCAGTACTGACCCTTCTGATAGTGCAGCAATCCCTCAGTACTGACATTCTGACAGTGCAGCACTCCCTCAGTACTGACCCTCTGACAGTGCAGCACTCCATCAGTACTGACCCTCTGACAGTGCAGCACTCCCTCAGTACTGACCCTCTGACAGTGCAGCACTCCATCAGTACTGACCCTCTGACAGTGCAGAAATCCCTCAGTACTGACATTCTGACAGTGCAGCACTCCCTCAGTACTGACCCTCCGACAGTGCAGCACTCCCTCAGTACTGACCCTCTAACAGTGCAGCATTCCCTCAGTACTGACCCTCTGACAGTGCAGCATTCCCTCAGTACTGACCCTCTGACAGTGCAGCACTCCCTCAGTCCTGACTCTCCATCAGTGCAGCACTCCCTCATCACTGCCCATCCGACTAGTAACGATCCCTCAGTGCTGTTCCACAGACTGGGCTGCACTCCCTCAGTACTCACCGTCCAACAGTGCAGCACACACTCAGTACTGACCTTTTGACAGTACAGCACTCCCTCATTACTAACCCTCTGACATGGCAGCACTCCCTCAGTACTGACCGTCCAACAGTGCAGCATTCCCTCAGCAATGACCCTCTGACAGTGCAGCACTCCCTCAGTACTGACCCTCTGACAGTGCAGCATTCCCTCAGTAATGACCCTCTGACAGTGCAGCACTCCCTCAGTACTGACATTCTGACAGTGCATCACTCCCTCAGTACTGACCCTCTGACAGTGCAGCACTTCCTCAGTACTGACCCTCTAACAGTGCAGCATTCCCTCAGTACTGACCCTCTGACAGTGCAGCATTCCCTCATACTGACCCTCTGACAGTGCAGCACTCCCTCAGTACTGACCCTCCGACAGTGCAGCACTCCCTCAGTACTGACCATCTGACACTACTGCTCTCCCTCACTACTGACCCTCTGACAGTGCAACACTCCCTCAGTACTGCGCCTCTGACTGTGCAGCACTCCCTCAGTACTGCGCCTCTGACAGTGCAGCACTCCCTCAGTACTGACCCTCCGACAGTGCAGCACTTCCTCAGTACTGACCCTCTAACAGTGCAGCATTCCCTCAGTACTGACCCTCTGACAGTGCAGCATTCCCTCAGTACTGACCCTCTGACAGTGCAGCACTCCCTCAGTACTGACCCTCCGACAGTGCAGCACTCCCTCAGTACTGACCATCTGACACTACTGCTCTCCCTCACTACTGACCCTCTGACAGTGCAACACTCCCTCAGTACTGCGCCTCTGACTGTGCAGCACTCCCTCAGTACTGCGCCTCTGACAGTGCAGCACTCCCTCAGGACTGACCCTCTGACAGTGCAGCATTCCCTCAGTACTGACCTCTGACAGTGCAGCTCTCCCTCAGTACTGACCCACTGACAGTGCAGCATTCCCTCAGTAATGACCCTCTGACAGTCAAGCACTCCCTCAGTACTGACCCTCAGACAGTGCAGCATTCCCTCAGTAATGACCCTCTGACAGTGCAGCACTCCCTCAGTACTGACTGTCTGACAGTGCAGCATTCCCTCAGTACTGACCCTCCGACAGTGCAGCACTCGCTCAGTACTGACCCTCTGACAGTGCAGCATTCCCTCAGTACTGACTCTCTGACAGTACAGCACTCCCTCAGTACTGACCCTCTGACCGTACAGCACTCCCTCAGTACTGACCCTCCGACAGTGCAGCACTCCCTCAGTACTGACCCTCTGAGAGTGCAGCACTCCCTCAGTACTGACCTTCTTACAGTGCAGCACTCCCTCAGGACTGACCCTCTGACAGTGCAGCACTCCCTCAGGACTGACCCTCTGGCAGTGCAGCACTCACTCAGTACTGACCCTCTGACAGTGCAGCACTCCCTCAGTGCTGACTTTCTGACAGTGCAGCCCTCCCTCAGTACTGACCCTCTGACAGTGCAGCACTCCCTCAGTACTGACCCTCTGACAGTGCAGCACTCCATCAGTACTGACCCTCTGACAGTGCAGCAATCCCTCAGTACTGACATTCTGACAGTGCAGCGCTCCCTCAGTACTGACCCTCCGACAGTGCAGCACTCCCTCTGTACTGACCCTCTAACAGTGCAGCATTCCCTCAGTACTGACCCTCTGACTGTGCAGCATTCCCTCAGTACTGACCCTCTGACAGTGCAGCACTCCCTCAGTACTGACCCTCCGATAGTGCAGCACTCCCTCAGTACTGACCATCTGACACTACTGCTCTCCCTCAGTACTGACCCTCTGACAGTGCAGCACTCCCTCAGTACTGACCCTCCGACAGTGCAGCACTCCCTCAGTACTGACCATCTGACACTACTGCTCTCCCTCAGTACTGACCCTCTGACAGTGCAGCACTCCCTCAGTACTGCGCCTCTGACTGTGCAGCACTCCCTCAGTACTGCGCCTCTGACAGTGCAGCACTCCCTCAGGACTGACCCTCTGACAGTGCAGCATTCCCTCAGTACTGACCCTCTGACAGTGCAGCACTCGCTCAGTACTGACCCTCTGACAGTGCAGCATTCCCTCAGTACTGACTCTCTGACAGTACAGCACTCCCTCAGTACTGACCCTCCGACAGTGCAGCACTCCCTCAGTACTGACCCTCTGACAGTGAAGCACTCCCTCAGTACTGACCCTGTGACAGTGCAGCACTCCCTCAGGACTGAACCTCTGACAGTGCAGCACTCCCTCATGACTGACCCTCTGGCAGTGCAGCACTCACTCAGTACTGACCCTCTGACAGTGCAGCACTCCCTCAGTGCTGACTTTCTGACAGTGCAGCCCTCCCTCAGTACTGACCCTCTGACAGTGCAGCACTCCCTCAGTACTGACCCTCTGACAGTGCAGCACTCCATCAGTACTGACCCTCTGACAGTGCAGCAATCCCTCAGTACTGACATTCTGACAGTGCAGCACTCCCTCAGTACTGACCCTCCGACAGTGCAGCACTCCCTCAGTACTGACCCTCTAACAGTGCAGCATTCTCTCAGTACTGACCCTCTGACAGTGCAGCATTCCCTCCGTACTGACCCTCCGACAGTGCAGCACACCCTCAGTCCTGACGTTCCACCAGTTCAGCACTCCCTCAGTACTGACCCTCAACAGTGCAGCACTCTCTCAGTACTGACCCTCTGACAGTGCAGCATTCCCTCAGTACTGACCATCTGACAGTGCAGCACTCCCTCAGTACTGACATTCTGACAGTGCAGCACTCCCTCAGTACTGACCCTCCGACAGTGCAGCACTCCCTCAGTACTGACCCTCTAACAGTGCAGCATTCCCTCAGTACTGACCCTCTGACAGTGCAGCATTCCCTCAGTACTGACCCTCTGACAGTGCAGCAATCCCTCAGTACTGACCCTCCGACAGTGCAGCACTCCCTCAGTACTGACCCTCAACAGTGCAGCACTCTCTCAGTACTGACCCTCTGACAGTGCAGCATTCCCTCAGTACTGACCCTCTGACAGTGCAGCAATCCCTCATTACTGACATTCTGACAGTGCAGCACTCCCTCAGTACTGACCCTCCGACAGTGCAGCACTCCCTCAGTACTGACCCTCTAACAGTGCAGCATTCCCTCAGTACTGACCCTCTGACAGTGCAGCATTCCCTCAGTACTGACCCTCTGACAGTGCAGCAATCCCTCAGTACTGACCCTCCGACAGTGCAGCACTCCCTCAGTACTGACCATCTGACACTACTGCTCTCCCTCAGTAATGACCCTCTGACAGTGCAGCACTCCCTCAGTACTGACCCGCCGACAGTGCAGCACCCCCTCAGTACTGACCATCTGACACTACTGCTCTCCCTCAGTACTGACCCTCTGACAGTGCAGCACTCCATCAGTACTGACCCTTCTGATAGTGCAGCAATCCCTCAGTACTGACATTCTGACAGTGCAGCACTCCCTCAGTACTGACCCTCTGACAGTGCAGCACTCCATCAGTACTGACCCTCTGACAGTGCAGCACTCCCTCAGTACTGACCCTCTGACAGTGCAGCACTCCATCAGTACTGACCCTCTGACAGTGCAGAAATCCCTCAGTACTGACATTCTGACAGTGCAGCACTCCCTCAGTACTGACCCTCCGACAGTGCAGCACTCCCTCAGTACTGACCCTCTAACAGTGCAGCATTCCCTCAGTACTGACCCTCTGACAGTGCAGCATTCCCTCAGTACTGACCCTCTGACAGTGCAGCACTCCCTCAGTCCTGACTCTCCATCAGTGCAGCACTCCCTCATCACTGCCCATCCGACTAGTAACGATCCCTCAGTGCTGTTCCACAGACTGGGCTGCACTCCCTCAGTACTCACCGTCCAACAGTGCAGCACACACTCAGTACTGACCTTTTGACAGTACAGCACTCCCTCATTACTAACCCTCTGACATGGCAGCACTCCCTCAGTACTGACCGTCCAACAGTGCAGCATTCCCTCAGCAATGACCCTCTGACAGTGCAGCACTCCCTCAGTACTGACCCTCTGACAGTGCAGCATTCCCTCAGTAATGACCCTCTGACAGTGCAGCACTCCCTCAGTGCTGACTCTCTGACAGTGCAGCATTCCCACAGTACTGACCCTCTGACAGTGCAGCACTCGCTCAGTACTGACCCTCTGACAGTGCAGCATTCCCTCAGTACTGAACCTCTGACCGTACAGCACTCACTCAGTACTGATCCTCCGACAGTGCAGCACTCCCTCAGTACTGACCCTCTGACAGTGCAGCACTCCCTCAGTAATGACCCTCCGACAGTGCAGCAATTCCTCAGTACTGACATTCTGACAGTGCAGCACTCCCTCAGTACTGACCCTCCGACACTGCAGCACTCCCTCAGTACTGACCCTCTAACAGTGCAGCATTCCCTCAGTACTGACCCTCTGACAGTGCAGCATTCCCTCAGTACTGACCCTCTGACAGTGCAGCACTCCCTCAGTACTGACCCTCCGACAGTGCAGCACTCCCTCAGTACTGACCATCTGACACTACTGCTCTCCCTCAGTACTGACCCTCTGACAGTGCATCATTCCCTCAGTACTGACCCTCCGACAGTGCAACACTCCCTCAGTACTGACCATCTGACACTACTGGTCTCCCTCAGTACTGACCCTCTGACATTGCAGCACTCCCTCAGTACTGACGCTCCGACAGTGCAGCACTCCCTCAGTACTGACCATCTAACAGTGCAGCATTCCCTCAGTACTGACCCTCTGACAGTGCAGCATTCCCTCAGTACTGACCCTCTGACAGTGCAGCACTCCCTCAGTACTGACCCTCCGACACTGCAGCACTCCCTCAGTACTGACCCTCTAACAGTGCAGCACTCCCTCAGTACTGACACTCCGACAGTGCAGCACTCCCTCAGTACTGACCCTCTAACAGTGCAGCACTCACTCAGTACTGACCATCTGACACTACTGCTCTCCCTCAGTACTGACCCTCTGACAGTGCAGCACTCCCTCAGTACTGCGCCTCTGACTGTGCAGCACTCTCTCAGTACTGCGCCTCTGACAGTGCAGCACTCCCTCAGGACTGACCCTCTGACAGTGCAGCATTCCCTCAGTACTGACCCTCTGAGAGTGCAGCACTCCCTCAGTACTGACGCTCCGACAGTGCAGCACTCCCTCAGTACTGACCCTCTAACAGTGCAGCATTCCCTCAGTACTGACCCTCTGACAGTGCAGCATTCCCTCAGTACTGACCCTCTGACAGTGCAGCACTCCCTCAGTACTGCGCCTCTGACAGTGTAGCACTCCCTCAGGACTGCGCCTCTGACAGTGCAGCATTCCCTCAGTACTGACGCTCTGACAGTGCAGCACTCCCTCAGTACTGACCCTCTGACAGTGCAGCATTCCCTCAGTAATGACCCTCTGACAGTGCAGCACTCCCTCAGTACTGACCCTCTGACAGTGCAGCATTCCCTCAGTCATGACCCTCTGTCAGTGCAGCACTCCCTCAGTACTGACTCTCTGACAGTGCAGCATTCCCTCAGTACTGACCCTCCGACAGTGCAGCACTCGCTCAGTACTGACCCTCTGACAGTGCAGCATTCCCTCAGTCATGACCCTCTGACAGTGCAGCACTCCCTCAGTACTGACTCTCTGACAGTGCAGCATTCCCTCAGTACTGACCCTCCGACAGTGCAGCACTCGCTCAGTACTGACCCTCTGACAGTGCAGCACTCCCTCAGAACTGACCCTCTGACCGTACAGCACTCCCTCAGTACTGACCCTCTGACTGTGCAGCACTCCCTCATCACTGCCCATCCGACTAGTAACGATCCCTCAGTGCTGTTCCACAGACTGGGCTGCACTCCCTCAGTACTGACCGTCCAACAGTGCAGCGCACACTCAGTACTGACCCTCTGACAGTGCAGCATTCCCTCAGTAATGACCCTCTGACAGTGCAGCACTCCCTCAGTGCTGACTCTCTGACAGTGCAGCATTCCCTAAGTACTGACCCTCTGACAGTACAGCACTCCCTCAGTACTGACCCTCTGACCGTTCAGCACTCCCTCAGTACTGACCCTCCGACAGTGCAGCACTCCCTCAGTACTGACCCTCTGACAGTGCAGCACTCCCTCAGTACTGCGCCTCTGACTGTGCAGCACTCTCTCAGTACTGCGCCTCTGACAGTGCAGCACTCCCTCAGGACTGACCCTCTGACAGTGCAGCATTCCCTCAGTACTGACCCTCTGAGAGTGCAGCACTCCCTCAGTACTGACGCTCCGATAGTGCAGCACTCCCTCAGTACTGACCCTCTAACAGTGCAGCATTCCCTCAGTACTGACCCTCTGACAGTGCAGCATTCCCTCAGTACTGACCCTCTGACAGTGCAGCACTCCCTCAGTACTGCGCCTCTGACAGTGCAGCACTCCCTCAGGACTGACCCTCTGACAGTGCAGCATTCCCTCAGTACTGACGCTCTGACAGTGCAGCACTCCCTCAGTACTGACCCTCTGACAGTGCAGCATTCCCTCAGTAATGACCCTCTGACAGTGCAGCACTCCCTCAGTACTGACTCTCTGACAGTGCAGCATTCCCTCAGTACTGACCCTCCGAAAGTGCAGCACTCGCTCAGTACTGACCCTCTGACAGTGCAGCATTCCCTCAGTACTGACCCTCTGACAGTACAGCACTCCCTCAGAACTGACCCTCTGACCGTACAGCACTCCCTCAGTACTGACCCTCTGACTGTGCAGCACTCCCTCATCACTGCCCATCCGACTAGTAACGATCCCTCAGTGCTGTTCCACAGACTGGGCTGCACTCCCTCAGTACTGACCGTCCAACAGTGCAGCACACACTCAGTACTGACCCTCTGACAGTGCAGCATTCCCTCAGTAATGACCCTCTGACAGTGCAGCACTCCCTCAGTGCTGACACTCTGACAGTGCAGCATTCCCTAAGTACTGACCCTCTGACAGTACAGCACTCCCTCAGTACTGACCCTCTGACCGTTCAGCACTCCCTCAGTACTGACCCTCCGACAGTGCAGCACTCCCTCAGTACTGACCCTCTGACAGTGCAGCACTCCCTCAGTACTGACCCACTGACAGTGCAGCACTCCCTCAAGACTGACCCTCTGACAGTGCAGCCCTCCCTCAGTACTGACCCTCTGACAGTGCAGCACTCCCTCAGTACTGACCCTCTGACCGTGCAGCACTCCCTCAGTACTGACCCTCAGACAGTGCAGCCCTCCCTCAGGCAGTGCCGCACACCCTCAGTACTGACCCTCTGACAGTGCAGCACTCCCTCAGTACTGACCCTCCGACAGTGCAGCACTCCCTCAGTACTGACCATCTGACACTACTGCTCTCCCTCAGTACTGACCCTCTGACAGTGCAGCACTCCCTCAGTACTGCGCCTCTGACTGTGCAGCACTCCCTCAGTACTGCGCCTCTGACAGTGCAGCACTCCCTCAGGACTGACCCTCTGACAGTGCAGCATTCCCTCAGTACTGACCCTCTGACAGTGCAGCACTCCCTCAGTACTGACCCTCTGACAGTGCAGCATTCCCTCAGTCATCACCCTCTGACAGTGCAGCACTCCCTCAGTACTGACTCTCTGACAGTGCAGCATTCCCTCAGTACTGACCCTCCGACAGTGCAGCACTCGCTCAGTACTGACCCTCTGACAGTGCAGCATTCCCTCAGTACTGACCCACTGACAGTGCAGCATTCCCTCAGTACTGACCCTCTGACAGTGCCGCACTCCCTCAGTACTGACCCTCAGACAGTGCAGCCCTCCCTCAGGCAGTGCCGCACAGCCTCAGTACTGACCCTCTGACAGTGCAGCACTCCCTCAGTACTGACCCTCCGACAGTGCAGCACTCCCTCAGTACTGACCATCTGACACTACTGCTCTCCCTCAGTTCTGACCCTCTGACAGTGCAGCACTCCCTCAGTCATCACCCTCTGACAGTGCAGCACTCCCTCAGTACTGACCCTCTGACCGTACAGCATTCCCTAAGTACTGACCCTCTGACAGTACAGCACTCCCTCAGTACTGACCCTCTGACCGTTCAGCACTCCCTCAGTACTGACCCTCCGACAGTGCAGCACTCCCTCAGTACTGACCCTCTGACAGTGCAGCACTCCCTCAGTACTGCGCCTCTGACTGTGCAGCACTCTCTCAGTACTGCGCCTCTGACAGTGCAGCACTCCCTCAGGACTGACCCTCTGACAGTGCAGCATTCCCTCAGTACTGACCCTCTGAGAGTGCAGCACTCCCTCAGTACTGACGCTCCGACAGTGCAGCACTCCCTCAGTACTGACCCTCTAACAGTGCAGCATTCCCTCAGTACTGACCCTCTGACAGTGCAGCATTCCCTCAGTACTGACCCTCTGACAGTGCAGCACTCCCTCAGTACTGCGCCTCTGACAGTGCAGCACTCCCTCAGGACTGACCCTCTGACAGTGCAGCATTCCCTCAGTACTGACGCTCTGACAGTGCAGCACTCCCTCAGTACTGACCCTCTGACAGTGCAGCATTCCCTCAGTAATGACCCTCTGACAGTGCAGCACTCCCTCAGTACTGACTCTCTGACAGTGCAGCATTCCCTCAGTACTGACCCTCCGACAGTGCAGCACTCGCTCAGTACTGACCCTCTGACAGTGCAGCATTCCCTCAGTACTGACCCTCTGACAGTACAGCACTCCCTCAGAACTGACCCTCTGACCGTACAGCACTCCCTCAGTACTGACCCTCTGACTGTGCAGCACTCCCTCATCACTGCCCATCCGACTAGTAACGATCCCTCAGTGCTGTTCCACAGACTGGGCTGCACTCCCTCAGTACTGACCGTCCAACAGTGCAGCACACACTCAGTACTGACCCTCTGACAGTGCAGCATTCCCTCAGTAATGACCCTCTGACAGTGCAGCACTCCCTCAGTGCTGACACTCTGACAGTGCAGCATTCCCTAAGTACTGACCCTCTGACAGTACAGCACTCCCTCAGTACTGACCCTCTGACCGTTCAGCACTCCCTCAGTACTGACCCTCCGACAGTGCAGCACTCCCTCAGTACTGACCCTCTGACAGTGCAGCACTCCCTCAGTACTGACCCACTGACAGTGCAGCACTCCCTCAAGACTGACCCTCTGACAGTGCAGCCCTCCCTCAGTACTGACCCTCTGACAGTGCAGCACTCCCTCAGTACTGACCCTCTGACCGTGCAGCACTCCCTCAGTACTGACCCTCAGACAGTGCAGCCCTCCCTCAGGCAGTGCCGCACACCCTCAGTACTGACCCTCTGACAGTGCAGCACTCCCTCAGTACTGACCCTCCGACAGTGCAGCACTCCCTCAGTACTGACCATCTGACACTACTGCTCTCCCTCAGTACTGACCCTCTGACAGTGCAGCACTCCCTCAGTACTGCGCCTCTGACTGTGCAGCACTCCCTCAGTACTGCGCCTCTGACAGTGCAGCACTCCCTCAGGACTGACCCTCTGACAGTGCAGCATTCCCTCAGTACTGACCCTCTGACAGTGCAGCACTCCCTCAGTACTGACCCTCTGACAGTGCAGCATTCCCTCAGTCATCACCCTCTGACAGTGCAGCACTCCCTCAGTACTGACTCTCTGACAGTGCAGCATTCCCTCAGTACTGACCCTCCGACAGTGCAGCACTCGCTCAGTACTGACCCTCTGACAGTGCAGCATTCCCTCAGTACTGACCCACTGACAGTGCAGCATTCCCTCAGTACTGACCCTCTGACAGTGCAGCACTCCCTCAGTACTGACCCTCAGACAGTGCAGCCCTCCCTCAGGCAGTGCCGCACAGCCTCAGTACTGACCCTCTGACAGTGCAGCACTCCCTCAGTACTGACCCTCCGACAGTGCAGCACTCCCTCAGTACTGACCATCTGACACTACTGCTCTCCCTCAGTTCTGACCCTCTGACAGTGCAGCACTCCCTCAGTCATCACCCTCTGACAGTGCAGCACTCCCTCAGTACTGACCCTCTGACCGTACAGCACTCCCTCAGTACTGACCCTCCGACAGTGCAGCACTCCCTCAGCACTGACCCTCTGACAGTGCAGCACTCCCTCAGGACTGACCCTCTGACAGTGCAGCCCTCCCTCAGTACTGACCCTCTGGCAGTGCAGCACTCCCTCAATACTGACCCTCTGACAGTGCAGCACTCCCTCAGTGCTGAATTTCTGACAGTGCAGCCCTCCCTCAGGCAGTGCCGCACTACCTCAGTACTGACCCTCCGACAGTGCCGCCCTCCCTCAGTACTGACCCTCTGACAGTGCAGCACTCCTTCAGTACTGACCCTCTGACAGTGCAGCACTCCCTCAGTACTGACCCTCTGACAGTGCAGCACTCCCTCAATACTGACCCTCTGACAGTGCAGCACTCCCTCATTACTGACTCTCCATCAGTGCAGCACTCCCTCAGTACTGACCCTCTGACTGTGCAGCGCTCCCTCATCACTGCCCATCCGACTAGTAACGATCCCTCAGTGCTGTTCCACAGACTGGGCTGCACTCCCTCAGTACTGACCGTCCAACAGTGCAGCACACACACAGTACTGACCTTTTGACAGTACAGCACTCCCTCAGCACTGACCCTCTGACAGTGCAGCATTCCCTCAGTACTGACCCTCTGACAGTGCAGCACTCCCTCAGTACTGACCCTCTGACAGTGCAGCATTCCCTCAGTAATGACCCTCTGACAGTGCAGCACTCCCTCAGTGCTGACTCTCTGACAGTGCAGCATTCCCTCAGTACTGACCCTCTGACAGTACAGCACTCCCTCAGTACTGACCCTCTGACCATACAGCACTCCCTCAGTACTGACCCTCCGACAGTGCAGCACTCCCTCAGTCCTGACCCTCTGACAGTGCAGCACTCCCTCAGTACTGACCCTCTGACAGTGCAGCACTCCCTCAGGACTGACCCTCTGACAGTGCAGCCCTCCCTCAGTACTGACCCTCTGACAGTGCAGCACTCCCTCAGTACTGACCCTCTGACAGTGCAGCACTCCCTCAGTACTGACCCTCAGACAGTGCAGCCCTCCCTCACGCAGGGCCGCACACCCTCAGTACTGACCCTCTAACAGTGCAGCTTTCCCTCAGTACTGACCCTCTGACAGTGCAGCACTCCCTCAGTACTGACCCTCCGACAGTGCAGCACTCCCTCAGTACTGACCATCTGACACTACTGCTCTCCCTCAGTACTGACCCTCTGACAGTGCAGCACTCCCTCAGTACTGCGCCTCTGACTGTGCAGCACTCCCTCAGTACTGCGCCTCTGACAGTGCAGCACTCCCTCAGGACTGACCCTCTGACAGTGCAGCATTCCCTCAGTACTGACCCTCTGACAGTGCAGCACTCCCTCAGTACTGACCCTCTGACAGTGCAGCATTCCCTCAGTACTGACCCTCTGACAGTGCAGCACTCCCTCAGTACTGACCCTCTGACAGTGCAGCATTCCCTCAGTCATGACCCTCTGACAGTGCAGCACTCCCTCAGTACTGACTCTCTGACAGTGCAGCATTCCCTCAGTACTGACCCTCCGACAGTGCAGCACTCGCTCAGTACTGACCCTCTGACAGTGCAGCATTCCCTCAGTACTGACCCTCTGACAGTGCAGCATTCCCTCAGTACTGACCCTCTGACAGTACAGCACTCCCTCAGTACTGACCCTCTGACCGTACAGCACTCCCTCAGTACTGACCCTCCGACAGTTCAGCACCCCCTCAGTACTGACCCTCTGACAGTGCAGCACTCCCTCAGTACTGACCCTCTGACAGTGCAGCACTCCCTCAGGACTGACCCTCTTACAGTGCAGCCCTCCCTCAGTACTGACCCTCTGGCAGTGCAGCACTCCCTCAGTACTGACCCTCTGACAGTGCAGCACTCCCTCAGTGCTGACTTTCTGACAGTGCAGCCCTCCCTCAGGCAGTGACGCACTCCCTCAGTACTGACCCTCTGACAGTGCAGCCCTCCCTCAGTACTGACCCACTGACAGTGCAGCACTCCTTCAGTACTGACCCTCTGACAGTGCAGCACTCCCTCAGTACTGACCCTCTGACAGTGCAGCACTCCCTCAGTACTGACTCTCCATCAGTGCAGCACTCCCTCAGTACTGACCCTCTGACTGTGCAGCACTCCCTCATCACTGCCCATCCGACTAGTAACGATCCCTCAGTGCTGTTCCACAGACTGGGCTGCACTCCCTCAGTACTGACCTCCAACAGTGCAGCACACACTCAGTACTGACCTTTTGAGAGTACAGCACTCCCTCAGTACTGACCCTCTGACAGTGCAGCACTCCCTCAGTACTGACCCTCCGACAGTGCAGCATTCCCTCAGTAATGACCCTCTGACAGTGCAGCACTCCCTCAGTACTCACCCTCTGACACTGCAGCATTCCCTCAGTAATGACCCTCTGACAGTGCAGCACTCCCTCAGTGCTGACTCTCTGACAGTGCAGCATTCCCTCAGTACTGACCCTCTGACAGTCCAGCACTCCCTCAGTACTGACCCTCTGACCGTGCAGCACTCCCTCAGTACTGACCCTCCGACAGTGCAGCACTCCCTCAGTACTGACCCTCTGACTGTGCAGCACTCCCTCAGGACTGACCCTCTGACAGTGCAGCCCTCCCTCAGTACTGATCCTCTGACAGAGCAGCACTCCCTCAGTACTGACCCTCAGACAGTGCAGCCCTCCCTCAGGCAGTGCCGCACACCCTCAGTACTGACCCTCTGACAGTGCAGCACGCCCTCAGTGCTGACCTTCTGACATTACAGCCCTCCCTCAGGCAGTACCGCACTCCCTCAGTACTGACCATATGGCAATGCAGCACTCCCTCAGTACTGACCCTCTGACAGTGTAGCACTCCCTCCGTACTGACCCTCCGACAGTGCAGCACTCCCTCAGTACTGACCATATGGCAATGCAGCACTCCCTCAGTACTGACCCTCTGACAGTGCAGCATTCCCTCAGTACTGACCCTCTGACAGTGCAGCACTCCCTCAGTACTGACCCTCTGACAGTGCAGCAATCCCTCAGTACTGACATTCTGACAGTGCAGCACTCCCTCAGTACTGACCCTCCGACAGTGCAGCACTCCCTCTGTACTGACCCTCTAACTGTGCAGCATTCCCTCAGTAATGACCCTCTGACAGTGCAGCACTCCCTCAGTACTGACTCTCTGACAGTGCAGCATTCCCTCAGTACTGACCCTCCGACAGTGCAGCACTCGCTCAGTACTGACCCTCTGACAGTGCAGCATTCCCTCAGTACTGACCCTCTGACAGTGCAGCACTCCCTCAGTACTCACCCTCTGACCGTACAGCACTCCCTCAGTACTGACCCTCCGACAGTGCAGCACTCCCTCAGTGCTGACCCTCTGACAGTGCAGCACTCCCTCAGTACTGACCCTCTGACAGTGCAGCACTCCCTCAGGACTGACCCTCTGACAGTGCAGCCCTCCCTCAGTACTGACCCTCTGACAGTGCAGCACTCCCTCAGTACTGACCCTCTGACAGTGCAGCACTCCCTCAGTACTGACCCTCAGACAGTGCAGCCCTCCCTCAGGCAGTGCCGCACACCCTCAGTACTGACCCTCTGACAGTGCAGCACTCCCTCAGGCAGTACCGCACTCCCTCAGTACTGACCATATGGCAATGCAGCACTCCCTCAGTACTGACCCTCTGACAGTGTAGCACTCCCTCCGTACTGACCCTCCGACAGTGCAGCACTCCCTCAGTACTGACCATATGGCAATGCAGCACTCCCTCAGTACTGACCCTCTGACAGTGCAGCATTCCCTCAGTACTGACCCTCTGACAGTGCAGCACTCCCTCAGTACTGACCCTCTGACAGTGCAGCATTCCCTCAGTGCTGACCCTCTGACAGTACAGCACACCCTCAGTACTGACGTTCCACCAGTTCAGCACTCCCTCAGTACTGACCCTCTGACAGTGTAGCACTCACTCAGGACTGACCCTCTGACAGTGCAGCATTCCCTCAGTACTGACCCTCTGACAGTGCAGCACTCCCTCAGTACTGACCCTCTGACAGTGCAGCACTCCCTCAGTACTGACCCTCTGACAGTGCAGCACTCTCTCAGTACTGACCCTCTGACAGTGCAGCATTCCCTCAGTACTGACCATCTGACAGTGCAGCACACCCTCAGTACTGATCCTCTGACAATGCAGCAATCCCTCAGTACTGACATTCTGACAGTGCAGCACTCCCTCAGTACTGACCCTCCGACAGTGCAGCACTCCCTCAGTACTGACCCTCTAACAGTGCAGCATTCCCTCAGTACTGACCCTCCGACTGTGCAGCACTCCCTCAGTACTGACCATCTGACACTACTGCTCTCCCTCAGTACTGACCCTCTGAAAGTGCAGCACTCCCTCAGTACTGACCCTCTGACAGTGCAGCAATCCCTCAGTCCTGACATTCTGACAGTGCAGCACTCCCTCAGTACTGACCCTCCGACAGTGCAGCACTCCCTCAGTACTGACCCTCTGACAGTGCAGCACTCGCTCAGTACTGACCCTCTGACAGTGCAGCATTCCCTCAGTACTGACCCTCTGACAGTACAGCACTCCCTCAGTACTGACCCTCTGACCGTACAGCACTCCCTCAGTACTGTCCCTCCGACAGTGCAGCACTCCCTCAGTACTGACCCTCTGACTTTGCAGCACTCCCTCAGGACTGACCCTCTGACAGTGCAGCCCTCCCTCAGTACTGACCCTCTGACAGTGCAGCACTCCCTCAGTACTGACCCTCTGACAGTGCAGCACTCCCTCAGTGCTGACTTTCTGACAGTGCAGCCCTCCCTCAGGCAGAGCCGCACTGCCTCAGTACTGACCCTCTGACAGTGCAGCCCTCCCTCAGTACTGACCCTCTGACAGTGCAGCACTCCCTCAGTACTGACCCTCTGACAGTGCAGCACTCCTTCAGTACTGACCCTCTGACTGTGCAGCACTCCCTCAGTACTCACTCTCCATCAGTGCAGCACTCCTTCAGTACTGACCCTCTGACTGTGCAGCACTCCCTCATCACTGCCCATCCGACTAGCAACGATCCCTCAGTGCTGTTCCACAGACTGGGCTGCACTCCCTCAGTACTGACTGTCCAACAGTGCAGCACACACTCAGTACTGACCTTTTGACAGTACAGCACTCCCTCAGTACTGACCCTCTGACAGTGCAGCACCCCCTCAGTACTGACCTTTTGACAGTACAGCACTCCCTCAGTACTGACCCTCCGACAGTACAGCACTCCCTCAGTACTGACCCTCTGACAGTACAGCACTCCCTCAGTACTGACCCTCCGACAGCACTGTACTCCCTCAGTACTGACTCTCTGACAGTACAGCACTTCCTCAGTACTGACTCTCCGACAGTACAGCACTCCCTCAGTACTGACCCTCCGACAGTGCAGCACTCGCTCAGTACTGACCCTCTGACAGTGCAGCATTCCCTCAGTACTGACCCTCTGACAGTACAGCACTCCCTCAGTACTGAGCCTCTGACCGTACAGCACTCCCTCAGTACTGACCCTCCGACAGTGCAGCACTCCCTCAGTACTGACCCTCCGACAGTGCAGCCCTCCCTCAGTACTGACCCTCTGACAGTGCAGCATTCCCTCAGTACTGACCCTCTGACAGTACAGCACTCCCTCAGTACTGACCCTCTGACCGTACAGCGCTCCCTCAGTACTGACCCTCCGATAGTGCAGCACTCCCTCAGTACTGACCCTCCGACAGTGCAGCACTTCCTCAGGACTGACCCTCTGACAGTGCAGCCCTCCCTCCGTACTGACCCTCTGACAGTGCAGCACTCCCTCAGTACTGACCCTCTGACAGTGCAGCACTCCCTCAGTGCTGACTTTCTGACAGTGCAGCCCTCCCTCAGGCAGTGCCGCACTCCCTCAGTACTGGATCTCTGACAGTGCAGCACTCCCTCAGTACTGACCCTCTGACAGTGCAGCACTCCCTCAGTACTGACTCTCCATCAGTGCAGTACTCCTTCAGTACTGACCCTCTGACTGTGCAGCACTCCCTCATCACTGCCCATCCGACTAGCAACGATCCCTCAGTGCTGTTCCACAGACTGGGCTGCACTCCCTCAGTACTCACCGTCCAACAGTGCAGCACACACTCAGTCCTGACCTTTTGACAGTACAGCACTCCCTCAGTACTGACCCTCTGACAGTGCTGCACTCCCTCAGTACTGACCTTTTGACAGTACAGCACTCCCTCAGTACTGACCCTCCGACAGTACAGCACTCCCTCAGTACTGACCCTCTGACAGTACAGCTCTCCATCAGTACTGACCCTCCGACAGTACTGTACTCCCTCAGTACTGACTCTCCGACAGTACAGCACTCCCTCAGTACTGACTCTCCGACAGTACAGCACTCCCTCAGTACTGACCCTCCGACAGTACAGCACTCCCTCAGTACAGACCCTCCGACAGTACAGCACTCCCTCAGTACTGACCCTCTGACAGTACAGCACTCCTTCAGTACTGACCCTCCGACAGTACTGCACTCCCTCAGTCCAGTCCCTCCGACAGTACAGCACTCCCTCAGTACTGACTCTCCGACAGTACAGCACTCCCTCAGTACTGACCCTCCGACAGTACAGCACTCCCTCAGTACAGACCCTCCGACAGTACAGCACTCCCTCAGTACTGACCCTCCGACCGTACAGCACTCCCTCAGTACTGACCCTCCGACTGTACAGCACTCGCTCAGTACTGACCCTCCGACAGTACAGCACTCCCTCAGTACTGACCCTCCGACAGTGCAGCACTCCCTCAGTACTGACCCTCTGACCGTACAGCACTCCCTCAGTACTGTCCCTCCGACAGTGCAGCACTCCCTCAGTACTGACCCTCTGACTTTGCACCACTCCCTCAGGACTGACCCTCTGACAGTGCAGCCCTCCCTCAGTACTGACCCTCTGACAGTGCAGCACTCCCTCAGTACTGACCCTCTGACAGTGCAGCACTCCCTCAGTGCTGACTTTCTGACAGTGCAGCCCTCCCTCAGGCAGTGCCGCACTGCCTCAGTACTGACCCTCTGACAGTGCAGCCCTCCCTCAGTACTGACCCTCTGACAGTGCAGCACTCCTTCAGTACTGACCCTCTGACAGTGCAGCACTCCCTCAGTACTGACCCTCTGACAGTGCAGCACTCCTTCAGTACTGACCCCCTGACTGTGCAGCACTCCCTCAGTACTGACTCTCCATCAGTGCAGCACTCCCTCAGTACTGACCCTCTGACTGTGCAGCACTCCCTCATCACTGCCCATCCGACTAGCAACGATCCCTCAGTGCTGTTCCACAGACTGGGCTGCACTCCCTCAGTACTGACCGTCCAACAGTGCAGCACACACTCAGTGCTGACCTTTTGACAGTACAGCACTCCCTCAGTACTGACCCTCTGACAGTGCAGCACTCCCTCAGTACTGACCTTTTGACAGTACAGCACTCCCTCAGTACTGACCCTCCGACAGTACAGCACTCCCTCAGTACTGACCCTCTGACAGTACAGCACTCCCTCAGTACTGACCCTCCGACAGTGCAGCACTCGCTCTGTACTGACCCTCTGACAGTGCAGCATTCCCTCAGTACTGACCCTCTGACAGTACAGCACTCCCTCAGTACTGACCCTCTGACCGTACAGCACTCCCTCAGTACTGACCCTCCGACAGTGCAGCACTCCCTCAGTACTGACCCTCCGACAGTGCAGCATTCCCTCAGTACTGACCCTCTGACAGTGCAGCATTCCCTCAGTACTGACCCTCTGACAGTACAGCACTCCCTCAGTACTGACCCTCTGACCGTACAGCGCTCCCTCAGTACTGACCCTCCGATAGTGCAGCACTCCCCCAGTACTGACCCTCTGACAGTGCAGCACTCCCTCAGGACTGACCCTCTGACAGTGCAGCCCTCCCTCAGTACTGACCCTCTGACAGTGCAGCACTCCCTCAGTACTGACCCTCTGACAGTGCAGCACTCCCTCAGTGCTGACTTTCTGACAGTGCAGCCCTCCCTCAGGCAGTGCCGCACTCCCTCAGTACTGACCCTCTGACAGTGCAGCACTCCCTCAGTACTGACTCTCCATCAGTGCAGCACTCCCTCAGTACTGACCGTCTGACTCTGCAGCACTCCCTCATCACTGCCCATCCGACTAGCAACGATCCCTCAGTGCTGTTCCACAGACTGGGCTGCACTCCCTCAGTACTGACCGTCCAACAGTGCAGCACACACTCAGTACTGACCTTTTGACAGTACAGCACTCCCTCAGTACTGACCCTCTGACAGTGCAGCACTCCCTCAGTACTGACCTTTTGACAGTACAGCACTCCCTCAGTACTGACCCTCCGACAGTACAGCACTCCCTCAGTACTGACCCTCTGACAGTTCAGCACTCCCTCAGTACTGACCCTCCGACAGTACTGTACTCCCTCAGTACTGACTCTCCGACAGTACAGTACTCCCTCAGTACTGACTCTCCGACAGTACAGCACTCCCTCAGTACTGACCCTCCGACAGTACAGCACTCCCTCAGTACAGACCCTCCGACAGTACAGCACTCCCTCAGTACTGACCCTCTGACAGTACAGCACTCCCTCAGTACTGACCCTCCGACAGTACTGCACTCCCTCAGTACTGACCCTCCGACAGTACAGCACTCCCTCAGTACTGACTCTCCGACAGTACAGCACTCCCTCAGTACTGACCCTCCGACAGTACAGCACTCCCTCAGTACAGACCCTCCCACCGTACAGCACTCCCTCAGTACTGACCCTCCGACCGTACAGCACTCCCTCAGTACTGACCCTCCGACAGTACAGCACTCCCTCAGTACTGACCCTCCGACAGTACAGCACTCCCTCAGGGCTTCCCTTCAATCCAGCTTTTCATTGTATCTTTGCAGGAGTCACTTTATGGGACCTGGACAAACTCCAAAATAACCTCAACGTTCAGCCAAGTCCCAATACTGAGTTCAGCATCATTTCCTCAGACTCCATTGATGATACAACATCCTCTTTAGATGTGGATGCATCCCTCAAGGCCAGTTTTCTGAGTGGACTGGTTGACGTGAGCGGCTCTGCCAAGTTCCTGAAAAACAGTAAGGTATCCAAGCAGCATGCCCGGGTCACCCTCCAGTACCGAGCCACAACCCGGTTTGAGCAGCTGACCATGAGCCATCTGGGACCCCAGAATATATCCTACCCATCAGTCGTTGATCAGGATTTGGCCACTCATGTTGTCACAGCCGTCTTGTACGGAGCTCAGGCTTTCTTCGTGTTTGACCGGGAATATTCATCCAACGACAATGGCCAGGATATTGAGGGAGAGCTGAATGTGATGGTTAAAAAGATCCCCAGCTTCCAAATTGATGGAAAAGGCTCCGTGAAGCTGTCAGACCATGAAAAGAAAATTGTTGAGACATTCAGCTGCACATTTCATGGAGATTTCTTCCTCGATAGGAACCCGGTGGGTTACGAAGATGCTCTTCAAGTTTACTCAACACTCCCCAAGTTACTGGGCGAACACGGAGAGAAGGCAGTGCCGCTGAAAGTCTGGTTGTATCCTTTGAGCATGCTGGTCTCGAAAGCTGCCCAGTTAGTTCGGCAGATCAGTCTTGAGCTGGTCAATGAGTGCCGGCTCCTCCTGGAGCATTTCCATGACATAGAGATGAGATGCAATGATCTGATGAAAAGCACAGCAGCCAGAACATTCCCTGAGTTAAAGACAAAGATTCAAACCTTCAAGAGATTGTGTCTGGAATACCAGCTGTTCTTTCAGAAAGAACTGGCGACAATTCTGCCATCCATCCGCAGAATGGAGCAGGGGGAAAGTGGCCTGGTGGAAATATTGGAAGGGAAGGAGCGATCTCCATTCAGTAACCGTTCACTGGACATTTGGGTGGAGAAGAGGGAGAAGGAAGTGAACACTGTGGGCGGATACCTGGCCATGTTGCAAGGAGTGGACATTCTGACCCAGAGTCAGTTGGACAGGGTCTTGGTGGACCCAATGACTGAACACGTGGTCTGCTTCACCTTCAGCTCACTGTCGGAGACAGATAACTATCTACAGGAGCTCACCAACTACCTTAAGAGCCCACAGTCTTTAACAGAACCAAACCACATATCACAAAGTGATGCATGTCAGCTGAGTGAGGGTTGGTTTGAAGTAGCATCGGTGACTGAGAAAATGAGAAAACAGGCGCGATTGTTCCTGCAATTCACTGAGTCCAACAAATCCTTTGGGAATAACAAGGCTGGTGAGAGCAGCAAGATTGCAATAGCTTCAGTAGATGACAGGAGTTGTCCTGGGGCCTCGATTTTCCTGTATGAAGAGGGAATTTTGTTGAAGGAGGAATTCATACTGCAGAAAACTGACATCCCATTGATCAGAGGAATAAGCGATTCCAGTGTAACACTACAACTCAAAGCGCCTGGAGATAACACTGAACCAGTGTTGATGTTCAGGGTAGTGTATAGGTGTGTTGAAGATGAGGATTGGTCCTGGCAGGATACACAGGATGACCATGAGACCTTCACAGTGTCCGGATTGCATCCACACAAGGAATACCAGTTCAGGTCTGCTCCTGTATACAAGTCCTGGGCTGGCTTGCTCAGTGATCCCACTGCCAGTCTCCTCACCCTTCCTGCTGCTTCTCCCAGTCAGCTTTCAGTACTCAATGTTCAACCCACATCACTGACCATCACCTGGGCCCCTCCTGCCCAGCTTGGTGATGGTGTTAATATTGGGCATTACTTAGTCGAATATCAGAAAGGCAGGAGCCAGGAGGACACATGGACTCAGATCAGAACTGATGATTCGACCCATGAGTGTATCCTGGACAACCTGAATGTCGGCACTTCCTATCGGATCCGGGTGTCCGCTGACTGTGGGGTAGCGGGAATCAGTGCTCTGAGTCAGGAGGTGGAGACATTGACCCCGAGAGAGAGGAGCTCGGCTCAGTTAGCAGAAAGTGTTCGCAGAATGTGTAGACTGGTGAGGGCTGGGAGGCCGGATGTTTACCAGCTCCCTCTGAGAATAGAGACGGATGAAGAGATGGGGGCAATAATGGAGGAAGAGATGTGGGGAATAAGAGCGAGAGTGAGGCACAGAATGTGCAGAAAGTTCATCTTTGGAGAAGCCGGGAGCTCAACCAATCACAGGACCATCGTACTCACTGGGAACGAGGAATCGGGGAAAAGTGATCTGATCAATGGTCTCATCAACTACATCCTGGGCGTGGACTGGACAGATCAGTTCAGGTTCCAAATAACTGACCATCCGTGCTCAATAGCCCTGTATGAGATCAATTACCAGGAGGGTTTCAGGGTCCCATACTCTCTCACCATTGTGAATGTAGATGAGGAACACCTAGGGGATTTTTATATCTTGAAGGATCACTATTACAGGAGAAGTAATTTTATGTGTCTGGTCACAAAATTATCAGCAGATTCTTTGCAGCAAGAGATCAATTCCTTTTCTGAAAGCTATCTGAGCAGGTCCAATATTACCCCCCAGCTCCTGATCACATCCTGTGATGATCAAACTCCTGCTGTTCTGGAGGTGTTTCAGGAATCAGAGATTCCTTTCCCCAGAGATGGACAGGGTGTCCCCATCTATTTCCAATTCAACTTTTCAGGCTTATTTGCAACCAACTCCTACCCTGAGCCCACAATGCAGCGAAGGGAAGAGGGGGAAGAGGAGGGAGAGGGAGTAGGATCTGGGGGAAGAGGGAGTGGGGGAGGTGGAGTCACAGCAGGCAGCAAGACTGGCGCTGATACATGGATCTACAACATGAAGAGGTTGTTCTGGGACATGAGCAACGACAACCTCAAGAAATTCCTCATGGAATTAAACAGCGACCGCAATTGTTGACAACGCGATCGGTAGGTGGCGCTGTTTTGGCACATGCGCAGATACAGCATGTGCCACGAAAACGTCACAGCTTGCGACTGTAGCAGCTGCCAGGACTAAAGATGGCGCTGCTCAAAAAATCACAGAGATGAAACCTAACAAACACGTGGCAGAATACAATGGCCGGAGTGAGAGAGTGGAGCAGGCCGGGGAGAGCAGCGCGGGGGCCGGGGAGATCAGCGCGGGGGCCGGGGAGATCAGCGCGGGGGCCGGGGTGATCAGCGCGGGGGCCGGGGAGAGCAGCGCGGGGGCCGGGGAGAGCAGCGCGGGGGCCGGGGACAGCAGCGCGGGGGCCGGGGACAGCAGCGCGGGGAGACCAGCGGTAGCGGTGCCGGGGGGCAAGGGGGGGGAAGGGAGAGGGAGGAGAAAGAGGGAGGGGGGGAGAAAGAGGGAGAGGGCGAGAAAGAGGGAGGGGGGGGAGAAAGAGGGGTAAGGAAGGGGGAGAAAGAGGGAGAGGGAGGGGTAAGGAAGGGGGGAGGGAGAGAGCTGGGGGAGAGGGAGGAAGGGGAGAGAGTGGGGAAGGGGAGAGCTGGGGGGAAAGGGAGGAAGGGGAGAGAGTTGGGGGAGGGGAGCAGCAGAACGGAAGAGGAGTGCCTTTTTCTGTGCATGCGCCATAAACACAACAGCAAAAGACTTACTGACCAGTCCCTGGACCCGGTGACACCAAGGTCTTCGCACGCTCGCTCCCCGCGGCTCTCTACGGCCTCTCGCTTCCGGCCCTCTCCATTCAGCCGTTCCCTCCAGCTGCGGGTGCCCAATCCAGTTGCTTTCTCCCCTTCTCCACAGTACTTCAGGCATTGCAACTGTTTGGTCCCTGCATTTTGCATGCTCCCTCTCCCCACCCCTCCCTGCTCTCCCCACCCCTCCCCCTCTTCACCACCCCTCCCTCTCTTCACCCACCCCTCCCTCTCTTCACCCACCCCTCCCTCTACCCCCCCACCATAGTTGAATATCTGAAGTGCAGTTGCAAAGTCGGGGAAATAACATGCAAAACAAAACCTCAACAATTCTGGGTTTAATTATTGAAAAGTTTTATTAAGTTCATTAAGTATCCAAGGAACTGCTGTGCATGGATACATGAGTGTTGTGTCCAGCATTCCCGTTAGACAGACAGGCCGAGTCTCTGCTATGCACAGCTAAAGAGATTGTTCCTGGAGAGCCTTGTGGTGAATAAACGCTTGGCTCTCTATTCCACTACTGTATTGTCCATGTGAAGAAGGCAAAGTCACAAGAGTCTGAGCTCAGTCTATTCTTGGTGAATGTTCCCCAAACGCATCCCAATGTGCATTCCCAATTCATCCATAAATGCAATGTTCCTTTCCACATCGTGATGAGCTCCGCAGCATGATCTAGTTGTCTTCGTTGCTTGAATGCTGACCGTAAGTCTCGAGGATTGTTTTCTCGACGGCATGTTTTACATGAAAAGAAATAAAGCAAATCAGAGTCAGAGCTTGCCTCCCTCCATCCACTGAAATTACTGTTGTGCACACCTTTTTAAGTTCTGCAGTGAAGGCACCAATTGATAACGTCGCCAATGAAGCACTTATTACCCACCTCAGATGAAGGAATCAGCACATCCTTGCGTCATCTCCTGCACTGCCTCCTTTGCTTGAATGTCGTCCTTAAGTGTCAAGGATTGTTTTCTCAAGGGCACGTTTTACATGAAAGGAAATAAGGAAAGAACATCAGTGTCAGAGCTTCCCTCCCTCCAATGAAATTACTGTTGAGAATGCTTTGTGTTCTGCGGTAAAGGCATGTACTGATAACACCGTCAATGAATCACTTAGTACCCACCTCAGCTGTCGGAGGCAGGATGATGTTACTGCCCCTATCTCGTGATGGTTCAATGCTGCTCTCAGGGAAAACATGAATGATGTGAGGATGCTGGAAAAGAAGCACATTTCTTTTGGGCTATGAACATAAAGCTGGCCATTTAGCCCAGCTGTTCCCTGCTAGTGGTTATGTTACTCGTGCGTCTTTCCATCCATTCCCATTTAATCCTGCCTACTACTATCACCAGTTGTGTTCACAGCAAGAGCATTCACATTTCTGCTACCACTGGACACGGCATGCTTGTTTCTTTTAGTGCTCAGTCTCTTCTTGCTGAATGTTCCCCAAGTGCTTGACCCCTTTGGACGCCCTCTCTGCTTGACAGGCAGCAGCTGGCAATTGCGGAGTCTCACAAGGCTCTGCATGGTTGTTTCAACGTCGGATGGGGAAACAGGTGGCTGTGTGTCCATGTGCACTGCTCTGATGGGTGTAGGAGCAGGTAACTGTGTGTCCATGAGCACTGCCCTGATGGGTGTAGGAGCAGGTAACTGTGTGTCCATGAGCACTGCCCTGATGGGTGTAGGAGCAGGTAACTGTGTGTCCATGAGCACTGCCCTGATGGGTGTAGGAGCAGGTGTCTGTGTAACTGAGCAGCAAGGAGAGGGTACCGCAGGTGGGGGAAGTGGAGATTTGAACAGGCAGGCATATGTATGGTCCATCAGATCATTAGGCCAGGGGGTGAGACGCTCAGGATCCAGGGTTTGTGACACGTGACTGATGTCCAGCGCGCGGCCACCTCCATCCGAAGGTGCTTCCGGGCAATTGTTGGGCATAGTAAATGGTTCCATCTCATCAGCCAGTCCTTGCTGCCAGCGGAGAGTCTGTTGCCGCAGCCAGTCCAGTCTCCTCATGAATGCTGCCGTTCCACTCTGCAGAATGGCCTGTTGTAGCTGGTACAATTGATCTGAAAGCAAGCGGTATTTTTCATTGTGGCTGAGGGGCCTTGGCTGTTCCTCTGTAATCACAATGGCAGCAGCCATGCCTGTCGTCGTTGGTGTCTGAGATGCACGCCAGCGACAATTGGGGGCGAGCCTGTCCAAAGGCAGACCCAGATGCCTCTGCACAACAACAGCATGTTTGCAGGGCAACAAAGTCTGAATGGAGAAGATGCAGCTGCAGGTAGCCTGGCCATCATGTATCTGCAGTGTGTACTGTTTGGCGCCAGAAATCACAGTCACTGTGCCTTCATCCTGCTACATGCGGTGGCCCAGACAATGGAAATGTTTTCAGAGCAACTCACAACAGGGACTGGAGAACATGCGGTGGCCCAGACAATGGAAATGTTTTCAGAGCAACTCACAACAGGGACTGGAGAACATGCGGTGGCCCAGACAATGGAAATGTTTTCAGAGCAACTCACAACAGGGACTGGAGAACATGCGGTGGCCCAGACAATGGAAATGTTTTCAGAGCAACTCACAACAGGGACTGGAGAACATGCAGTGGCCCAGCCAATGGAAATGTTTTCAGAGCAACTCACAACAGGGACTGGAGAACATGCGGTGGCCCAGACAATGGAAATGTTTTCAGAGCAACTCACAACAGGGACTGGAGAACATGCGGTGGCCCAGACAATGGAAATGTTTTCAGAGCAACTCACAACAGGGACTGGAGAACATGCGGTGGCCCAGACAATGGGAATGTTTTCAGAGCAACTCACAACAGGGACTGGAGAACATGCGGTGGCCCAGACAATGGAAATGTTTTCAGAGCAACTTACAAAGGCAGAGCAACTTACCTTGGAACAATCTCCTGTGTCAAATAAAAATGAAGCAAGTCTCCAAAACAAATAAATAATTCAGAGAAAATGCCCGACGGAACCTCCCCTCCTTCCACTTTCAAAAAGTCGCGCCGAAGCTTTGACGCATGCGCAGAGGCCAAACTGGCGCATCGGCGAGGAAGACGAAATAACGCGATGACGTCATCTGCGCATGCGCAGGGGGCATGAGACCGTCTGCGCATGTGCGCACCGCGGCGCATCCTGATGACGTGTCCGATGAAGTAGCGTTGACATGAATTACTTTGTTAAACAGCTCTCTCTACTTGGAGCAGGATACAGATTGAAGACAGTGATGGGGGACAGAGAGACAGAGCAAGAGAAAGAGCAGGTGGTGGTGGTGGGGAGAGCAAGCGTGGGAGACGGGGGGAGAGAGAGAGCAGGACACTGGGGGGAGAGAGAGAGCGGAACATGGGGGATGGAGGGAGAGCAGGACACGGGGGGAGAGAGAGAGTGGGACACGGGGGGTGGAGGGGGAGCAGGACACAGGGGCTGAGAGAGAGTGGGACACGGGGGGTGGAGGGGGAGCAGGACACAGGGGCTGAGAGAGAGTGGGACACGGGGGGTGGAGGAGGAGCAGGACACAGGGGCTGAGAGAGAGTGGGACACGGGGGGTGGAGGGGGAGCAGGACACGGGGGGAGAGAGAGAGTGGGACATGGGGGGTGGAGGGGGAGCAGGACACGGGGGGAGAGAGAGAGCGGAACATGGGGGATGGAGGGAGAGCAGGACACAGGGGCAGAGAGAGAGTGGGACACGGGGGGTGGAGGGGGAGCAGGACACAGGGGCTGAGAGAGAGTGGGACACGGGGGGTGGAGGGGGAGCAGGACACGGGGGGAGAGAGAGAGTGGGACACGGGGGGTGGAGGGGGAGCAGGACACGGGGGGAGAGAGAGAGCGGAACATGGGGGATGGAGGGAGAGCAGGACACAGGGGCAGAGAGAGAGTGGGACACGGGGGGTGGAGGGGGAGCAGGACACAGGGGCTGAGAGAGAGTGGGACACGGGGGGTGGAGGGGGAGCAGGACACGGAGAGAGAGAGCGGAACATGGGGGGTGGAGGGAGAGCAGGACACAGGGACTGAGAGAGAGTGGGACACGGGGGGTGGAGGGAGAGCAGGACACAGGGGCTGAGAGAGAGTGGGACACGGGGGGTGGAGGGGGAGCAGGACACGGGGGGAGAGAGAGAGCGGAACATGGGGGATGGAGGGAGAGCAGGACACAGGGGCAGAGAGAGAGTGGGACACGGGGGGTGGAGGGGGAGCAGGACACAGGGGCTGAGAGAGAGTGGGACACGGGGGGTGGAGGGGGAGCAGGACACGGAGAGAGAGAGCGGAACATGGGGGGTGGAGGGAGAGCAGGACACAGGGACTGAGAGAGAGTGGGACACGGGGGGTGGAGGGGGAGCAGGACACGGGGGGTGGAGGGGGAGCAGGACACGGGGGGAGAGACAGAGTGGGACACGGGGGGTGGAGGGGGAGCAGGACACGGGGAGAGAGAGAGCGGAACATGGGGGGTGGAGGGAGAGCAGGACACGGGCTGAGAGAGAGTGGGACACAGGGGTTGGAGGGGGAGCAGGACACGGGGGGAGAGAGAGAGTGGGACACGGGGGGGTGGAGGGGGAGCAGGATACGGGGGGAGAGAGAGCGGAACACGCGGGGTGGAGGGAGAGCAGGACACGGGGAGAGAGAGAGTGGGACACGGGGGGTGGAGAGGGAGCAGGACACGGGGGCAGAGAGAGAGTGGGACACGGGGGGGTGGAGGGGGAGCAGGATACGGGGGGAGAGAGAGCGGGACACGGGGAGAGAGAGCGGGATACAGGGGGAGAGAGAGCGGGACACCGTGGGGGAGTGAGTGGGACACGGGGTTGGGGGGGAGAGAGCAGGACACGGGGGGAGAGAGAGCAGGACACAGGGGGAGAGAGAGCAGGACACAGGGGGAGAGAGAGCGGGACACGGAGGGGGGCAGAGAGAGCAGGACATGGGGGGAGAGAGAGCGGGACACAGGGAGAGAGAAAGCGGGATACAGGGGGAGAGAGAGCGGGACGGTGGGGGAGAGAGTGGGACACGGGGGGAGAGAGCGGGACATGAGGGGAGAGAGCGAGACACGGGGTGGGGGGGAGAGAGCGGGACATGACGGGAGAGAGCGGGACACGGGGGGAGAGAGAGCGGGACACGGGGGGAGAGAGCGGGACATGACGGGAGAGAGCGGGACACGGGGGGAGAGAGAGCGGGACACGGGGGGAGAGAGAGTGGGACACGGGGGGAGAGAGCGGGACATGAGGGGAGAGAGCGGGACACGGGGGGGAGAGAGAGCGGGAAACGGGAGAGAGAGAGCGGGACACGGGGGGAGAGAGAGCGGGACACGGGGGGGAGAGAGCGGGACACAGGGGGAGAGAGAGAGCGGGACACGGGGGGAGAGAGAGAGCAGGACACGGGGGGAGAGAGCAGGACATGGGGGGGAGAGCGGGAAACGGAGGGGGGCAGAGAGAGCAGGACACGGGAGGAGAGAGAGTGGGACACGGGGGGAGAGAGAGCGGGACACAGGGGGAGAGAGAGTGGGACACAGGGGCAGAGAGAGCAGGACACGGGGGAGAGAGAGTGGGACACGGGGGGAGAGAGAGCAGGACTAGGGGGGAGAGAGAGTGGGACACGGGGGGAGAGAGAGCAGTACTCGGGGGGAGAGAGAGTGGGACACGGGGGCAGAGAGAGTGGGACACGGGGGGAGAGAGAGCAGGACATGGGGGGAGAGAGAGCGGGACACGGGGGGTGAGAGAGCAGGACACGGGGGGTGAGAGAGCAGGACACGGGCAGAGAGAGAGTCGGACACGGGGGGTGGAGGGAGAGCAGGACACGGGGAGAAAGAGCGGGACACGGAGTGGGGCAGAGGGAGCAGGACACGGGGGGAGAGAGAGCGGAACACGGGGGGTGGAGGGAGAGCAGGACACAGGGGGAGAAAGAGCGGGACACGGGGGGGAGAGAGAGCGGGACACGGGGGGAGAGAGAGCGGGACACGGGGGGGCGAGAGCGGGACACGGGGGGAGAGAGAGCGGGACACTGGGGGGGGAGAGAGCGGGACACGGGGGGAGAGAGAGCGGGACACTGGCGGGGGAGAGAGCGGGACACGGGGGGAGAGAGAAAGAGGGACACGGAGGGGAGAGAGAGAGCGGGACACGGGGGGAGAGAGAGCGGGACACGGTGGGGAGAGACCGGGACACGGGGGCAGAGAGAGCAGGACATGGGGGGAGAGAGAGCGGGACACTGGGGGGGAGAGAGCGGGACACGGGGGGAGAGAGAAAGAGGGACACGGAGGGGAGAGAGAGAGCGGGACACGGGGGCAGAGAGAGCAGGACATGGGGGGAGAGAGAGCGGGACACTGGGGGGGAGAGAGCGGGACACGGGGGGAGAGAGAGAGCGGGACACGGGGGGAGAGATAGCAGGACATGGGGGGAGAGAGAGCGGGACACGGGGGGTGGAGAGAGAGCAGGACACGGGAGAGAGAGAGTGTGACACGGGGGGAGAGAGAGCAGGACTAGGGGGGAGAGAGAGTGGCACACGGGGGCAGAAAGAGCAGGACATGGGGGGAGAGAGAGCGGGACACGGGGGGTGAGAGAGCGGAAAAAGGGGGAAGAGAGAGAGTGGGACAATGGGGGAGAGAGAGCGGAAAAAGGGGGAAGAGAGAGAGTGGGACAATGGGGGGGAGAGAGCGGGACACGGGGGCAGAGAGAGCAGGACATGGGGGGAGAGAGAGCGGGACACGGGGGGTGGAGAGAGAGCAGGACACAGGAGGAAGAGAGTGTGACACGGGGGGAGAGAGAGCGGGACACAGGGGGAGAGAGAGCAGGACTAGGGGGGAGAGAGAGCAGGACACGGGAGAGAGAGAGTGTGACACGGGGGGAGAGAGAGCAGGACACGGGAGAGAGAGAGTGTGACACGGGGGGAGAGAGAGCGGGACACAGCGGGAGAGAGAGCAGGACTAGGGGGGAGAGAGAGCAGGACTAGGGGGGAGAGAGAGTGGGACACGGGGGGAGAGAGAGCAGGACTAGGGGGGAGAGAGAGTGGGACACGGGTGCAGAAAGAGCAGGACATGGGGGCAGAGAGAGCGGGACACGGGTGTGAGAGAGCAGGACACAGGGGCAGAGAGAGAGTCGGACACGGGGGGTGGAGGGAGAGCAGGACACGGGGAGAAAAAGCGGGACACGGAGTGGGGCAGAGGGAGCAGGACACGGGGGGAGAGAGAGCGGAACACGGGGGGTGGAGGGAGAGCAGGACACAGGGGGAGAGAGAGCGGGTCACGGATGGGGGCAGAGAGAGCGGGACACGGGGGCAGAGAGAGCAGGACACGGGAGAGAGAGAGTGTGACACGGGGGGAGAGAGAGCAGGACTATGGGGGAGAGAGAGCAGGACTAGGGGGGAGAGAGAGTGGGACACGGGGGGAGAGAGAGCAGGACTAGGGGGGAGAGAGAGTGGGACACGGGTGCAGAAAGAGCAGGACATGGGGGCAGAGAGAGCGGGACACGGGTGTGAGAGAGCAGGACACAGGGGCAGAGAGAGAGTCGGACACGGGGGGTGGAGGGAGAGCAGGACACGGGGAGAAAAAGCGGGACACGGAGTGGGGCAGAGGGAGCAGGACACGGGGGGAGAGAGAGCGGAACACGGGGGGTGGAGGGAGAGCAGGACACAGGGGGAGAGAGAGCGGGACACGGAGGGGGGCAGAGAGAGCAGGACACGGGGAGAGAGAGCAGGACATGGGGGGAGAGAGCGGGACACGGCGGCAGAGAGAGCAGGACACAGGAGGAGAGAGAGCAGGACACGGAGGGAGAGAGAGTGGGACACGGGGGGAGAGAGAGCGGGACTAGGGGGGAGAGAGAGTGGGACAACGGGGGCAGAGAGAGTGGGACACAGGGGCAGAGAGAGCAGGACACGGGGGGAGAGAAAGTGGGACACGGGGGGAGAGAGAGCAGGACTAGGGCGGAGAGAGAGTGGGACACGGGGAGAGAGAGAGCGGGACACGGGGGGAGAGAGACAGCGGGACACGAGGGCAGAGAGAGAGTGGGACACGGGGGGAGAGAGAGCGGGACACGGGGGCAGAGAGAGCAGGACATGGGGGGAGAGTGAGCGGGACACGGGGCAGAGAGAGCGGAACACGGGGGGTGGAGGGAGAGCAGGACACAGTGGGAGAGAGAGAGTGGTACACAGGGGGTGGAGGGGGAGCAGGACACGGGGAGAGAGAGCGGGACACGGAGTGGGGCAGAGAGAGCAGGACACGGGGGGAGAGAGAGCGGGACATGGGGAGAGAGAGAGCGGGATACAGGGGGAGAGAGAGCGGGACACGGTGGGGGAGAGAGCGGGACAAGAGGGGAGAGAGCGGGACACGGTGGTGGGGGGAGAGAGCAGGACACAGGGGGAGAGAGAGCGGGACATGAGGGGAGAGAGCGGGACACGGGGGGGAGAGAGCGCGGGAAACGGGGGGAGAGAGAGCGGGACACGGGGGGGGGAGAGAGAGCAGGACACGGGGGGAGAGAGAGCGGTACACGGGGAGAGAGAGCAGGACACAGGGGGAGAGAGAGCGGGACACGGAGGGGGGCAGAGAGAGCAGGACACGGGGGGAGAGAGAGCGGGACATGGGGGGGAGGGAGAGCGGGACATGGGGGGGAGAGAGAGCGTGACACGGTGAGGGAGAGAGTTGGACACGGGGGGAGAGAGCGGGACACGGGGGGGGGGAGAGAGCGGGACACGGGGGGGGGAGAGAGAGCGGGACACGGTGGGAGAGAGAGAGCGGCACACGGGGGAGGAGAGAGCGGGACACGGAGGGGAGAGAGAGCGGGACACGGAGGGGAGAGAGAGCGGGACACGAGGGGAGAGAGTGGGGCACGGGGGGAGAGAGAGCGGGACATGAGGGGAGGGAGCGGGACACGGAGGGGGGAGAGAGCGGGACATGAGGGGAGAGAGCGGGACACGGAGGGGAGTGAGAGCGGGACACGGAGGGGAGAGAGAGCGGGACATGAGTGGAGAGAGCGGGACACGGAGGGGAGAGAGAGCGGGACATGAGGGGAGAGAGCGGGACACGGAGGGGAGTGAGAGCGGGACACGGAGGGGAGAGAGAGCGGGACATGAGGGGAGAGAGCGGGACAGGGAGGGGAGAGAGAGCGGGACATGAGTGGAGAGAGCGGGACACGGAGGGGAGAGAAAGCGGGACATGGGGGGGCAGAGAGCGGGACACGGGGGGGGAGAGAGCGGGACACGAGGGGAGAGAGAGCGGGACACGGAGGGGAGAGAGAGCGGGACATGAGGGGAGAGAGCGGGACACGGGGGAGGAGAGAGCGGGACACGGGGGGAGAGAGAGCAGGACACGAGGGGAGAGAGAGCGGGACACGGAGGGGAGAGAGAGCGGGACATGAGGGGAGCGTGCCGGACACGGGGGAGGAGAGAGCGGGACACGGGGGGAGAGAGAGAGCGGGACACGAGGGGAGAGAGAGCGGGACACGGAGGGGAGAGAGAGCGGGACACGGAGGGGAGAGAGAGCAGGACACGGAGGGGGGAGAGAGCGGGACATGAGGGGAGAGAGCGGGACACGGAAGGAGAGCATGGAGCAGGACACGGCGGGGGGGGAGCCGGAAGCAGGACATGGGTGGGGGAGAGCAGAGAGCAGGACACGGGGCGGGGGGAGCAGAGAGCAGGACACGGTGGGGGGGGAGAGCAGAGAGCAGGACACGGGGTGGGGGAGAGCAGAGTGCAGGACATGGGGCGGGGGGAGCAGAGAGCAGGACACGGGGGCGGGGGGCAGAGAGATGGACACGGGGCGGGGGAGAGCAGGGAGCAGGACATGGGTGGGGGAGAGCAGGGAGCAGGACACGGGGTGGGGGGGAGCAGGGAGCAGGACACGGAGGGGAGAGAGAGCGGGACATGAGGGGAGCGTGCCGGACACGGGGGAGGAGAGAGCGGGACACGGGGGGAGAGAGAGAGCGGGACACGAGGGGAGAGAGAGCGGGACACGGAGGGGAGAGAGAGCGGGACACGGAGGGGAGAGAGAGCAGGACACGGAGGGGGGAGAGAGCGGGACATGAGGGGAGAGAGCGGGACACGGAAGGAGAGCATGGAGCAGGACACGGCGGGGGGGGGAGCCGGAAGCAGGACATGGGTGGGGGAGAGCAGAGAGCAGGACACGGGGCGGGGGGAGCAGAGAGCAGGACACGGTGGGGGGGGAGAGCAGAGAGCAGGACACGGGGTGGGGGAGAGCAGAGTGCAGGACATGGGGCGGGGGGAGCAGAGAGCAGGACACGGGGGCGGGGGGCAGAGAGATGGACACGGGGCGGGGGAGAGCAGGGAGCAGGACATGGGTGGGGGAGAGCAGGGAGCAGGACACGGGGTGGGGGGGAGCAGGGAGCAGGACACGGGGGTTGGGGAGCAGGGAGCAGGACACGGGGGGCGGGGAGCAGGCAGCAGGACATGGGGGGGGAGGAGCAGGGAGCCGGACACGGTGGGGGCGGGGGAGAGCAGGGAGCAGGACACTGGGGGGGTAGCAGGGAGCAGGACACGGGGGGGGAGCAGGGAGCAGGACATGGGGGGGAGGGAGAGCAGGGAGCAGGACACGTGGGGGGAGCAGGGAGCAGGACGCAGGGGGGTGGGGGAGAGCAGGGAGCAGGACACGGGTGACGGGGGAGCAGGGAGCAGGAAACGGGGGGGGATGGAGAGCAGGGAGTAGGACACGGGGCGGGGAGCAGGGAGCAGGAAACGGGGCGGGGGGTGGAGAGCAGGGAGCAGGACACGGGTTGGGGGGAGCAGGGAGCAGGACACGGGGCGGGGGGAGCAGAGAGCAGGACACGGTGGGACGGCGGAAAGCAGGGAGCAGGACACGGGTGGGGGGGAGCAGGGAGCAGGACACGGGTGGGGTGGGTGGAGAGCAGGGAGTAGGACACGGTGGGGGGAGCAGGGAGCAGGACACGGTGGGGGGGCGGAAAGCAGGGAGCAGGACACGGGTGGGGGGGAGCAGGGAGCAGGACACTGGGGGGTGGGTGAAGAGCAGGACGTAGGACACGGTGGGGGGGGTGGTGGAGAGCAGGGAGTAGGACACGGTGGGGGGGGGGGTGGAGAGCAGGGAGTAGGACACGGTGGGGGGGGGGGTGGTGGAGAGGAGGGAGTAGGACACGGTGGGGGGGGGATGGTGGAGAGCAGGGAGCAGGACACGGGGGGCGGGGAGAGCAGGTAGTAGGACACAGGGTGGGGGTGGAGAGCAGGGAGCAGGACAAGGAGGGGGAGAGCAGAGAGCAGGACATGAGGGGTGGGGAGCAGAGAGCAGGATACGGGTGGGGGGAGAGAGAGAGAGCAGGACACGGCGGGGAGAGAGATTGCTGGACACGTGGGTGAGAGAGAGAACAGGACATGGGGGTAAGGGAGAGAGCAAGACATGGTGTGAAGAGAGAGAATAGGACACGGGGGGAGAGAGTTCGAGCGGGTCACGGAGGGAGAGAGAGCAGGACACAGGGGCAGAGAGAGCAGGAAATGGGGGGAGAGAGAGCGGGACACGGGGGCAGAGAGAGCAGGACACAGGAGGAGAGAGAGCAGGACACGGGGGGAGAGAGAGAGTGGGACACGGGGGGAGAGAGAGCGGGACACGGGGGCAGAGAGAGCAGGACATGGGGGGAGAGAGAGCGGGACACGGGGGGTGAGAGAGCAGGACACAGGGGCAGAGGGAGCAGAACACGTGGGGTGGAGGGAGAGCAGGACACAGGGGGAGAGAGAGAGTGGTACACGGGGGGGTGGAGGGAGAGCAGGACACAGGGGGAGAGAGAGCGGGACACGGGGAGAGAGAGAGCGGGACATGGGGGGGGAGAGAGAGCAGGACACGGGGGAGAGAGAGCGGTACACGGGGAGAGACAGCAGGACACAGGGGAGAGAGAGCGGGACACGGAGGGGGGCAGAGAGAGCAGGACACGGGGGGAGAGAGCAGGACATGGGGGGGAGAGAGAGCGGGACATGGGGGGAGAGAGAGCGGGACATGGGGGGAGAGAGAGCGGGACACAGGGAGAGAGAGCAGGACATGGGGGGGAGAGGTGCGGGACATGGGGGGAGAGAGAGCGGGACACGGGGAGAGAGAGCGGAACATGGGGGGGAGAGAGAGCGTGACACAGTGAGGGAGAGAGTGGGACACGGGGGGAGAGAGAGGGAAACGGGGGGAGAGAGAGCGGGACACGGGGGGAGAGAGAGAGCGGGACACGGGGGAGGAGAGAGCGGGACATGAGGGGAGAGAGCGGGACACGGAGGGGAGAGAGAGCGGGACACGGAGGGGAGAGAGTGGGGCACGGGGGGAGAGAGAGCGGGACATGGAGGGGAGAGAGCGGGACACGGGAGGGGGGAGAGAGCGGGACATGAGGGGAGAGAGCGGGACATGGGAGGGGGGAGAGAGCGGGACATGAGGGGAGAGAGCGGGACACGGGGGGGGAGAGAGAGCGGGACACGGGGGGGGAGAGAGCGGGACACGGGGGGAGAGAGAGAGCGGGACACGAGGGGAGAGAGAGCGGGACACGGAGGGGAGAGAGAGCGGGACATGAGGGGAGAGAGCGGGACACGGGGGGGGAGAGAGGGGGACATGGGGGGGGAGAGAGCGGGACACGGGGGGAGAGAGAGCGGGACACGGAGGGGAGAGAGAGCGGGTCATGAGGGGAGAGAGCGGGACAGGGAGGGGAGAGAGAGCGGGACACGAGGGGAGAGAGCGGGACACGGGGGGGAGAGAGCGGGACACGGGGGGAGAGAGAGAGCGGGACATGGGGGGGGGGAGAGAGCGGGACATGAGGGGAGAGAGCGGGACACGGGGGAGGAGAGAGCGGGACACTGGGGGAGAGAGAGCGGGACACGAGGGGAGAGAGAGCGGGACACGGAGGGGAGAGAGCGCGGGACATGAGGGGAGCGTGCGGGACACGGGGGAGGAGAGAGCGGGACACGGGGGGAGAGAGAGAGCGGGACACGAGGGGAGAGAGCGGGACACGGGGTGGGAGAGAGAGAGCGGGACACGGGGGGGGAGAGAGAGCGGGACACGGGGGGAGAGAGAGAGCGGGACACGGAGGGGAGAGAGAGCAGGACACGGTGGGGGGGGGGGTAAAGAGCGGGACATGAGGGGAGAGAGCGGGACACGGAAGGAGAGCATGGAGCAGGACACGGCGGGGGGGGAGCAGGTCATGGGTGGGGGAGAGCAGAGAGCAGGACACGGGGCGGGGGGAGCAGAGAGCAGGACACGATGGGGGGGGAGAGCAGACAGCAGGACATGGGGCGGGGGGAGCAGAGAGCAGGACACGGGGGCGGGGAGCAGAGAGCAGGACACGGGGCGGGGGGAGCAGAGAGCAGGACACTGGGGGGGTGAGCAGAGAGCAGGACACGGGGCGGGGGAGAGCAGGGAGCAGGACATGGGTGGGGGAGAGCAGGGAGCAGTACACGGGGTGGTGGGGAGCAGGGAGCAGGACACGGGGGGTGGGGAGCAGGGAGCAGGACACGGGGGGCGGGGGGAGAGCAGGGAGCAGGACACTGACGGTGGGGGGGGTAGCAGGGAGCCGGACACGGGGGGGGGAGCAGGGAGCAGGACATGGGGGGGAGGGAGAGCAGGGAGCAGGACACGGTGGGGAGCAGGGAGCAGGACGTGGGGGGGGTGGAGAGCAGGGAGCAGGACACGGGTGGCTGGGGAGCAGGGAGCAGGACATGGTGGGGGGGAGGAGCAGGGTGCCGGACACGGTGGGGGCGGGGGAGTGCAGGGAGCAGGACACTGGGGGGGGGAGCAGGGAGCAGGACACGGGGGGGGAGCAGGGAACAGGACATGGGGGGGAGGGAGAGCAGGGAGCAGGACACGGTGGGGAGCAGGGAGCAGGACGTGGGGGGGGTGGAGAGCAGGGAGCAGGACACGGGTGGCGGGGGAGCAGGGAGCAGGAAACGGGGGGGGATGGAGAGCAGGGAGTAGGACACGGGGCGGGGAGCAGGGAGCAGGAAACGGGGCGGGGGGTGGAGAGCAGGGAGCAGGACACGGGTTGGGGGGAGCAGGGAGCAGGACACGGGGGGGGATGGAGAGCAGGGAGTAGGACACGGGGCGGGGAGCAGGGAGCAGGAAACGGGGCGGGGGGTGGAGAGCAGGGAGCAGGACACGGGTTGGGGGGAGCAGGGAGCAGGACACGGGGCGGGGGGAGCAGAGAGCAGGACACGGTGGGACGGCGGAAAGCAGGGAGCAGGACACGGGTGGGGGGGAGCAGGGAGCAGGACACGGTGGGGGGGCGGAAAGCAGGGAGCAGGACACGGGTGGGGGGGAGCAGGCAGCAGGACACGGGGGGGTGGGTGGAGAGCAGGGAGTAGGACACGGTGGGGGGGGGGTGGTGGAGAGCAGGGAGTAGGACACGGTGGGGGGGGGGGGTGGTGGAGAGCAGGGAGTAGGACACGGTGGGGGGGCGGGGGTGGTGGAGAGCAGGGAGTAGGACATGGTGGGGGGGGGGGATGGTGGAGAGGAGGGAGCAGGACACGGGGGGCGGGGAGAGCAGGTAGTAGGACACAGGGTGGGGGTAGGGAGCAGGACAAGGAGGGGGAGCGCAGAGAGCAGGACATGGGGGGTGGGGAGCAGAGAGCAGGATACGGGTGGGGGGAGAGAGAGAGAGCAGGACACGGCGGGGAGAGAGATTGCTGGACACGTGGGTGAGAGAGAGAACAGGACATGGGGGTAAGGGAGAGAGCAAGACATGGTTTGAAGAAAGAGAACAGGACACGGGGGGAGAGAGTTCGAGCGGGACACGGAGGGAGAGAGATGAGAGAAAACACAGGACACGGGGGGGGGGGGCTGCAGGGGGAGAGAGAGAGGGCAGGACACGGGGGGAGAGAGTTCGAGCGGGACACGGAGGGAGAGAGATGAGAGAGAACACAGGACACGGGGGGGGGCTGCAGGGGGAGAGAGAGAGGGCAGGACACGGGGGGAGAGAGAGAGGATGTGACAAGGGGAGAGAGAGTGGGTAATGAGGGTAGAGGGAGAGACAGTGGGCCATGGCAGAGCATGGCTACCTGACCCGAACCCGAAGGGACCCGACGGCATGTGTCGGTTTCGGGTCGGGTCGCTCTTCCGGGTTTGGCATTCGGGCTCGGGTCGGGTCAGGCCGGGTCAGACACAGTGGCAGCCAGGAAGTCAAGGCAGGGAACTCTCCACACTAGTCTACAGTGAGCGATTCCATCGAAGGGAGAGCACAACATCTTCAATAAATCTGATAATTTTCCGGTGGTCGGTTCGGGCCGGGTCGGATGTGGTTCTGTCGGGCTCGGGCTGGGTTTCATTTGCAGACCTGAGCAGGCCTTTAGGACATGGGGGGTAGGGGGATTTTGGTGGGAAAGAGTGAGACATGGGGGGAGAGAGAGAGCAGGACATGGGGGGAGAGAGAGAACAGGACTCAAGGGAGAGAGAGAGTGCGGGACATCGGGGTAGATAGAGCGGTATACGGAGAGAGAGAGATCGGGACACGGGAGAGAGAGAGAGAGAGACTGGAATACGAGGGAGAGAGAGGGGGTGACACAGAGGGAGAGAGAGAGAAAGAGTGCAAAACGGGGAGAGAGGGGAAGATGGTAATAGGCGATCGGGAGAGAAAACAGGACAAGGGGGTAGAGAGAGAGTAGGTCATGGGGAGAGAGCGAGAGCGGGACACGGGCAGAGAGAGATTGTGAAACATGGGGAGTGGCGAGCAGGGCATAGGGAGAGCGCGGGACATGGGGAGAGAGAGCGAGACACGGGGAGAGGGAGGAGGAGATGGTCACAGGCGAGTGAGAGAGAATAAACAGGACAAGGGGGTGGAGAGAGAGAGCAGGTCATGGGGAGAGAGAGATAGCGGGACACGGGGAGAGAGAGAGTGGGACACGGTGAGAGAGAGAGCGGGACACGGGGAGAGAGAGAGTGGGACATGGGGAGAGAGAGAGCAGGACACGGGAACAAAAGGTCAAGTAAACACAATTTTAAACATTTTGACCAGATAAAAGCTCACTACTTCAAATTCCGGTAAAACATTAAGTTAGTTCATGATATGATCAAATATGAATTTTATGAGGAACACAGGAAGATTACATCTAAATGGAGAAGTCAGATGACACTTCAGAAATAGTATAAAAATGAGAGGTTTTGAAAGCAAAGTTCAGAGGTGTTGTATCCTCAAACAATACTTCTCATCCCATGTCTTACTCAGGGGATCTAAGGTAAAAGTTTACTTTAAACTTTGATGGATATTCTAAGATAATTTTGCTTCAACATTAGATTCTATGTTAGAAATAAGAATATGTTACATCTCTCAGTAATATTGGATATTGTGATATACATGCCCACTTAAGTTTATTGCATGTTAAATTCTTTAATAAATATATAAAAGTTAATAAATTGTCTCATGTAGTATTCTGTATACAACTACAAGAGCCCCCTCTCTGTGTCTTTCTAAGTGGAGAGATACGTATTGAAGACAGTATCCCAGACCCTTATAATATCTGGAATATTTATGACAGCCATAGAAATTAAAAATAGACTATCTGAAAGATGATAAAATTCTCTGTTGGTGTTCTTTCTTTGAGGGAAAGCTAGTACAATTCTTTAGACCCAAATAAGTGTTGGAGAATTTGTCTGGTTTGAACTTGATTAAGGGAGATTCATAGGGATGTACTCCTGATTTGATTTAGCCCCTATAAGGGGTTAAAGTCATAAATCACTTTAGGGACACGTGGACAGAGAAAGCAAGACACGTGGAGAGAGAGAGAGTGGGACACGGTGAGAGAGAGCGGGATAAGGCGAGAGAGAGAGCAGGACCCGGGGAGAGAGAGAATGAGACACAGAAGGCGAGAGAGAGAGTGGGACACAGGGGTAGAGTGAGTGAGAGACTGGGACATGGGAGTAGAGAGAGAGAGATGGGGATGCAGGTGCAGAGAGAGAGAGAGAGTGTGAAATGGGAGGTTAGAGAAAGGGGGACACGGGGGAGAGAGACAGTGGGACACGAGGTGAGAGAGCGGGACATGGGGGGAGAGAGAGAGCGAGACACGTAGAGAGAGCACGGGACAGTGGAGGAGAGAGGGAGCGGGACACGGAGAGAGAGAGCGGGACAGAGAGAGAGAGAGCAGGACACGGAGAGAGGCAGTGGGACATGGGAGCAGAGAGAGCTGGATGGGGAACAGAGTGGGGGGGGAAGAGAGAAAGAGAATGGGACACGGAGGTAGAGAGAGAGGGACATGGTAGGGATGGAGGGAGAGAGAGCAAGATACTGTGAGTAGAGAGACAGGGACACGAGGGAGGGTGGGGGGGGGAGAAAGAGAGAGAGACAGAGCGAGGGTCATGGGAGGAGAGGGAGAGAATGGGCACGGGAAGAGAGAGAGCGTGACATGGGAGGGATAGAGACAGAGAGAGGGACACGGGGAGAGAGAGAGGGTGGGACAGGGGCCAAGAGAGAGAGAGAGCATGACACTGTGAGAGTGAGAGAGAACATGACACGAGGAGAGGGTGAGAGAGCAGGCGACACGGGGCGGGGGGAGAGTGAGCTTACAACATGGGACATGGGCGTGGGGGGAGAGAGAGACAGAGTGCAACATGGGAGGCGAGAGAAAGTGCGGGACAGTGGGGAGAGAGAGATACAGGGAAGTGAGAGAGTGCGTCACGGGGGAGAGAGAAAGCGGGACAGGTAGAGAGAGAGCGCGGAACATGGGAGGGATAGAGAGAGAGAGAGAGCGGGACACATGGAGAGAGTGGAACATGTGGGAGAGAGAGCAGAACACATGGAGAGAGAGAGCCGGTCACATGGAGAGAGAGTGGGACACGTGGAAAGAGAGTGAGTCACATGGAGAGAGAGTGGGACACGTGGAAAGAGTGGGACGTGTGGGAGAGAGAGAGAACGGAACATGTGGAGAGAGAAAGCGGGTCACATGGAGAGAGAGAGAGAGAGAGCGGGACATGGTGGATACAGAGAGTGCGGTACCCCGGGAGAGAGAGCGGGACATGGTAGAGACAGAGCCGCCTCAGTCGTAACATATTAATTGGGGATGTTATGACCAAGGTGGGAGAAGTTCACTGTGAATTAAGTCCCACTACTCCACAGGTCACAGCATATCAAGAAAGTTACCCATCGACAAAAGAATAGCCAAATTAGACACTCTATTTGTCCCCCAGAATAAAGCACAGCAAAGCAGGTTTCTTCAAACAACAACATTAACTATTTATTAGAAAAGAAACAATAGTCTTAACTATTAATGGGTTAACTTTCTATATTTGAAAAGCTCCTTAGCCCTCATGCATACACACATACATTATTTTTTAAAAACGGTTCACCGGAGAAAAAATTCTTTTTGGTTTACAGCTTCTTAGGAATAGAAGGAATAATAAAAATAAATCAGTTCATCACATTCTGGTCGGATGTTTTCAGTACAGTGAGGTTTCCCAAAGTTGAATAATCGGATGCCACTCAAAGTCTCTCCAGGCGAGGTTGATGAACAGTCTGTGATGGATAGGCATTCAAGGTAGTTCAACCACAGCAGGCGTCACACAGGTCTTTCAGCAGGGGTACAGCAAGAAGTCTGCTCAAGACTCACAGCAGCAACACAGCAGTAGAAGCTTTGTTCAGGTTCCAGGAGGTAACAGGAACCACACTAGATGCAGGAATTCTTCAGAGACAGGAGGCAGTAAGAATCTGCCACCTTTCAAATACAGGGTTTCTTTTCAAGAGATGCAAGTCTCCTTTACAGAGAGGTCTTTTTCTCTAGTCTCCAGGCAGGTCGTGTCTAAGTTTCAAATGTCTTTTTCTCTTTGTCAACTCACTGGTTTTTAAAGTCCAAAGTGAAAGCAAAACGTCCTGCCGATCACGTGACCAGACACAATGTCCCCACTGTCATTCAAAGTGTTGCTTTGAGGAGATTGACGCCCTGACTGGCTTCTTTGCAAGTGCTTGCTTTCCTATTATTGTATACAAAATCAACTTCCAACAATTCCAGCTGTTTGCAGGTGTCCAAGTTCACTGAAAAAAAATCCTTTTTTCAGTTTTTTAAAACATATAGAAGTCTAAGATTTTAGTACAAAATTAAAAGTTCTTGTAACATCTCCGCCCTTGGTGAAATGAAATGGCATTCTTGAATGTATTTCATTGCAATGTCAAAACAGGAGTTGAAAGCATTTTTAAACATTTTTTTTCACAAAGGTTATTCCCATCAGCCAATTGCAACCTTCCAAACATAGTCTCCCAGTTGTTTCATGTGTTCCTTCCAAGTGTCCCTATAGACAAGCACCTCAGCAAAGTGAACTTCACAGTAAGGAACACTGACTACTACTGGTGTTCGCTATTCTATGAGGAGTTTTTCGAGTATCCATTAACCTGTGTGGTATCATTGGACACTGGAAAACCCCATTCAGTGTGACAATAGCTGATATTTCTTCAGTTCAGGATGTTAAAGGAACTTGCCAGTATCCCTTTAACAAATTTGCCTTGTAAGAAACATGGCACTGTCCAATCTGTCAGTGCAGTCCTCCAAGCGAGGAACTGGGTCAGAATCTGCCTTCATTACTGCATTGACTTTTCTGTAGTCTCTGCAAAATCAGGTTGACACATCAGATTTAGGCACTAATACTATTGGTGAACTCCAGCTGCTTTGACTCAGTTCTATTAAGTTGTTTTCCAGCATGTATTGGATTTCTGCATTTACTTGGGCCTGCGTCATAAATACATGGTAACCAACTGTAAATTATGTTTTATGCATTTGGATATTAATGCCAACCACCATTTTATACATCATGTTTAAGTTTTTTACTTCCATGTTCCAATAGTTAAAATGGAGCAGAAAGGTCAGGTGGGACAGCAACTTGAATGGGTCCAAGTCACAGGAACCATGATTCACACTATTCAGCATGCCTGAATTTTAAACTGTAGCAGTTGAGGTTATAGCTTGTTCTGAAGTCACAGCTGCCTTGTGCTGCCTGAAGCCATACTTCGCCTTGACACCTCCCTACAAGAAGCAGAACTGCCTTCAAGCTGCATTGACTTTTCTCTAAGGCTTTTTCAACAAGAAAATTTCAAAGAAACCACACTCTGCAAAATCCAGCAAGAAAAATCAAAAAGGAGACAAGCTACAAAAACAGCAGGAATGCCTGATTTCTACCAGTTTTCTCTCCGTCTAAAGGTGACTTCAGAAAATTAAGCTACCTCCATTTACCTTCGAGAGTGCATAAAGCAGAAATTTGTAAGAGAAGAGGTATTTCCAACAGCTCCTCCCACATTCAGCATTTCTAGTCAGTGATCTCCAGTTTGTTTGGGCTTTTTTTGAGAATTAAAGATGTGCTCTAGGTTCGAATGAAATGTTATAGTTCTGTTTAATAAATGTCTTTGCCTTTTTATGCCTTTAATCTTTCCTTGTATGTTTGTAAGCGTGCGTTGAGAAGTTAATCCCCCTTCCCGTGTTTAAGAGTGTGTTAATAAACCTACTACTCTGCTTTAACTCTAACAACCGTGTTGTTGTTGTGGTCATTTACTACCAGGGTTAATGGGAGGAAAATATTCAGTCACTTTAAACTAATTTGGCAGGGGGATGGGATACAGAGTGGAGGTACAGTAGGGGGTGATGCACAGTCAAACAAAGAAGAGAAACTAAGTCAGTCTGGAAGGCAGAGCAAATATAGACCTGTTAAGGCACAAGCGAATAATGCAAGGCTGGATTGCATCTATTTTAACGCAAGGAGTCTCACAAGTAAGGTAGATGATTTGAGGGTGTTGATTGATTAACACATGGAATATGATATTATTGCTATCACATAGACATGGTTGAAAGAAGGGCGGAACTGGTAGCTCAATATTCCAGGGTATAGAATCTTCGAGCATGACGGGGGGGGAGGGATAAAAGAGGAGGTAGCCTTACACTACTGATCAAGGAGTTAATTATTGCATTAAGGAGGGATGATATCTTAGAAGGTTCCTCAAATGAAGCCATATGGTTAGAACTTAAAAACAAAAAGGGGTCAATCACTTTGCTGGGAGTGTACTACAGGCCTCCAAACAGTCAGGGAGAGATAGAGGAGCAGATATGTAGGAAAATCTCAGAACGATGTAAAAATAATAGGGTAATAATAGTAGGGGATTTCAACTTCTTCAACATTAACTAGGATACTCTTAGTGCAAAAGGCTTAAAGGGGGCAGAATTCTTAAAATGCATACAGGAGAGCTTTTTGAGCCAGTATGTAGAAAGTGCGACAAGAGAAGGGGCAGTACAGGATCTAATCTTAGAGAATGAAGCCGGACAAGTGATAGAAGTGTCAGTGGGGGAGCATTTCAGAGATAGTGACCATAACTCTGTAAAATTTAAGGTAGTTATGGAAAAGGACAAAGAGGGACCAGAAATAAAGGTACTGAATTGGGAGAAGGCCGATTTCAATATGATAAAACAGGATTTGGCCAAAGTGGACTGGGAGCAGTTACTTGCAGTTACATGAGACTTTCATTTATATCATTTATATATACTACAAATAGCAAAGGTCCCAGCACTGATCCCTGAGGAACACGACTAGTCACATCCCTCCATTCAGAAAGGCACCCTTCCACTGCTACCCTCTGTCTTCAATGACCAAGCCAGTTCTGTATCCATCTTGCCAGCTCACCTCTGATCCCGTGTGACTTCACCTTTTGTATCAGTCTGTCATGAGGGACCTTGTCAAAGGCTTTACTGAAGTCCATATAGATAACATCCACTGCCCTTCCTTCATCAATCATCTTTGTCACTTCCTCAAAAAACTCCAAATGGGAGTAAATCCTGTCCCGAAGAATCCTCTCTAATAATTTCCCTACCACTGATGTAAGGCTCACCGGCCTATAATTTCCTGGATTATCCTTGCTCCCCTTCTTAAACAAAGGAACAACATTGGCTATTCTCCAGTCCTCTGGGACCTCACCTGTAGCCAATGAGGATGCAAAGATTTCTGTCAAGGCCCCAGCAATTTCTTCCCTTGCCTCCCTCAGTATTCTAGGGTAAATCCCATCAGGCCCTGGGGACTTATCTACCTTAATGCTTTGCAAGACACCCAACACCTCCTCCTTTTTGATAATGAGATGACTGAGACTATCTACACTCCCTTCCCTAGGCTCATCATCCACCAAGTCCTTCTCTTTGATGAATACTGATGCAAAGTACTCGTTTAGTACCTCGCCCATTTCCTCTGGCTGCACACATAGATTCCCTTCTCTGTCCTTGAGTGGGCCAACCCTTTCTCTGGTTACCCTCTTGCTCTTTATATACGTATAAAAAGCCTTGGGATTATCCTTAATCCTGTTTGCCAATGACTTTTCATGACCCCTTTTAGCCCTCCTAACTCCTTGCTTAAGTTTGTTCCTACTGTCTTTATATTGCTCAAGGGCTTCGTCTGTTCCCAGCCTTCCAGCCCTTACGAATGCTTCCTTTTACTTTTTGACTAGGCTCACAATATCCCGTGTTATCCAAGGTTCCTGAAACTTGCCAAACTTATCCTTCTTCCTCACAGGAACATGCGGGTCCTGGATTCTAATCAACTGATGTTTGAAAGACTCCCACATGTCAGATGTTGATTTACCCTCAAACAGCCGCCCCCAATCTAAATTCTTCAGTTCCTGCCTAATATTGTTTAGATTAGATTAGAGATACAGCACTGAAACAGGCCCTTCGGCCCACCGAGTCTGTGCCGAACATCAACTAATCCCATATTCCTACCAAACATCCCCACCTGTCCCTATATTTCCCTACCACCTACCTATACTAGTGACAATTTATAATGGCCAATTTACCTATCAACCTGCAAGTCTTTTGGTTTGTGGGAGGAAACTGGAGCACCCGGAGAAAACCCACGCAGACACAGGGAGAACTTGCAAACCCCACACAGGCAGTACCCGGAATCGAACCCGGGTCCCTGGAGCTGTGAGGCTGCGGTGCTAACCACTGCGCCACTGTGCCGCCCTGTTATAATTAGCCTTCCCCCAATTTAGCACCTTCACCCGAGGACTACTCTTATCCTTATCCACAAGTACCTTAAAACTTATGGAATTATGGTCACTGTTCCCGAAATGCTCCCCTACTGAAACTTCGACCACCTGGCCGGGCTCATTCACCAATACCAGGTCCAGTATGGCCCCATCCCTAGACTACATATTGTTTCAAGAAGCCCTCCTGGATGCTCCTTACAAATTCTGCCCCATCCAAGCCCCTAGCACTAAGTGAGCCCCAGTCAATACAGGGGGAGTTAAAATCACCCACCACTAAAACCCTGTTACCTTTACATCTTTCGAAAATCTGTCTACTAATATGCTCCTCTACCTCCCGCTGGCTGTTGGGAGGCCTGTAGTAAACCAACAACATCATGACTGCACCCTTCCTATTCCTGAGCTCCACCCATTTTGCCTCACTGCATGACCCCTCTGAGGTGTCCTCCCGCAGTACAGTTGTGATATTCTCCTTAACCAGTAATGCAACTCCCCCACCCCTTTTACATCCCCCTCTATCGTGCCTGAAGCTTCTACATCCCGGAACATTTAGCTGCCAATCCTGTCCTTCCCTCAACCAAGTCTCTGTAATTGCAACAACATCATAGTACTAATCCATGTAAGTTTGCGGACGACACAAAGGTTTGTGGAGTTGCAGATAGTGATGAGGATTGTCAGAGGATACAACAGGATATAGATCGGTTGGAAACTTGGGAGGAGAAATGGCAGATGGAATTTAATCCGGACAAATGTGAGGTAATGCATTTTGGAATGTCTAATGCAGGTGGGAGGTATACAGTAAATGGCAGAACCCTTAGGAGTATTGACAGGCAGAGAGATCTGGGCGTAGAGATCCACAGGTCACTGAAAGTGGCAACACAGGTGGATAAGGTAGTCAAGAAGGCATACGGCATGCTTGCCTTCATCGGTCGGGGCACAGAGTATAAAAATTGGCAAGTCATGCTGCAGCTGTACAGAACTCTAGTTAGGCCACACTTAGAATATTGCGTGCAATTCTGGTCGCCACACTACCAGAAGGACGTGGAGGCTTTGGAGAGGGTACCGAAGAGGTTTACCAGGATGTTGCCTGGTCTGGAGGGCATTAACTATGAGGAGAGGTTGGATAAACTCGGATTGTTTTCACTGGAATGACGGAGGTGGAGGGGCAACATGATCGAGGTTTACAAAGTTATGAGCGGCATGGACAGAGTGGATAGTCAGAAGCTGTTTCCCAGGGTGGAATAGTCAGTTACTAGGGGACATAGGTGAGAGGGGCAAAGTTTAGAGGGGATGTGCAAGGCAAGTTCTTTACACAGAGGGTGGTGAGTGCCTGGAACTTGCTGCCGGGGGAGGTGGTGGAAGCAGGTACGATAGCGACGTTTAAGAGGCATCTTGACAAATACATGAATAGGATGCGAATAGAGGGATACGGTCCGCGGAAGTGCAGAAGGTGTTAGTTTAGGCAGGCATCAAGATCGGCGCAGGCTTGGAGGGCCGAATGGCCTGTTCTTGTGCTGTATTGATCTTTGTCCTTTGTTGAGACCAGTGGGAGTCATTCAAAAGGAATTAGTGAGAGTTCAGGGCCAACATGTTCCCATTAAGGTGAAGGGTAGTACTAATAAGTCCAGGGAACCCTGGATGTCAAGGGATATGCAGGATTGGATAAGGGATAAAAAGGCTTATGGCAGATTCAGAAGGCTGTAAACAGCAGAGGCCCTGGTGGAGTTTAGAAAGTGCAGGGGGGGTTAGTTAAAAAAGTAATTAGGAGAGAGAAGAGGGAACATGAAAAAACACTGGCAGACAAAATAAAGGAAACTCCCAAGGTGTTTTATAAGTATATTAAGGGCAAGAGGACAACCCGGGAAAGAGTAGGTCACGTTAGGGACCAGAGTGGCAATCTGTGTGTGGAGCTGAAGGACGTAGGTGAGGTTTTAAATGATTACTTTTCATCGATGATCACTATGGAGAAGGATGATGCAGATGTTGAGATCAGGGAGGGGAATTGTGATATATTTGAACATATTAGCATTGAAAGGGAGGAGGTATTAGTGGTTTTAGCGAGCTTAAAAGTGGATAAATCCCTAGACTCAGATGAGATGTATCTCAGGCTGTTATGTGAGGTAAGGGCGGAGATTGCAGGGGCTCTGACACAAATTTTCAAATCCTCTCTGACCACAGGAGAGGTGCCAGAAGACTGGAGGACAGCGAATGTGATACTATTATTCAAGAAAGGAGCAGGGATAAACAAGGTAATTCCAGGCCTAACATCAGTGGTTGGGAAACGATTGGAAAAAATTCTGACGGACAGGATTAATATCCATTTGGAGAGGCAGGGATTAATCAAGAATAGTCAGCATGGCTTTGACAAGGGGAAATCATGTCTAAAAAATTGGATTGAATTTTTTGCGGTGGTGACTAGATGTGTAGATGAGGGTAAAGCAGTTGATGTAGTCTATATGGACTTCAGTAAGGCTTTTGATAAGTTCCCACATGGGAGACTGGTTAAGAAGGTAAAAACCCATGGGACCCAGGGTAAATTGGCAAATTGGATCCAAAATTGGCTTAGTGGCAGGAGACAGAGCGTGATGGTCAAGGGTTGCTTAACCCGTGTGTAAAGTGAGTCTATACCTCACCTGGGAGGACCTAACACTGACATGGAGAGGGATTTTTAATCTGTCTGATTACCATGTTGTACCTGAGCTGGTGTGTGTCATTGGTCAGTGTCAGAGGGTTTGTACGTTGTGTTTAACACAGGCTGTAACTGAGTTGGCTGTGCTTGGTGAAGTAGTTTAGAGGGAGTTTTACTCTGTATCTAATTCGGGCTATACCTGCCCTGGGAGTGTTTGCTGTGACACTGTAGAGGGAGATAGTAACATCTTCTGGCAGCATCTGTGAAAAGAGAAGCAGAGTTAACGTTTCGGGTCAGTGACCCTTCATCGGATCTGACAAATATTAGAAAAGTCACAGGTTATAAGCAAGTGAGGTGGGGGTGGGGCAAGAGATAACAAAGGAGGTCGAGATTGGACCAGGCCACATAGCTGACCAAAAGGACATGGAGCAAAGGCAAACAATATGTTAATGGTGTGTTGAAAGACAAAGCATTAGTACAGATTAGGTGTAAATACACTGAATATTGAACAGCAGCAAGTGCAAACCTGAAAAAAAAAAGTGGGTAAGCAAACTGAACAAACAAAGATGAAATGAAATAAATGCAAAAAAAAATTGTTAAAAAATGTAAAAAAGAATGTTAAAAAAAAGGAAGAAAAAATAACTAAAAATGAAACTTTATCAACTTTGCTTTCAATTTCCACCCTTCTCTCACCTTTACATGGCCCATCTCTGACACTTCCCTTCCCTTCCTCGACTTCTCTGTCTCCATCTCTGGGGATAGGTTGTCTACTAATATCCATTATATGCCCACCGACTTCCACAGCTATCTCGACTACACTTCTTCACACCCTACCTCCTGTAAGGACTCCATTCCATTCTCCCAGTTTCTCCGTCTCTGACGCATCTGCTCTGATGATGCTACCTTCCATGACGGTGCTTCTGATATGACCTCCTTTTCCCTCAACCGAGGATTTCCCCCCACTGTGGTTGACAGGGCCCTAAACTGTGTCCGACCCATTCCCCGCACCTCTACCCTCACCCCTTCCCCTCCCTCCCAGAACCGTGACAGGGTTCCCCTTGTCCTCACTTTTCACCCCACCAGCCTCCATATCCAAAGGATCATCCTCCGCCATTTCCGCCACCTCCAGCGTGATGCCACTACCAGTCGCATCTTCCCCTCCCTTCCCCTGTCAGCATTCCGAAGGGATTGTTCCCTCCGCGACACCCTGGTCCACTCCTCCATTACCCCCACCACCTCATCCCCGTCCCAGGGCACCTTCCCCTGCAATCGCAGGAGGTGTAATACCTGCCCATTTACCTCCTCTCTCCTCACTATCCAAGGCCCCAAACACTCCTTTCAGGTGAAGCAGCGATTTACTTGTACTTCTTTCAATGTAGTATACGGTATTCGCTGCTCACAATGTGGTCTCCTCTACATTGGGGAGACCAAGCGCAGACTGGGTGACCGCTTTGCGGAACATCTCCGCTCAGTCCGCAAGCAGGACCCTGAGCTTCCGGTTGCTTGCCATTTCAACACTCCCCCCTGCTCTCATGCTCACATCTCTGTCCTGGGATTGCTGCAGTGTTCCAGTGAACATCAACGCAAGCTCGAGGAACAGCATCTCATTTACCGATTAGGCACACTACAGCCTGCCGGACTGAACATTGAGTTCAATAATTTCAGAGCATGACAGCCCCCCATTTTCTTTCATTTTTAGTTATTTTTTCTTCCTTTTTTTTAACATTCTTTTTTACATTTTTTACAATCTTTTTTTTGCATTTATTTCATTTCATCTTTGTTTGTTCAGTTTGCTTACCCACTTTTTTTTTTCAGGTTTGCACTTGCTGCTGTTCAATATTCAGTGTATTTACACCTAATCTGTACTAATGCTTTGTCTTTCAACACACTATTAACATATTGTTTGCCTTTGCTCCGTGACCTTTTGGTCAGCTATGTGGCCTGGTCCAATCTAGACCTCCTTTGTTATCTCTTGCCCCACCCCCACCTCACTTGCTTATAACCTGCGACTTTTCTAATATTTGTCAGATCCGATGAAGGGTCACTGACCCGAAACGTTAACTCTGCTTCTCTTTTCACAGATGCTGCCAGACCTGCTGAGTGATTCCAGCATTTCTTGTTTTTATTTCAGATTTCCAGCATCCGCAGTATTTTGCTTTTGTTTGTGTTGTTGTGTTGTTGTAGTAACATCTTCTGTTTGTTTTCTCGTTCCCAGATGTTGGAAATAATCATACTTTAAACTTGGAATGGCTGGAGTCTTTGTTTATTCATTCAGTCAGCATGCTGCCTGGTGTAGACTGCTTGAGACTGGTTTCCTGTTACACATCACATGACTCTCCAGTGCAGCCGTGAATGTGGTCCCACTGGAACAATTACACAGAAACATAGGAGCAGAAGTAGGTCATTCAGCCCATCGAGCCTGCCCTGCCATTCAATATGATCATGGCTGACCATCCAATTCAATGCCTTTTTCCCACACTATCCCCATATCCCTTTATGTCATTTGTATTTAGAAATCTGTCAATCTCTGCTTTAAATATATTCAATGACTGACCTTTCACAGCCCTCTGGGATAGAAATTCCAAAGATTCACAACCCTATGAGTAAAGAAATTTCTCCTGATCTCTGTTCTAAGTGGCTTCCTCCTTATTTTGAAATTGCGTCCCATGGTTCTAGACTCACCGACCAAGGAAAACAGCTGCATCTACCCTGTTCTTCCCTTTATATATTTTGTAGGTTTCAATGAGATCACCTCTCATTCTTCAAAACTCTAGCGAATACAGTTTCCCCAATCTCTCTTCATTGGACAGTCCCGCCATCCCGGGAACAAGTCTGGTGAATCTTTGTTGCACTCCCTCTATGGCAATAATATCCTTCCGAAGGTTAGGGGACCAAAACTGCACACAGTACTCCAGGTGCAGTCTAACCAAGGTTCTATACAATTGAAGCAAGACTTCACTACTCCTGTGCTCAAATCCTCTTGCGATAAAGGCCAACATACCATTAGCCTTCTTAATTGCTTGCTGCATCTGCATGTTAGCTTTCAGTGACTTATTGACAAGGACACCCAGGTCTCTTTGTACATCTACACTTTCTAATCTCTTACCATTTAAGGAATACTTTGTACATCTATTCCTCCTACCACAGTGGATAACCTCACATTTTTCCACATTATATTCCATCTACCACATTCTTGCCCACTCACTAAGTCTGTCCAAATCCCCTTGAAGCCACTTTGCATCTTCCTCACAACACACATTCCCACCTAGTTTTGTGTCATTCACGAACTTGGAAATATTATATTTGGTCCCCACATCCAAATCATTGATACATATTGTGAACAACTGGGGCCCAAGCACTGATCCTTGCAGTACCCCACTAGACACAGCCTGCCAATGCGAGAATGACCCTTTTATTCCTACTGCCTGCCTGTTAACCAATCCTTAATCCATGCCAGTATATTATCTCCTATCCCATGTGCTTTAATTTTGTTAACCAACCTCCTGTGGGGGACTTTATTAAAAAACCTTCTGAAAATCCAAGTTTACCAAGTCCACTGACTCCCCTTTATCAATTCTGTTAGGAACATCCTCAAAAAACTCCAAAAGGTTTGTCAAACGTGATTTCCCATTCATAAATCCATGTTGACTATTCCCAATCAGATCATTATTATCCAAGTGTCCATTTATCACATTCTTTAGAATTGATTCTAGCATTTTCCCAATGACTGATGTAAGGCTAACAGGTCTGTAATTCCCTGTTTTCTCTCTCCCTCCCTTCTCAAATAGTGGGATGATATTTGCCACCTTCCAATCTGCAGGAACCGCTCCAGAATCTACAGAATTTTGGAAGATGATCACCTTTGCATCCACTATATAGCTACCTCTTTCAACACTCAGGGATGTAGAATATCAGGTCCTGGGGACTTCTCAACCTTCAGCCCCATTAATGTCTCTAATACAACCTTCTTACTAATAATAATTTCCTTCAATTCCTCATTTCCCCCTAATCCTTTGGATCCCTAATTCTGGAAGATTTCTTGTATCTTCTTCAGTGAAGACAGACACAAAGTAACATAACATAACAATTAGTTCCCAGCACTTTACAAATAGTATAACAATGTATAACATCCCTCTTTCTTTCAAACATAATGGTCCTATGTCAATATAATTGTCCCAGTTATTAACTTTTCTTTAAACTAAAGTAGATTATCAACCGACTTTTGGAAATAATTTGAACCCCTTTTTAGAGTCTTTTATAGTGTTTATTCTTTTCTAAAAATATTCACAGTATCGTTTGGGTGATAAGATGTTGTTCCTCCATCTTGTGGATTTGGCATTTGTTGCTCTTAGTGGTGAGTTGGCACACTGTACAGGCTATGTTGTGTCACTTGCTGATGAAGTTGTTAATGTTGTCTTGCTGGATAGTGATGTTTCTGGTGTTGTTGATGGTCTTTTCTGTTGTTCCAGCTCAGGTGTAGGTCAAATATGGATTCTGTTCCTTCTCATTTGGTTACCGGTTTTGGTCTCAATGATATATGACTTTGGAGTTTCAGCTTCACTAATAACTTTTGCTGGGCTCCAGGTTTTCATGATTGGATCCTGTGTACAGTTTGTCCTTTCAACAGCTTGGGTAGGGATTTAGCATATTTGTTGAAGTGTTTCTCTCCTCTTACCTGTGCTTCAGTGAGTTGTCTCACTTCCTCCTGGTCACTTGAAGGATGTATTTTGCTTGGCAGAGTTATCTTATATTTTCTTCCATTTAACAGCTCCATTTAACAGGTGATTTCATGTCAGCCTTGAGAGGTGTGGATCGGAGTGACAATAAGGCCAGGTTTGGGTCTTCCTTCGTCTCTTGGCATTTGACAAGTGTTCTTTTGACCGTCTGGACGTGTATTTCTATAAATTTGTGTCCCTGTGGGTAGTGTGGTGATGAGGTGATGATGTTGAACCCATACTGGTCAGCAAATTCCTTAAATTCTCTGGATGTAAATTGGGTGCCATTGTCACATATTAACCTTTCAGGAATCCTTTGCTCAGCGAACAGAACTCGTACTTTTGTTTTATTCATTCATGGGATGTGGGCATCGCTGGCCAGGCCAGCATTTATTGCCCATCCCCTAATTGCCCTTGAGAAGATGGTGGTGAGCTGCCTTCTTGAACCGCTGCAGTCCATGTGGGGTAGGTACACCCACAGTGCTGTTAGGAAGGGAGTTCCAGAATTTTGACCCAGCGACAGTGAAGGAACGGTGATATAGTTCCAAGTCAGGATGGTGTGTGACTTGGAGGGGAACTTGCAGGTGGTGGTGTTCCTATGTATTTGCTGCCCTTGTCCTAGTTGGTAGAGGTTGCGGGTTTGGAAGGTGCTGTCGAAGGAGCCTTGGTGCATTGCTGCAGTGCATCTTGGAGATGGTACACACTGCTGCCACTGTGCGTCAGTGGTGGAGGGAGTGAATGTTTGTAGATGGGGTGCCAATCAAGCAGGCTGTTTTGTCCTGGATGGTGTCGAGCTTCTTGAGTGTTGTTGGAGCTGCACCCATCCAGGCAAGTAGAGAGTTTTCCATCACACTCCTGACTTGTGTCTTGTAGATGGTGGACAGGCTTTGGGGAGTCAGGAGCTGAGTTACTCGCCTCAGGATTCCAAGCCTCTGACCTGCTCTTGTAGCCACAGTATTTATATGGCTACTCCAGTTCAGTTTCTGGTCAATGGTAGCCTCTAGGATGTTGATAGTGGTGGATCCAGCGATGGTAATGCCATTGAATGACAAGGGGAGATGGTTAGATTCTCTCTTGTTGGAGATGGTCATTGCCTGGCGCTTGTGTGGCGCAAATCTAACTTGCCACTTATCAGCCTAAGCCTAGATATTGTCCAGGTCTTGCTGCATTTCTACACAGACTGCTTCAGTATCTGAGGAGTCACGAATGGTGCTGAACATTATGCAATCATCAGCAAACATCCCCACTTCTGACTTTATGATTGAAGGAAGATCATTGATGAAGCAGCTGAAGATGGTTGGGCCTAGGACACTACCCTGAGGAACTCCTGCAGTGATGTCCTGGAGCTCAGATGATTGACCTTCAGCAGAGATTATTGTTGTGGCTCTCAAGTCTTTCATCTTCCAGATAATAGGGAACTTTGAGTACTAGTCTGTGACTATGAGATACCATTCTTGATTATGTGTGAATAAATCGGCTCCTACAGTGTGCCACGGTCTGGGTGGTACTTCAGTAGCTATCATTCCTCTTTCTGTTGTGAGTTTCTGTACTTCTGGCATACATTGCATGTAGACACCATATTTTCGATTTCTTTCTATATGCCTGTCCAGTACACTGCTGATTTGGCTCTGAGCTTACACTTCTCCATTCCCATGTGGCCTTCGTGTATCTTTTCGAGAAGTTCTTCCTGCATTGTTTTGGGTATAATTATTCTGGATCCGGCCAGCAGGACACCATCTTCTAGTGAGATATCATCTCTGATAGACCAGTCCTGCCGTATTGCTGGCTGTGTGTGCTGTATCCTATCAGACCATCCCTGGATCACTTGCTGAGATAGCATCTGTAACTCCTCGGCTTTGCTGGTCTCATCTCTAATTTGACTCAGTTTTGGTGGTGTTACGTTCACTAGGTGATGAATCTTTATGCCCAGATCTTCTATCTCATGGTTCTCCTATGGTGACAACTGAGATAGGGTGTCTGCCAGCACCATTTCTCTTCCTGGCTTCTATTCCAGAATGAGATCGTAACTCTGAAGCCTCAGTCTGGCTGGTGCTTAACATAGATTTTCCTTGTAGATCTGCTCCAGTGGATGATGATCACTCTCCACTGTGAACTTCCTCCTATAGAGATATGTGTGGAAGTTCTCACATCCATACACGACTGCCAAAAACTCTGTTTCTGTGTTGGCATATCTTGTCTCAGCTGTTGTCAGAGCTTTGGACACAAATGCTTTCCCTCTTTCACCAGGGCTGCTCCCAGTCCTTTTATGGAAGCCTCTAATTGCAGAGTGACAGGTTTCTTTCTGTCGTAGTATGACAGACTTGTCTCCTTGCACACTACCTTTTTGAGTTTGTTGAAAGTCCTGTCATGTGACCACTGGTACGGTACATTTTCTTTCATCAGCTTTTGCAGGTTTGCTATGTGTTCCGACATGTGGAATACAGCAGCTCATGTATTGTATCAAACCAAGGGAACTTCTCAACTCTCTCTTATCTCTTGGGGCTTCCATCCCCGAGATGGCTGAGATTATTTCAGGGCTCGGATTAACTCTGTCAGGTGTGTACACCATTCCCAAGAACTGACATTCTGTCACTTTCACAATGCATTTGTCTGTGTTTAGCTTAATCCCAGCTTTCCTGGTTCTCTCCATGGCTCCATGTAGATGATTGCCATGATCTTTTCCATCTACACCATATATCTGAATATCATCAGCTATGCTGACTGCTCCTTTGCATCCCCTGTATGTCCCCTCTATCTTCTGTTGGAACACATCCTGGCTCACTTTGATGCCAAAGGGTAGACACAGGAATATGTACGGTCCACAAGGTGTGTTGAATGTTGTCAACAGTGAAGATTCTGCAGCTAGCTTCACATTCCAGTAGCCATTTCTGGCATCAAGCTTCCTGAAACCTTGTGCCCCTGCCAGTGCTGGTGTGATTTCTTCCAATGTTGGAATAGGGTAGTGATCCCTCTTTAATGCTTGGTTAAGATCTTTGGGATGTTTAGTTTAGTTTTACTAGGCAAATTCTTAGCCATCCATTTGGTTTCTCTCTCACCACAATAAAATTTACCCAGTCTGTAGGTTCTGTGACTCTGGCGATCACCTTCTTTTCTTCCATTTCTCAGAGCTCTCTTTCAAGCTTTCCTTTTAGTTCTATTGATATTTTACGTGGGGGATGAATCACTGGTTTCATCGCTAGGTCAATAATGATGTGATACTCAAAATTTTCAAAGCATCCAACTGTCTCATCTAAACACTCTGAGGACATTTGTATCAGATCTTCTTTGCTTCTGAGCGAAGGGCACTTTTCAACGGGTGTACTGTCTTCAACCCTCATGGTTTACTGAGATAATCTGCAGCTCTTCACAACTGCTCAACCCCAGGATAGCTGGACCATCTGTTTCTGTGACGTAGAGTTAGCAACTTTTCTTTTGTGTATCCCTCTGATTTGGGTTGTTCCTAGCTGTCGAGTCTCAGTTCCCCCGTATGCTGTTACCATGAGGTTGTTTGGTTCCAGAGCACCTTCCCTTGGATAGCCATTTTCTTCCAAATTTTCAGTAAAGATCTTCTGGTATAGTCTGAGCGGAATGATGTTACTCTGCGCTCCAGTATCAATCTTCACCTTCAGATTTATCCTTGTGGGTTTATTTCTCAGCCTCTTCCTGATCTGAATAGTCGTGTGAATTTCTTTTCTCTGGGAACTGTCACATCCAGACATTTTGTGCAATTGTATGGTTCCTATGTCTATCATGTTCTCAAACCCATCGCCATCTTCCAGGGTATGGATGTTTTGGTTTTCTTCACTACTCATTTGCCCTGTTACTTTGGCTCTGGTGACTCATCTGCCACTTTCTTGCCTTGTTCTGCACATCCTTTCCCAGTGATTGGTCTTTCCCACCAGCTCTGCAGATTGATCCATATGCCGGACATTTCCTTCTGTCTGTGAATTCATGTGTTCGTCCACAGCTCCTGCACATCTTTCTCTCTGTCTTGTGTACATTCTTTAGTTGTTGTTTCACTGCATCAACCCTGTTGCCTTTCGCTTGGCTTAACTGAAGGTTAACTGAAGGTCAGAGTCTTCATCTGTCTGCTTGTAGCTTCATGTGCTCTGGCAGTGTGTACAGCCTGTGATATTGTGAGCTTGTCCGGTCCGATTAGAACTTTCTGTACTTCCACATTGCAGGGTAGATGCCAGTGTTGTAGCTGTACTGGAACAGCTTGGCTAGGGGCGCAGCAAGTTCTGGAGCACAGGTCTTCAGTATTATTGCCGAAATATTGTCAGGGCCCATAGCTTTTGCAGTATCCAGTGCCTTCAGTTGTTTTTTGACATCACACGGAGTGAATCGAATTGGCTTAAGTCTGGCATCTGTGATGCTGGGGACTTCAGGAGGAGGCCGAGATGAATTATCACCTCGGCACTTCTGGCTGAAGATTGTTGCAAATGCTTCAGCCTTATCTTTCGCACTGATGTGCTGGGCTCCCCTCATTGAGGATGGGGATATTTGTGGAGCCACCTCCTCCAGTTAGTTGTTTAATTGTCCACCACCATTCACGGCTGGATGTGGCAGGACTGCAGAGCTTTGATCTGATCCGTTGGTTATGGGATCGCTTAGCTCTGTCTATCGCATGCTGCTTACGCGGTTTGGCACGCAGATAGTCCTGTGTTGTATCTTCACCAGGTTGACACCTCATTTTGAGGTATGCCTGGTGCTACTCCTGGCATACCCTCCTGCACTCTTCATTGAACCAGGGTCGGTCTCCTGGCTTGATGGTAATGGTAGAGTGGGGGATATGCCAGGCCATGAGGTTACAGATTATGGTTGAATACAATTCTGCTGCTGCTGATGGCCCACAGCACCTCATGGATGCCCAGTTTTGCATTGCTAGATCCGTTCGAAATCTATCCCATTTAGCACGGTGATAGTGCCACACAACACGACGGACGGTATCCTCAATGAGAAGGCGGGACTTTGTCTCCACAAAGACTGTGCAGTGGTCACTCCTACCAATACTGTCATGGACAGGAGCAGCTGCAGCAGGCAGATTGGTGAGGACAAGGTCAAGTATGTTTTTCCCTCGTGTTGGTTCCCCACCATCTGCCCCATACCCATTCTGGCAGCTATGTTCTTTAGGACTCGGCCAGTAGTGGTGCTATCGAGCCACTCTTGGTGATGGACATTGAAGTCCCCCACCCAGAGTACATTTTGTGCCCTTGCCACCCTCAGTGCTTCCTCCAAGTGGTGTACTGAGTCATCAGCTGAGGGAGGGCATGTTTGAGCTAATGCCATGAGACTTCATGGGGTCTGGAGTCGATGTTGAGGACTCCCAGGGCAACTCCCTTCCTACTGTATACCACTGTCCCGCCACCTCTGGTGGGTCTGTCCTGCCCGTGGGACAAGACATACCCGAGGATGGTGATGGCATTGTCTGTAAGGTATGATTCCATGAGTATGACTATGTCAGGCTGTTGCTTGACTAGGCTGTGGGACAGCTCTCCCAACTTTGGCACAAGCCCCCAGCTGTTAGTAAGGAGGACTTTGCAGGGTCGACAGGGCTGGGTTTGCCGTTGTCATTTCCAGTGCCTCGGTCGATGCCGGGTGGTCCTTCCGGTTTCATTCATTTTTATTGACTTTGTAGCGGTTAGGTACAACTGAGTGGCTTGCTAGGCCATTTCAGAGGGCATGTAAGAGTTAACCACATTGCTGTGGGTCTAGAGTCACATGTAGGCCAGACCAGGTAAGGACATTAGTGAACCAGATGGGTTTTTACAACAATCGACAATGGTTTCATGGCCATCATTAGACTTGCTTTTAACTCCAGATTAATTGAATTCAAATTCCACCTTCTTCTGTGGTGGGATTCAAACCCATGTCCCCAGAGAAATACCCTGGGTCTCCAGGTTACTAGTCCAGTGATAATACCACTACATCACCACCTACCCCTATTGAATTACCCTATCTGGCTTCTTTCTCTTTCTGTCTGGGTATCTTCTTCCATTTCCATTCGCTTGACTCTGCTCTCCCAACATCTCAGACTGTGTCGACCCTGAACTTTAACTTTGACAACCAACTCCACTTAATGTTTGGGACTGTGACAGTGATTGATTAATCTTAATCAAAGACCCTGACTCACTTTGCTCTCCTGGTGGATACTGTGATACTGGAAAACTTTCAGTTTATGACTTTCACTTTAATTCTGATTTTCACTTGGGACTGTAGGAATTTGGACTATAGGACGTTTGACATGTTCTCCCTTTGTCAGATTTCCTCTTTCATGACTCTGATGGAGTATCTCTCAAATCTTCACTAGATATATGAATGCAACTAGTCTTTTTACAAGTCCAAACACATACTTCTCCTTATCGCCTCAGTGGTTTATCACCATGACCTTCTGACCTGCACTGAACTCTCTAAGTTACATGCCTTGTGGATTATGACTGATCTTCACTCTGTCTTGCTTTTCTCTTTGCTATTGATGACAGACTTAAGCAAAGTAAGCCTTGTCCTGGAGCATGTTGTCATGAAGATGTTTCCATTATTAAATTTTTTTGAGGAATTTTGTTTAAATGTCTGTGAGGAGATGCTGGATTTGTAAAGGGTGACTGGAAGGGCACTTGGGACTTTGTCGCTTCCAGTAAATGTTAGTTTTTAAGCAATGAAGTTAAAATAACTCTGGCTATTGGAGCTGTTTACAGAGATGTTACATGTCTAGGTTTATGGTGGTCATGAGTTTTGGGCTTTCTGACTTGGAGCATGGACTGTTTGAATGTTCAGTTGGGATTGCAGCCTGCTGAGAGAAGCAGTCGACTCATTTTTTTCCACCTCTTTGAGAAACTCTGAGAAACCAGTGTGATAGCTGAAACTCCTGATGCAGTGATTCTCCAGAAAAGCCTGCCAGACTGATCCTCGATGTCACCTGAAGAGAAATGCTCCAGAAAGATCCCACTGTCACCATCTACGTGCACCTGGATGTATGACCAAAGGACCATCTGGAACATTCCATATCTTAACATTTTTCTTCTCGAATGAACAACTATTTGACCCAAGTATTTTTTGTGTTTTTTGTAAAATTGATCTCTGCAGAGAAAGCTTTATTTTTTCTTTAATCGGTGTGTGTGTGTGTGTGTTGGGTTATTTTAGAAGGATATAGATTTGTATCTTGTTATGACCAGGTGGGCGGCATAGTGGTTAGCACTACAGCCTCATAGCTCCAGCGACCTAGGTTCGGTTCTGGGTACTGCCTGTGTGGAGTTTGCAAGTTCTCTCTATGACCGTGTTGATTTCCACTGGGTGCTCTGGTTTCCTCCCACACCCAAAGACCTGCAGGTTGATAGGTAAATTGGCCATTGTAAGTTGCCCCTAGTGTAGGTAGATGGTGGGGATGTGGTAAGGAATATGGGATTAGTATAAATGGGTGGTTGTTAGTCAGCACATTTCCCACCATTTGTGGTCTCCTAAGATTTTGATTCCTTTCTCGGTATCTTTATTATCCTGCTGCATATGAACCAAATGTTCTTGTAAGGTAGTTGTACATTGAAGGATTGATTTCAAACTAAGTAAAAGGGGATAATCGGGTGAGCAAAGTGGACACCGACCTTAGGGCTTCCTCCTGAAGGGGCAGCTCCAGCTGTATTTCTGTAATGCTGCGCAGGTGAAATGGTAATAACAGTTTTCCTCTGACTTTGACCAATTCAACTGGGGAGAGACAGAACATGGGGCTATTAAGGGGGCAGAGGGCTTCCTCGAGGTGTAGGTGTGAGGCACTAGTTGTAACACAGTACCATTCCCTGTCCATGTAGGCAGTTCCCGCCAGAGCAGGACTCCATCAGCCTACGGTGAATGTGCAGTTTGGAGAATGCTCGTCCAATGTGAACTCACACGTGGGTGTAGTATGCTGGTACATGTCACACCTGCACACCCTCTCATTTCCAAGTTGTCAACAACACTCCAAGTCTGAGACTAAACACATGTTAATTTTAATAATCAACCATCGAGGATGGTCCTGAAATTCCTCAAAGATAATATCATCATGGGAATGTTCAATGATTCCCATGGATTCTACAGGATGTACTGTAGAGTTTACAATGATCAGGGCTGCCAATATCACTGGAACCAGGCCGTTACTGCCCTGAGAGTGAGCTCGAGGGGTGAAGAAGGCCAGGCCGTGCCGTCTGATGTGTTTATATTCTTCTTCCATCTTATTGGTTCCAAGCCAGGTGGTCAAGTGGTGATTCTTGACAAAGGCAGGAATATGATTAGATTCGAGGTCAGACAATCCTTTTTGGAGTAAAGGTAAGCACAAAGTTTCCATCCATACTACAGGTGACTGCTTTGGTGATGTTCTGCTGTGTTTACTCTTCATTGTTTTCCCCAATAATCTCATTGACCTTATCCGAGAGGGACTGCATGGCCGCTACTATCTCTCAGGTGGATAACAGGGTTTTACCTTGTTCATGGATTAGATCCCACTTTGGTCATTTAATTTGGTTAAAAGCCCCTTCAGTTGCCTCCACATGACTTCATCATGTTCCCACATAAACTCGACATCTATACGATTCAGGCCGGCCACACCGGCGGTGGCTCCTATCCCCACCCATTCGGCTAAACCTCATTTGTGTTGGGTCTTCAGCCCTTCACCCATGTCTGAGTCAGGGCTCCTCCAATCTGTCCTGTGGTTCCTCACCTGCACCTCCCCGAACACTTCATTTAACATGAGGTGAAACAAGTTCAGGTAGTTACTGTGACACAATCCGTCAGGCAGATGCAGAGAGGTTAAATTAAAAACAACCAGAACAATTTCAAAGTGAACATCATTATAGAGCAAATCACCTGATTCCATCACTTCTAATCCATTTGTTTGTGGATTAGGGAGTAACATGGGACAAGGGGGAGCCGGACTTCTGGCAGTGATTTCACCTGGTTTCCCAATGGTCTCTAACCTCACCTGAGAGCTGACATAGACACTGTCATCACCCGGTTCACAACGGACGTTACCACTGTGTCTATTCCAGAACTGGGACCAGTTTAATCTTTGAATTAGTACCAGACCATTCTTTCCATCAGATTGTCTGGATATCTTCCCCTGATAGGATACCCAGACATCCCCTACAGGAGGGGCAAACATGCTGAATTGGTCAACAGTCACCAGTAGTTTCCTTCTTCCGTCTCGCCTTACTGATTTTCTTTTTGAAGGGTTAAATGGGTAATAAAAAGGGGTACAGGAGGAGGTAACAGAGCTGCTGGCCAAGCTTGGCTCCTCCTCTTGCCCCTCCTCTTGCTTTACTTCCCACCCTGCACCCCATCGGGTAACTCGATCTGCCAGATTCAGTTCGTCCCACTCCCTTGCTCCTTCCCCTATTCCTGCAATTTTCCCACCATCAATTATTTATCCAATTCCCTTTTGAAGGTGACTATTGAATCTGTATCCACCACCCGATCAGGCAGTGCATTTAAAATCCTCAGCACTCCCTGTGTAAAATGTTTTTCTCCTGTCACCTCTGGATTTTTTGCCAATCACTTTAAATCTGTGCCCTCTGCTTATCGATCCTTCAGCCATTGGAAACAGTTTCTCCTGATTTACCTTTTTCATGATTTTAAACACCTCGATCAAATCTCCTTTTCGGCTTCTCTGCTCGAAGCAGAACAACCCCACCTTCTCCAGTCTATCTGTGTAACTGTAATAACCTCATCCCTGGAACCATTCTAGTAAATCTCTTCTGTACATTCGCCAAATCCTTCCTGTCCTTTCTAAAGTGTGGTGCCCAGAATTGGACACAATTCTCCAGCTGGGGCCAGACTAGTATTTTATAAAGGTTTAGCATCACTTCAGGGGGAATGGTGTGATAGAATCTTTAACATCCTGATTTTAATTACTGGAATGGGGAGAATGAGGGGGGAGGGGCCTTGGCTTAGCACTGCTGGATGAGGACAGCACCTCTGGCAGCAAAGCAGCCCCTCAGCACTGGGCTGCAGTGTCTCTTATCCTGATTTCCCATCTCGAGCCCCACAACTGTCTGACTTGGAGCTGAGCTGCCAACCTGACATTCCTGAGCACAAACCAGCTTCATGTCGGTCCTGGAAATCTAACCAGATCCTGCGACCTTTACCATCTAGAAGGATAAGGGCAGCAGACACATGGGAACACTGTCACCTGCAAGTTCCCCTCCAAGCCACACACCATCCTGACTTGGAACTATATCGCCGTTCCTTCACTGTCGCTGAGACAAAAACCTGGAACTCCCTTCCTAACAGCACTGTGGGTGTACCTACACCACACAGACTGCAGTGGTTCAAGAAAGCAGCTCACCACCACCTTCTCGAGGACAATTAGGGATGGGCAATAAATGCTGGCCTTGACAGTGATGCCCACATCCCATGAACAAATAAAAAAGCAAGAATCTGATTCGTTCTCATGTTTCTTACAATAACGGTGTTCAAAGAGGACTTGATCTAAGGTGGAATATTATTAGATCAAGCAAAAGTGAAGCTTCAGTGAAGTGATGAAATCTGTTGGGAATGTGTGTCCAGTGTACATTGAGTGTGGAATTGATGAGAATGCACTGTTCCAAGTTGGTTTTCACCTCGCCCAGTTTAATTCACTTCAGCGTGCTTTTGTGTTCCATGAAGCTGCAACAACAAACTAACATTGTTTCTGTTTTCTCTTCAAGGAGGTTAGTTCTTGGAGGGACAGGTGTGTATTGTCAATAATGAACTATTGCTGATGTAGCAGTTCCACATCCCACTGTCTTCTCCAAACTGAATCCTGTAGTGTTAACTCACTTCATACAAAACTGGCCTTTATTGCAGGGACTTGGAGTACAAGAGGAAGGAAGTCTTGCTGCAATTGTACAGGGTTTTGGTGAGATCACACCTAAAGTGCTGTGTACGGTTTTAGTCACCGTACCAAAGGAGCTTTTTGCCTTAGACAAAGTGGAAGAGACGCCCATTGCTATGTCTGGGAATGTGTGCCTGGGACATACAAAGGTCCTTTGCAGTATAAACTATGGAGGGAAATGAAGGAAATTATCCATCCAGGTAAATGAATGAATAAAATTGCTTCCACCAGTAATCCTGTATCCAGCTCAACAGGGGTGATCTAACTCCCAGCCTGTGTTCAATTGTAAATGAGTCTTTCCCGAGTTATGTCTGTATTCACTTGCAGTGTTAGTGGTTTGACACAGAAGCTGTCGACATTCGAGGTTAGGCTGGTGAGGTGGATGAAGGGATGTGTGATTAGGACTATTCCCCCATGGAGTAGAGACAGGGGGATAAATACTGATATGGACTGGCTGGGCTGACTGTAACCTGTATGTGGGAGGGTGGCAGGAATTTTATTTAAACCCTTTATGCTTTATAGCATTTAAATATAGTCCCCACTGCTTACAGTTTGTGCTAATACAGTTTGCCCACCATACGCTGTGGACAGTTTGTCTCCAAGTGGTGGCTCTAATAAATCTAAAAATGGACGAACACATTCCTTCGAGGGAACCTGTGTGTAGAACCATTAGTACTTCACATAGAAAAGGCACGCTCTGATTGAATCTGTGTTGCTTGTTTGTCATAACTTTATCACAACAATGTTCTGCTTAAGGACAGCAGAGGACCCTCAACTCCCCAGAAGCTTGACAGGGGGAGCAGATGATGAGACAAATAGCAAAGATTAAAAATAGTCTCTTGTTTTAAACAAAGAAAGCTGGTTGGATTATGTGCAGCTGAACTGATTGGGCTGGTGTAGTGTAATTTACTGAGACACTCACTGTAAGCAGGTGCAGCCTCCACACTGAACATCCTGTTTCTGCACTGAAAGAGCTGGTGTGTGGAACACATTAATCAGTGACTTTGTAATTGACGATGGCAGCAATGGAAATTGATCAATGCTCTTTGCCCAGTTGAAGTGGTGCGGACTGTGTGTCTTTTACTGAGGTCGGTGGGGCTGCTGTTCTTCTACCAGGGGCCAGTTTGTGGGGAACTGGGTCACAGCAGTTGGGTGGAAATGCTTGGTGATTTCTGACCCCTCCCCATGCTCAGATTTCTGAGGAAATCTTTTATTTTTATTGATCAGAAATGAAATCTGTTTTGCAATGTGAAGTGATCTTTTATAATGTCCTTAACATTTTTCACATTGGACAGTGTCCTCTCTCTGAAGGGAGGAAAATGGTGTAATATTTGACCTGTAGTCCATCCCACCTGATGCCAAGGATTCTCCGGAGGCAGCGAAGATGGAATGAATTGAGACGTCGCTCTTGGCTGACATACGTTGTCCAGGCCTCGCCGCCGTAGAGCAAGTACTGAGGACACAGGCTTGATACACGCGGACTTTTGTGTTCTGTGTCAGTGTGCCATTTTCCCACACTCTCTCTTGGCCAGTCTGGACATAGCAGTGGAAGCCTGTCCCATGCGCTTGTGGCAGAAACAATGCTCAAATTTCTGAGGAACATTTTTTTCATTGATTTGGAAATGAAATCTGTCTGAAAGGACCACTTAACATTGTAAAATGTCCTTAACATTTCTCACATTGGACAGTGTCCTATCTCTGAAGGGAGAAAAATGGTGTAATACTGTCCTGTAGTCCATCCCACACAGAATCCTATTGAAGTGGGACTCGCTCCACTCCAGTAAAGGAACAATTGGCTCATTCTCCCTCCCCCAAGACTCAATCACTGTCCTCTCTTCGTCATCCACTGACGAGAGGGAACTCCAGTAACCCATTGACTTTGTTCTGCAGTTCTGCTTGCCCTGATCCTGGACCCTCGAACAGCAAACCCTTGTCTGCTGCTCTCTGCCCGACCTGACCAGTGTGACTGTCATCGATACCAAGCAGCTGCTTCCCGACAGCCCCGCCAGGTTCAACGTGTGTGTCTCTGTCCTGGCCGCTGAGGGCTTCCAGTTGGGGACGCACTACTGGGAGGTGGAGGTGAGCGGCAAGTCCAAATGGGACCTGGGCGTGGCCAGAGAGTCCATTATCAGGAATGGAGACATCGCTTGGAAACCCAAGAATGGATACCTGGCACTGACCCTGAGCACTGGAGAGCGGTACTGTGCTCTAACCTCACCGACAGTCACCCTGCTGGCTCGGAGTGGGAAGCCCAGCCGCAATGGAGTTTACCTGGACTACGAGGGAGGCCAAGTGTCCTTTTACAATGTTGATGACTTGTCTCATCTCTACACTTTTACAGAGACATTTGTTGAGAGAATGTTCCCTTTCTTTTGCCCCTGTTTGAATGACACTGGTGACAATGGTGCTCCTCTCTGTTGTTTTCTTTAGGTGACTGTATCTTTAAAGATCTGTTCAGCTCTGGCTTGGTTGGTGTCTGATTAAAAATGCTTTACTGAGAATGTGTAACTGTGGGTGTGAGACTGGGAGGAATCGACGATTGGAATTGTCTTTCTAACCTAATCTGCATTGCCCAGTCTCTACCCTGAGACCCTAGTGGGACAGGGAATATGTATTGACCAAACTCCAATACACATTCCCTGTCCCACTCGGCTTGCACTCATGGTGTTTTAGTGTACCTGTGTCAGAGGAATCCAAATCTCTGCTCCAATGAAATAGCTTCATAAATTTCATCCTTGACAAATACACAAATTGCTTCTGGTCTCTTTTCTTTACTCTACCCCACCCCCTGCCCTGTCCACTGGTGTCCCAGTCTTTATGGTCAGCTATCCCAGTCCAGTTACTCTATCCAGTCACAAGTAGGCCAGCTACTGAGAACAATGAATCAACAGGCAGTAACCAAGGAGAATGTCTCACTTCCCAGTGAAACAGCATCTGCAATCTCACTCAGTTGGCTCAATCTGCACTATATACAGTTTTACACATAACCTGCTTTGTACGAAATGGTTCTAATCCTGAGTGTGGCAGTTGCATCAACACCAGGCCATTGGAGAGTATTCCATCACACTCCTTATTTGCTCCTGCCTGGTATTGGAAGGGGTTTGGGAAGTTGGGAGTTGATGCATTTACTGCAGAAGAGCCAGCCTCTGATCTGCTCGCATAGTTGTGGCATTTATGTGGCTGGTCAATGGTGACCCCCCCCCCTCGGATGTTGACAGTGGGGAATTCAGTGATGGTAATGCTGCAGAACATCAAGGGGCGATGTTTAGATTCTCTCATTGGAGATGGTCATTGCCTGGCACTTGTGTGGTGCGAGTGTTACTTGCCACTTATCAGCCCAAGCCTGAATGCTGTCCGGGTATTGATAGGGACTGCTTCAGTATCTGAGGACTCGGGAATGGTGCTGAACATCATGCAATCATCAGCGAACATTCCCACTTCTGATCTTAAGATGGAAGGAAGGTCATTGATGAAAATGGTTTGGCCTACCACACTACCCTGAGGAACCCCTGCTGTGATGTCCTGGAGCTCAGATGATTGACCGCCAACAACCACAACCATCTTCCTTTGTGCTCGGTATGACTCCAACCCAGCAGAGAGTTTTCCCCCTAATTCCCATTGACTCCAGTTTTGCGAAGGCTCCTTGATGCCATACTCGGTCATATGCTGCCTTGATGTCAAGGGCAGTCACGCTCACCTCACCTCTGGAGTTCAGCTCTTTTGTCCATGTTTGGACCAAGGCTGTAATGAGGTCAGGAGCTGAATGGCCCTGGCGGAACCCAAACTGAGCGTTGGTGAGCAGGTTGTTGGTGAGTAAATGCTGTTTGATAGCACAGTTACAGCCTGGAATCTGATTGTAAATTTCAAATGCTACATTTCTATATAGAATAATGGATAGCCGGGAGTGAATTACAGCCCGCTGGAATCCCATCAGCTTGCTTCTGAATCTCCAAATCACAGGCCCCCCAAAGAGAAGGTTCTGTCTGCCTGACCCATTGAACAATCTGTAGAGATTGAGCAGTCATTACCCAAGTTCGGAAAACATTGGCCCAGCTCGGCAGGTGCTGAGGTTTCACAATGAGCAAACATCAGCGAACAAATTTGCAAGTGGCAATTAACATTCGCGCCACACAAGTGCCAGGCATTGACCATCTCCAACAAGAGAGAATTTAACCATCTCCCCTCGACATTCAATGGCATTACCATCGCTGAATCCCCCACTCTCAACATGCTAGCGGGTACCATTGACCAGAAACCGAACTGGAGTAGCCATATAAATACCGTGGCTACAAGAGCAGGTCAGAGGCTATTAATCCTGCGGCGACTAACTCACCTCCTGACTCCCCAAAGCCTGTCCACCATCTACAAGGCACAAGTCTGGAGTGTGATGGAATATTGTCCACTTGCCTAAATGGGTGCAGCTCCAACAACACTCAAGAAGCTCGACACCATCCAGGACAAAGCAGCCCGCTTGATTGGCACCCCATCAACAAACATTCACTCCCTCCACCACCGATGCACAGTGGCAGCAGTGTGTACCATCTACAAGATGCACTGCAGCAATGCACCAAGGCTCCTTAGACAGCACTTTCCAAACCCGCGACCTCTACCACCTCGAAGGACAAGGGCAGCAAATACATGGGAACACCACCACCTGCAAGTTCCCCTCCAAGTCACACACCATCCTGACTTGGAACTATATCACCATTCCTTCACTGTCGCTGTGTCAAAGTCCTAGCACTCCCTTCCTAACAGCACTGTGGGTGTACCTACCCCACACGGACTGCAGCAGTTCAAGAAGGCAGCTCACCACCACCTTCTCAAGGGCAATTCGGGATGGGCAATAAATGCTGGAGTTCATCCAGTTAACCAGCTGAAACTGTACAATTTTCCAGCAATAGTGAGCTTCCAGGATTGCCCTAAGCATTAGCCAACCAGCTTTATGGGGAGCCCAGCATGAGGAATCGCAGCTCTCAGTAGCATTTGTGCCTTCGCCACCCCCCCACCCCCACCCCCCCCCCATTCTGTTTGGCTTCTTCTTCTCCATGTCCTGACCTTAACCTTCCCTGCAGATATGGAAGGAGTCTACTTGCACACTAGGTCAGTCGGCAAGCTCTACAATCTATCAAGGCTGAAAGTGAAGACAAAAACACATTAAGTCCTGATCAGAGAACTCCTATACGCTGATGATATTGCAGGGGTTGCTCACACAGAAACTCAGCTAGAAAGACTCTCTCTGTCTCTCCCATGCCTGTAACTTGTTCTCCTTGACTATAAGCGTCAAGAAAACTGCGCTCACAGGACAGGTTGTTGCATCTCTGCCCCGATCACACTAAATAACACCCCACTGGAACTGGTTAGCACATTCAGCTATCTTGGGGCCACGGTGACAGGCAATCTGTCCCTTGATACAGAGCTCGATAAACCCATAGGGAAAGCAGCTACCACCTTTGGCTGACTTGCGAAATGCACCTGGAATAACACCAAGCTGACATGTGTGCGAAATATCAGAGGTGAAAAGGCTTGTGAAATGAACACCACGAGGCAGCAGGTGGGGGCTGGGGAACTGTACAGCCAAGTTGCATCAGTGTATTTTTTCTCTCCCTTTCTCTTCATTGGAACTACAGGAGGCCAATTCACCTTCAAGCCTGTCCTCTCCATTCAATGAAGTCACAGCTCATTTGTGAACTAACTCCATCTCCCTCAATCCTAACAAAGTGTATCAATCTCCGATTTTAAAATTAACAACCTATTAGGCGCCAACTGCCATTTGTGGAAGAGAGTTCCAAACTTCTCCCATCCTTTGCATGCAGTGTTTCCTTACCTCGAAATCTTAAGTCTCTACTTCCAGGTGTCATTTTGATAAATCTACACTGCACCCCCTCCCCTAACCGTCCTAAGGTGAGCACATACTCCAGGTGTGGTCTAACCAGGGCTTTGTATAATTTAAGCATGACTTCTACACACCTGTATAAAGGATATTCCATTGGACATTTTGATCATGACATTTTATTGATCTGTGTTGATGGTCCCCAAGTCTCTTTGGATTTCCACTATTGCTAGCTTATTTCTTTTAAATAGATATATGGCATTGAAACAGGCCCTTCAGCCCACCGAGTCTGTGCTGACCATCAACCACCCATTTATACTAATCCTACATTAATCCCATATCCCCTACCACATCCCCTCAATTCTCCTACCACCTACCTACACTAGGGGCAATTTACAATGGCCAATTTACCTATCAACCTGCAAGTCTTTGGCTGTGGGAGGAAACCGGATCACCCAGCGAAAACCCACACAGTCACAGGGAGAACTTGCAAACTCCGCACAGGCAGTACCCAGAATTGAACCCAGGTCGCTGGAGCTGTGGTGCTAGCCACTGCGCCACTGTGCTGCCCTAGTTTTTCACCATTTGGAAAGTGCCCTGCTCTGGCAATTCTGGGTCCAAAATGAATGACTTCACATTTGCCTACATTAAAATCCATTTCACCACAGATTTGCCCATCCACTTAATCTATCAACCTCTCCCTGTAATTTTATGCTTCCACTATTTCTACACTATTTACAATGCACCTCTGTCTTTGTTTCATTATCAAATTTGCATGTGTGATTTTTCTATCCCATCATCTCAATACAGTGAATAGTTAAGGCCCCAACACAGATCCTTGCGGGAGCCCACAGGTCACATCCTGCCAATTAGATTACCCGCCCATTATCCTGAATCTCTGTCTCCGCATGCTCAGCCAATTTCCTAACCAGCTCAATAATTCGCCTTCCATTCTGTCAGCTTCAACCTTAGCTAAGAGTCTCTTACGAAGGACTTTATTGAAGGTCTTCTGGAAGTCCATATAAATAACATCCATAGACCCTGTCGATTACTTTACTCACCTCATCAAAAAAAAATCAATCAGCTTTGTCAGGCATGACCTACCCTTTACAAATCCGTGCTGGCTGGCTCTCACTGATCCGTTAAAAACATCTGAGGTGTTCAGTCACCCTATCCTTAAATATAGACTCAAGCAATTTCCCAACAGATTGTTCAGCTAACTGGTCTCTAATTCCTTGGTTTCGACCCCGCTCACCACCTTTAAATAGAAAGTTGACCTGTGTAATTTTCTAATCTAAAGGAATGATTCCTGAATCGAGAGGACGTTGGAAGATGAGAGTTAGGGTGTCTGCAATGATCTCACCTCCTTCAAAACAAAACTGATGAAAAGAAGAGGCAGGCAGGGTAATGTTGGTGATTTACGATCTATTAAAAGATTCGCTCCATTCAGACAGAAACAGTACAGTACAGCGAGTGACCTACCACACGGCGCCGACAGTAAATTTCTCAGACAAAATAAAATGTGATGACAAAAATGAACAAGGTCGAGTAAAAGCGCAAGCGAGCTGAGGTGATTTGCTACGTCCAGGATCGGTAACTGCTGGGGACTTTGGGCAAGGGTGTAAAATGCGAGGTAAGGAGAGAGAGAGAGAGCGAGAGAGAGAGAGAGAGAAGGTGGCATCAGGACATAAGGAGTATACACATGTGTGGGAGAGAAGCAGAGAAGCATAGAGAGAATATGAAGAGGGCAGTTTTTAAAAAAAAACACACATGAGCCACCTTCAGGAGTTTACAGAAAATTAACACAACAAGCAGCAATTTATAGATATATTTTACATTAGAAATAAAAAATACTTACAAACATATAACACTCTGAGCACCTTTTTTTTTAAAAAAGGAGAGTAAAATACAATTTTGGAGCACCATATTTACTAGTAAAGCTTCACAGACTTAATTCATCATTTATTTTTAATATTTGGTTCAATTTCTGGCAGGTTTGCGAATTAAATAAAATCGTCTCTCTCTCTCTGTTGTGGTTTTATATTACAATCTATGGAGAACACTTTTAATTAAAAACAAAACAAAAACACATTTCTCATGTTGCCGTTTTTTCCTTAGAAAAAATAATCCCACCTGAAACCAGGCCACTACCACCAAAGGGAAGCTGGTCTTAAAGGGACAGTACATACAGTGGAGGGAGGTAGAGGGAAGCAGGAGACATTTTAAGATACATTTCTCATACTTTTTTTTTGACACACACGTAACTGTTCTCTCAGGGTCTTCAGGCAGGAGAACACACTCGTCACGGCTGAGCTTTTCCTTTTCCCGAAGTGGTGTCAGTTGCACGACGATTATTGGGAGGAGATGGGGAAGGGTCAGTGGCGGTGATAGTGGCACTAGTCATGGTGGGGTGGGTGGCGTGTGTTTTTTTTTTTCTCTCTCTCTCGTTTAGCCCTGGAAGCAGACGGGTCCCACGTCAAATCCAAACTTCTGATTGGGTTCGGCGAAGTCAGTGAACAGCACATCGACGAAAGGCATCTGCTCCACCTGCGGAGTGTTTATCTCCAGCACCGTTTTGTCGTTCCCCTTCCTCATCTAGGGGCAGCACAGGAAGGAGATGCAGAGTTACTGGGACAGCCTACGAGGCAGCAACACGATCATCCCACATCAACTTCACTGACACGTGCACAGACTTTCTCTCTACAAGCCACCCTCTTTCTCCCCATCCCTCTCTTTCCAGGTTTAATCTCTGGTTTTCCACCTTCTTTATTAACTGGAAACCTGTGTAACTGACTCCAACCACTGCTCAAGAAACCAAATGGGGAACAGCTCAAGCACTTCCAGCTGCATACAGGCCCAATGGCGACTTTATATTACAGCTTGCTGACTTTTGGTCACATCATGATGAGTGAGAAGATGCACTATTGGAATTTGTGATTATCATTGATTTCTCCCACGTTTGATACAGAGTAAAGCTCCCTCTACACTGTCCCATCAAACACTCCCAGGACAGGTACAGCACAGGGTTAGATACAGAGTAAATCTCCCTCTACACTGTCCCATCAAACACTCCCAGGACAGGTACAGCACGGGGTTAGATACAGAGTAAATCTCCCTCTACACTGTCCCCATCAAACTCTCCCAGGACAGGTACAGCACAGGGTTAGATACAGAGTAAATCTCCCTCTACACTGTCCCATCAAACACTCCCAGGACAATTACAGCACGGGGTTAGATACAGAGTAAAGCTCCCTCTACACTGTCCCCATCAAACACTCCCAGGACAGGTACAGCACGGGGTTAGATAAAAAAAAAAAAACGGGGTTAGATACAGAGTAAATCTCCCTCTACACTGTCCCCATCAAACACTCCCAGGACAGGTACAGCACGGGGGTTAGATACAGAGTAAAGCTCCCTCTGCAAAAAAAAAATGGGGGGTTAGATACAGAGTAAATCTCCCTCTACACTGTCCCCATCAAACACTCCCAGGACAGGTACAGCACGGGGGTTAGATACAGAGTAAAGCTCCCTCTGCAAAAAAAAAATGGGGGGTTAGATACAGAGTAAATCTCCCTCTACACTGTCCCCATCAAACACTCCCAGGACAGGTAAATCCCTCTCTTCTGGACTGATAACAGAGAAAAAAAAACAAAACGGGGTTAGATAAAAAAAGAAAAAAAAAAACGGGGTTAGATACAGAGTAAAGCTCCCTCTACACTGTCCCATCAAACACTCCCAGGATAGGTACAGCACGGGGTTAGATAAAAAAAAACAAAAAAACGGGGTTAGATACAGAGTAAATCTCCCTCGACACTGTCCCCATCAAACACTCCCAGGACAGGTACAGCACGGGGTTAGATACAGAGTAAATCACCCTCTACATTGTCCCCATCAAACACTCCCAGGACAGGTACAGCACGGGGTTAGATACAGAGTAAATCACCCTCTACACTGTCCCATCAAACACTCCCAGGATAGGTACAGCACGGGGTTAGATAAAAAAAACCAAAAAAACGGGGTTAGATACAGAGTAAATCTCCCTCGACACTGTCCCCATCAAACACTCCCAGGACAGGTACAGCACGGGGTTAGATACAGAGTAAATCACCCTCTACATTGTCCCCATCAAACACTCCCAGGACAGGTACAGCACGGGGTTAGATACAGAGTAAATCACCCTCTACATTGTCCCCATCAAACACTCCCAGGACAGGTACAGCACGGGGTTAGATACAGAGTAAATCACCCTCTACATTGTCCCCATCAAACACTCCCAGGACAGGTACAGCACGGGGTTAGATACAGAGTAAATCACCCTCTACATTGTCCCCATCAAACACTCCCAGGACAGGTACAGCACGGGGTTAGATACAGAGTAAATCACCCTCTACACTGTCCCATCAAACACTCCCAGGATAGGTACAGCACGGGGTTAGATAAAAAAAACCAAAAAAACGGGGTTAGATACAGAGTAAATCTCCCTCGACACTGTCCCCATCAAACACTCCCAGGACAGGTACAGCACGGGGTTAGATACAGAGTAAATCACCCTCTACATTGTCCCCATCAAACACTCCCAGGACAGGTACAGCACGGGGTTAGATACAGAGTAAATCACCCTCTACATTGTCCCCATCAAACACTCCCAGGACAGGTACAGCACGGGGTTAGATACAGAGTAAAGCTCCCTCTACACTGTCCCCATCAAACACTCCCAGGACAGGTACAGCACGGGGTTAGATACAGAGTAAATCACCCTCTACATTGTCCCCATCAAACACTCCCAGGACAGGTACAGCACGGGGTTAGATACAGAGTAAATCACCCTCTACACTGTCCCCATCAAACACTCCCAGTGTCAGTTTGCTGGCGAATTTGGGACAGTTTTGCTCACACTCAGGACAGAACCTTCCCTGACTCATCTCACATCCATTAAGTATGATTCACAGACAAACGGAGAACATTAGGAGAGCGACAAGCGCTGAGACTGACCGCACAGCCATCCATGATGGCCTTGATGTAGGGGTTGTTATCGAAGGACATTTCCTCGTCGTTGGAGCCCAGGAAGCGCATGGCCTTGTCGTAGTTGTCGGCTGCCAAGTGGTACCATGCGACTGAGCGGTGGCAGTGGTAGGTGAAGTTCTGGCGGGCCGCCACACTCAGCAGTCGCAGGAAGGTCATCTGCACAACGCCAATGGGGTTACTGTCCGAGTCCACATAGGAAAGCTGCAGGAGAGGTGGGAAGACGAAGCTTGCTTTTATATCATGCCTTTCACTGCCTCAGGATGTCAATTGTGCACAGCAAGATCCCTCAAACAGCAGCATGATAAATGACCAGATAATCTACTTCAATGATGCTGATTGTGGAATAAATATTTGCCCAGAATACCAGGCAGAAGTCCCCAGTGTCGAGGGATATTTTACATCCACCTCAGAAGGGGCTTTGATTTAACATCTCATCCGAAAGGCGGCACAACCTTCTAACTCGGAGGCGAGAGAGTGCTGGCACTTATGACAGTACAGCATTCCCCTGCTAATGCACTGGGAGTGTCAGCCTGCATTACAAGTTCAAGTTTCTAGAGTGGGACTTGAACCCCTGACCTTTTGACTCAGGGAGGTCAGCGAGCTATGCACTGGGCCAGGGCTGGCACAAGTGGTGGGTTTCAAGCTCAGACTCTGAGCAGCACGTTTCCCAGTGTCAGAGCACTAAGGTGAGCGGGCAAATCTAATGAGTCGAGGCTTTAACATACAGACATATAAAATGAACGGGCAGGAGAAGAACAGTTGATCCACCCCAGCGTGACCTCCTCATTAAGATGGACGGAGCACGTTTGAAAACATTCTCCCACTTCCGACACAGGCAAACGGAAGCCACAATGGAGAGGGTTAAAGGCCCTGAATTCACTGTGTGATTTTACTGTGTGAAGCTCCTCGGTTGAAAGCAAACCCATTGAAAATGAACAGTCTGGAGCCTCCCACTGGACCAATGGGTGAGAGAAACGCATTCACTGTTCATACACCAAGACACCTGGCAATTGTATACCACCTTCTCACATCCTGAAACACTCTGGGGTTAATGTTCATCTAACTCACCAGGCGGGAATCCCATGGGATTGGGTGGAATGCACACTTCAGCGGAGCATAAATCAGGTGAAATTAGGGGAGGGGGTAAATACAGTGTTGCCCCCCCCCCCGCTTCCCTGCCCACAATGCCTTCAGTTTCCCCATGGTCAAGTTAGGTTAAAATTGCTCCCTTCATGTCTAATCAATGCCTTTGAAGCATAGTTGCTTGTTAAGTAGGCAAACACAGCAGCTATCTTACACACCCTACAATCAGCAATGAGACGATAGTCTGATTTATTTAGGGAAGAATGTTATCCAACAGACTAAACATTCTCTGCTCATTCTTGTCTCACACCAATGGAATCTTTAACAGCGGCCTGAGCAGAGAGAGAAAGACAGGGCCTCGGTTGAATCTCACATCTGAAAGACAGCACCTCAGACACTACAGCACTCCCTCAGTACTGGTTCTAGGAGTGGTGAGACATGATCAGAGGTCGGAATGGTACGGTAGCATAGCGGTTATGTTACTGGACCTGGAAGCCTGGACGAATAATCTAGCAATCTAAGTTTAAATCCCATCACTACAGTGGCTGGGGAATTTAAATTCAATTAAATAAATCTGGAATAAAAATCTGGTTTTGATTGCGGAACTACTGGATTATTGTAAAAACCCATCTGGTTCATTAATATCCTTTAGGGAACAAAATCTGCTGTCCTTACCCAAACTGGCCTACATGTGACTCCAGACCCACAGCAATTTGGTTGACTCTTAACTGCCCTCTGAAATGGCCTAGCAAGCCACTCAGTCTTATTCAAGAAGGCAGCTCACCACCACCTTCTCAAGGGCAATTAGAGATGGGGCAATAAACGCTGGCCTAGCCAGTGATGCCCACATCCCATGAATTAAAACAATGAAGGGAATATGTTTACAATTGAGTGCATCAGTTAGAAAATGAGTGAAACTGAAGTTAGATTTCAACAGGTCTCGGAGAAGTAATGAAACAGATAAAATAGGAAAGTGGGGCAGCAGGACTGAACGTTGATCATTCAGTAAAATAATAACCTTGGGTATTGATTTTATTTGTGTCTTCCCTCCTGGAGATTAACGCTTTCTTGTGTGTGTTTTTTTTTGGTGTGTTCTCAACTACCTCACCCAGATGCCTGTTAGACACAGATACACACAGAGACAGGCCCAGTGATATATAGACACACACACACACACACACACACACCAAGTGCTGTACACATGCATACAAACACATGCGCACACACAGAGATACAAGCACACACACACAGACATAGACCCAGTGATAAACTTACATGCACACACAAACATACATATCCATACATACACATATGTATGTATGTATGTAGCCCGCCACAAACTCAATTCCCTAACCACTGATTTCATCTTCTTTAAGACGTTCCTTCACACTTGCCTCTTCAATCAAGTGTTTGGTCACCAGTCCTAATATGGCTGTGACACTCGGTGTCACATTGTTTCTGGTTATGCTCCTGTGAACAGCCTTGGGAAATTTAGGCCAGTTGTTGAAGACGACCATATGTACATACACATGAATATACATGCACACGCGTGTGGCTGCACATGTGTGCGTGTGTATATATATCTTTGTGTGTTTTGTGTTTATATATATCATTTTAAAATGCTTGTGTCTTGGTGTTTTCTGTGACAGACTGTCTCAGGACACACACTATGTAGACTACCCCCCCACCGCCTCCCTTCCTCGTGCCGCTGCTCGCCATGAGTCAGTGGACGCTGTAAAGTTTACCAGCTGCAGTGTGACAATGTAAACATGACAAAGACAAAGTGTGACACTGACAAAGTGCGTGTGTGCTGGACACAAGCCATTTGCTATCTTACAGATACACATCAGGTGTGACTGACAGCTCAGCACTCTGTCCCACTCTCCCGCCCCTCTTGCCCCACGGAGCTGCCGTTCCTTACCTGTGCCCCCCGTTTGAACTCGCTGAACCAGGCTCCGGGATACTCATTGTTCCAGGACGATATCTTCACCTGAAGATCACAATCACAATGTGACACAGTCTGAACTGTCTTTCAAACACTCCATCACAATCAGAACCAACAGTGTAAGGAGGGGAGTTCCCCACCCGCCGGTCAGAATTCCCCGCCCAATATTCCAAAATCCCAGCCAAAATTACCCACTTCCCCCCCAGTCTGAAGTTACCCACTGCCCCCCCCCAGTCGGAATTACCCACTGCCCCCCCCAGTCTGAATTACCCACTGCCCCCCCAGTCTGAATTACGCACTGCCCCCCCCAGCCTGAATTACCCACTGCCCCCCCCCAGCCTGAATTACCCACTGCCTCCCCAGTCTGAATTACCCACTGCCCCCCCCAGTCTGAATTACCCACTGCCCCCCCCAGTCTGAATTACCCACTGCCCCCCCCAGCCTGAATTACCCACTGCCCCCCCAGCCTGAATTACCCACTGCCTCCCCCAGCCTGAATTACCCACTGCCCGTCCAGCCTGAATTACCCACTGCCCCCCCAGTCTGAACTACTCACTGCCCCCCAGTCTGAATTACCCACTGCCCGTCCAGCCTGAATTACCCACTGCCCCCCCAGTCTGAATTACTCACTACCCCCCCAGCCTGAATTACCCACTGCCTCCCCAGTCTGAATTACCCACTGCCCGTCCAGCCTGAATTACTCACTGCCCCTCCAGCCTGAATTACCCACTGCCTCCCCAGTCTGAATTACCCACTGCCCGTCCAGCCTGAATTACCCACTGTCCCCCCAGCCTGAATTACCCACTGCCCGTCCAGCCTGAATTACCCACTGCCTCCCCCAGCCTGAATTACCCACTGCCCGACCAGCCTGAATTACCCACTGCCCGACCAGTCTGAATTACCCACTGCCCCCCCAGTCTGAATTACTCACTGCCACCCCAGTCTGAATTACCCACTGCCCGTCCAGCCTGAATTACCCACTGCCCCCCAGTCTGAATTACCCACTGCCCCCCCAGTCTGAATTACTCACTGCCTCTCCAGCCTGAATTACCCACTGCCCCCCCAGCCTGAATTACTCACTGCCTCCCCAGTCTGAATTACCCACTGCCTCCCCAGCCTGAATTACCCACTGCCCCCCCAGCCTGAATTACCCACTGCCCCCCCAGCCTGAATTACCCACTGCCCCCCCAGCCTGAATTACCCACTGCCCCCCCAGCCTGAATTATCCACTGCCCTACCAGTCTGAATTACCCACTGCCCTCCCAGTCTGAATTACCCACTGCCCCTCTCGCCTGAACTCCCCACTGCCCCCTGCAGAGAGCGTTCCCCTCAAAACAAGAATTCCCTACTTCCCCATATACTTCCAAGTTTTCCCTACCTCAGCCCAGTATTCCCCATGGGGGGGGTCGGGAGACAGGGTCTGGGTGGCAGAGGTGGAGGGAAACGAGATGGAGCTGGGGGGACGGAGTGAGGTTCAGGCTGCGAGGCAAAGGGAGCAAGGAGGCAATGGGTGTGAGGCGGAGATGGGATCGAGGCGGAGATGGGATCGAGGCGGAGATGGGAGCGAGGCGGAGATGGGAGCGAGGCGGAGATGGGAGCGAGGCGGAGGGAGTGGGTGTGGGTGTATGCGCGCGTGCTCAGGAGAGGGTGTGCGGGAATGGATGAGGTCAGACCTGGGAGCTGCGGAGTTTCCACTCACCCCTTCGGATTTCTTGTCTGGGAAGATGCAGGTCTCTCCACCTGCTGTGAAGTTACAGTAAACCTTGAAGGAATCTGCAGAGCAGCCCTGGTTCGGGTCAATCCAATATTCACCTGATGGGGGAGGGAGAGCATGGGGTCAAAACCACAGTCAAGCAAAGAATGCCGGAACACTAAAATACTCAGCCTAAACCAGCCAGAATTAAAGGTGAGAAGAACCTGCAAGTATACAGAGGTAAAGTACATTAGCGCGAATGGAAAGGCCTGCTAGCCATGTTACGCACAGCAAGATCCCACAAAACAGATAAAGAGTTTAGTGGTCAGTGAATCAGTTTTAGCTGATGTGGGATGAGGGGGGAATGTTGGCCAGGACAGTCTGTGCATCTCCTGCCTTCTTCAAATGGGATCTAACTAAGCAGACAGACAAACTTTAACAAATCGGAGCCGCACAGCAGAAGCCGCCCCCCCCCACCCACCTCAGTTATTGTTTTTTGCTGAAAGCTTTGACTCTTAGTGAAGTGCTTCCCCCCCATCCAGGGAGTGGTAACCCTCCCTGCCATAATCTTTATGGGAGATGCTGGCTGGCCAGCATATCTGGGCTATTCGCCTCTCGAAGGCACCACGACCCAGTCTGATCTTGTCAGTGAGAGATGCTGGGTCGCGGAGATCACTGGGTCACAGGGGATCACGGGGTCGCGGGGTGGCGATCAAGAGTGGAAAGTCAGCTTGAAGTCTCCTGAACACCCCCTCAGTGGAGCTGTGCCAGCTGAGCACAGACACTGGACTGGTTGATGTTTCAGCTGTGAGGGTTGATATTTCATCAAAGTGAGGCACGAAATGCTTCACATTAATCTGTATCGAACTGCGATTCAGCAGGTTGTGAATGTTGGGCTGCGTGCTTACTTCTCAATGTGTCAATGCACACATGTCCGATTGCTCACTGAGTAGGTAACACTCTCATCTCCGAGTCCCAGTCCAGAGGCTTGAGTGCATAAGCTAGGCTGATCATCCGGTGAGGGAGTGCTGCACTGTCAGAGGGTCAGTACTCAGAGAGTGCTGCACTGTGGGAGGGTCAGTACTGAGATAGTGCTGTACTGTGGGAGGGTCAGTACTGAGGGAGTGCTGCACTGTCAGAGGGTCAGTACTGAGGGAGTGCTGCACTGTCAGAGGGTCAGTACTGAGGGAGTGCTGCACTGTCGGAGGGTCAGTACTGAGATAGTGCTGTACTGTGGGAGGGTCAGTACTGAGGGAGTGCTGCACTGTGGGAGGGTCAGTACTGAGATAGTGCTGTACTGTGGGAGGGTCAGTACTGAGGGAGTGCTGCACTGTGGGAGGGTCAGTGCTGAGGGAGTGCTGCACTGTCGGAGGGTCAGTACTGAGATAGTGCTGTACTGTGGGAGGGTCAGTACTGAGGGAGTGCTGCACTGTCGGAGGGTCAGTACTGAGATAGTGCTGTACTGTGGGAGGGTCAGTACTGAGGGAGTGCTGCACTGTGGGAGGGTCAGTACTGAGATAGTGCTGCACTGTGGGAGGGTCAGTACTGAGGGAGTGCTGCACTGTGGGAGGGTCAGTACTGAGATAGTGCTGTACTGTGGGAGGGTCAGTACTGAGGGAGTGCTGCACGGTGGGAGGGTCAGTACTGAGGGAGTGCTGCACTGTCGGAGGGTCAGTACTGAGATAGTGCTGTACTGTGGGAGGGTCAGTACTGAGGGAGTGCTGCACTGTGGGAGGGTCAGTACTGAGATAGTGCTGCACTGTGGGAGGGTCAGTACTGAGGGAGTGCTGCACTGTGGGAGGGTCAGTACTGAGATAGTGCTGTACTGTGGGAGGGTCAGTACTGAGGGAGTGCTGCACTGTCGGAGGGTCAGTACTGAGATAGTGCTGTACTGTGGGAGGGTCAGTACTGAGGGAGTGCTGCACTGTGGGAGGGTCAGTACTGAGATAGTGCTGTACTGTGGGAGGGTCAGTACTGAGGGAGTGCTGCACTGTCGGAGGGTCAGTACTGAGATAGTGCTGTACTGTGGGAGGGTCAGTACTGAGGGAGTGCTGCACTGTCGGAGGGTCAGTACTGAGATAGTGCTGCACTGTGGGAGGGTCAGTACTGAGGGAGTGCTGCACTGTGGGAGGGTCAGTACTGAGGGAGTGCTGCACTGTCGGAGGGTCAGTACTGAGATAGTGCTGTACTGTGGGAGGGTCAGTACTGAAGGAGTTTTTTTAAATTTTCATTCATGGAATGTGGGTGTCTTTGGCCAGGCCAGCATTTGTTGCCCATCCCTAATTTCCCTTGAGAAGGTGGTGGTGAGCTGCCTTCTTGAACCACTGCAGTCCATGTGGGGTAGGTACGCCCATAGAGCTGTTAGGAAGAGAGTTCCAGGATTTTGACCCAGTGACAGTGAAGGAACGGCGATATAGTTCCAAGTCAGGATGGTGTGTGACTTGGAGGGGAACTTGCAGGTGGTGGTGTTCCCATTCATTTGCTGCCCTTATCCTACTAGTTGGTAGAGGTCGCTGGTTTGGAAGGTGCTGTCTAAGGAGCCTTGGTCTGTTGCTGCAGTCCATCTTGTAGATGGTACACACTGCTGCCACTGTGCGTCTGTGGTGGAGGGAGTGAATGTTTGTAGCAGGCTGCTTTGTCCTGGATGGTGTCGAGCTTCTTGAGTGTTGTTGGAGCTGCACCCATCCAGGCAAGTGGACAGTATTCCATCACACTCCTGACTTGTGCCTTGTAGATGGTGGACAGGCTTTGGGGAGTCAGGAGGTGAGTTACTCGCTGCAGAATTCCTAACCTCTGACCTGCTCTTGTAGCCACAGTATTTATCTGGCTACTCCAGTTCAGTTTCTGGTCAATGGTAACCCCCAGGATGTTGATAGTGGGGGATTCAGCGATGGTAATGCCATTGAATGTTCAGGGGAGATGGTTAGATTCTTTCTTGTTGGAGATGGTCATTGCCTGGCACTTGTGTGGCGCGAATGTTATTTGCCACTTATCAGCCCAAGCCTGGATATTGTCCAGGTCTTGCTGTATTTTTACATGGACTGTTCCAGTATCTGAGGAGTTGCGAATGGTGCTGAACATTGTGCAATCATCAGCGAACATCCCCACTTCTGACCTTGTGATGGAGGGAAGGTCATTGATGAAGCAGCTGAAGATGGTTGGACCGAGGACACTACCTTGAGGAACTCCTGCAGTGATGTCCTGGAGCTCAGATGATTGACCTCCAACAACCACAACCTTCCTTTGTGCTAGGTATGACTCCAACCAGCGGAGAGTTTTCCCCGATTGCCATTGACTCGATTTTGCTCGGGCTCCTTGACGCTATACTTGGCCAAATGCTGCCTTGATGTCAAGGGAGTGCTGCACTGTCGGAGGGTCAGTACTGAGGGAGTGCTGCACTGTCAGAGGGTCAGTGCTGAAGGAGTGCTGCATGGTCAGAAGGAGGGGGCCATACTGTTAGTAAGGTTTAATATCCCACAGAGACTGCACAACCAGTGGGTCAGTAAGGGTTAATACCCTATGGAGACTCACCATCCGTGTAGTCTTCATGACAGAGCTGCAGGTCCCTGCAGGTGCGTGCTGGATTTTCCTTTGTTCCGATCGGATGCCTCATCTGTTCAATCTCCACTTTCAGTGAGTTCAGAGATCCGAATATTTCTTCCATGCCATCAGCGTAGTCGAGGATCTCGTCTCCCATCATCCGCTCGTCCGGCACGATCTCGCTTCCATCGATGAACACGGATCGCTTGCTTTTCTTGCGCCTCTGGATGGGCAGTGGTTGAATGACTTCACCTGGAGGACCCTAGAAAGACGAGAAGGCGAAGAGACATCAACATGGGCAGCAGAGACATGTGGAGTTCGGACATGTCCCTCCATATCGCTGAGGAGCGGCCCCACAGCGTCCAAGCACAAATGGAATTGGAGGGTTTATCAGCTCCCCTGCAATCCCAGCAAAGTTCCCCGCTTCAAGGGAGCTTCCTGCCTTTGATACCCAATACTTTAAGCTGTTTCTGTAACACAGAGCTGAAAACATAACTAGCTCCCTCTACACTGTCCCATCCAACACTCCCAGGACAGGTACAGCACGAGTTAGATACAGAGTAAAGCTCCCTCTACACTGTTCCAGTCAAGTTTGTGCAGCTTCTTTTTAACTACATCAGTGTAATATCTCTTCTTACGATCAGGCAGCTTTGTGGCCTCTGAGTGAGACAGCCTGGGGATCATGTCTGGTCTCTGGAAGGAGATTCCCATTGCATCAGTCTGCCCTAGATTAGAATGCTGAATCAAGAGTTGACTGGACCGTGTCTCACCCACTGTACCAACCAGTGCCAGTCTCCCTTCTACCACAGAAAAGTATGTGCAAACTCAAGATTTATGTTCCCTGGAGCCCCAGACGAGGAGCGGATTGATTAATTGGAGGGTACAATGCAGCAAAGACAAGCAGCCAACCTGACAGCCGATGGTTCAAGAGATCAAAGAATGGGTCTCTCTCCAGACTATCTCAGTGCCGCACCTATCTACTACAGCAAAGTGTGCAGAGATCATAAGAACAACTTACAGGAACACCAGGAGGACCGGTAACCCCTCGCATGCCTTTAGGACCAGCAGGACCCTGCAGCAAACAGAGAGAAGATACAGTTAAATACAACAACAACTTGTACTTCTTTAGCACCCATAATATAATAAAACATCCCGAGATGCTTCACAGGAGCAATTATCATACAAACTTTGAGACCAAGCCACATGAAAAGATATTAGGTCAGATGACCAAAAGCTTGGTCAAAGAGGTAGGTTTTAAGGAGTGTCTTAAAGGAGGAAAGAGGTAGAGAGGCGGAGAGAGAAAGAGGTAGAGAGGCAGAGAGAGGTAAAGAAGAGAGAAGTGGAGGGAGAGGGAGCGAGGCGGAGGGAGAGGTAGAGAGAAAGAGAAGAGAGCGGTAGAGAGGAAGAGAAGAGAGTGGTAGAGAGGAGGAGAGAGGCGGAAAGAGTGATAGGGAGGAGGAGAGAGTGGTAGAGAGGAGGAGAGAGTGGTAGGGAGGAGGAGAGAGTGGTGGAGAGGAGGAAAGAGTGATAGGGAGGAGGAGAGAGTGGTAGAGAGGAGGAGAGAGTGGTAGGGAGGAGGAGAGAGTGGTGGAGAGGAGGAAAGAGCGGTAGAGAGGAGGAAAAGGAGGAGGAAAGAGCGGTAGAGAAGAGGAAAGGGAGGAGGAAAGAGCGGTAGAGAGGTGGAGGGACAGCTAGAGAGGAGGAGAGAGAGGTAAAGAGATGGAGAGAGAGGTAGAGAGGCAGAGAAAGCAGTAGAAAGGCAGAGAGAGAGATAGGAGGAGAGGTCGAGAGGCAGACAGAGAGGTTGGAAGAGAGTGAAGTAGGAAGAGAGAGAGAGATAGGGAGGCGGGGAGAGAGGTAGGGAGGCGGAGAGAGAGGTAGGCAGGCGGAGAGAGAGGTAGGGGAGGAGGAGAGAGAGGTAGGGGAGGAGGAGAGAGAGGTAGGGGAGGAGGAGAGAGAGGTAGGGGAGGAGTAGAGAGAGGTAGGGGAGGAGTAGAGAGAGGTAGGGAAGGAGTAGAGAGAGGTAGGGGAGGAGGAGAGAGAGGTAGGGAAGGAGTAGAGAGAGGTAGGGGAGGAGTAGAGAGAGGTAGGGGAGGAGTAGAGAGAGGTAGGGAAGGAGTAGAGAGAGGTAGGGGAGGAGTAGAGAGAGGTAGGGGAGGCAGATAGAGAGGTATAGGATGGGATTTCTGGAGTTTAGGGCCAATGGTGGAGTGAAAGCAATCAGGGATGCTCACGAGCCCTGAATTGAGAAGCTCAGAGTTTGCAGAAAATAAACACACACGAGACTGTTGGGTCCCTCTCCCTTCAATACGCGTCTCCTGGCCATCCAATATTGCTCTTCAGTGATAGGGCTGAAGTGCTGTCTGAGTTGGTCAACGCTTGCACCTGAAATGCCTCTGAGCCCCATTTCAACCAAGGTGTCAAGCCAGCTGACAGAGTTTCACACAAACATGCTGCAAATATCACACATGCCCCTCCAGAAACAAGCAGCACTGGTACACGCCCCCCCCCACCGCCAGTGCCCGGGGGAAATCTCCCCCCAGAGTGATCCTGATGGAAAGCCTGAAGAAACAGCGGGAGATTGGAGGAAACCCCTGCAGGAACCGGATCCCAAGACGGTCAGATATCGTGGGAAACCTCAAGCCACAGTCCTGGCACTGATATTCCTCCGCAGAGGGAGTCGCTTGGCAGCTTGCCCGGAAACCCATCTCAACCCGGGGAGGGCGGGTCCCACCAGTGTCAAGTTACCCTCGCCCAAACTGAGGCCAAGGCTGAGGCGACGGTCAGCATGGCTGCGTGGATACAAAGCGGGACATCACTCTGAGAAGTGGCCGTGTAACTCAGCAGGTCAGGTTCCTGCTCTGCCTGCCCATGACGTGACCATCAGGCGATGAGACACTCATCCTCTCCCTCGCTCCACCCTGCAGGGCTGGCCTCCCCCAGCTGCAAGTTCCCAGTTACTCCAATATAACTCTGGAGCTACACTTTAGCCTTTTGCCAATTATTGTAAATCTGTGCCCTCTCATTCTCGATCCTTTCACGAGTGGGAACAGTTTCTCTCTATCTACTCTGTCCAGACCCCTCATGATTTTCAATACCTCTATCAAATCACCTCTCAGCCTTCTCTTCTCCAAGGTAAACAGTCCTAACTTCTCCAATCTATCTTCATAACTGAAATTCCTCATTCCTGAAACCATTCTCGTGAATCTTTTCTGCACCCTCTCTAACACCTTCACATCCTTCCCAAAGTGTGGTGCCTAGAATTGGACACAATTCTACAGCTGAGACTGAACTAGTCATAGAGTCATAGAGTTTTACAGCACAGAAACAGGCCCTTCTGCCCATCGTGTCCGGGCCGGCCATCAAGCACCTATCTATTCTAATCCCATTATTCCAGCACTTGGCCCATAGCCTTGTATGTTATGGCATTTCAAGTGCTCATCTAAATACTTCTTAACTGTTGGGGTTCCTGCCTCTACCACCCCTTCAGGCAGTGTGTTCCAGATTCCAGCCATTCTCTGGGTGAAAAAATGTTTCTAAACTCCTGCCCCTTACCTTAAAAGACCAGTGTCTTCTACACTGTCTTCTAATGAAGGAACGTGCATTTAATTTGTACCTTTCACAACCTCAGCAGTTTGCAACCAATGGAGAACTCATGAAGTGTAGTCATTGTTGTTAATGTAGGAAATACGACAGCCAATTTGTGCATAGCAAGATCGCACTAGCATCAATGTGATAATGACCCTATCATTTGTTTTAGTGATATCGGTTGAGGGTAACTAGTGGCCCCAGGACACCGGGGAGAATGCCACAACTCTTTTTAGAAATAGTGCTATGGGAGATTTTGCAGACATTCTCATTCATCCATGCTTTTTTTTCCCCCAAAGACTTTCTCCTGTGAGTCTCATATTCCATGGAGGCAAACAACCTTCCGACATTTCGCCCCAGACAAGACATTTGTGCCCTCTACATCTGCGACTGCAATTTTACTTTCAACGAGTGGCTCAGAACATATTTGCAAAGAGGGTTGACTCACCCTAGAACCTTTCGAACCTTTAGGACCAGGGTGACCCTGGAAAACAAGGAGGAAAAGGGAAACACAATGTTAGGAAGAGTGCACTGAACCCTTGCGTATCTTCTTATCAGCAGTCACACACTTTAAAGGGTGCAAGCAGCATTGGCTGAGGGAAGTCCAGTATCAACCAGGGAATCTCCATGACTTCCACATCATAGTGAGACAGCACATGGGGAATGTAGGTACTTGACACAAAATACTCTGGGTTTCTCTTTTATGAGGCACCGCTATTTAGAAACACTGATGCCTCGAAAGTAGAAAGTAGGATTAAAATTTAGAGCAATTGAAAAGGTGAAGTTCACACAAATTCGGCTTCTTGACTTGATCATGTACAAACAGATTCACAGAAAAAGGCAGCATGTTCAAAGTAAACTAGTCACCACAGCAGTGAATCGCAATATTAAAAAAAAACGACCAAAGCCAGTGTTTTACCACTGGCACATATCACTGAAATGAAACATTAGTCCTTTTGAGTGCTGATTATCTACCGAACTTGCACGTTTGTTAATTGCCAATAAGAAACCCCTAGAAAAATCATTTTTGTCAATGTTGTGCTTCTCCAGGTAAAAATATTTACAAAGAGGTAAGGGGAAATCAATGTATGGGCACTTCCTCACGGCCATCTTTCCTGTTCCTGTGGAAATCGGATTACCATCCGGGAGAAAGCAGCCCGCTTGATCAGCACCCCATGCACTACCTTAAACATTCACTCCCTCCACCACCGACGCACAGTGGCAGCAGTGTGTACCATCTACAAGATGCACTGCAGCAATGCACCAAGGCTCCTTAGACAGCACCTTCCAAACCCTCGACCTCTACCAACTAGAAGGACAAGGGCAGCAAATGCATGGGAACACCACCACCTGCAAGTTCCCGTCCAAGTCACACACCATCCTGACTTGGAACTATATCACCGTTCCTTCACTGTCGCTGGGTCAAAATCCTGGAACTCCCTTCCTAACAGCACTGTGGGTGTACCGACCCCACATGGACTGCAGCGGTTCAAGAAGGCAGTTCACCACCACCTTCTCAAGGGAAATTAGGGATGGGCAATAAATGCTGCCTAGCCAGCGATGCCCACATCCCAGGAATGAATTAAAAAAAACAGGGTAAAGGGGATATAGGGGAATGGGGCACAAACAGGAGAATCTCACGCTTATGTCAGGATCTATAAACATGGACCAATTGCTTGGATATATACTGACGTCACCAACTGATGAACCACCAGCCAGAACTCCCATCCCCTCTTAGATATGGTCACTGGGTAAAATTCAGTTGGTGTGTGATTTAAGTTTGAGCATGTTAACCTGCCCAAGAAACTGATTGCATTTGCAATGCGTTGCCAATTGGCACAGTGGGCAGTGCCTCTCTGTGTGTCTCTAACAACAGTGGGATGGAGTCTTGGTCTGAGGCAGACAGCACATCATAGGGAAGCCAAGTACTTTTATAGATAACAGTTAGTCCATGTGATCTTTTGGATGGGTTTTGATCATCTGAAAGGGCCGGAGATAAATCTGCTAGACTATTTTTTTCCCCCCTTATTGGCTCTGGGTTTGCTCTGATTTTTTTGCCTCTTTCAGGAGATTACTTGGCTGTGGGGGTTGTTGCTGGGGGCGTGGAGGGTGCTGGGGTTGAGTGGGGGCTTTAGTGTTTAGTGATGATGCTCCGACCATCCTGAGTTTGGGGTGCGGTTGACAGGTCAGCTGACATTTCCTGCCCACCAATTTCTTGCATCTGTCCTGACTCTGGAATTGTTGCCGGGAGCAGCCTCAGCACCATCAACACCATTGCAATCGACATTTCCCTCTCAAGCAATGAAACTGAACATAGGAAATAGGAGCAGGAGTGGATCATATGGCCAATTGAGCCTGCTCCTCCATTCAACACCATCACTTTCCCGCCCAATCTCCCCTACATCCCTTGATCGCCTCACTGCCCAAAGAACTACTGATCTCAGTCTTGGCAAGTTAATCACTGAAAACACCCAGTCTGGGATAGGGAGCAGAGTGGGGGAGGGGAAGTTGAGTCTCCGAGGAGTGTAAATGTTATTCCAGTGTCACGGACAGACACGTCCTTCCCAATCTCCTTCTTCTCCAATCAAACCTTCCTCTTGCAGCAAAGGGCCCACTCTGCCGGACACCAGGAGTTGGTGTTGTAATAGACCCATTGTGTACTTGAGTCTCCCCAGTCAAGGAGCTAGGCCTGGGGCACACCTTTTGCTCGGGTTAAGTTATTTCCAGGTTTGATGATGCTCTGGAGCTCACTGCTGTTAAATACCACCATCCTTGAGCAGTAACGAAGCTTACCGGTAAACCAGGAGGACCAGAAGGACCCAAGGGACCACTCGCACCTGGAACACCCTAGGGCCAAAGAGAACATGATGTGAAAACTAAACACGGAACTGAGCACCGAGGAAATTCTTTGTACACAGACACACCCCTTTACAGTAACTGAGGCATCCCCAGTGGGGGTGATAGTGTCACGGAAAATATTTCTCGTCTCTCAGTTTCTATTCTCACCCACTCTCCCGTCTTCCTGCATTTGGTGTCCTTCACTGTCTGTCTGTCTCTCTCTTTCCTTCCTAAGCTGTTGCCTCATTGTCATCCCTGAATTGACCTGTCTGAATCTTTCCCAATCTCTCTCACTCTCCGTGTGAACCCGTCGCTCTCCGTGTGAACCCCCCGCTCTCCGTGTGTACCCCTCGCTCTCCGTGTGTACCCCCGCTCTCCGTGTGTACCCCCCGCTCTCCGTATGTACCCCCCGCACTCCGTGTGAACCCCCCGCTATCCGTGTGAACCCCTCGCTATCCGTGTGAACCCCTCGCTATCCGTGTGAACCCCTCGCTATCCGTGTGAACCCCTCGCTCTCCGTGCAAACCCCTTACTCTGCCTCTAACGTACCTTTCCTTTCTTCCAGTGTAGCTTTCCTTTTTGTTCTGCTTTTCCCACATTCTCTGCGCCTTCCTTCCCTTTCCATTTCTCTAAATATCTTCTGCAACCAGCCTGTCTATACAAGTATCAAACTTGTCTAACACCATTTTTCATTGTAACAGCCATCACTATAAAACTCTTAGCACTGCAATAGTTTAATGCTGCAATGAGTACAGTAATAGTATAGCACTTGTATCGCGTAACACTGATCGCATTACACTGTTACAATGTTAGACTGACAGCGCAACACCGTAACTGCACGCCACTGTAACTGTGTGCCATCATAATATTAAGAGTGAGACACTGCAAATAGTCTAACAGGGCAATGTCGAACACCCAGGGGTATCATTCTTGTTCCGTTCTGCTGCATTTTTCAGCGTAATTCGCCCAAAAATCGGCAGAACCGGCACAAGATTGTGGAAGTTTCAGCGCCAATTACGTCCAGCGCCACTTGAGTTTCTGCAATACTTTGGGCTAGTTCTAAAAGAATATGGCGCAGGAATCAGGCCCCGCCCACAAAACTGGCCCTGCCCTCCCCTTGGCCAAATTAATCACCGCAATGAGCTTCTGCTAATGGTGCCCCTTTGTGGGCCTTTGAAGAGACTGCAAAAATTACGCTGGTTCTTCTGGGCACAAGAACACAAGAAGGTACCTTTTAGAAGGTTCTGAATAAATATTTATATATTTTTAATTTATTCAGAAACCAACTACATATCCCAATATATCTAGCAAATGATTCAGTATAATTTGTAAAGTCATTTTGAGTTAAACTTGGTTTACTTGCGGGTGTTGCGTAGTGTTTGATTGATCAGGGTTTGATTGTATCAGTCTGTCCACTTATCTGTGTTCACTGTGTTTGATTGCTTAAGCTTACAGGTGGAGCTGCAGAGTAAACTTGAAACTAAAAAGACACAGCTTGGAACACACACTGGCTGCTATGAGGAGACATGTACTGAGATTTATTTTTATGTATTTATTTTATTTAGAGATACAGCACTGAAACAGGCCCTTCGCCCCACCGAGTCTGTGCTGACCATCAACCACCCATTTATACCACTCCTACACTAATCCCATATTCCCACCACAACCTCACCTTCCCTCAATTCCCCTACCACCTACCTATACTAGGGGCAATTTATAATGGCCAATTTACCTATCAACCTGCAAGTCTTTGGCTGTGGGAGGAAACCGGAGCACCCGGCAAAAACCCACACCGTCACAGGGAGAACTTGCAAACTCCGCACAGGCAGTACCCAGAATTGAACCTGGGTCGCTGGAGCTGTGAGGCTGCGGTGCTAACCACTGCGCCACTGTTGTGCAAGTACTAGTATAGGTCAAACTGCTGTAAATACACCAATATGTGATTTAATACAAGTGCGATATCTGCTTTGCTCTGAGATCAATCAGTTATACAAATTAAATCCAGCAACCCAGTGTAAACATAATATGGTGGACTAGCGCTCTGATTAAAAATGCTTATTCTTGTTATAAGCCAATCCAACTGCACCGGGTTATCGCTCTGTGTTAAACACCGATACTCAAACACTGTGGTATTGTATTAAACACTGATACTCAAACACTGCGGTACTGTGTTAAACACCAATACTCAAACACTATGGTACTGTGTATAACACTGATACTCAAACACTGTGGTACTGTGTTAAACACTGATACTCAAACACTGTGGTACTGTGTTAAACACTGATACTCAAACTCTGTGGTACTGTGTTAAACACCAATACTCAAACACTGTGGTACTGTGTTGAACACCAATACTCAAACACTGTGGTACTGTGTTAAACACCGATACTCAAACACTGTGGTATTGTATTAAACACTGATACTCAAACACTGCGATACTGTGTTAAACACCAATACTCAAACACTGTGGTACTGTGTTAAACACCAATACTCAAACTCGGTGGTACTGTGTTAAACACCGATACTCAAACACTGTGGCACTGTGTTAAACACTGATACTCAAACACTGTGGTACTGTGTTAAACACCAATACTCAAACACTGTGGTACTGTGTTAAACACCAATACTCAAACACTGTGTTAAACACTGATACTCAAACACTGTGGCACTGTGTTAAACACTGATACTCAAACACTGTGGTACTGTGTTAAACACCAATACTCAAACACTGTGGTACTGTGTTAAACACCAATACTCAAACACTGTGTTAAACACTGATACTCAAACACTGTGGCACTGTGTTAAACACTGATACTCAAACACTGTGGTACTGTGTTGAACAGCAATACTCAAACACTGCAGGAAGCTGGTACTCTCTTTTAAATCGTGAAGAATGTGACCAATTACATTGTCGCCTTTAAGTCCTTCTGTTCCATGTGGACCAGGAAGCCCTCGATCTCCCTTCTCGCCTTGCTCTCCAGGAGGTCCAATTAATCCAATGAGGCCAGGGTGACCCTGAAACAGATTACAGAGGAGTGAATATCTGAAAATTAAAGAGGATAAAGAGAGATTCACGGCAGCAACAATACAGAACCACAGAAAGACAAAAATAATGCTAACCCGAAGTGATATGCATAGGCCCAACAGAGGGCCAGCACAGGGACTGAAACATAGATACAGGGCCCACACAGAGACTGAGACCCAGATACAGGGCCCGCACAGAGACTGAGACCCAGATACAGGGCACACACAGTGACTCAGACCCAGATACAGGGCCCGCACAGAGACTGAGACCCAGATACAGGGCCCGCACAGAGACTGAGACCCAGATACAGGGCACACACAGTGACTCAGACTCAGATACAGGGCCCGCACAGAGACTGAGACCCAGATACAGGGCACACACAGAGACTGAGACCCAGATACAGGGCACACACAGTGACTCAGACCCAGATACAGGGCCCGCACAGAGACTGAGACCCAGATACAGGGCCCGCACAGAGACGGAGACCCAGATAAAGGGCCCACACAGAGACTGAGACCCAGAGACAGGGCCCGCACAGAGACTGAGACCTAGATACAGGGCACACACCGTGACTCAGACCCAGATACAGGGCCCGCACAGAGACGGAGACCCAGATAAAGGGCCCACACAGTGACTCAGACCCAGATACAAGGCCCGCACAGAGACTGAGACCCAGATACAGGGCCCACAACAGTGACTCAGCCCCAGATACAGGGCCCGCACAGAGACTGAGACCCAGATACAGGGCCCACACAGAGACTGAGACCCAGATACAGGGCCCGCACAGAGACTGAGACACAGATACAGGGCCCGCACAGAGACTGAGACCCAGATACAAGGCCAGCACAGGGACTGAGAGCCAGATACAGGGCCCACACAGAGACTGAGACCCAGATACAGGGCCCGCACAGAGACTGAGACACAGATACAGGGCCCACACAGAGACTGAGACCCAGATACAGGGCCTGCACAGAGACTGAGACACAGATACAGGGCCCGCACAGAGACTGAGACACAGATACAGGGCCCACACAGAGACTGAGACCCAGATACAGGGCCCGCACAGAGACTGAGACACAGATACAGGGCCCACACAGAGGCTAAGACCCAGATACAGGGCCCGCACAGAGACTGAGACCCAGATACAGGGCGCACACAGTGACTCAGACCCAGATACAGGGCCAGCACAGGGACTGAGCCAGATACAGGGCCCAGACAGGGAGGGAAGCCCAGATACAGGGCCCACACAGTGACTCAGACCCAGATACAGGGCCCACACAGAGACTGAGACCCAGATACAGGGCCCACACAGTGACTGAGACCCAGATACAGGGCCCCACACAGGGAGGGAGGCCCAGATACAGGGCCCACACAGAGACTGAGGCCCAGATACAGGGCTCACACAGGGAGGGAGGCCCAGATACAGGGCTCACACAGAGAGGGAGGCCCAGATACAGGGCCCACACAGAGGTGGGGGGGAGGCCCAGATACAGGGCCTACACAGTGGTGGGGGGAGGCCCAGATACAGGGCCAACACAGGGCTGGCGGCCCAGATACAGGTCCCACACAGTGGTGAGGGGATGCCCAGATACAGGGCCCACACAGGGAGGGAGACCCAGAAACAGGGTCCACACAGGGAAGGAGGCCCAGATACAGGGCCCACACAGGGAAAGAGTCCCAGATACAGGGCCCACACAGGGAGAGAGGTCCAGATACAGGGCCCACACAAGAAAGGAGGCCTAAATGTTACTCAGTGGTAATTTAGGCTTGGACTTTATCCTGAAGATAAGTTCTGTGCAGTGGGCCTGTCATGACGCCTTTCGGAATGGAAGCCTGCTCCACAGGGACAAAGCAGGTATCAAGATAGTGAGAGAGATCACAGAGAGTGGTCTGGATTGCGTGGCAGGAAAGGGATGTGGTTGGGGGGGGGAGGGGGGTCTGGATCATAAGGATGGGTTTACTGGGTAGTTCGTTGGACCTGGAGGTGACACTCCTGCTCCGCTCGGCCCACAAGCAGTGCTGTAAAGGCACTTACCTCATGGATTCAGCCACTGTTAGTGCCTTTAAGCTGCTGAGTATCCCGAGGCCTGGGAAACTCGCCCGCCTTGGGTTAAAGACGGACTAACTGTTAAAATGAAGGCGCACAGCCTCATTATAACATTTCAATGACTAACCCTCGTCTCGCGAGTGGATTGGTCGCCCCTCATCCCTCCTCTGTTAAAACCAGGAGCGGATGGGTTCGATTCCTGTCTCAGATTTCTGGCATTTTAACCTCTGACCTGACCCTAATCCACCCTTTTTTTCCCTGGGATGTGGGTGCTGCTGGCAAGGCCAGCATTTGTCGCCCATCTCTAATTGCCCTTGACAACTGGGTGGCTTGCTAGGCCATTTCAGTGGGCAGTTAAGAGTCAACCACATTGCTGTGGGTCTGGAGTCACATGTAAGCCAGACTGGGTCAGGATGGCAGGTTTCCTTCCCTAAAGGGCATTAGTGAACCAGATGGGTTTTTACAACAATCAATGATAGTTTCATGGCACCATGACTGCCAGATTTTTATTAATTAATGGAACTTAAATTCTACCAGCTGCCATAGTGCGATTTGAACCCGTGACCCCAGGACATTAGCCTGGGTCCTGGATTACTAGTCTAATGACATTACCACCACGCCCGTCTCCTGCTTAATGCTCCTGTGAAGGATCTTGGGTTGTTTCATGATGCTGTGTAAATGGAAATTATCGTTGATCACATGCGGAATTTGTCACATCAGTATGACAGGGCGATCTGCACACATCCAGTCGGATCAGAGGCAGGAGAATTGCATGGTTCTGAACTTTCAGCCTGGCCCTCACGGGGGAATCATACTAACTCCTCCAGCTCGTCCCATAGACACAGAGACATTTAGAGCTCATAGGAGGCCATTTGACCCACCGTGTCTGCGTCAGTAACAATGGCCATCCAATCAGATGGCTTTCTGCTGCTGGTACCTCCAGATCCATGACCAATCCTCAGACAGCAGGGATCCTAACAGCCACAGTGGAAGGTCCATGGTTCTAGGCTCCAGTGTTAACACAAAGAGGATGGCGATGCCCCACCAACAGCCCTGCCGACAAACAGAATCCATTGGGAACGTAGCAGATATGACTGGGAAGTCTTACCTTCTCTCCCTTAGCACCGCCGTCTCCCTTCAAGCCAGGTAAACCAGGGGGGCCCTAAAGGCAAGTGAAGTCAAAGAGGAGTAGGGTTAACATCACGAGGCAACAGTATGGGACACGTCACAATGAGATAATCCAGATCCGCCGAGATACAGGAAACTATCCCAGAGAGACTGAAATACCAGAAACCATCCCAGACAGACCGAGATACCGGAAACTATCCCAGACAGACCGAGATACCGGAAACCATCCCAGACAGACCAAGATACCGGAAACCATCCCAGAGAGACCGAGATACCGGAAACCATCCCAGACAGATCGAGATAACGGAAACGATCCCAGACAGATCGAGATACCGGAAACCATCCCAGACAGACCGAGATACCGGAAACCATCCCAGACAGACCGAGATACCGGAAACTATCCCAGACGGACCGAGACACCGGAAACCATCCCAGACAGGCCGAGATTCTGGAAACCATCCCAGACAGACCAAGAGTCTGGAAACTATCCCAGGCAGACCGAGATAACGGAAACTATTCCAGACAGACCGAGATTCTGGAAACTATTCCAGACAGACTGAGATATCGGAAACAGTTCCAGACAGACCGAGATATCGGAAACTATCCCAGACGGACCGAGACACCGGAAACCATCCCAGACAGGCCGAGATTCTGGAAACCATCCCAGACAGACCGTGATACCGGAAAGCATCCCAGACAGACCGAGATACTGGAAAGCATCCCAGACAGACCGTGATACCGGAAAGCATCCCAGAAAGACAGAGATACCGGAAACCATCCCAGACAGACCGAGATACTGGAAACCATCCCAGACAGACCGAGATACTGGAAACTATCCCAGACAGACCATGATACCGGAAAGCATCCCAGAAAGACAGAGATACTGGAAACCACCCCAGACAGACCGAGATACCGGAAAGCATCCCAGACAGACCGTGATACCGGAAAGCATCCCAGACAGACAGAGATACTGGAAACCATCCCAGACAGACAGAGATACTGGAAACAATCCCAGACAGACCGAGATACCGGAAAGCATCCCAGACAGACCGAGATACTGGAAACCATCCCAGACAGACCGAGATACTGGAAACCATCCCAGACAAACCGAGATACCGGAAACCATCCCAGACAGACCGTGATATCGGAAACCATTCCAGAAATCCCGAGATACCGGAAAACCATCATAAAAAGACAGAGATATCGGAAACCATCCCAGAAAGACCGAGATACCAGAAACCATCCCAGACAGATCGAGATATCGGAAACCATCCCAGACAGATCGAGATACCGGAAACAACCCCAGACAGACCGAGATACCAGAAACCATCCCAGAGAGACCAAGATACCGGAAACCATCCCAGAGAGACTGAAATACCAGAAACCATCCCAGACAGATCGAGATACCGGAAACCATACCAGACAGATCGAGATAACGGAAACCATCCCAGACAGATCGAGATACCGGAAACCATCCCAGACAGACCGAGATTCTGGAAACCATCCCGGAAAGACACAGATTCTGGAAACAATCCCAGAGAGACCGAGATACCGGAAACCATTCCATACAGACCGACATTCTGGAAACTATTCCAGACAGACTGATAGACCGGAAACCATTCCAGACAGACCGAGATACCGGAAACCATCCCAGAGAGACCGAGATACCGGAAGCCATCCCAGAAAGACCGAGATACCGGAAGCCATCCCAGAAAGACTGAGATACCGGAAGCCATCCCAGAAAGACCGAGATACCGGAAGCCATCCCAGACAGATCGAAATACCGGAAACCAACCCAGAGAGACCGAGATACCGGAAACCATCCCAGAGAGACCGAGATACCGGAAACCATCCCAGAAAGACCGAGTTACCGGAAACCATCCCAGGCAGATCGAAATACCGGAAACCAACCCAGAGAGACCAAGATACCGGAAACCATCCCAGAGAGACCGAGATACCGGAAACCATCCCAGACAGACAGAGATACCGGAAACCATCCCAGAGAGACCGAGATACCGGAAACCATCCCAGACAGACAGAGATACCGGAAACCATCCCAGAGAGACCGAGATACCGGAAACCGACCCAGACAGACCGAGATAACGGAAACCATCCCAGAGAGACCGAGATACCGGAAACCAACCCAGACAGACCGCGATACCAGAAACCATCCCAGACAGAGCGAGATACCGGAAACCATCCCAGACAGACCGAGATACCAGAAACCATCCCAGACAGACCGAGATATTGGCAAACTGCCCAGACGGACTGAGATACCGGAAGCCGTCCCAGAGAGACCGAGATACTGGGAAACAGCCCAAATAGATCAAGGTATCAGGAAATTGCCCAGAGACACCGAGATACCGGGGAATTTACTGAGCTTGGTGCTATCGGGGGGTGGGGGGGGGGGGGGTAGCTGAGCTTGGTGTTATCGAGGGGGGGTCACTGAGCTCGGTGCTATGGGGGGGGGTCACTGAGCTCGGTGCTATCGGGGGGGGTCACTGAGCTCGGTGCTATGGGAGGGGGGTCACTGAGCTCGGTGCTATCGGGGGGGGGGTCACTGAGCTCGGTGCTATGGGGGGGGTCACTGAGCTCGGTGCTGTCGGGGGGGGGAATTCACTGAGCTCGGTGCTATCGGGGGGGGGAGATATTCACTGAGCTCGGTGTTATCGGGGGGGGGGGTCACTGAGCTCGGTGCTATCGGGGGTGGCGAAATTCACTGAGCTCGGTGCTATCGAGGGAGGGAGATATTCACTGAGCTCGGTGTTATCGGGGGGGGGGGGTCACTGAGCTCGGTGCTATCGGGGGTGGCGAAATTCACTGAGCTCGGTGATATCGGGGGGGGGGTCACTGAGCTCGGTGCTATTGGGGGTGGCGAGATTCACTGAGCTCGGTGCTATCGGGGGGGGGGGATATTCACTGAGCTCGGTGATATCGGGGGGGCGATATTCACTGATCTCGGTGATATCGGCGGGGGGGTCACTGAGCTCGGTGCTATCGGTGGGGGGGTGGTCACTGAGCTCGGTGCTATCGGGGGGGGGTCACTGAGCTCGGTGCTGTCGGGGGGGGGGTCATTGAGCTCGGTGTTATCGCGTGGGGGGCGAAATTCACTGAGCTCGGTGCTATCGGGGGGGGGGTCACTGAGCTCGGTGCTATCGGGGGGGGGTCACTGAGCTCGGTGCTATCGGGGGGGGGGGGTGACTGAGCTCTGTGCTGTCGGGGGGGGGTCACTGAGCTCGGTGCTATCGCGTGGGGGGCGAAATTCACTGAGCTCGGTGCTATCGGGGGGGAGGGGGTCACTGAGCTCGGTGCTATCCGGGGGGGGGAATTCACTGAGCTCGGTGCAATCGGCGGGGGGGGAATTCACTGAGCTCGGTGCTATCGGGGGGGGGGGGTCACTGAGCTCGGTGCTATCGGGGGGGGGGTCACTGAGCTCGGTGCTATCGGGGGGGGAATTCACTGAGCTCGGTGCTATGGGGGGGGAATTCACTGAGCTCGGTGCTATCGGGGGGGGGGGGCACTGAGCTCGGTGCTATCGGGGGGGATCACTGAGCTCGGTGCTATCGGGGGGGGGGGAATTCACTGAGCTTGGTGCTATCGGGGGGGAATTCACTGAGCTCGGTGCTATGGGGGGGGTCACTGAGCTCGGTGCTATTGGGGGGGGTCACTGAGCTCGGTGCTATCGGGGGGGGTCACTGAGCTCGGTGCTATCGGGGGGGGGGGTCACTGAGCTCGGTGCTATCGGGGGGGGGAATTCACTGAGCTCGGTGCTATCGGGGGGAGCGAATTCACTGAGCTCGGTGCTATTGGGGGGGGGGAATTCACTGAGCTCGGTGCTATCGGGGGGGGGTCACTGAGCTCGGTGCTATCGGGGGGGGAATTCACTGAGCTCGGTGCTATGGGGGGGTCACTGAGCTCGGTGCTATCGGGGGGGGGTCACTGAGCTCGGTGCTATCGGGGGGGGTATTCACTGAGCTCGGTGCTATCGGGGGGGGCGAATTCACTGAGCTCGGTGCTATCGGGGGGGGCGAATTCACTGAGCTCGGTGCTATCGGGAGGGGGGAATTCACTGAGCTCGGTGCTATCGGTGGGGGGAATTCACTGAGCTCGGTGCTATCGGGAGGGGGGAATTCACTGAGCTCGGTGCTATCGGGGGGGGGTCGCTGAGCTCGGTGCTATCGCAGGGGGTCACTGAGCCCGGTGCTATCGGGGGGGGTCGCTGAGCTCGGTGCTATCGGGGGGGGTCGCTGAGCTCGGTGCTATCGGGGGGGGTCGCTGAGCTCGGTGCTATCGCAGGGGGTCACTGAGCTCGGTGCTGGTATTAATCCTCTCTCTGTAATCGGGACAGGTTGGGATGTTCGACTAGCCGATGGGGTAATAGTGAAAGTCTGCGTTCTTTACTTACCATTGGACCGGGAGGACCCGTCTGTCCAGGAATCCCAGGAATTCCTTGTTCACCCTATCAAAAAGAGGAAGATATCAGGTACAATAGGAGGTAGCAAAGCAAGATAGCAAGATGGAGAGAGCAAAGGACAGAGAGAGGCAGAGAGGGTTGGAGGGAGTAGAGGGAGTGGAGGGACAGATGGGCGGAGAGGGCCGGAGAGAGGCAGGGGGACGGAGAGAGAGAGGAGAATGGAGAGAAGCAGGACGGAGAGAGAGTAGGACGAAGAGAGGCAGGAGGACGGAGAGGGGCAAGAGGATGGAGTGAGAGGAGGACAGAGAGGGGCAGGAGAATGGAGAGAGAGGAGGATGGGGAGGGGCAGGAGGACGGGGAGGGGCATGGGGATGGAGAGAGAGGAGGACAGAGAGGGGCAGGAGGACAACGAGGGGCAGGAGGACGGAGAGAAGCAGGAGGACGGAGGCAGGGGGATGGAGAGAGAGATGAGGACGAAGAGAGGCAGGGGGCCGGTGAGAAAGACGAGGACACGAGGGGCAGTGGGACGGAGAGAGGTACGGGGACGGAGAGAGGCAGGGGGACGGAGAGGGCCAGGGGGACGGAGAGAGAGAGGGATGGACAGAGGCAGGGGGACGGAGAGAGAGATGAGGAAGGAGAGAGGCGGGGGATGGAGAGAGAGATGAGGAAGGAGAGAGGCAGGGGGATGGAGAAAGAGACGAGGACGGAGAGAGGCGGGGGATGGTGAGAGAGATGAGGACGGAGAGAGGCGGGGGATGGTGAGAGAGACGAGGACGGAGAGAGGCGGGGGATGGTGAGAGAGACGAGGACGAAGAGAGGCGGGGGATGGTGAGAGAGGCAAGGATACGAGGGGAAGTAGGACGGAGAGAGGCACGGGGACGGAGAGGGGCAGGTGGACGGAGAGAGACAGGGGGACGGAGAGGGACAGAGGGACGGAGAGGGACAGGGGGACGGAGAGGGACAGGGGGACGGAGAGAGGCAGGGGGACTGGAGAGAGACAGGGGGATGGAGAGGGGCAGGGGTAGGGAGAGGGGCAGAGGGACGGAGAGAGGCAGAGGGACAGAGAGATAGAGGGACGGACAGAGGCGGGGGGCTCCCACACATAAGGCCATCCCCACACCTCGCGTACTCCCATACACATCTCACAGACTCTGAATGAGAGGCCGTGAGTGGTAGAAAGGCAGGAACGAAAGCCAGGACGAGGGCCTGGTGACACCTTTCCCACCTCATGCTGCCGGACAAGATTCACAGCTGTTCTGCCCCCTTCGACATTATGGAGGCTCCTTTACCTGTCTCTGACACTCGGGCAGCTTCTCCCACAGTGTGCACACAAACATCTTGCCCCGCACACAGGACATACTCCTGTCCTGTCCAGCGCTGCTCATTCCCATCCCACAGTGTGGGTCTTCACCGTGTTGGTGAGCTGCTGTACACATCTCCTGTACTGGTTTGGTCACGGTGTGGCCTGGTCCAATCTGCACCTTCTCCTTTGTTATCTCTTGCCCCACCCCCACCTCACTTGCTTATAATCTGTGACTTTTCTAATATTTGTCAGTTCCGAAGAAGGGTCACTGACCCGAAACGTTAACTCTGCTTCTCTTTCCACAGATGCTGCCAGACCTGCTGAGTGATTCCAGCATTTCCTGTTTTTGTTTCCTGTACTGGTGGGTTTGTACGCGTTCCCACCTCACGGAGCCGTACAGGCTCCTGCCTCACCTTCTACAACAGAGTACTGACCCCTGTCTAAAGCATTAACCGGCCAAGAACTAGATTTACCAGAATGGTACCGGGGATGAAGGAGTTCAGTTATGCGGAGAGACTGGTGAAGCTGGGATTGTTCTCCTTCGAGCGGAGAAGGTTAAGAGGACATTTAATGGAGGTGTAGATCATAGAGTAATGGAGCCATTGACATCACATTGAGTCCTTGTTGGTTCTTCATGGAGCAAGCCAGTCAGTCCCACTCCCCTGCTCCATCCCTGTAGCCCTGCAGGTTTATTTCCCTCAAGTGTCCATCCAATTTCCGTTTGAAATTATTGATCATCTCCGCTTCCACCACCCTGGTGGGCAGCGAGTTTCAGTTCTTCCTCATATTCCCCCTGCATCTCTTGCCCAAAACCTTCAATCTGTGTCCCCTAGTCCTTGTACCATTTGTTAGTGGGAACAGTTTTTCCTTGTCTAACTTATCTAAGCCTGTCATAATCTTGCACACTTCTATTAAATCTCCCTTCAATCTCCTTTGTTCTCAGGAGAACAAACCCAGCTTTTCCAACCGAACCTTGTAACTAAAATCCTCTATCCCTGGAACCATTCTGGTAAATCTCCTCTGCATCCTCTCAATGACCCTCCTATCCTTCCTAAAGTGTGGTGACCAGAACTGGATGCAATACTCCAGTCGGGGCCTAATCAGATCTCTATAAAGGTTCAGCAGAACTTCCCTGCTTTTGTATTCAATACTTCTATTTATGAAGCCCAAGATCCCACATGCTTTACTAACCACTCTCTCTCAGTATGTCCTACCACCTTCAAAGATCGATGCACATGCACCCCCAGGTCCCTCTGTTCCTGCACACTCTAGAACTGTGCCATTAACTATATATTGCCTCTCCCTATTCCTTCTGCCAAAATGCATCACCTCACATTTGTCAGGATTAAATTCCATCTGCCACCAGTCTGCCCATTCTGCTAGCCTGTCTATGTCCTGTTGCAGGCAATTCGTATCATAGAACATAGAACAGTACAGCACAGTACAGGCCCTTCGGCCCACGATGTTGTGCTGAACCTTTAACCTACTCTAAGATCAAACTAACTACCGACCCTTCATTCTACTATCATCCATGTACCGATCCAAGAGTCGCGTAAATGCCCCTAATGTATCTGCTTCTACTACCACCGCTGGCAGTGCATTCCACGCACCCACCACTCTCTGTGTAAAGAACCTACCTCTGACATCTCCCCGAAACCTTCCTCCAATCACCTTAAAATTATGCCCCCTGGTGATAGCCCTTTCCACCCTGGGAAAAAGTCTCTGGCTATCCACTCTATCTATACCTCTCATCATCTTGTACACCTCTATCAAGTCACCTCTCATCCTTCTTCGCTCCAATGAGAAAAGCCCTAGCTCCCTCAATCTCTCTTCGTAGGACATGCCCTCCAGTCCAGGCAGCATCCTGGTAAATCTCCTCTGCACCCTCTCTAAAGCTTCCACAATATTCCAAGTGTGGTCGAGCCAGAGTCTTATAGAGCTGCAGCATAACCTCGCGGCTCTTAAACTCAATCCCCCTGTTAATGAAAGCCAACACACCATACGCCTTCTTAACAACCCTATCAACTTGGGTGGCAACTTTGAGCGATCTATGGACACGGACCCCAAGATCCCTCTGTTCCTCCACACTACCAAGAATCCTGTCTTTAAGCCTGTATTCCGCATTCAAATTCGACCTTCTAAAATGAATCACTTCACACTTTTCCAGGTTGAACTCTATCTGCAACTTCTCAGCCCAGCTCTGCATCCTGTCAATGTCCCGTTGCAAGCTACAACAGCCTTCCACACTATCCACAACTCCAGCAACCTTCGTGTCATCGGCAAACTTGCTAACCCAGCCTTCCACTTCCTCATCCAAGTCATTTATAAAAATCACAAAGAGCAGAGGTCCCAGAACAGATCCCTGTGGAACACCACTGGTCACCGAGCTCCATGCTGAATACTTTCCATCTACTACCACCCTCTGACTTCTATGGGCCAGCCAATTTTGTATCCAGGCAGCCAACTTTCCCTGAATCCCATGCCTCCTTACTTTCTGAATGAGCCTACCATGCGGAACCTTATCAAACGCCTTGCTTAAATCCATATACACCACATCCACTGCTCTTCCTTCATCAATGTGTTTTGTCACATCTTCAAAGAATTCAGTAAGGCTTGTGAGGCATGACCTGCCCCTCACAAAGCCATGCTGACTGTTTCTAATCAAACCATGCTTTTCCAAATAATCATAAATCCTGTCTCTCAGAATCCTCTCCAATAATTTGCCCACGACCGACGTAAGACTGACTGGTCTATAATTCCCAGGGTTATCCCTATTCCCTTTCTTGAACAAAGGAACAACATTGGCCACCCTCCAATCATCCGGTACTACTCCAGTGGACAGTGAAGACACAAAGATCATCGCCAAAGGCGCAGCAATCTCTTCCCTCGCTTCCCGTAATATCCTTGGGTATATCCCGTCTGGCCCCGGGGACTTATCTGTCCTCATATCATTCAAAATTTCCAGCACATCCTCCCTCTTAACCTCAACCTGTTCGAGCATATCAGCCTGTTCCACGCTGTCCTCACAAACGACCAGGTCCATCTCACTAGTGAATACTGAAGCAAAGTATTCATTTAGGACCTCCCCTACCTCCTCCGACTCCAGGCACAAGTTCCCTCCACTATCCCTGATCGGCCCTACCCTCACTCTGGCCATCCTCTTGTTCCTCACATAAGTGTCGAACGCCTTGGGATTTTCCTTAATCCTACCCGCCAAGACTTTTTCATGTCCCCTTCTAGCTCTCCTAAGTCCATTCTTCAGTTCCTTCCTGGCTACCTTGTAACCCTCTAGAGCCCTGTCTGATCCTTGCTTCCTCAACCTTAAGTAAGCTTCCTTCTTCCTCTTGACTAGCTGTTCCACATCTCTTGTCATCCAAGGTTCCTTCACCCTACCATCCCTTCCCTGCCTCATCGGGACAAACCTATCCAGCAGTCGCAGCAAGTGCTCCCTAAACAACCTCCACATTTCTGTCATGCATTTCCCTGAGAACATCTGTTCCCAATTTATGCTCCCCAGTTCCTGCCTAATAGCATTGTAATTCCCCCTCCCCCAATTAAATATTTTCCCATCCCGTCTGCTCCTGTCCCTCTCCATGACTATAGTAAAGGTCAGGGAGTTGTGATCACCATCACCGAAATGTTCTCCCACCGAGAGATCTGCCACCTGGCCTGGTTCGTTGCCAAGCACCAAGTCCAACATAGCCTCCCCTCTAGTCGGCCTATCTACATATTGAGTCAGGAAACCTTCCTGGACACACCTGACAAAAACTGCTCCATCCAAACGATTTGCACTAAGGAGGTTCCAATCAATATTAGGGAAGTTGAAGTCACCCATGACAACAACCCTGATTGCCACATCTCCAGGTTTGATGTCATCGGCAAATCTTGAAATTCTACTCTGGAGAAATAGTTTTCATTGGTTGGAAGGTCAGTAACTGGAGGACACAGATTTTAGATAGTTAGCTGAAGGGGGAGATGAGGAGTTTTTGTTTTAATTCAGCGAGTTGTCATACTTAGCACAGCACTGCCTGAAACAACGGAACTGGATAAATACTTGAAGTGGAAAAATTTGTGGGGACAAGCGGAGGAGTGGTACTAAACGGATAGGTCTTTCCACGAGCCAGCACAGGCATGAAGGGCCAAATGGCCTCCTTCAGAGCTGTCTGATTCACCAATCCTCATGAGCTGAACCGCTGCACTGGAATAATTGCTAATGAGATGAAAAATAACCTGGGGTCCTTGAGCTATGAAAGGGACAAGACTCTTCATCTCTCTTACTCTCATCCTGGCACAAAACCCAAATGGTTCCTCACGGTTCCAATGGTAAAATCGTCCAAGTCATTTATGACCCAGAGGACACCTTTGAAGAGGCCTGGGTAGCTTCCCATTAAAACTGTACAGGCATGACGACCTGTGTCTACAATCTCCCGCTCTGCCAACAAAACAACCGGACTCACCACAGCACCTGGAATACCACGGAGACCCTCGGTACCCCGTTTCCCCGGGGTACCCTGCGGGCCGATGGGACCAGTCTTCCCAGGAGGCCCATTTGCTCCGGGTCCACCCTGAAATAAAAGTGAATGAGCCATTAGCACACGGAATCTTGGCAGTTATCGGGTCCCACTGCCACTGGGCCCTCCCTGGGACGTCACCTACTGGATTGGACAGAAAATCTCTTCCTCGCTCCTTTCCCCTTCCCCTCCCCACCAGCCCCAACCGGTGTTTGCCCCTCCTCCGCTTCGAGAGCCAGTGACCCCTGTGCGGGCTTCAGGACTAGGGGTTCCAGGAGCCTCTGGCAATCTTCACTTGCCACCCCCTCCCCCACCGACTCTGAGCGTCACAACAAACCCTAAAGGAGCTGCGAGAGGGCCGTCTCACCGACTTGTTGTCCCCTGCCATCATACATCGCCACCTCCAGGCTTCAACCTCGCTGATCTATCTGACTTACTGCTGGATTCCCCCGTGGCATTGCTCCGGATAGAGTGATCGTTTTATATCAGGACTTTTATAGTGCACTCTGCAGCATTCCGCTGCTGAAATGGGGCCTGTTTTAAGCATGTCCATCCCCCAAAGCCCAGGTAGCGTAAATGTCAAAATTGATGCAGCCCGAGGGCAGTTTCATTATTGTTCGATCAAGGAACGTAGAAGATTGGGAATGCCCGTGTCAGGTACAGGCTGCAGCTCAGAAACGTCCAGAATTTAAAGATGATTTTACGTCTTTAATAAAGTCTGACGTCCAGAGTGGACCCTGCCCCAAGCAATGTGGGCACCAGCTCGTCTCCCTCTGCTCCCGAGAACGCCTGTGGGCCTCTTCCCGACGGTACACCGAGCACTTACAAACTGCGCACACAAGGGAGAGGCAGACCCCATGGTGCCACCCATCTCAGTTCCATCACCTTCCCTGTCCCCATCTCTTTACCGACACAGGCAGACGCTCATCACTGAACCCAGAACAATGATAACAGGGTGGACTGTCAGAATCCGTTACCTTGCTTCCTTTCTCCCCCTCTCGGCCCTCTGGACCACGAGCTCCGGCCGGACCCTGGGAGAAAAGGTGAGACACAAAACCGGATGTTAGACCAGAAGGTGGACGTGGAAAGACAGACAACCAGCAGGGTGGAGGGAAGGACAGGGAGATGACATTGGAAACCACAGAAAGCCCTTTGTGGTCAACATGCAACCCAATCATGGTAAATTAACCCCAACACACCACAGCCTCTCAGTCAATATCCAAAGAACGCATTTACACGACCCATTCCACCACACTCACACAGCTCCAACACTGAGATATAAACCTCATACAGCTCCCAGATTTAGTTATGAACTTCCAATTTGGTCCACACATGGCTTCTGGGCTCCAGATGATCTCCGAGCAGGGCACAAGCCAGGGGCCTCCCTGCTCTGTGTTGCAGGGACACCCTGAGTAAACCTTCTCAGGCTGTAGGTTTCTCTCAGGGTCACACTACCGGAAATCTTTGCTTACCCTCTTTCCTGGTGGGCCCGGTGGGCCCACTTCCCCGGTCGGACCTGGCGACCCCTGCATGATAAGGAAAGGGAGAAAAAGGAGTCAGTTAATCTGAAGAGCCACCCAAAACACTGCAGGATCAGAGCACTCCCTCCATCCCCACTTACAGCTTGTCCTTGCTCGCCATCTTCTCCCCTTTCACCTTTGGCACCATCTTGACCCTAAAAAAGGACAAGAAACACAAGTCTAAGAATGACAACAACCAATCAGTCCGGTTTTAGGGGCCCAACTCCATCCTTCTTGAGAGGAGCATGCATTGTTGGGGGGTCAATTTTAAACAGGTTAACAATGGGACCAAAAGAGTAATATCTGCCCCTTCGTTTCCCCGGCACTGCGGGCGCACTTCTCAACTGCACAGGCTCTGAGCTGCAAGGCAAAAGCCTGAGGTCTACACTGCAGGACTCTGCCAAGCTCAAGAGGAGTTATGGATTAAATAAACCCCAAGCCTGTCACTAGACAATGCCCAGATTTGGCCAAGCCGGAGCAGATTGAGAGGGAAGGGGAGATTGAGGGAGAGGGAGGAAATCCAGGGTGTTGAGGCCCTGGGAGAGAGTGTGCTAAAACAGAGAAACACAAGGACACACAGAGATGGAAAAGCGCACAGGATGAGAAATTAGGATCTCAGGGAGAACAAGCAGGAAAGCAATGGTCATAATAGCGTTGATAGGATGGAGTGAAAGGAGATGAGATTCTGATGGAGAGACGGGTTAGTGAAAAGAGATGAGAGAACTATAACCTATCAGACTAGACTTGTATCCTGTCCACAGGTGAGATGTGCTAGAGCAGCCTGTCCAGATAGAGGAGCAGTATCCACATCTGGAACAACCTGTCCACATAGAGGAGCAGTATCCACATCTGGAACAACCTGTCCACATAGAGGAGCAGTATCCACATCTGGAACAACCTGTCCACATAGAGGAGCAGTATCCACATCTGGAACAACCTGTCCACATAGAGGAGCAGTATCCACATCTGGAACAACCTGTCCACATAGAGGAGCAGTATCCACATCTGGAACAACCTGTCCACATAGAGGAGCAGTATCCACATCTGGAACAACCTGTCCACATAGAGGAGCAGTATCCACATCTGGAACAACCTGTCCACATAGAGGAGCAGTATCCGCATCTAGAACAACCTGTCCACATAGAGGAGCAGTATCCACATGTGGAACAACCTGCCCAGATAGAGGAGCAGTATCCACATCTGGAACAACCTGCCCAGATAGTGGAGCAGTATCCACATCTAGAACAACCTGCCCAGATAGAGGATCAGTATCCACATCTGGAACTACCTGTCCACATAGAGGAGCAGTATCCACCTCTAGAACAACCTGTCCACATAGAGGAGCAGTATCCACATTTAGAACAACCTGTCCACATAGAGGAGCAGTATCCACATTTAGAACAACCTGTCCAGATATAGGAGCAGTATCCACATTTAGAACAACCTGTCAACATAGAGGAGCAGTATCCACATCTAGAACAACCTGTCCAGATAGAGGAGCAGTATCCACCTCTAGAACAACCTGTCCACATAGAGGAGCAGTATCCACCTCTAGAACAACCTGTCCACATAGAGGAGCAGTATCCACATCTAGAACAACCTGTCCACATAGAGGAGCAGTATCCACATCTAGAACAACCTGTCCACATAGAGGAGCAGTATCCACATCTAGAACAACCTGTCCACATAGAGGAGCAGTATCCACATCTAGAACAACCTGTCCACATAGAGGAGCAGTATCCACATCTAGAACAGCCTGTCCAGACATAGGAGCAGTATCCACATCTAGAACAACCTGTCCACATAGAGGAGCAGTATCCACATTTAGAACAACCTGTCCACATAGAGGAGCAGTATCCACTTCTAGAACAACCTGTCCACATAGAGGAGCAGTATCCACATCTAGAACAACCTGTCCAGATATAGGAGCAGTATCCACATCTAGAACAACCTGTCCACATATAGGAGCAGTATCCACATTTAGAACAACCTGTCCACATAGAGGAGCAGTATCCACATCTAGAACAACCTGTCCACATAGAGGAGCAGTATCCACATTTAGAACAACCTGTCCACATAGAGGAGCAGTATCCACATCTAGAACAACTTGCCCGCATAGAGGAGCAGTATCCACATCTAGAACAACCTGTCCAGATAGTGGAGCAGTATCCACATTTGGAACAAACTGTCCACATAGAGGAGCAGTATCCACATTTAGAACAACCTGTCCACATAGAGGAGCAGTATCCACATCTAGAACAACCTGTCCAGATAGTGGAGCAGTATCCACATTTGGAACAACCTGTCCACATAGAGGAGCAGTATCCACATTTAGAACAACCTGTCCACATAGAGGAGCAGTATCCACATCTAGAACAACCTGTCCAGATAGTGGAGCAGTATCCACATTTGGAACAACCTGTCCACATAGAGGAGCAGTATCCACATCTAGAACAACTTGTCCGCATAGAGGAGCAGTATCCACATCTAGAACAACCTGTCCACATAGAGGAGCAGTATCCACATCTAGAACAACCTGTCCACATAGAGGAGCAGTATCCTCATCTAGAACAACCTGTCCACATAGAGGAGCAGTATCCACATCTAGAACAACCTGTCCACATAGAGGAGCAGTATCCACATTTAGAACAACCTGTCCACATAGAGGAGCAGTATCCACATTTAGAACAACCTGTCCACATAGAGGAGCAGTATCCACATTTAGAACAACCTGTCCACATAGAGGAGCAGTATCCACATCTAGAACAACCTGTCCACATAGAGGAGCAGTATCCACATTCAGAACAACCTGTCCACATAGAGGAGCAGTATCCACATTTAGAACAACCTGTCCACATAGAGGAGCAGTATCCACATTTAGAACAACCTGTCCACATAGAGGAGCAGTATCCACATTTAGAACAACCTGTCCACATAGAGGAGCAGTATCCACATCTAGAACAACCTGTCCACATAGAGGAGCAGTATCCACATTCAGAACAACCTGTCCACATAGAGGAGCAGTATCCACATTTAGAACAACCTGTCCAGATAGAGGAGCAGTATCCACATTCAGAACAACCTGTCCACATAGAGGAGCAGTATCCACATTTAGAACAACCTGTCCAGATAGTGGAGCAGTATCCACATCTAGAACAACCTGTCCAGATAGAGGAGCAGTATCCACATTTAGAACAACCTGTCCACATAGAGGAGCAGTAGCCACATCTAGAACAGCCTGTCCAGACATAGGAGCAGTATCCACATCTAGAACAACCTGTCCACATAGAGGAGCAGTATCCACATCTTGAACAACCTGTCCACATAGAGGAGCAGTATCCACATCTAGAACAACCTGTCCACATAGAGGAGCAGTATCCACATTTAGAACAACCTGTCCAGATAGTGGAGCAGTATCCACATCTAGAACAACCTGTCCACATAGAGGAGCAGTATCCACATCTAGAACAGCCTGTCCAGACATAGGAGCAGTATCCACATCTAGAACAACCTGTCCACATAGAGGAGCAGTATCCACATCTTGAACAACCTGTCCACATAGAGGAGCAGTATCCACATCTAGAACAACCTGTCCACATAGAGGAGCAGTATCCACATTTAGAACAACCTGTCCACATAGAGGAGCAGCATCCACATCTAGAACAACCTGTCCAAATAGAGGAGCAGTATCCACATCTAGAACAACCTGTCCAGATATAGGAGCAGTATCCACATTTAGAACAACCTGTCCACATAGAGGAGCAGTATCCACATTTAGAACAACCTGTCCACATAGAGGAGCAGTATCCACATCTAGAACACCCTGTCCAGATAGAGGAGCAGTATCCACATTTGGAACAACCTGTCCACATAGAGGAGCAGTATCCACATCTAGAACAACCTGTCCACATAGAGGAGCAGTATCCACATCTAGAACAACCTGTCCACATAGAGGAGTAGTATCCACATCTAGAACAACCTGTCCACATAGAGGAGCAGTATCCACATCTAGAACAACCTGTCCACATAGAGGAGCAGTATCCACATCTAGAACAACCTGTCCACATAGAGGAGCAGTATCCACATCTAGAACAACCTGTCCACATAGAGGAGCAGTATCCACATTTAGAACAACCTGTCCACATAGAGGAGCAGCATCCACATTCAGAACAACCTGTCCACATAGAGGAGCAGTATCCACATTCAGAACAACCTGTCCACATAGAGGAGCAGTATCCACCTCTAGAACAACCTGTCCAGATAGAGGAGCAGTATCCACATCTAGAACAACCTGTCCAGATAGAGGAGCAGTATCCACATCTAGAACAACCTGTCCACATAGAGGAGCAGTATCCACATCTAGAACAACTTGTCCGCATAGAGGAGCAGTATCCACATCTAGAACAACCTGTCCACATAGAGGAGCAGTATCCACATCTAGAACAACCTGTCCACATAGAGGAGCAGTATCCACATTTAGAACAACCTGTCCACATAGAGGAGCAGCATCCACATTCAGAACAACCTGTCCACATAGAGGAGCAGTATCCACATCTAGAACAACCTGTCCACATAGAGGAGCAGTATCCACATCTAGAACAACTTGTCCGCATAGAGGAGCAGTATCCACATTTAGAACAACCTGTCCACATAGAGGAGCAGTATCCACATCTAGAACAACTTGTCCGCATAGAGGAGCAGTAACCACATCTAGAACAACCTGTCCACATAGAGGAGCAGTATCCACATCTAGAACAACCTGTCCACATAGAGGAGCAATATCCACATCTAGAACAACCTGTCCACATAGAGGAGCAGTATCCACATTTAGAACAACCTGTCCACAGAGAGGAGCAGTATCCACATCTAGAACAACCTGTCCACATAGAGGAGCAGTATCCACATCTAGAACAACCTGTCCACATAGAGGAGCAATATCCACATCTAGAACAACCTGTCCACATAGAGGAGCAGTATCCACATTTAGAACAACCTGTCCACAGAGAGGAGCAGTATCCACATCTAGAACAACCTGTCCACATAGAGGAGCAATATCCACATTTAGAACAACCTGTCCACATAGAGGAGCAGTATCCACATCTAGAACAACTTGTCCGCATAGAGGAGCAGTATCCACATTTAGAACAACCTGTCCAGATAGAGGAGCAGTATCCACATCTAGAACAACCTGTCCACATAGAGGAGCAGTATCCACATTTAGAACAACCTGTCCAGATAGAGGAGCAGTATCCACATCTAGAACAACCTGTCCACATAGAGGAGCAATATCCACATCTAGAACAACCTGTCCACATAGAGGAGCAATATCCACATTTAGAACAACCTGTCCACATAGAGGAGCAGTATCCACATTTAGAACAACCTGTCAACATAGAGGAGCAGTATCCACATCTAGAACAGCCTGTCCACATAGAGGAGCAATATCCACATCTAGAACAACCTGTCCACATAGAGGAGCAGTATCCACATTTAGAACAACCTGTCCACATAGAGGAGCAGTATCCACATTTAGAACAACCTGTCCACATAGAGGAGCAGTATCCACATCTAGAACAGCCTGTCCAGACATAGGAGCAGTATCCACATCTAGAACAACCTGTCCACATAGAGGAGCAGTATCCACATTTAGAACAACCTGTCCACATAGAGGAGCAGTATCCACTTCTAGAACAACCTGTCCACATAGAGGAGCAGTATCCACATCTAGAACAACCTGTCCAGATATAGGAGCAGTATCCACATCTAGAACAACCTGTCCACATATAGGAGCAGAATCCACATTTAGAACAACCTGTCCACATAGAGGAGCAGTATCCACATCTAGAACAACCTGTCCACATAGAGGAGCAGTATCCACATTTAGAACAACCTGTCCACATAGAGGAGCAGTATCCACATCTAGAACAACTTGCCCGCATAGAGGAGCAGTATCCACATTTAGAACAACCTGTCCAGATAGTGGAGCAGTATCCACATTTGGAACAACCTGTCCACATAGAGGAGCAGTATCCACATTTAGAACAACCTGTCCACATAGAGGAGCAGTATCCACATCTAGAACAACCTGTCCAGATAGTGGAGCAGTATCCACATTTGGAACAACCTGTCCACATAGAGGAGCAGTATCCACATTTAGAACAACCTGTCCACAAAGAGGAGCAGTATCCACATCTAGAACAACCTGTCCAGATAGTGGAGCAGTATCCACATTTGGAACAACCTGTCCACATAGAGGAGCAGTATCCACATCTAGAACAACCTGTCCAGATAGTGGAGCAGTATCCACATTTGGAACAACCTGTCCACATAGAGGAGCAGTATCCACATTTAGAACAACCTGTCCACATAGAGGAGCAGTATCCACATCTAGAACAACCTGTCCAGATAGTGGAGCAGTATCCACATTTGGAACAACCTGTCCACATAGAGGAGCAGTATCCACATCTAGAACAACCTGTCCACATAGAGGAGCAGTATCCACATCTAGAACAACTTGTCCGCATAGAGGAGCAGTATCCACATCTAGAACAACCTGTCCACATAGAGGAGCAGTATCCACATCTAGAACAACCTGTCCACATAGAGGAGCAGTATCCTCATCTAGAACAACCTGTCCACATAGAGGAGCAGTATCCACATCTAGAACAACCTGTCCACATAGAGGAGCAGTATCCACATTTAGAACAACCTGTCCACATAGAGGAGCAGCATCCACATTCAGAACAACCTGTCCACATAGAGGAGCAGTATCCACATTCAGAACAACCTGTCCACATAGAGGAGCAGTATCCACCTCTAGAACAACCTGTCCAGATAGAGGAGCAGTATCCACATCTAGAACAACCTGTCCAGATAGAGGAGCAGTATCCACATCTAGAACAACCTGTCCACATAGAGGAGCAGTATCCACATCAGAAGAACTTGTCCGCATAGAGGAGCAGTATCCACATCTAGAACAACCTGTCCACATAGAGGAGCAGTATCCACATCTAGAACAACCTGTCCACATAGAGGAGCAGTATCCACATTTAGAACAACCTGTCCACATAGAGGAGCAGCATCCACATTCAGAACAACCTGTCCACATAGAGGAGCAGTATCCACATCTAGAACAACTTGTCCGCATAGAGGAGCAGTATCCACATTTAGAACAACCTGTCCACATAGAGGAGCAGTATCCACATCTAGAACAACTTGTCCGCATAGAGGAGCAGTAACCACATCTAGAACAACCTGTCCACATAGAGGAGCAGTATCCACATCTAGAACAACTTGTCCGCATAGAGGAGCAGTATCCACATTTAGAACAACCTGTCCACATAGAGGAGCAGTATCCACATCTAGAACAACTTGTCCGCATAGAGGAGCAGTAACCACATCTAGAACAACCTGTCCACATAGAGGAGCAGTATCCACATCTAGAACAACCTGTCCACATAGAGGAGCAATATCCACATCTAGAACAACCTGTCCACATAGAGGAGCAGTATCCACATCTAGAACAACCTGTCCACATAGAGGAGCAGTATCCACATCTAGAACAACCTGTCCACATAGAGGAGCAATATCCACATCTAGAACAACCTGTCCACATAGAGAAGCAGTATCCACATTTAGAACAACCTGTCCACAGAGAGGAGCAGTATCCACATCTAGAACAACCTGTCCACATAGAGGAGCAGTATCCACATCTAGAACAACCTGTCCACATAGAGGAGCAATATCCACATCTAGAACAACCTGTCCACATAGAGGAGCAGTATCCACATTTAGAACAACCTGTCCACAGAGAGGAGCAGTATCCACATCTAGAACAACCTGTCCACATAGAGGAGCAATATCCACATTTAGAACAACCTGTCCACATAGAGGAGCAGTATCCACATCTAGAACAACTTGTCCGCATAGAGGAGCAGTATCCACATTTAGAACAACCTGTCCAGATAGTGGAGCAGTATCCACATCTAGAACAACCTGTCCACATAGAGGAGCAGTATCCACATTTAGAACAACCTGTCCACATAGAGGAGCAGTATCCACATCTAGAACAACCTGTCCACATAGAGGAGCAGTATCCACATCTAGAACAACCTGTCCACATAGAGGAGCAATATCCACATCTAGAACAACCTGTCCACATAGAGGAGCAGTATCCACATCTAGAACAACCTGTTCACATAGAGGAGCAGTATCCACATCTAGAACAACCTGTCCACATAGAGGAGCAGTATCCACATCTAGAACAACCTGTCCACATAGAGGAGCAGTATCCACATCTAGAACAACTTGTCCGCATAGAGGAGCAGTATCCACATTTAGAACAACCTGTCCACATAGAGGAGCAGTATCCACATCTAGAACAACCTGTCCACATAGAGGAGCAGTATCCACATCTAGAACAGCCTGTCCACATAGAGGAGCAATATCCACATTTAGAACAACCTGTCCACATAGAGGAGCAGTATCCACATCTAGAACAGCCTGTCCACATAGAGGAGCAGTATCCACATCTAGAACAACCTGTCCACATAGAGGAGCAATATCCACATCTAGAACAACCTGTCCACATAGAGGAGCAGTATCCACATCTAGAACAGCCTGTCCACATAGAGGAGCAATATCCACATTTAGAACAACCTGTCCACATAGAGGAGCAGTATCCACATCTAGAACAGCCTGTCCACATAGAGGAGCAATATCCACATCTAGAACAACCTGTCCACATAGAGGAGCAGTATCCACATCTAGAACAACCTGTCCACATAGAGGAGCAGTATCCACATTTAGAACAACCTGTCCACATAGAGGAGCAGTATCCACATCTAGAACAACCTGTCCACATAGAGGAGCAGTATCCACATCTAGAACAGCCTGTCCAGACATAGGAGCAGTATCCACATCTAGAACAACCTGTCCACATAGAGGAGCAGTATCCACATTTAGAACAACCTGTCCACATAGAGGAGCAGTATCCACATCTAGAACAACCTGTCCACATAGAGGAGCAGTATCCACATCTAGAACAACCTGTCCAGATATAGGAGCAGTATCCACATCTAGAACAACCTGTCCACATATAGGAGCAGTATCCACATTTAGAACAACCTGTCCACATAGAGGAGCAGTATCCACATCTAGAACAACCTGTCCACATAGAGGAGCAGTATCCACATTTAGAACAACCTGTCCACATAGAGGAGCAGTATCCACATCTAGAACAACTTGCCCGCATAGAGGAGCAGTATCCACATTTAGAACAACCTGTCCAGATAGTGGAGCAGTATCCACATTTGGAACAACCTGTCCACATAGAGGAGCAGTATCCACATTTAGAACAACCTGTCCAGATAGTGGAGCAGTATCCACATTTGGAACAACCTGTCCACATAGAGGAGCAGTATCCACATCTAGAACAACCTGTCCAGATAGTGGAGCAGTATCCACATTTGGAACAACCTGTCCACATAGAGGAGCAGTATCCACATTTAGAACAACCTGTCCACATAGAGGAGCAGTATCCACATCTAGAACAACCTGTCCACATAGAGGAGCAGTATCCACATCTAGAACAACCTGTCCAGATAGTGGAGCAGTATCCACATTTGGAACAACCTGTCCACATAGAGGAGCAGTATCCACATTTAGAACAACCTGTCCACATAGAGGAGCAGTATCCACATCTAGAACAACCTGTCCAGATAGTGGAGCAGTATCCACATTTAGAACAACCTGTCCACATAGAGGAGCAATATCCACATCTAGAACAACTTGTCCGCATAGAGGAGCAGTATCCACATCTAGAACAACCTGTCCACATAGAGGAGCAGTATCCACATCTAGAACAACCTGTCCACATAGAGGAGCAGTATCCACATCTAGAACAACCTGTCCACATAGAGGAGCAGTATCCACATCTAGAACAACTTGTCCGCATAGAGGAGCAGTATCCACATCTAGAACAACCTGTCCACATAGAGGAGCAGTATCCACATCTGGAACAACCTGTCCACATAGAGGAGCAGTATCCACATTTAGAACAACCTGTCCGCATAGAGGAGCAGTATCCACATCTAGAACAACCTGTCCACATAGAGGAGCAGTATCCACATCTAGAACAACTTGTCCGCATAGAGGAGCAGTATCCACATCTAGAACAACCTGTCCACATAGAGGAGCAGTATCCACATTTAGAACAACCTGTCCAGATAGTGGAGCAGTATCCACATTTGGAACAACCTGTCCACATAGAGGAGCAGTATCCACATCTAGAACAACCTGTCCACATAGAGGAGCAGTATCCCACGTCGAGAACCCTCTGACCTTGTAAAGCCTATGATAGAGGAAGGGAGGCAAGATCGCACTGGATGGAGGGTCCCACAGTTGAGGACACAGGCTTGTTGTAAAGGGCCGACTGAAGCAGGGGCTAAATCAGGAACTAAAGAACAGGTTGCCATTTCTGTATGTGTGCCTGACCTTGGAGAGCAGTGTCAAGGACAGAAAGGATTCTCATGCTGATCACAATCTGACAGGCTGTGACATGAATACTCCCCACATGACCATTTCCAGTTGTATTTAGTCCTATACAGCTGAGAGAGTATTATGGGGCATCCACGGCCACCGCAAATGAGAATCCCGTTGGATGTCAATACAGAATTCAGAGGTGAAGCTCTAGTTTCCACAAGGGCGGCACAGTGGTGCAGTGGTTAGCACCGCAGCCTCACAGCTCCAGCGACCCGGGTTCAATTCCGGGTACTGCCTGTGTGGAGTTTGCAAGTTCTCACTGTGTATGCGTGGGTTTCCTCCGGGTGCTCCAGTTTCCTCCCACATGCCAAAGACTTGCTGGTTGATAGGTAAATTGGCCATTATAAATTACCCCTAGGATAGGTAGGTGGTAGGGAAATATAGAGACTGGTGGGGATGTGGTAGGAATATGGGATTAGTGTAGGATTAGTATAAATGGGTGGTTGATGGTCGGCACAGACTTGGTGGGCCGAAGGGCCTGTTTCAGGCTGTATCTCTAAAAAAAAAGCTGGGACAGTCTGGAGTGGGATTCAAACCCTGCACCTTCTGACGCAGAGGCAGGAGGGAATGTTACCAACTGAATGAAAGGATCAGTCCAGATTGGGTAACAAAGAGCTGAGGCTGCATAGACTGTAGCAGAAAGGAATGGCTGAGGGAGGCAAAAACCCAACAAATATCAGAGAAAATGGAGCTGCAGCAGAGGATGAGCTTTAATTCAACGCAGGAATGATACAGGAAGGAGGAAGGCGTACAAGTTCCCCTCTGAGTCACACACCATCCTGACTTGGAACTACAGCACCATTCCTTCACTGTCGCTGGGTCAAAATCCTGGAACTCCCTTCCTAACAGCACTGTGGGTGTACCTACTCCACATGGGCTGCAGCGGTTCAAGAAGACAGCTCACCACCACCTTCTCAAGGGCAATTAGGGATGGGCAATAAATGCTGGCCTGGTCAGCGACACCCACATCCCCATGATGGGAAAAGAGAAACAGGAGATGAAACAAGAGCGCACAGTGTAGACAAACTTTCGACTGAGAATTTTTAATTGATAAAATTAAACAATAATGATGATCAGAAGGTTTGCAGAGATCATTCACACTTACACGTGGTCCAACTTCCCCAGGAGGGCCGGGATCACCAGGAAAACCAACAGGACCCTACAGGGAGAAAAAGAGATGGAATAAATGAGAGATCACACAAACTGCAGCATCATTACCACCCATTACAGCTGTGGGTTCAGACAGACAATGTCCCGTTACGGGCATGCGGGTTCAGACAGACAAGATCCGGTTACAGCAGTGGGTTCAGACAATGTTCGGTTACAGCAGTGGGTTCAGACAATGTTCAGTTACAGCAGTGGGTTCAGACAATGTTCGGTTACAGCAGTGGGTTCAGACAATGTCCGGTTACAGCAGTGGGTTCAGACAATGCTCGGTTACAGCTGTGGGTTCAGACAATGTCTGGTTGCAGTAGTGGGTTTAGACAATGTCCGGTTACAGCAGTGGGTACAGACAATGTCAGGTTACAGCAGTGGGTTTAGACAATGTTCGGTTACAGCAGTGGGTTCAGACAATGTTCGGTTACAGCAGTGGGTTCAGACAATGTTCAGTTACAGCAGTGGGTTCAGACAATGTCCGGTTACAGCAGTGGGTTCAGACAATGTCAGGTTACAGCAGTGGGTTCAGACAATATCTGGTTACAGCAGTGGGTTCAGACAATGTCTGGTGACAGCAGTGGGTTCAGACAATGTCAGGTTACAGCAGTGGGTTCAGACAATATCTGGTTACAGCAGTGGGTTCAGACAATGTCTGGTGACAGCAGTGGGTTCAGACAATGTCTGGTGACAGCAGTGGGTTCAGACAATGTCTGGTGACAGCAGTGGGTTCAGACAATGTCAGGTTACAGCAGTGGGTTCAGACAATATCTGGTTACAGCAGTAGGTTCAGACAATGTCTGGTGACAGCAGTGGGTTCAGACAATGTTCGGTTACAGCAGTGGGTTCAGACAATGTCAGGTTACAGCAGTGGGTTCAGACAATATCTGGTTACAGCAGTGGGTTCAGACAATGTCTGGTGACAGCAGTCGGTTCAGACAATGTTCGGTTACAGCAGTGGGTTCAAACAGACAATGTCCGGTTACAGCAGTGGGTTCAGACAATGTCTGGTGACAGCAGTGGGTTCAGACAATGTTCGGTTACAGCAGTGGGTTCAGACAATGTCTGGTGACAGCAGTGGGTTCAGACAATGTTCGGTTACAGCAGTGGGTTCAGACAATGTCTGGTGACAGCAGTGGGTTCAGACAATGTTTGGTTACAGCAGTGGGTTCAGACAATGTCTGGTGACAGCAGTGGGTTCAGACAATGTCCGGTTACAGCAGTGCGTTCAGACAATGTCAGGTTACAGCAGTGGGTTCAGACAATGTTCGGTTACAGCAGTGGGTTCAAACAGACAATGTCCGGTGACAGCAGTGGGTTCAGACAATGTCTGGTGACAGCAGTGGGTTCAGACAATGTCCTGTTACAGCAGTGGGTTCAGACAATGTCCTGTTACAGCAGTGGGTTCAGAAAATGTCCGGTTACAGCAGTGGGTTCAGACAATGTCCTGTTACAGCAGTGGGTTCAGACAATGTCCGGTTACAGCAGTGGGTTCAGACAATGTCTGGTGACAGCAGTGGGTTCAGACAATGTCCGGTTACAGCAGTGGGTTCAGACAATGTCAGGTTACAGCAGTGGGTTCAGAAAATGTCCTGTTACAGCAGTGGGTTCAGACAATGTCCTGTTACAGCAGTGGGTTCAGACAATGTCTGGTGACAGCAGTGGGTTCAGACAATGTCTGGTGACAGCAGTGGGTTCAGACAATGTCCGGTTACAGCAGTGGGTTCAGACAATGTTCGGTTACAGCAGTGGGTTCAGACAATGTCCTGTTACAGCAGTGGGTTCAGACAATGTCCGGTTACAGCAGTGGGTTCAGACAATGTCAGGTTACAGCAGTGGGTTCAGACAATGTCCGGTTACAGCAGTGGGTTCAGACAATGTCCTGTTACAGCAGTGGGTTCAGACAATGTCCGGTTACAGCAGTGGGTTCAGACAATGTCTGGTGACAGCAGTGGGTTCAGACAATGTTCGGTTACAGCAGTGGGTTCAGACAATGTCCGGTTACAGCAGTGGGTTCAGACAATGTCCGGTTACAGCAGTGGGTTCAGACAATGTCTGGTGACAGCAGTGGGTTCAGACAATGTTCGGTTACAGCAGTGGGTTCAGACAATGTCCGGTTACAGCAGTGGGTTCAGACAATGTCCGGTTACAGCAGTGGGTTCAGACAATGTCTGGTTACAGCAGTGGGTTCAGACAATGTTCGGTTACAGCAGTGGGTTCAGACAATGTTCAGTTACAGCAGTGGGTTCAGACAATGTCCTGTTACAGCAGTGGGTTCAGACAATGTCTGGTGACAGCAGTGGGTTCAGACAATGTTCGGTTACAGCAGTGGGTTCAGACAATGTCCGGTTACAGCAGTGGGTTCAGACAATGTTCGGTTACATCAGTGGGTTCAGACAATGTCAGGTTACAGCAGTGGGTTCAGACAATGTTCGGTTACAGCAGTGGGTTCAGACAATGTCTGGTTACAGCAGTGGGTTCAGACAATGTTCGGTTACAGCAGTGGGTTCAGACAATGTTCAGTTACAGCAGTGGGTTCAGACAATGTCCTGTTACAGCAGTGGGTTCAGACAATGTCTGGTGACAGCAGTGGGTTCAGACAATGTTCGGTTACAGCAGTGGGTTCAGACAATGTCCGGTTACAGCAGTGGGTTCAGACAATGTTCGGTTACATCAGTGGGTTCAGACAATGTCAGGTTACAGCAGTGGGTTCAGACAATGTCCGGTTACAGCAGTGGGTTCAGACAATGTTCGGTTACATCAGTGGGTTCAGACAATGTCAGGTTACAGCAGTGGGTTCAGACAATGTCCGGTTACAGCAGTGGGTTCAGACAATGTTCGGTTACAGCAGTGGGTTCAGACAATGTCCGGTTACAGCAGTGGGTTCAGACAATGTCAGGTTACAGCAGTGGGTTCAGACAATGTCCGGTTACAGCAGTGGGTTCAGACAATGTCCGGTTACATCAGTGGGTTCAGACAATGTCAGGTTACAGCAGTGGGTTCAGACAATGTCCGGTTACAGCAGTGGGTTCAGACAATGTTCGGTTACATCAGTGGGTTCAGACAATGTCCTGTTACAGCAGTGGGTTCAGACAATGTTCGGTTACAGCAGTGGGTTCAGACAATGTCCTGTTACAGCAGTGGGTTCAGACAATGTTCGGTTACAGCAGTGGGTTCAGACAATGTCCTGTTACAGCAGTGGGTTCAGACAATGTCTGGTGACAGCAGTGGGTTCAGACAATGTCCTGTTACAGCAGTGGGTTCAAACAGACAATGTCCAGTTACAGCAGTGGGTTCAGACAATGTCCCGTTCCAACAGTGGGTTCAGACAATGTCTGGTTACCGCAGTGGGTTCAGACAATGTCAAATTACAGCAGCGGGTTCAGACAATGTCAAATTACAGCAGTGGGTTCAAGACAGACAATGTCCGGTTACAGCAGTGAGTTCAGACAATGTCAAATTACAGCAGTGGGTTCAGACAATGTCTGGTTACAGCAGTGGGTTCAAGACAGACAATGTCCGGTTACAGCAGTGGGTTCAAGACAGACAATGTCCGGTTACAGCAGTGAGTTCAGACAATGTCAAATTACAGCAGTGGGTTCAGACAATGTCTGGTTACAGCAGTGGGTTCAAGACAGACAATGTCCGGTTACAGCAGTGGGTTCAAGACAGACAATGTCCCGTTCCAACAGTGGGTTCAGACAATGTCTGGTTACAGCAGTGGGTTCAAGACAGACAATGTCCCGTTCCAACAGTGGGTTCAGACAATGTCTGGTTACCGCAGTGGGTTCAGACAATGTCAAATTACAGCAGCGGGTTCAGACAATGTCAAATTACAGCAGTGGGTTCAGACAATGTCCTGTTACAGCAGTGGGTTCAGACAATGTCCGGTTACAGCAGTGGGTTCAGACAATGTCTGGTGACAGCAGTGGGTTCAGACAATGTCCGGTTACAGCAGTGGGTTCAGACAATGTCCTGTTACAGCAGTGGGTTCAGACAATGTCCAGTTACAGCAGTGGGTTCAGACAATGTCCTGTTACAGCAGTGGGTTCAGACAATGTCTGGTGACAGCAGTGGGTTCAGACAATGTCTGGTGACAGCAGTGGGTTCAGACAATGTTCGGTTACAGCAGTGGGTTCAGACAATGTCCTGTTACAGCAGTGGGTTCAGACAATGTCTGGTGACAGCAGTGGGTTCAGACAATGTTCGGTTACAGCAGTGGGTTCAGACAATGTCCGGTTACAGCAGTGGGTTCAGACAATGTTCGGTTGCAGCAGTGGGTTCAGACAATGTCCGGTTACAGCAGTGGGTTCAGACAATGTCCGGTTACAGCAGTGGGTTCAGACAATGTCCGGTTACAGCAGTGGGTTCAGACAATGTCAGGTTACAGCAGTGGGTTCAGACAATGTTCGGTTACAGCAGTGGGTTCAGACAATGTCCGGTTACAGCAGTGGGTTCAGACAATGTCCTGTTACAGCAGTGGGTTCAGACAATGTCAGGTTACAGCAGTGGGTTCAGACAATGTTCGGTTACAGCAGTGGGTTCAGACAATGTCCGGTTACAGCAGTGGGTTCAGACAAAGTCCTGTTACAGCAGTGGGTTCAGACAATGTCTGGTGACAGCAGTGGGTTCAGACAATGTCTGGTTACAGCAGTGGGTTCAGACAATGTTCGGTTACAGCAGTGGGTTCAGACAATGTCCGGTTACAGCAGTGGGTTCAGACAATGTCCTGTTACAGCAGTGGGTTCAGACAATGTCCGGTTACAGCAGTGGGTTCAGACAATGTCCTGTTACAGCAGTGGGTTCAGACAATGTCTGGTGACAGCAGTGGGTTCAGACAATGTCTGGTGACAGCAGTGGGTTCAGACAATGTTCGGTTACAGCAGTGGGTTCAGACAATGTCCTGTTACAGCAGTGGGTTCAGTCAATGTCTGGTGACAGCAGTGGGTTCAGACAATGTTCGGTTACAGCAGTGGGTTCAGACAATGTCCGGTTACAGCAGTGGGTTCAGACAATGTTCGGTTACATCAGTGGGTTCAGACAATATCAGGTTACAGCAGTGGGTTCAGACAATGTTCGGTTACATCAGTGGGTTCATACAATGTTCGGTTGCAGCAGTGGGTTCAGACAATGTCCGGTTACAGCAGTGGGTTCAGACAATGTCAGGTTACAGCAGTGGGTTCAGACAATGTTCGGTTACAGCAGTGGGTTCAGACAATGTCCGGTTACATCAGTGGGTTCAGACAATGTCAGGTTACAGCAGTGGGTTCAGACAATGTTCGGTTACAGCAGTGGGTTCAGACAATGTCCGGTTACATCAGTGGGTTCAGACAATGTCAGGTTACAGCAGTGGGTTCAGACAATGTTCGGTTACAGCAGTGGGTTCAGACAATGTCCGGTTACAGCAGTGGGTTCAGACAATGTCCGGTTACAGCAGTGGGTTCAGACAATGTCAGGTTACAGCAGTGGGTTCAGACAATGTTCGGTTACAGCAGTGGGTTCAGACAATGTCCGGTTACAGCAGTGGGTTCAGACAATGTCCGGTTACAGCAGTGGGTTCAGACAATGTCAGGTTACAGCAGTGGGTTCAGACAATGTTCGGTTACAGCAGTGGGTTCAGACAATGTCCGGTTACAGCAGTGGGTTCAGACAATGTCAGGTTACAGCAGTGGGTTCAGACAATGTTCGGTTACAGCAGTGGGTTCAGACAATGTCCGGTTACATCAGTGGGTTCAGACAATGTCAGGTTACAGCAGTGGGTTCAGACAATGTTCGGTTACAGCAGTGGGTTCAGACAATGTCCGGTTACATCAGTGGGTTCAGACAATGTCAGGTTACAGCAGTGGGTTCAGACAATGTCCTGTTACAGCAGTGGGTTCAGACAATGTCAGGTTACAGCAGTGGGTTCAGACAATGTCCGGTTACAGCAGTGGGTTCAGACAATGTCCTGTTACAGCAGTGGGTTCAGACAATGTCTGGTGACAGCAGTGGGTTCAGACAATGTCTGGTGACAGCAGTGGGTTCAGACAATGTTCGGTTACAGCAGTGGGTTCAGACAATGTCCGGTTACAGCAGTGGGTTCAGACAATGTCCTGTTACATCAGTGGGTTCAGACAATGTCTGGTGACAGCAGTGGGTTCAGACAATGTTCGGTTACAGCAGTGGGTTCAGACAATGTCCGGTTACAGCAGTGGGTTCAGACAATGTTCGGTTACATCAGTGGGTTCAGACAATGTCAGGTTACAGCAGTGGGTTCAGACAATGTTCGGTTACATCAGTGGGTTCAGACAATGTTCGGTTGCAGCAGTGGGTTCAGACAATGTCAGGTTACAGCAGTGGGTTCAGACAATGTCAGGTTACAGCAGTGGGTTCAGACAATGTCCGGTTACATCAGTGGGTTCAGACAATGTCAGGTTACAGCAGTGGGTTCAGACAATGTCAGGTTACAGCAGTGGGTTCAGACAATGTTCGGTTACAGCAGTGGGTTCAGACAATGTCAGGTTACAGCAGTGGGTTCAGACAATGTTCGGTTACAGCAGTGGGTTCAGACAATGTCCGGTTCCAGCAGTGGGTTCAGACAATGTTCGGTTACATCAGTGGGTTCAGACAATGTCAGGTTACAGCAGTGGGTTCAGACAATGTTCGGTTACAGCAGTGGGTTCAGACAATGTCCGGTTACAGCAGTGGGTTCAGACAATGTCCTGTTACAGCAGTGGGTTCAGACAATGTTCGGTTACAGCAGTGGGTTCAGACAATGTCCGGTTACAGCAGTGGGTTCAGACAATGTCAGGTTACAGCAGTGGGTTCAGACAATGTTCGGTTACAGCAGTGGGTTCAGACAATGTCCGGTTACAGCAGTGGGTTCAGACAATGTCCGGTTACAGCAGTGGGTTCAGACAATGTTCGGTTACAGCAGTGGGTTCAGACAATGTCCGGTTACAGCAGTGGGTTTCGACAATGTCCGGTTACAGCAGTGGGTTCAGACAATGTCCAGTTACAGCAGTGGGTTCAGACAGACAATGTCCGGTTACAGCAGTGGGTTCAGACAATGTCCTGTTACAGCAGTGGGTTCAGACAATGTCTGGTGACAGCAGTGGGTTCAGACAATGTCCTGTTACAGCAGTGGGTTCAAACAGACAATGTCCAGTTACAGCAGTGGGTTCAGACAATGTCCTGTTACAGCAGTGGGTTCAAACAGACAATGTCCAGTTCCAGCAGTGGGTTCAGACAATGTCCCGTTCCAACAGTGAGTTCAGACAATGTCTGGTTACCGCAGTGGGTTCAGACAATGTCAAATTACAGCAGTGGGTTCAGACAATGTCAAATTACAGCAGTGGGTTCAAGACAGACAATGTCCGGTTACAGCAGTGAGTTCAGACAATGTCAAATTACAGCAGTGGGTTCAGACAATGTCTGGTTACAGCAGTGGGTTCAAGACAGACAATGTCCGGTTACAGCAGTGGGTTCAAGACAGACAATGTCCGGTTACAGCAGTGGGTTCAGACAATGTCCGGTTACAGCAGTGGGTTCAGACAATGTCAGGTTGCAGCAGTGGGTTCAGACAATGTCAGGTTACAGCAGTGGGTTCAGACAATGTTCGGTTACAGCAGTGGGTTCAGACAATGTCAGGTTACAGCAGTGGGTTCAGACAATGTTCGGTTACAGCAGTGGGTTCAGACAATGTCCGGTTACAGCAGTGGGTTCAGACAATGTCCTGTTACAGCAGTGGGTTCAGACAATGTTCGGTTACAGCAGTGGGTTCAGACAATGTCCGGTTACAGCAGTGGGTTCAGACAATGTCAGGTTACAGCAGTGGGTTCAGACAATGTTCGGTTACAGCAGTGGGTTCAGACAATGTCCGGTTACAGCAGTGGGTTCAGACAATGTCCGGTTACAGCAGTGGGTTCAGACAATGTTCGGTTACAGCAGTGGGTTCAGACAATGTCCGGTTACAGCAGTGGGTTTCGACAATGTCCGGTTACAGCAGTGGGTTCAGACAATGTCCAGTTACAGCAGTGGGTTCAGACAGACAATGTCCGGTTACAGCAGTGGGTTCAGACAATGTCCTGTTACAGCAGTGGGTTCAAACAGACAATGTCCAGTTACAGCAGTGGGTTCAGACAATGTCCGGTTGCAGCAGTGGGTTCAAACAGACAATGTCCAGTTACAGCAGTGGGTTCAGACAATGTCCTGTTACAGCAGTGGGTTCAGACAATGTCTGGTGACAGCAGTGGGTTCAGACAATGTCCTGTTACAGCAGTGGGTTCAGACAATGTCTGGTGACAGCAGTGGGTTCAGACAATGTCCTGTTACAGCAGTGGGTTCAAACAGACAATGTCCAGTTACAGCAGTGGGTTCAGACAATGTCCTGTTACAGCAGTGGGTTCAAACAGACAATGTCCAGTTCCAGCAGTGGGTTCAGACAATGTCCCGTTCCAACAGTGGGTTCAGACAATGTCTGGTTACCGCAGTGGGTTCAGACAATGTCAAATTACAGCAGTGGGTTCAGACAATGTCAAATTACAGCAGTGGGTTCAAGACAGACAATGTCCGGTTACAGCAGTGAGTTCAGACAATGTCAAATTACAGCAGTGGGTTCAGACAATGTCTGGTTACAGCAGTGGGTTCAAGACAGACAATGTCCGGTTACAGCAGTGGGTTCAAGACAGACAATGTCCGGTTACAGCAGTGAGTTCAGACAATGTCAAATTACAGCAGTGGGTTCAAGACAGACAATGGTCCTCCGCAAACAGAACCAATATGAAAGGCCTGGCCCATCAGCCACCCCACCTTACTTATCATCTGTTGTGGAAAGGCTAACCGCATAGGATTTCTTTCATTGCCCTTCCCCCCGAGGCTGTATTGTGGAATGTATTACATTGGGAGATGATGGTTTTGTTTGTCTACTGTTTGTACGGACATTAGCAACAGGACAGGACCATTCAGCCCCTCGGGACTGCTCTGCTATTGAATTTGCTCATGGCTGACGTACACCTCAACTCCATTTAGCCGCCTTCGCTCTCTATTGCTCGACGTCCTGAGCCTACACAAATCTATTGATCTCATTCTGAAAGCTCCAATTCAGCGCCAGCATCCACAGCCTTTTGAGTGACCGAGTTACAAATTACTCTTTCCCCCTGTGTTGGGAAAGTCCTTTTGATTTTGCTCCTGAATGCTCCAGCTTTAATTTTAAGATTATTTTAAGATTTGAAGCTGCTTGTCATGTCAACAATTACCAATTTCTGTTAAGACGTTGCCCACTGCAAGTCTCGATGCAAAATGAAGGTCCCACTACTCCATCCCAACAACCTACCCCATGCCCCCAGCCATTGCCTTCGCATCCTGAGGTCTCTCTCCATGAGCCTACCGATTGGTGCTGTTGTGTGTTGGAGGCCAAAGCCCACTTGGAACTGGGTTGAGACAGACCCAAACTCACTTCTCACGGAGCCTTGCAGCCTGCAGACAGAGGATAGGTGTATCCCATTCGTCAGGGCTGGAATTGAACCCAAGGCCTGAAGGTAAAAGGTCAACATCTAACCCACTTGTGCCAACTGGGTTCCGACGCAGATTGTTGTCGATCTGAGCGTACTCCAGAACTGCTGCCGTCCGTAGCGTAAGAACTGGAGCCGTTAAGTCTGTGCTGCCCACAGCACATCTCATTGCAAGTTCTGACAAAGGGTCATCGACCTGAAACGTTAACCCTTTCCCTGCTGTCTTCCCTGCTGAGTATTTCGAGCATTGTCAGTTTTTATTCCAGTTGAATACGAGGTCAGACCATTTCCTCAGGCTGGTACATGAAACTCTGAACTCTGAACCACCACCTTCTCAAGGACAATGAGGGATTGGCAATAAATGCTGGCCTTGCCTTTAGACTCACATCCCATGAACGAATAAAAAAAAAAGCCCCTTTCCCAGTGTTAAATGAGCTAAAGCTCTCAGCAATTGGTTCTCTAAAAGCTTAGTTACAGAAAGAAATTGAAAATATATCTGCCATCGGGAAGATCTGCAGCCTACTTACAGGATTGCCCTTGGGTCCATCGTCACCAGTGGGCCCTCTGGTACCTGGAGGCCCAGCAGTGCCTGGTTGTCCAGACTCTCCTTTCTCTCCTCTTTCACCTTTTGGACCCTGTTTTAAAGAAAGTAAAAACATGAGACCAGGCAGGTTATCAATGTTCACTTTTTAGATTATCTGTGTCCAGTTTTCTCCCTCTCCTATCCCAGTGTCACCACCCCACCCTCTCCCTGGGCTATGCTTGCAGAGGGCACCTGGCCAGCCTTCAGCAATTCGCGTGAGTGGCCTTTCTCGACGGGCGGGCCGGGGCAGAGAGCGACAGCCCAGTCTGGATCAGTCCTTGCCCAGTTTCCGCGCGCCTGCACTTAGCCGCAGCACTCTGGAGGTGGGGACCAGAGCTTCCAGCAAGATGGACACCCACCTTAGGCCAGAGAGGGGGTGCAGACGGGGACCTCTTGACAGCTGGAAGGTCGAACCAATTACCTTAGGCTGGATCTGCGTTAAACAGCTCAGAATGGCCCCAAGAATGGAGTATTCAGTCAATACACTGGAATACAATGCTCTGGAATGAAACAGGCTGTCGCTGCAGTTGTTACATATGCACATAACATTTAGTAGAGGACAGTACCACCCTCTGTGTCATTTAGAACCTCCTCCCCTCCACATCACCACATGATTAACATATCAGTGCGACTCAATGAGCCTGGTCTGAAGTTCTGATTGGATGATACTGGGTATCAGATTATTGCAGCTCCCTACCCTGGCCATGTAGCCACCCATCACTCCCAATCTGACTCTCTGGCAGCTTGCCACTCTCGAGAGTTATTTCTTAGCACGTCCGGTGTTTCGGGGCCGAAACGGCTCGACACCCTGATGAAGTACATACCTTACGGCCAGGAAGGCCTTGGATTCCTGGCATTCCGGATTCACCAGCTTCACCCTGAGGGGAAGACAGCCATTCATTGTAAGCAGGAGGTGAACGACAATTACAGCAGCTCAGTAAACAGTCTCATTTTACAACAAAGCCCAGACCCCCAATTCTGTTCTATTCCAGAAAGCCAGGTGGTGAAGGATCAAACTGGAGCCAATGTTTACACACTTTTAAAGGCATTTATTTACAGAGTTACACATTACAAACATGCACAGTTTCAGTCTGTTCCTATTTATAGGAGCACAAATGAATCACCCAGTTAATGCCCATTACCTGCCTACAATTAAATACAATTAACACATTCACCCCCAAGTTTGATGTAGAGTTATAAACTACAAGAGTAAATGTCAAAATTATTGAAATACATGTTCGAGTTAAAAAGTGATCCTTTCTCTATTGTGTATCTATGCCTTTACTGGTCATCTACAGCACAGCCCCACATACAGACTCTCTGGTTTCCTGATTAATTAAATTACTGTATACTGTTCAAATCGAATGATAATATCCTCCTATTCACAGGACCTCTAAACTAGATCCATTCTTGCCTCCGTTACTTTTCCCTTAATCTATAGGCATCAAAGATTCAAACTCGGTATCATCCAGCCATCACCTCTTGAGTTTGGTCTTGTACTATTTCCGATCTTGCCCCTTCACTTGAAATTTCCCAATACAACAGGACAAACAAGTGACTTCCCCCGCAGTGTCTCTCGATCCAGTTTATTAACTGTTCAACTGACTCTATGACACAGAATTGCTGCTGATCAAATGGACCTCCCTTTACTGAGAATAAACTGGGTGCACAGAGTCTACAGGTCGTTCAGCCAAGTGTCTAGACGATCTTTATGCTCCACATCAGCCTGCGTTTACTTTACCTCATCTTGTCCTATCAACATATCCTTCTATTACTTCCAGTTTGCCCTTAAATGCATCTATACTATTCACCTCAACCACTCCCCAGGGTAGTGAGATCCACATTCTCACCACGCTCTAGGTGAGGAATTCTCTCCAGAATTCCCTCATTGGATTTATTGGTGACTATTATATATTTATAAACACTAGTTCTGGTCTCCTCCACAAGTGGAAATATCTTCTCTCCATCTACCCTATCAAACCCCTTCCTAATCTTAAAGAGCATCAGATATAGGATGCAGGTGCAGGAGCCGGCCATTCGACCCCTTGAGCTTGCTCCGCCATTCCGGCTGATTCTCGACCTCAACTTCACTTTCCCGGCCATCCCCAAATCCCATAACCTCCTTAGTACCCAAAAAATCTAATGATCTCAGTCTTAAAAATATTCATCGACTGAGCATTCACTGTCTGATGGGATAAAGGATTCCCAAGATTCACAACCCTCTGAGTGAAGAAATGTTGTCTCTTTCTAAGTAGCTGACCTTGTATCCTGAGACTGTAACCCCTAGCTCTAGACTCTCCAGTCAGGGGAAACAGCGTCTCAGCACCCATCCTGCCAAGTCCTCAAAGAATTTTATACATTTCAATGCGATCACCTCTCATTCTTCAAAACTCTGAAGAACATAGGCCCACTCTACACATTCTCGCCTCAAGGGACAACCCTCTCACCCTGGGATCCAGTCTAATGAACCTTCGTTGAACCCTGTCTAAGCCTAATATATTCTTCCTTATGCAGATTGGGTGAGCGCTTTGCGGAACACCTCCGCTCTGTCCGCAAGCATGACCCCGAGCTTCTGGTTGCTTGCCATTTTAATTCACCACCCTGCTCTCAAGCCCACATTTCTGTCCTAGGCCTGCTGCAGTGTTCCAGTGAAGCTCAATGAACAGCACCTCATCTTGCGATTAGGCACTCTACAGCCTTGTGGACTCAACATTGAGTTCAACAACTTCAGACCATGACCCCCATTTTGTATTTTTCCCCCATGTACCAGTCTATAACTTGTGTTTCATGGTTTTGCTTTCAGAGAGAGCTGTTCATTATTCTGCCATTAACACCCTCTCTGGACAAATGCTTTGTCTTTTACTACGGCTATTTACTACTCCCTTTGCCTTTTCTTCCGTGACATCACTGTCATTTATCTCTCCTGCCCTCTGCCCTATCACACACCTTCCCTTTTGTTCTTCTTCCCTCCTCCCCCTTTTCACTTGCTCAAAGCCTATTACATTTCTAACCTTCGCCAGTTCTGATGAAAGGTCACAGACCTGAAACGTTAGCCCTGTTTCTTCCTCCACAGATGCTGCCAGACCTGAGCAGACCTGCTGAGTATTTCCAGCACCTGCAGTATTTTGCTTTGATATTCTTCCTTAGGCACGATCATCAGTACTGTACACAGTACTCCAGATGCGGTCTCACCAATGCCCTGTATAGTTGCACAAGACATCTTCCTACTTGCTGGCCGGAACTACATGTTAACTTTCTGTGTTTTGTGTAAAAGAGTACCCTCTGAATACCAACTTTTAATAGTCTTGCATATTTAAAAAAAAATATGCTGCTTTTCTATTCTTCCTGCCAAAGAGAATGGGTTCACATTGCTCAAAATTGTATGCCATCTGCCAGGTTCTTGCCCACTCAATTAACCCGTCCATATCCCTTATCAGGTTTCTCACAGTTTAATTTCCCATCTAATTTTGAATGTTAAACTTGGATATTTTACACTTGGTTCCCTCATCTAAATCATTAATATAGAATGTAAATAGCTGAGGCCCGAGCACTGATCCTCAGGGCACTCCACTAATAACAGCCTGCCAACCCGAAAATGACCCGATTATTCCTGCTCTGTTTTACTGCCCTTTAACCAATCCTCAAACCGTGCTAATATATTCCCGCCAATCCCAAGTGCCCTAACCTTTGCCGGATTTTGGACAAAGGACCTCTGTCAGGCCACCCCTCAGCCTTGGCTTATGCAAACCGCTGACGTTATCTCTTTCCTCCGTTGAGTTAGGTTTTGCGGCAACTTACCTTCTCACCGATGGACCCTGGGTTACCAACACCTCCGGGGGGACCTTGGGGACCCTGGGAGAAAAAGCATGACAAGAAGAGGGGGTCAGAGGGGAGCACAGCCATGGGTTCGCAAAGTGTGCATTCGAACTAATAAATGAAGCTGAGCTTACATCTGCCCCGGACGGACCGGCTGGGCCTGTGGGACCAGGAGGGCCAGGCGGACCCTGTGAAGGGAAAGACAAAGAGAATCATAAGCGACAACCTCTTAGGACATTGCAGGAGGAGGCTGACTGCACAGTCTGAAGCTCGGACGTTTCCCAACCACTGTTACTGCATCGAGAATGTAAGGAAAATTACACACCCAGACCCTGTAATATTACAGAATGGAGTCAAGAGGAATCCCTTGTAATCTCACAGTCAGTGATAACACAATATTATTAAGATCCCAGCAGCCACGACAGAAACTCACCATGGGACCAACATCACCAGTTTCACCCTTCGTTCCTGAAGGACCAGGCATTCCCTGAAATAGAAAGCAACACAAGTCATTCGTGGCCATAGAAACTCAGCCATACGGTGTACTCTATCCATCGAATACACTATACAGTACAGAGTAATAATGTGTAGGGGACGGGACCGTAAGGTAGCACAGTGCAGGGGAGGGGCTGTAAGGTAGCACAGTGCAGGGGAGGGGCTGTAAGGTAGCACAGTGCAGGGGGAAGGGATCGTAAGGTAGCACAGTGCAGGGGAAGGGATCGTAAGGTAGCACAGTGCAGGGGAGGGGCTGTAAGGTAGCACAGTGCAGGGGGAGGGGATCGTGAGGTAGCACAGTGCAGAGGAGGGATCGTAAGGTGGCACAGTGCAGGGGAGGGATCGTAAGGTAGCACAGTGCAGGGGAGGGGATCGCAAAGTAGCACAGTGCAGGGGGAGGGGATCGTAAGGTAGTGCAGTGCAGGGGAAGGGATCGTAAGGTAGCACAGTGCAGGGGAGGGGCTGTAAGGTAGCACAGTGCAGGGGGAGGGGCTGTAAGGTAGCACAGTGCAGGGGGAGGGGATCGCAAGGTAGTGCAGTGCAGGGGAAGGGATCGTAAGGTAGCACAGTGCAGGGGAGGGGCTGTAAGGTAGCACAGTGCAGGGGGATGGGATCGTAAGGTAGCACAGTGCAGGGGAGGGCCTGTAAGGTAGCACAGTGCAGGGGGAGGGGATTGTAAGGTAGTGCAGTGCAGGGGAAGGGATCGTAAGGTAGCACAGTGCAGGGGAGGGGCTGTAAGGTAGCACAGTGCGGGGGAGGGGCTGTAAGGTACCACAGTGCAGGGGAGGGGATTGTAAGGTAGTGCAGTGCAGGGGAGGGGCTGTAAGGTATCACAGTGCAGGGGAGGGGCTGTAAGGTAGCACAGTGCAGGGGGAGGGGATCGTAAGGTAGTGCAGTGCAGGGGAAGGGATCGTAAGGTTGCACAGTGCAGGGGAGGGATTGTAAGGTAGCACAGTGCAGGGGAGGGATTGTAAGGTAGCACAGTGCAGGGAAGGGGATCGTCAGGTAGCACAGTGCAGGGGAGGGATTGTAAGGTCGCACAGTGCAGGGGAGGGATTGTAAGGTCGCACAGTGCAGGGGAGGGATTGTAAGGTAGCACAGTGCAGGGGAGGGATTGTAAGGTAGCACAGTGCAGGGGAGGGATTGTAAGGTCGCACAGTGCAGGGGAGGGATTGTAAGGTCGCACAGTGCAGGGGAGGGATTGTAAGGTAGCACAGTGCAGGGGAGGGGCTGTAAGGTAAGGTAGCACAGTGCAGGGGAGGGATTGTAAGGTAAGGTAGCACAGCAGCGCAGTGCCGGGCAGGGAGAATAGCCCCAATTATTTCATCCCCCCAGCTCAGTGTCCCCTTTAGGGGGCAGGATTGAAGCTGGGGCGGGCGGGGGGGGGAGGGGGGGTGGGAGGTAAACTGGGGGTGGAGGCAGGGTGGAAGCTGGGGTGGGGGCAGGGTGGTAGTCGGGGGAGGGGAGTGCTGGGAGGGCTGGAATATGGCCAAATAAGGGACAGAGACCCCACACCGTGCAATTTCTCATTCCAACCTCCAGTAGCCAGGCTTTACCCCTCCCTCTCCTGGTATGTGTCCCCATTCCCCCTCTCATCCACCCACTGTGTCCCCTCCCCCCAATGTGTGACCCCCCCCTCCCCCCCTCCCCCCTCATCCCCACAGTGTTGCCTGTCCCTCCCCCAGAGCATGACACCCTCCCCCCTCATCCCCACAGTGTTGCCTGTCCCTTCCCACGAAGAGTGACACCCTCCCCCCCTCCTCATCCCCACAGTGTTGCCTGTCCCTCCCCCAGAGTATGACCCCTCCAGTTTCATCCCCAGTGTTCCCTGCCCATCCTCCAGTGTGACCCCACCTCCCTCATCCCCACAGTGTTGCCTGTCCCTCCCCCAGAGCATGACACCCTCCCCCCTCATCCCCACAGTGTTGCCTGTCCCTCCCCCAGAGTATGACCCCTCCAGTTTCATCCCCACAGTGTTCCCTGCCCATCCTCCAGTGTGTCCCACCTCCCTCATCCCCACAGTGTTCCCTGCCCATCCTCCAGTGTGTCCCACCGCTGTGTCTCTCCCTCCCGCGCCCCTCCCAGGTACAGGATGGAGTATCACCAATGCCTCGATCCATTCAAACCTCCCTTGGACGAGTATCGAACACTGACCTGCAGACCAATTGGACCCGGTGATCCTGGGAAACCTCTTGGACCTTCATCCCCCTTCTGTCCGAAAAAGCCTTGCTGACCTCTCTGCCCAGGCTCTCCATCGGCACCCTGAGGGGAGACAGCATTAACAGTGAGGGGCGACACAGCATCATATTCAGCCAGGAGGAGCTTTCTGGGCCCATCTCCCCTCTCCTGGTCACAGTGTTCTCTCAGCACCTTTCCAGTAAGAATCCATTCCACTTATGGGCGAGAACCTGTCGAGATCCTTTTTCAAAACGCGTTGGAGTCTCTCTCGCCAGTGATTAGCTTCACATATTTATTCATCTTTCAGTCAAGCAGGAAAACTGAGAGATGTCCTCTCTGGGGAATCTAGGGTTCAGGCCCACTGTCCTTACAGCTAAGGGGTTACTTCAAGCCACAGCAGGAATACTGGTTTTACACCCCGCACAATATTGCGGAGAGTAAAACTGGGACAGGCTGGTGGGTCAAGCCATCGTTGTCCCCTCCTGATCCTGTCGCTTTCCCCACCGGGGAGGCAGCTCAGTCGAAAATTGTCCCTTGCTATATTTTTTTCTGAATTTACCAAGTTTTATTTTGGGATCTGATTTTTATCCTCCACTGATTTTCTCCACATTTTTTAAAATACTAATAAGCTTGAGTGTTTAAAAAGTCAATAAAAAATACAGCTTCAATGTGAAACGACTGTCCAAAGATATATGTATGTGGTCAGTCTTCACAGGAAATGGGATAATTCTGTACAGCTGCCCTATCGAATCTGAGAATCTCTACACTCGACTATTCTAATGTATTCCTGGCTGCTCTCCCACATTCTACCCTCCTTAAATTTGAGGTCATCCAAAACTCTGCTGCCCATATCTTAACTTGCACCAAACCCCATTCACCCATCACCCCCTGTGTTCACTGCCTTACATTGACTCCCGGTCCAGCAACATCTCGATTTTAAAATTCTTATCCTTGCTTTCAAATCCCTCCATTGCCTCAGCCTTCCCTATCTCTATAACCTCCTCCAGCACCTACACCCCTCCCTATCTCTATAACCTCCTCCAGCACCTACACCCCTCCCTATTTCTGTAACTTCCTCCAGCACCTACACCCCTCCCTATCTCTGTAATTCCTCTAGCACCTACACCGCTCCCTATCTCTGTAACCTCCTCCAGCCCTGCACCCCTCCCTATCTCTGTAACCTCCTCCAGCCCTGCACCCCTATCTCTGTAACCTCCTCCAACCCTACGCCCCTATCTCTGTAACCTCCTCTAGCCCTGCACCCCTATCTCTGTAACCTCCTCCAGCCCTACACCCCTCCCTATTTCTGTAACTTCCTCCAGCACCTACACCCCTCCCTATCTCTGTAACCTCCTCCAGCACCTACACCCCTCTCTATCTCTGTAACCTCCTCCAGCACCTACACCCCTCCCTATTTCTGTAACTTCCTCCAGCACCTACACCCCTCCCTATCTCTGTAACCTCCTCCAGCACCTACACCCCTCTCTATCTTTGTAACCTCCTCCAGCCCTACACCCCTCCCTATCTCTGTAACCTCCTCCAGCCCTACACCCCTATCTCTGTAACCTCCTCCAGCACCTACACCCCTCTCTATCTTTGTAACCTCCTCCAGCCCTACACCCCTCCCTATCTCTGTAACCTCCTCCAGCCCTACACCCCTATCTCTGTAACCTCCTCCAGCCCTACACCCCTCCCTATTTCTGTAACTTCCTCCAGCACCTACACCCCTCCCTATCTCTGTAACCTCCTCCAGCACCTACACCCCTCTCTATCTCTGTAACCTCCTCCAGCACCTACACCCCTCCCTATTTCTGTAACTTCCTCCAGCACCTACACCCCTCCCTATCTCTGTAACCTCCTCCAGCACCTACACCCCTCTCTATCTTTGTAACCTCCTCCAGCCCTACACCCCTCCCTATCTCTGTAACCTCCTCCAGCCCTACACCCCTATCTCTGTAACCTCCTCCAGCCCCTAAATCCCTCCCTATCTCTGTAACCTCCTCCAACCCTGCACCCCTATCTCTGTAACCTCCTCCAGCCCTAAACCCCTCCCTATCTCTGTAACCTCCTCCAGCCCCTACACCCCTTTGAGATCTCCACACTCCTCTAATTCTGGCCTCTTAAGCATCTCCAATTTTAATCATTCCTCCATTGGTGGCTGTGCCTGTAGTTGCTCTGGAATTTTTTTCCAAAACCTCTCTGACTCTCCACCTCGCTTTCCTCCTTAAAACCAACCTCTTTGGCCAAACTTTTGGTCACCTGTCCTAATATCTCTTTATGTGGCTTTATAACACTCCTGTGAAGCACATTGGAAAGTGTTATTACGTTAAAGGCATAATATAAATGCAAGTCATAATTGGTGTTGTGATCTGTCAAATACCCTATTGTTCAAAACCGTTCTTATACAGTGCTTTTCAGCACCTCAGCACATCCCAAAGCACTTGACAGCCACTGACTTACTGCTGCAGTGTAGTGACTGTTATAATGCAGGAAACACATCAGCTGATTTGTGCATAGGAAGCTCCCACTAACAGCAATGTGATAATGACCAGATAGTCTGTTTTTAGTGGTTTTGTTTGCAGGATAAACATTGGCCAGTGCCATGGGAGCTTTTCCATCCATCTTTAGTTTAACATTTCATCAGAAAATCTGCACCTCCAACCATGTAGCACCTCCTCAGTAGTGCACTGGCCACTCTAGTCCCTCAAGTCGGGGCTTGAACCCACAACCTTCTGGACTGGGGGCAAGATGGCTACCCACTGAGCCACAGCTGAGACAGCAGTTTACTACAGTCATTCTGGTATACAAGTGAAAGGTCCTGAAAGATTGCTAGCTTCCAATACCAGCGAATACTTACAGAAGGACCTGGCTGACCAACAGGACCGATTGGGCCAGGAGGACCAGGTGGACCCTGCAACAAGGCAAAAACACACAAACAAGTGTTACAAATCCGATGTAAGAAAATGATTGAAGAAAGGTAATTAAACAAAGAAATTATTTACCCCCACCTACAGTTCGACGCCAACGTGTACATTTTTGTAAATCTACAGTTTAAACTGAAAGACCCAACTGGTTTTGTCATTACTGCTGATTTAACTTAGTTTAAAATAACAATCATGGTTGTTGAAAGCTTGTCATTGTATTGAGCAAGAGATGGGGGGGAGGCCACGAGCAATGCTGAATGGGACCTCATTGATATTTAGTTCCAATTAAATACCAGCATTCAGATTATATTTTGCTGCAGGTTTTCTGGCCTGCTCTGCTGAAGGCAGACACTGCTCACTGCAGCATGTCCCAAAGGTGAACGTTGGCCTCTGGTACCTTTGAAAATGGCCACTGTTTACTTCAGGGCCTAGACATCAAGGCCCAGATATTCCACAGGGCCCAGACAACGAGGCCCAGATATTCCACAGGGCCCAGACAACGAGGCCCTGATATTCCACAGGGCCCAGACAGCGAGGCCCAGATATTCCACAGGGCCCAGACAGCGAGGCCCAGAAATTCCACAGGGCCTATACAGAGAGGCCCAGAAATTCCACAGGACCTAGACACCAATGCACAACAATTTCACAGGGCCCGAGACAGCAAGGCCCAGAAATTCCACGGGGCCTATACAGAGAGGCCCAGAAATTCCACAGGACCTAGACACCAAGGCCCAGAAATTCCATGGGCCCCAGACAGCGAGGCCTGCAATTCCACGGGGCCTAAACACCAAGGCTCAGAAATTCCACGGGACCTAGACACCAAGGCCCAGAAATTCCATGGGCCCCAGACAGCGAGGCCTGCAATTCCACGGGGCCTAAACACCAAGACTCAGAAATTCCACGGGGCCTAAACACCAAGACTCAGAAATTCCACGGGGCCCAGACACCAAGGTCCAGAAATTCCACGGGGCCGAGACACCAAGGCCCAGAACAGAAATTCCACAGGACCTAGACACCAAGGCCCAGAAATTCCACGGGGCCTAGACACCAACAGCCTGCCTATAGTTTGGTTTGGGAACAGAGAGATACGTTTAGGATAATGTCCATTTAGTTACATCCTTCTCTCCAATTCCCATGGTTACTTTGCCACGCAAAGACATGATTCTCCTCCCGGTTTGTTGGTGTCTGTTTGGAATGAAGAATGGTGAATTAAAAGTTGCACTCACATGTTCACCTTTGTTGCCCTTCCTCCCCTTATGTCCAGGCTCACCAACTTCACCCTGTAAAACAATGAGGAAGAAGCAAAAACCTCATTTACTAGGGATTTGCACAGGTAATCGACTCAGAAAACCCACCAGTTAGCTTCAATCGTTCAATTGTATTTGATTTGTGAGTAGATTCTGTCCTGCGCACCCAGACCCAGTGTGGGTCCCACAAGACGACAGTCAGGATTGTTCTGTTATTACTGATTCCCGGATTTTGTGTTCACACGAAATATCCACCACAATTACTTTCTGCTCACAGGACAGGCCGCAATCAGGTACTTCCTGATCCCAGGCACACACTGTCACATGTAACCCCCTCCCCCCCACTCACGGGACAGGCTTAGAAGTACCTCCCACCATTTATGTTCCACATGAGACTCCTTGCTCTCTCCTTCATACAACACAAAAGGAAGACATTCCTCTCTGTGGCAAAGTCTTATTCCCCTGCTGTCCTTTCCCCATACTCTTCTGCATTTCTGTTATACAAATATTGATCCATTCCCCTGTCAAAACCAATCGGAGGTTCTGCTTGTACCACTGTCTCTAATCGGACATTTCGCGTCTTAGAAGCCCCGGCACTAAAAATAGCATCTCATTGTTATTTGTGCCCTCCAATCACTGATACACTGCCCAGTGGAAATAATTTTTCCTCATTCACTCAAAAGTCCAAACCCTGATTATTTTGAACGCCTCTGTCAGTTCCACAGAAGCTCTTCCCCAACCATGCCCACTCCCACGTTCCCTGGCCATTTACACTCTTTCGTTGTGGGTCTGTTTCCGGTCTTGAGCCGAGGTTTTACCGGGAGACCAGGAGCAACCCTCCCCTGGGGGATTATCAGAATCCAGCAGAATTCTTACTCGACATCACCCTTGAAAAACCTTCGTGGACCTTACCTTGTCTCCGTCCTCACCAGGAACGCCTGGGGTACCTGCTGGTCCAGGGAGACCAACTGGGCCTTGGACACCATCTCGACCAGCTGGACCGATAGGGCCTTTCCCACCCTGCAATAAAAGATTGAAAATGCAATTTATGAACATTGGCAGCTTAGCTCAGGGACACTCATTACAGCGTTCCTCCTCCCCCTCAATCAACTCATCAACAACTGCGGTTACACTGAACGCTGTCCCTGTCCCACTTCCAAATACGGAATGTCACCAAAGCCTTTCCACAAGAAAAAGAGTGAAGTCAGCTTCACACTTACACACCAGGGCAGCTCGGAACCTCCGGTTCTTGGGTTACGCAACAACATGGGTAAGGCAGCTCCACTTTCCCGCCCGCTCCCCACATCTGTTGATTCCCAGAGAGACCAAAACTCTATCGATCTCAGCCCTAAAAATACTCAACAACAGAATATCCACAACCCTCTGGGGTAGAGAATTCCAACGATTCACAACCCTTTGAGTTGAGAAGTTTCTCTTCATCTCAGTCCTAAATGATCAGCCCCCTTATTCTGAGACTGTGCCCCTGCATTCTAGATTCTCCAGCCAGGGGGAAAAAAAATCTCTCAATGTCTACTGTATCCAGCCCTTTCAGAATCGTGCATGTTTCAATGAGATCACCTCCCATTCTTCTAAACTCCAGAGAGTACAGGCCCAACTTACTCAGCCTCTCACCTTAGGACAACCCTCTCATGCCAGGAACCAATTTAGTGAACCTTGTTGTATCGCCTCCAATGCAAGTATATCCTTTTTTAAGTATGGATACCAAAACCGTACACAGTACGCTGGTTGTGGTCTCATCATAGCCCTGTACAATTGGTAGCAAGACTTCCTTATTCCTGTACTCCAGTCCTCTTGCAATAAAGGCCAACATGCCATTTGCCTTCCTAACTGTTTGCTGTACCTGCATGTTAACTTTCTGCGTTCCTTGTACAAACACACCCAAGACTCTCTGAACATCAACATTTACAAGTTTCTAGAATATTACAGCGCAGTACAGGCCCTTCGGCCCTCGCTGTTGCGCCGACCTGTGAAACCATCTGACCTACACTATTCCATTTTCATCCATATGTCTATCCAATTACCACTTAAATGCCCTTAAAGTTGGCGAGTCTACTACTGTTGCAGGCAGGGCGTTCCACGCCCCTACTACTCTCTGAGTAAAGAAACTACCTCTGACATCTGTCCTATATCTATCACCCCTCAACTTAAAGCTATGTCCCCTCGTGTTTGCCATCACCATCTGAGGAAAAAGACGCTCACTATCCACCCTATCTAACCCTCTGATTATCTTATATGTCTCTATTAAGTCACCTCTCCTCCTCCTTCTCTCCAACGAAAACAACCTCAAGTCCCTCAGCCTTTCCTCGTAAGACCTTCCCTCCATACCAGGCAACATCCTAGTAAATCTCCTCTGCACCCTTTCCAAAGCTTCCACATCCTTCCTATAATGCGGTGACCAGAACTGCACGCAATACTCCAGGTGCGGTCTCACCAGAGTTTTGTACAGCTGCAGCATGACCTCGTGGCTCCGAAACTCGATCCCCCTACTAATAAAAGCTAACACACCATATGCCTTCTTAACAGCCCTATTAACCTGGGGAGCAACCTTCAGGGATTTATGCACCTGGACACCAAGATCTCTCTGTTCATCTACACTACCAAGAATCTTCCCATTAGCCCAGTGCTCTGCATTCCTGTTACTCCTTCCAAAGTGAATCACCTCACACTTTTCCGCATTAAACTCCATTTGCCATCTCTCAGCCCAGCTCTGCAGCCTATCTATGTCCCTCTGTACCCTACAACATCCTTCGGCACTATCCACAACTCCGACCTTAGTGTCATCCGCAAATTTACTAACCCACCCTTCTACACCCTCTTCCAGGTCATTTATAAAAATGACAAACAGCAGTGGCCCCAAAACAGATCCTTGCGGTACACCACTAGTAACTAAACTCCAGGATGAACATTTTCCATCAACCACCACCCTCTGTCTTCTTTCAACTAGCCAATTTCTGATCCAAAGCTCTAAATCACCTTCAACCCCATACTTCCGTATTTTCCGCAATAGCCTACCGTGGGGAACCTTATCAAACGCCTTACTGAAATCCATATACACCACATCCACTGCTTTACCCTCATCCACCTGTTTGGTCACCTTCTCGAAAAACTTAATAAGGTTTGTGAGGCACGACCTACCCTTCACAAAACCGTGCTGACTATCGCTAATGAACTTATTCTTTTCTAGATGATTATAAATCCTGTCTCTTATAACCTTTTCCAACATTTTACCCACAACCGAAGTAAGGCTCACAGGTCTGTAATTACCAGGGCTGTCTCTACTCCCCTTCTTGAACAAGGGGACAACATTTGCTATCCTCCAGTCTTCCGGCACTATTCCTGTCGACAATGACGACATAAAGATCAAGGACAAAGGCTCTGCAATCTCCTCCCTAGCTTCCCAGAGAATCCTAGGATAAATCCCATCTGGCCCAGGGGACTTATCTATTTTCACACTTTCCAAAATTGCTAACACCTCCTCCTTGTGAACCTCAATCCCATCTAGCCTAGTAGCCTGAATCTCAGTATTCTCCTCGACAACATTTTCTTTCTCTACTGTAAATACTGACGCAAAATATTCATTTAACGCTTCCCCTATCTCCTCTGATTCCACATACAACTTCCCACTACTATCCTTGATTGGCCCTAATCTAACTCTAGTCATTCTTTTATTCCTGATATACCTATAGAAAGCCTTAGGGTTTTCCCTGATCCTATCCGCCAATGACTTCTCGTGTCCTCTCCTTGCTCTTCTTAGCTCTCCCTTTAGATCCTTCCTGGCTTTCATGCCTTTTAAAAAATATTCTGCTTTTCTGTTCTTATTATCAAAGTGAATAACTCACACTTCCCCACATTAAACTCCATCTGCCACTTTGTTGCCCACTCACTTGACCTGTCTGTATCTCTTTGCAGCCTCTTCGTGTCCTCCCCACAGCTTACATTCCCACCTAGCTTTGTATTGTCAGCACACGAAGAGTAAGGACGTCTTGCTGCAGTTGTGCAGGGCTTTGGTGAGACTACATCTAGAGTACTCTTTATGGTTTTGGTCTCCATACCTAAGGAAGGATATACTTGCTTTAGAAGCGGTGCAACAAAGGTTCGTTGGACTGATTCCTGGGTGGGAAGGCTGCCCTGTGAGGAGAGATTGAGTAGAATGGGTTCCGAAGAAGGGTCACTGACCCGAAACGTTAACTCTGCTTCTCTTTCCACAGATGCTGCCAGACCTGCTGAGTGGTTCCAGCATTTCTTGTTTTTGTTTGAGTAGAATGGGCCTAGACTCACTGGAGTTTAGAAGAATGAGAGGTGATCTCATTGAAATATGTACAAATGAGAGGCTGTTTCCCCTGGATGGAATGTCTGGAACATGGGGGCACAGTCTCAGGATTAGGAGTCGGTCATTTCAGACGGAGACGAGGAGAAATTCTGTCACCCAGAAGGTTGTGAATCTTTGAAATTCTCTACCCCCGAGAGCTGTGGATGCTCAGTCATTAAGTACATTCAAGGCTGAGATTGATGGATTTTTGGGCTCCAAGGGAATCAAGGGGTTATAGGGATCAGGTGGGAAAGTGGAGTTGAGGCTGAAGGTCAGCCATGATATTGAATGGCGGAGCAGACTCGGAAGCAATCCGGAAGTTACTGTGCAGGCGGCTCACAAGTCGTCCCCTTTGTAAGATACCGCACGCGTGCGGCCTCGCGAGAAAATTTAAAGGTACCGCACATTCAAATGGACAGGTTGCACATAGCAAAAAGATATTTAGAACATAGAACATAGAACATAGAACATACAGCACAGAACAGGCCCTTCGGCCCACGATGTTGTGCCGATCCTTTGTCCTCTGTCAAGGACAATTTAATCTATACCCCATCATTCTCCTTTATCCATATACCTATCCAAAAGCCTTTTGAAAGTCCCTAAAGTTTGTGACTCAACAACTTCCCCGGGCAAGGCATTCCATGCCTCGACCACTCTCTGGGTAAAGAACCTTCCCCTGACATCCCCCTTATATCTCCCACCCTTCACCTTAAATTTATGACCCCTTGTAACGCTTTGCTCCACCCGGGGAAAAAGTTTCTGACTGTCTACCCTATCTATTCCCCTGATCATCTTATAAACCTCTATCATGTCACCCCTCATCCTTCTCCGTTCTAATGAGAAGAGGCCTAGAATGTTCAGCCTTTCCTCGTAAGACTTATTCTCCATTCCAGGCAACATCCTGGTAAATCTCCTCTGCACCCTCTCCAAGGCTTCCACATCCTTCCTAAAATGAGGCGACCAGAACTGCACACAGTACTCCAAATGAGGCCTTACCAAGGTCCTGTACAGCTGCATCATCACCTCACGGCTCTTAAATTCAATCCCTCTGCTAATGAACGCTAACACCCCATATGCCTTCTTCACAGCCCTATCCACTTGAGTTGCAACTTTCAATGATCTATGCACATAGACCCCAAGGTCTCTCTGCTCCTCCACATGCCCAAGAACCCTACCGTTAACCCAGTATTTTGCATTCATGTTTGTCCTTCCAAAATGGACGACGATCGAGGGATCATTGCTTTCTGGTCATTCTTCTGCCTCCAGCCCCAAAACGACCCAATTTGCTGAGTTGAATTTCACGACTTGAGGTGGAATTTGAACTCTTGATGCCTGGGTTTCAATATTACAACAACTGGTTGACAAGGGGATTAAGATCAAATTAATGGACCCCACCACATCAAGTGTGTCAATATGTATTTGGACTGATGCAAAATGGGCTCACTGGTAATGAGTCAATATCATCGGAGAGTCCACACTCTTATTGAATTGGCCAAATGCCCATGGCTTAGTCCATGAGTTCTGCAGGGAAGCAATGGGTACACTTTACCCCACCCCCCGCCAAGTCAACGGGCACATTTAATCCCCCAAAACACCAGCACACTTAACCCCCAAAACAATGGGTACACTTAATCCTCCCTTGAACTACGGGCACACTTACCCTCCCACACCACAGGCACACTTAACTCCCAAAATAATACGTACACCCTCAGAACAACGGGCGCACTTAACCCTATGAACCAGCAGCACACTTAATCCCCAAAACAATGGGTAGAATTGCTCCCCCTGAACCAACAGGCACACTTACCCCGCAAACCCATCTCACCCCACCCCCCCACATCCACTCAAAAAACCCAGCAGGCAGACTCACCGGTACTCCTTTCTCTCCAGCAGGGCCAGGGGGTCCCTGAGGTCCTGGACGTCCTGGGAGGCCGATGGGACCACCAGGACCTGATTTTCCTCTCACACCAGGGGAGCCCTGAGGAGTGAAGGAAGAGATTAGAGAATGAATGAAGAGTGAAAACCAACATGTTAGTCAAAGGCAGGGAAAACAAGTACTGTTACCTAGCTAACTGCAAATACAGGTATCTCCAATGATTGGCCCACCTTTGGAATTAATAAGTTATCGCTGAACTCAACTGTTTAAAGAGGACCCCTTCCCCCACACCATCGTTCCCAATGGTTGGGGTCTCCAACCTGTGGCCGTGGGTCACGTGCCATCCACAGGCCCCGTGCCACCTGGCCCTCTATCCTCATTCTTATTCACCAGTATCGCCTGTTTGGACCATGGGATCTTGGCAATGGCCGCTTATTTGTGCCACTGTCTCAGTGATTGGATGAGGCTCCAATCAGAAAGTCACCATCTGTGCATGCCAGCAACGCGTGATATTTGTCAATGAGCAGGAACCTGGACGTAAACCTTACGGCCGTTCCCCCCGCCCCGAGGCTCCACCACAGGCACTGAGGCAATGGGAAATACTGTGGCACCCCTACCCTAGAGGGTGTGGTTTAACCCTGGACCACGCTGCTATGTTCTCAGTTGCCTCGAAGGGCTTGGTTTTCCTCTTTTGCCCGGCCCAAAGTTGACCAAGGCAGCGGTGGTGGAAAAAGGAGCACGAATTGGACGAGGCCTTCCTAAATTTTTCCCCCGCCCTCCTTGCCTTTGGCTCTTGACCTGTGGCTCTGCCGCCACAGTTGCTGGGGTAGTCGTTAGGGGGGCAGATTGATGGACCATTGCCCTCCTGCCAGCCCCTGTCCCCCGTAGCCCTCCTACACTGCCAGATGAACTCAGGGTGGCTTGGGTAAGGCCTCAGATGTGAAAAGGGTTCAAAGGGATACATTTAGAGGACAGGTTGCATGTATTCCCTTGAGTTTAAAAGATTAAGGGGTGGCCTAATAGAGGTGTTTAGGTGATTGAAAGATTTAATAGTTTCCCTCTACCTCCTCCGGTGGTAGAGGAGAACAAGTAGGCCTAACTTTAAAATTAGAGCTTGGCCATTCAGAAGAGATGTCAGGAAGCACTTCTTCACACAAATGATCAAGAAAAATCTGGAACTCACTCTCCTCAAAATGCTGTTGACACTGGGTGGGGGGGGATGGGGGGGAAACTGAAAATTTCAAAACTGAGATTGATAGATTTTTGTCGGCTAAGGACATTATGAGAGACAGAACCAAGGTGGCTAGATGGAGTTTTGATATGGATCTAACTGAATTGTGAAACCGCTTCGAGGGGCTGAATGGTGTACTTTCCCAGTCTGCTGAAGGAATCCAGATCAGCTGAGATCTGTAGTTGTTGATTCCTTGGCGTCTTCAGGACCTGGAGTCCCCCTGAAATCTTCTTCGGGCCTCTTTGACTGCTACAGCAGTGGCCCCGATACACCATGTAGCCTCCTGGGGAAGGGGCGGTTGGTGGGGGCTCTCTGGAGGGAATCTCCTCAGGAGCCTAGCATGATCAGAGTCACCTTCCAACCCAGTGTCTACTGACACCACTGTGCAAGCCCATGAGTTGGAAGCCGGGTGGGAATTGTGGACAGAACTCAGAGGAAACGATCTATTTTACAACAGAGTCTGCTCACTCAGCAAGCAGTCTACAGGGTCTATTTAAAATGAGTCTCCATGAACTACAGCAAATAGAACGCGTGATCAAAACTCCAGCAAGGTCTCCAGCAAAATGCAGTGAGTGGAGGACAGTCACATACAAAAATTATGTGCGTAAAATCGATTCCAGTCACTTCGGGGTGTGACTGATGGAGGTTGTGGTGGGGCGGACGGGGGGTGGAGAGGGGAGGGGAAATTACTCAATCATCTCCATTCTGACTGGGAATAGTTATGTCATGGGCAGAATTCCCATCTATTCCCTGGAGGGAGGTCAGGGAAATTAAGCCTCTAAATGGCCTTGATTGACAACCCGGGCTATTTTATCCTCTTTCTGACAAAGGCATTTTTACCAACGAACCCGTTCCCAAATTAGCTCCCCATTGTATGAGGCCAGATACTTACGGCTGGGCCAGGTGGGCCTGGGGGACCCTGACCACCTTTCAATCCTGGTCCACCCTGCGGAGAAAGGAGAAAGAAAGAATTAAAGCCCGTTATCTGATCTATCACAGGCCACAGAGCATCCATCTGTGAACGTGGCCTGACACAGTACCTATAAATACTAACTTCCATTTGTAATCTAGGATATTGTCAGAGATCCCTATTGCTCTCATCAATTCGTTCAGTAAACAATTAGGAAGATAAATGTTAAGTTAGCTTTTATTACAAAGAGATTGGAGTATAAGAGTAAGGAGATCTTACTACAGTTATACAGGGCATTGGTAAGGCCACACCTGGAGTACTGTGTGCAGTTTTGGTCTCCTTACCTAAGGAAGGACATACTTACCCTAGAGGGAGTGCAATGAAGGTTCACTGGACTGATTCCTGGGATGAGGGAATTGTCCTATGATGAGAGATTGAGGAGACTAGGCCTACATTCCTTGGAGTTTAGAAGAATGAGGGTGATCTCATTGAAACATATAAAATTCTTAAGGGTCTTGACAGGGTAGATGCTGAGAAAATGTTTCCCCCTGGCTGGGGAATCTAGAACACGGGGTCACAGTCTCAGAATAAGGGGTCGGCCATTGGGACTGAGATGAGGAGAAATTTCTGCACTCAGAGGTTGTGAATTTTTGGAATTCTCTACCCCAGAGAACTGTGGATGCTCAGTCGTTGAGTATAATCAAGACCGAGATCAATAGATTTTTGGATACTGAGGGAATTGAGGGATATAGGGATAGTGTGGGAAGGTGGAGATGAGGGAGAAGATTAGCCATGATCTTGAATGGTGGAGCAGGTTGAAGCATCAAATCGCCTACTCCTGCTCCTATTTCTTAAGTTCTAAGTGGAGGCATTATAGGATATTGTGAAATATCTCTATAGCCCCTATGTGGGGTATTATAGGATTATTGTTATTTATCCCTATTGTCTCTATGTGGGGATATTATAGGATATTGCCTGTCTGTGGGGGTATTATTATACCATATTGCCACATATTCTTATTGCCCCTATGGGGTATTATAGGATATTGTCACATATCCGGCACGATGGGCCAAGTGGCCTCTTTCTGTGCCTTAAACTTTCTATGATTCTATGATTGCCCCTAAGTGGGGCATTATAGGATATTGCCATATCAAGCCTGCAGCAAGGGAACATGGCCTACCACCTGAGAGGAGGGAGGGTGAATGGATTGGACTATTTTGTATGGAGGGGGAGGTGAGTATACAGAAGTGTCTGCATTGGGAGGGCAGGTGGTCTCAGCAAATTCAACAAGGAACTGGACAGATATTTGGCAGAGAAAGAGATTCAGGGGCAGGAAAGGTGAAGCTTTATTCAAACAGTTTGGTGGAGCGAATGGGGGAGAAACAGTTTCCACTGGCAGAGGGATAGCTCTTCAAGAGAGCCAGCACACTCAATGGGCCGAATGGCCTCCTTCTGTGCTATGTGCTGGTTTATGATCCCTATTGCCCTTACTCAGGGGGATTATCTTATATTGTGATACTTCTTTTCCCTCCTTTCAATGACTAGGAAACCTGTGATTAATACTTTATATTCACTCAAATCAATGAGAGAATAAAACATCATCCCTTACAATGTGTTGAGTTCTTTGACATATTACTTCATTCGTCAAAAGTCAATGCAAACTTAATTAGATATGGTATTAATACGCAGATAACAAGAGACTACCAGGGCTATTTCTGAGGAAGTTGGAGAGGGAGAGGGGGAGAAGGGAGAGGGGAATGGGGGAGGGAGAGCGGGAGCAGGAGAGAGGGAGGGAGCGGGAGGGAGGAATAGTGTCACCTCAAATTCTGTTCTTTTCTGGAGAGATTAAGCTCGTCTTGCTTAATCTTTCCCCATACCTTCTATCCCTGATGCCTGGAATCATCACAAAGTGTCGCACGAATCAGTATATCAGTGTAGAAAAGCTACTGCTTCCCAGTCAGTCTGATACCTAATTCACATCGCTTAACATTATTCTCCGTTTACTCACCGGAGTTCCAGGCAATCCAGTCTCACCGGGGAAGCCTCTCAGACCTGGGGGTCCATTTTTGCCTGGGGCCCCAAGGGGACCAGGGTCTCCCTGTGGAAAGGAAGAGGGGGAAAATGGTTCAACAATGGTTAACGCAGGAGGAAGGTCTGTCCAGATAGGTCCAACACAATTCAGTGGTGTGAACCAGCAATGGATGTTCATGAGCTGGTGGGGAGGGCAAGAGAGTGAAAAACTGAGAGGAAACAGAGAGAGAGAGAGAGACACACACAGAGGAGAGGGGAGAGAGAAAGAGGCACAGAGAGGAGAGGGGAGAGAGAGATGGAGAGGTACGAGAGACAGACAGAAAGAGAGAGAGAGAGAGGAAAGAGAGAGACACAGAAAGGAAAGAGGAGAGAGAGATGGAGAGGAAAGCGAGAAAGAGGAAAGAAAGAGACGAGAGAGCCACACAGACAGAGAGGAGAGGGGAGAGAAAAAGAGATGGAGAGGAAAGAGAGACAGAGATGAAAGAGAGAGAGGACAGGCAGAAAGAGAGGAGAGAAAGGGAGGAGTGAGAAGAGAGACAGACATGCAGAGAGGAGAGAGAGTCACAAAGAGAGACAAAGACAGACAGAAAGGAGCGAAGACAGACAGAAAGGAGAAAGACAGTGTAGCCAGTCCTTCAGCAAGAACACATTCAACTTAAAGGCAGCCAATATTAAAGGATCAAGCGGCTGGACTGCAAAGGTGGTTTATAAATTGACAATCGTCAGAAATGAGCCAAGTTTCATATCCCAGAAACCAACAGGACTTTGAACTAAACTCTTAAAACAGGGAGCCGAACTGAAATGATTCATTCAGGGACACAGACACATTTCGAATGACTTCATGAATATACTAGTCAAGAGATGGCTGATGCAATCAGACAACACAATAGTATGCATCTATCCAGATTTAAGTGACTTATCTCGACCATTGAACTCCTGTAGAAACTAGAAATAGCAGTGACAATGTAATGAGTGGGTGGACACACAACCCTTGGAAATGCTAATGACAAAAACTGTTTCGTTGGGGCGAAGCTCATTCACCAATCTGATGATGCTGATAAGTCGGTATCTTCCCCGTCGAAACACTTTCATATGTTCATGGGCTATTCGCTAACTCTGGATGTAGAATTGTTGCAGGATTTAAGAAGTTTACAATCAAAAGCTGGAGGGATTGGCATCAATCATTGTCACAGGTGTGATTTTTGTACGATAAAAAAAGTGTGCTCGGAGACAAGAGCAGCAACTTACAAAGGAACCATGGGCGGGATTGATCATCCACACCAATGGGAATGTACTCCTTTGAGTGTTCGACAGGGTGAGTGCAGTTCGGAAATAAAGGGACAGAGTTTGGGAGTACTGATTTAACTTGAAAGGGGTGGGTTACGGATATTTATATTGATTTAACTTGAAGGGAGCAGGGTATTGATGTTTGTAAGTTATTTAGGTACAATAAACTGTTAAAAGAATACAGAGTATACTGAGTTGTGAGCCTGGGCCATTTTCTCCACCTGGATGGGTTCAGGTCGGACTTTAGAGTTAAGAGTATAAGGGCGGAGGTGCGGGTTCACCAACCAACAGAGAGGAAGGAGCGAGACAGAGAGAAAAGCTAGAGACAGAGACCAAAGAGACAGAGAGGAGATAGAGACAGAGGAAAGAGAGACAGAGAGAGGAAGGAGAGGGACAAAGAGTAAGTCAGAGACAGAGAGAGAGAGACAGAGTGAGAGAGAAAGACAAACAGAATGTGTGACAGACAGTGGCAGTAAGTGGCAAAGAGAGACTCAAAAAACAAGAAGCTAAACTTCCTGTTTATCACCCGTGGTCACTGTGCTTCCCCAAGAACACTGTGAACTCAGGAAACTCCATCTGAAATGCCCACTAGCTTTGTGACAGCAGGTGTTTGCCACACTTGATGCCACTTTAGCCATTTGCACTCAGTTAGACCTCGATCCATTCACAAAAAACATGCTGTCGAAAAGCTGAGGCAGTCTGTGCCCGCAATCCACCCCTCCCATCCGCCCCGCACAGTATCATGCCTGGAACCCGGCCCGGTAACAGGCCCGGTGCCAGGCTTTAAGGCGGCACAGTGGAGCAGTGGTTAGCACCGCAGCCTCACAGCTCCAGCGACCCGAGTTCAATTCTGGGTACTGCCTGTGCGGAGTTTGCAAGTTCTCCCTGTGACCGCGTGGGTTTCTGCCGGGTGCTCCGGTTTCCTCCCACAGCCAAAGACTTGCAGGTTGATAGGTAAATTGGCCATTGTAAATTGTCCCTAGTGTAGGTAGGTGGTAGGAGAATGTAGGGAATATGGGATTAATGTAGGATTAGTATAAATGGGTGGTTGTTGGTTGGCACAGACTTGGTGGGCTGAAGAGCCTGTTTCAGTGCTGTATCTCTCTATATCCTGGATACCAGCCCGGTAACAGGCCCGGCACCTGCACAGTAATGGACCATGCCCCTGCCAGTAACAGGCCTGGTAAATATACCAATGCATCAACACCAAATGAGGAGAAGCTGCACAGATAATTGAGACTGTTAATTTCCTCACCTTGGTGCCTTCTTTCCCAGATGGGCCTGGTAGACCTTGCTCCCCTGGTGGCCCAGGAGGTCCTGGATGTCCCCGCTCACCCATTGGTCCCGATTCACCACTAGAACCCTGCAGGTAAAGGACAAAGAGTTGCATTAATATCAGAACTTGAATCTGAGCGCCTGATAAATACTGGGGCGGCGAAATGTAAAACATGGGACTCACCTGAGGTCCAACTACACCAGGTGGTCCTGGAGGGCCAGTCTTGCCTTGGAAACCCTGAAGACAAGAATACAGATTGGAGCAAGCACATGGACATGCAGGAACATGAGAAAAAGCTATAAATAGTTGAAGTAGATCCCTCCCAAACTCTAATTTACCTTTCAAAGCCCATCCCCCAGTACATTATCCCCTCTCAATGAAGCCCATCCCCTCGTACATTAACCCATCCGCCAGTACATTAACTCTCCCAACGAATCCCATCCCCCTGGTACATTAACCCTCCCAATGAATCCCATCCCCCTGGTACATTAACTCTCCCAATGAATCCCATCCCCCTGGTACATTAACCCTCCCAATGAATCCCATCCCCCTGGTACATTAACTCTCCCAATGAATCCCATCCCCCTGGTACATTAACCCTCCCAATGAAGCCCATCCCCCTGGTACATTAACTCTCCCAATGAATCCCATCCCCCTGGTACATTAACCCTCCCAATGAATCCCATCCCCCTGGTACATTAACCCTCCCAATGAAACCCATCCCCCTGGTACATTAACCCTCCCAATGAAGCCCATCCCCCTGGTACATTAACCCTCCCAATGAATCCCATCCCCCTGGTACATTAACCCTCCCAATGAATCCCATCCCCCTGGTACATTAACCCTCCCAACGAATCCCATCCCCCTGGTACATTAACCCTCCCAATGAAACCCATCCCCCTGGTACATTAACCCTCCCAATGAAACCCATCCCCCTGGTAAATTAACTCTCCCAACGAATCCCATCCCCCTGGTACATTAACCCTCCCAATGAATCCCATCCCCCTGGTACATTAACCCTCCCAATGAAACCCATCCCCCTGGTACATTAACCCTCCCAATGAAACCCATCCCCCTGGTAAATTAACTCTCCCAACGAATCCCATCCCCCTGGTACATTAACCCTCCCAATGAATCCCATCCCCCTGGTACATTAACCCTCCCAATGAATCCCATCCCCCTGGTACATTAACCCTCCCAATGAAGCCCATCCCCCCGGTACATTAACCCTCCCAATGAATCCCATCCCCCTGGTACATTAACCCTCCCAATGAAACCCATCCCCCTGGTAAATTAACTCTCCCAACGAATCCCATCCCCCTGGTACATTAACCCTCCCAATGAATCCCATCCCCCTGGTACATTAACCCTCCCAATGAATCCCATCCCCCTGGTACATTAACCCTCCCAATGAAACCCATCCCCCTGGTACATTAACCCTCCCAATGAATCCCATCCCCCTGGTACATTAACCCTCCCAATGAATCCCATCCCCCTGGTACATTAACTCTCCCAACGAATCCCATCCCCCTGGTACATTAACCCTCCCAACGAATCCCATCCCCCTGGTACATTAACCCTCCCAATGAAACCCATCCCCCTGGTAAATTAACTCTCCCAACGAATCCCATCCCCCTGGTACATTAACCCTCCCAATGAATCCCATCCCCCTGGTACATTAACCCTCCCAATGAAGCCCATCCCCCCGGTACATTAACCCTCCCAATGAATCCCATCCCCCTGGTACATTAACCCTCCCAATGAAGCCCATCCCCCCGGTACATTAACTCTCCCAACGAATCCCATCCCCCTGGTACATTAACTCTCCCAACGAATCCCATTCCCCTGGTACATTAACTCTCCCAATGAATCCCATCCCCCTGGTACATTAACCCTCCCAATGAATCCCATCCCCCTGGTACATTAACCCTCCCAATGAATCCCATCCCCCTGGTACATTAACCCTCCCAATGAAGCCCATCCCCCCGGTACATTAACTCTCCCAACGAATCCCATCCCCCTGGTACATTAACTCTCCCAACGAATCCCATCCCCCTGGTACATTAACTCTCCCAATGAATCCCATCCCCCTGGTACATTAACTCTCCCAACGAATCCCATCCCCCTGGTACATTAACCCTCCCAATGAATCCCATCCCCCCGGTACATTAACCCTCCCAATGAATCCCATCCCCCCGGTACATTAACTCTCCCAACGAATCCCATCCCCCTGGTACATTAACTCTCCCAACGAATCCCATCCCCCTGGTACATTAACTCTCCCAATGAATCCCATCCCCCTGGTACATTAACTCTCCCAACGAATCCCATCCCCCTGGTACATTAACTCTCCCAATGAATCCCATCCCCCTGGTACATTAACCCTCCCAATGAATCCCATCCCCCTGGTACATTAACTCTCCCAACGAATCCCATCCCCCTGGTACATTAACCCTCCCAATGAATCCCATCCCCCTGGTACATTAACCCTCCCAATGAATCCCATCCCCCTGGTACATTAACCCTCCCAATGAATCCCATCCCCCTGGTACATTAACCCTCCCAACGAATCCCATTCCCCTGGTACATTAACTCTCCCAACGAATCCCATCCCCCTGGTACATTAACCCTCCCAATGAATCCCATCCCCCTGGTACATTAACTCTCCCAACGAATCCCATCCCCCTGGTACATTAACCCTCCCAATGAATCCCATCCCCCTGGTACATTAACCCTCCCAATGAATCCCATCCCCCTGGTACATTAACTCTCCCAACGAATCCCATCCCCCTGGTACATTAACCCTCCCAACGAATCCCATCCCCCTGGTACATTAACCCTCCCAATGAATCCCATCCCCCTGGTACATTAACCCTCCCAATGAAGCCCATCCCCCCGGTACATTAACTCTCCCAACGAATCCCATCCCCCTGGTACATTAACCCTCCCAATGAATCCCATCCCCCCGGTACATTAACCCTCCCAATGAAGCCCATCCCCCCGGTACATTAACTCTCCCAACGAATCCCATCCCCCTGGTACATTAACCCTCCCAATGAATCCCATCCCCCCGGTACATTAACTCTCCCAATGAATCCCATCCCCCTGGTACATTAACCCTCCCAATGAATCCCATCCCCCTGGTACATTAACCCTCCCAATGAAGCCCATCCCCCCGGTACATTAACTCTCCCAATGAATCCCATCCCCCTGGTACATTAACTCTCCCAATGAATCCCATCCCCCTGGTACATTAACCCTCCCAATGAATCCCATCCCCCTGGTACATTAACCCTCCCAATGAATCCCATCCCCCTGGTACATTAACCCTCCCAATGAATCCCATCCCCCTGGTACATTAACCCTCCCAATGAAGCCCATCCCCCCGGTACATTAACTCTCCCAATGAATCCCATCCCCCCGGTACATTAACCCTCCCAATGAAGCCCATCCCCCCGGTACATTAACTCTCCCAATGAATCCCATCCCCCTGGTACATTAACTCTCCCAACGAATCCCATCCCCCTGGTACATTAACTCTCCCAACGAATCCCATCCCCCTGGTACATTAACTCTCCCAACGAATCCCATCCCCCTGGTACATTAACTCTCCCAATGAATCCCATCCCCCTGGTACATTAACTCTCCCAATGAATCCCATCCCCCTGGTACATTAACTCTCCAAATGAATCCCATCCCCCTGGTACATTAATCCTCCTAGTGAAGCCCATTCCCCTCATACATTAACCCACCAATGAAGTGATCTGGGATGTCCTCAGCTCATGAAATACCCTGCATAAGGGAAGGTTTTCTCCTGCCATCCTCTGCAGAAGGATCTACTCACCACTTCCCCTCTCTGTCCAGGGTGTCCTGGGAGCCCGTCCTTTCCTGGCGGCCCCTACCAATATTAGAGCATGGAGTTAGTCTGGGAGGTCACCAACTGCCTCGCTGCTGTGATCCTTTAATCACTGCCAAAATCTATCACTAAACCCCAGGGCCACTTGCATGACAATCCCGGGACTCCGGAGTCAGTCTTTTGAGCAGCTTTGCAGCTGTGAATGGACATCTCACCAACAGGCACCAGCTCACCGCACGGACTGTGTTACAGTGAGTCCAGGCATGGAGCCAGAGGCTGGCTTGGCAGAGCCCACCGCAAGAGGGGAGCCACTGCACATAATCCCGCTCAGAGTGCCTGCTTTGAATGTGGCCGGACCGTCACCTGCGTTCGATGTCCACCTGGGCGTGTGGTCATGCAAACTGACCCCCGATCGCCCGGTTTGGCATAACAGAGGCACATTCAGCTGACTGGGTCTCCCTGGGTTCGACCATCACGCTCACACTCAGCACCCACCGGACCACCCTCTGACCTCTAAACGGGACTGAGCTCTGCTTCAAGCACCTCGGAAACACAGAGAATTTCAAACAACGGTACACAGGGTGTTTGGGACAGGTGCAAGGGAGGAACGGTTAAACACATGCAAACTGATGTTGGTCTCTTCATGGTTTACATGATTACATAAAACACGATGCACACTAAATCAATCTTTAACTGAACACTGCGGCGCATGTATGTTTCAGATATCACACAGGGGAATTGCACTTGAGTGTGCTACTGATATCACACAGAGGAATTCCACCCCAGCCTGTGTTACAGATATCACAAAGGGGAATTTCACATCAGTGTGTGTTACAGATATCACACAGGGGAATTTCACCCCAGCCTGTGTTACTGATATCACACAGAGGAATTTCACCCCAGTGTGTGTTACAGATATCACACAGGGGAATTTCACCCCAGTGTGTGTTACAGATATCACACAGGGGAATTTCACTCCAGTGTGTGTTACAGATATCACACAGGGGAATTTCACCCCAGTGTGTGTGTTGCAGATATCACACAGAGCAATTTCACCCCAGTGTGTGTTACAGATACCACACAGCGGAATTTCACTCCAGTTTGTGTTACAGATACCACACAGGGGAATTTCACTCCAGTTTGTGTTACAGATACCACAGAGGGGAATTTCACTCCAGTGTATGTTAAAGATATCGCACAGGGGAATTTCACTCCAGTGTGTGTTACAGATATCACACAGGGGAATTTCACCCCAGTGTGTGTTACAGATATCACACAGAGCAATTTCACTCCATTGTGTGTTACAGATACCACACAGCGGAATTTCACTCCAGTTTGTGTTACAGATACCACACAGGGGAATTTCACTCCAGTTTGTGTTACAGATACCACAGAGGGGAATTTCACTCCAGTGTATGTTAAAGATATCGCACAGGGGAATTTCACTCCAGTGTGTGTTAAAGATACCTCACAGGGGAATTTCATCCCGTGCTTTTTAAAAATTATTTGTTCATGGGATGTGGGCGTCGCTAGCTAGGCCAGTATTCATTGCCCATCCCTACTTGCCCTTGAGAAGGTGGTGATGAGTTGCCTTCTTGAACCGCTGCAGTCCATGTGGGGTAGGGTACACCCACAGTGCTGTTAGGAAGGGAGTTCTAGGATTTTGACACAGTGACAGTGAAGGAACGATGATATAGTTCCAAGTCAAGATGGTGTGTGGCTTGGAGGGGAACTTGCAGGTGGTGTTCCCATGAATCTGCTGTCCTTGTCCTTCTAGGTGGTAGAGGTCGTAGGTTTGAAAGGTGCAGTCAGTGGAGCCTTGGTGTGTTACTGCAGTGCATCTTGTAGATGGTACACACTGCGGGCACTGTGTGTCGGTGGTGGAAGGAGTGAACGTTGAAGGTGGTGCACAGGGTGACAATCAAGCAGACTGCTTTGTCCTGGATGGTGTCGAGCTTCTTGAGTGTTGTTGGAGCTGTACTCATCCAGGCAAGTGGAGAGTATTCCATCACATTCCTGACTTTGTGTCTTGTAGATGGTGGACAGGCACTGGGGAGTCAGGAGGTGAGTTACTCACTGCTGGATTCCTAGCCTCTGACCTGCTCTTGTAGCCACAGTGTTTACATAACTGGTCCAGTTCCATTTCTGGTCAATCATAACCCCCAGGATGAAATGCCATTGAACATCAAGGGGAGATATTTGGATTCTCTCTCATTTGAGATGGTACTATGACGATGCTTCTTCATTTTCTTTTTAAAGTAATTGTTTGAGGACTCATATTTAAATTGTGGAGATAGATTCTTTGGAAGGCTGAAGATTTCTTAAATGCTGGACTTTGCTTTGTTGTTGACAGTTCACTGAAAGGTCACTCAGATGTTGTTTGAAAACAACCTTTGCTGGAAATCATGTGCTTTGGGCTCAGTAAACAACAGAAACCTTGGTGACCTAGGGAAGATGTTTACAGAGAAACCACATGTCAAGGTTTATGGAGGTCAGGAGGTTGCCTTTCTGTTAGGGTGTGAGCTGTTTTGCAGAAGGTTGGAGATCAACCTGCTGAGGAAAAACCACCCAGCTCACCTCTTTCTCTACCTCTTTGAAGAAACCCTGCAAAGATCCACTGTGGGAGAGCTAAAATCCCTGGTGCTGCATCGCTCCTGAGAAGCTGGAAAAACCTGCCAGGTTAATTCTCAATGCCGCCTGGAAAGAACTGCTTTAGAAAAGATCCCAGTGACTCATCTCCCATATATCCGGACACCAGACTAAAAGGGACAACTGACATCCTTCAATATCCTCTTTCTTCTTCAAGAATTAGCAAGTATTTTGTCCAAGTATTCTTTTATTTCTGTAACAGACCTCTGCAGTGTGTGTGAGAGTTTGTGTGTGGGGAATTTTAAAAGGGAACTTCCGTATTTCAATCTGTGTGTCAAGGCTTTGCTTCATTATTGGATAAGTCTTGTTTGATAATAAACTGATAATTTTGTTATTTATGAAAGAAACCTGGTTGGTGAATTTTATTCTGGGATAAAGAGTTGAGTATATGATTGACCATTACGATAACCGAGTAAACATTTAAAAATATATGTTGTGATCTGTGAAGAAGTGGGATTCGAAAAGACAGTGCACTCCTTCCACCTCAGTAGTAACAGGTGGTCATTGCCTGGCACTTGTGTGGCATGAATGTGACTTGCCAACTATCAGCCCAAGCTTGAATATTGTCCAGATCTTGCTGTGGGTCTGTCTCTAGATGCTCCTCCCTCTGAGATCAGCTCTCGGTGATGTTATGGTCCTGTGGGACCAGGATGCACATGGCGGCCCAGGGCAGGAATCAGGAGAAGGCGGAAACATTTTGAATTCACTTACTGGTGGTCCTTTTGGTCCTGCGAAACCGGTGGATCCTTGAGGTCCTGGAAGACCCTGTGTCGGAAAGGAAAGAAGAGGAAGATGATTAAATTAAAACAATGCACAGAGCGGGTTTGAACAAAAAAATGCAAACTCTATATAACACTGAGCACAGGAATGAGCTGAGGATTCTCTGATCAACAAACACCTAAATATTAATTAAATACCCTGAACTCACAAACACCGTGCACATGGGTTAGAGACCCCTGATCCTGGCCCACTGTTCCAGAGTTTGGTGCGGGGAGGGGAGGCAGGGAGAGTAGCATGAATTGGGAGGGTGCCCATCACCCTAAACATCTCCACCTCTCTCTCTGCTCCTTTCAAACCTTACCACCGTGACCAAGCCTTTGGCCACCTGCCCTCTTAGCTCCTTACATGGTGCGGTGTATATTTTTCTCTGATTATGCTCCTGCATGACACCTTGGAATGCTGAAGACTCTGTAGGAATGTAGGGTTGGAGTTGTGGGCCTTTAAGGGGTAAATCTGTGATTGTGCAGTCCCAGCCTGGAAGTCACACTTGACGGCAACGTGGCTCCAATAGAGAGTTGCACGTCGTAGCCCCGATCCTCCAGCCCGTGTTATCCAAGAGGCCAGGATTACCCCTCAAGAGAAAGGACTAAGTTGAGCAAGGCTCAAGTTCACTGTGATGAATGGTACAAAAAGCGTCAAGCGACCCTTAGCGGTGAGGCAGTCAGAAATATGAAGAGACTTGAGGCATAACTCAGTAACAAAGTGTATTAGATTGTGGAAGTAGCTCAAAGGGAAGGACACTGAACAGAACTTAAGATTGATAAACAATTCGAGGTATTTCCAGCAAAGGTGATTGTGAGATAGGGAGCGAAGCTGGGTAGTTGGGCCCAAATGATCAATAGGGAAGGGTTAGCAATACTCATCCTATCCTGTTCTGAAGCTACTGGTAATTCTGCTAAACAGTTTCATACAGTCGGATAGACTTACCCGTTCACCAGGGGGACCTGGAGGTCCATCTGCTCCTGAGCTTCCCTGTGAGAGAGCAAAAAAAACACAATGAGCTGCAATGTTTCATTAGAGGGAATGAATCTACATCCTCCAGAGAAACAGATAAACACCATTCCATCCAAATAGCCCGATGCCCACTCTAAAGATCTGCTATAACATCCTGTTAGACACACCACCCACAGGATAACACCCTCAGTGATAACACTCTCTCTCTTACACACCCCAACCTCAGTATAAAACCCTCAGTTATAACAGTCCCTTTGTAACACACACCACCCACATCTAACACCCTCAGTAAGAACACTCTCCCTGTTAGACACCCATCCTCAGTTATAACACTCTCTCTGTCACACACCACCCTCAGTTATAACACTCTCTCTGTTACACACCCACCCTCAGTATAAAATCCTCTGTTAAAATACTCTCTCTGACACACTCCAGCCTCTGGAGAATCCCTCAACTATAATAATTTCCCTGTTACACACCACCCTCAGTTATAACACTCTCTCTGTTACACACCACACCCTCTGTTATAACACTCTCCCTGTTAGACACCCATCCTCAGTTATAACACTCTCTCTGTCACACACCACCCTCAGTTATAACACTCTCTCTGTTACACACCCACCCTCAGTATAAAATCCTCTGTTAAAATACTCTCTCTGACACACTCCAGCCTCTGGAGAATCCCTCAACTATAATAATTTCCCTGTTACACACCACCCTCAGTTATAACACTCTCTCTGTTACACACACCACCCTCAGTTATAACACTCTCTCTGTTACACACCACACCCTCAGTTATAACACTCTCTCTGTTACACACCACACCCTCAGTTATAACACTCTCTCTGTTACACACCACACCCTCAGTTATAACACTCTCTCTGTTACACACACCACCCTCAGTTATAACACTCTCTCTGTTACACACCACCCTCAGTTATAACACTCTCTCTGTTACACACCACACCCTCAGTTATAATACTCTCTCTGTTACACACACCACCCTCAGTTATAACACTCTCTCTGTTACACACACCACCCTCAGTTATAACACTCTCTCTGTTACACACCACACCCTCAGTTATAACACTCTCTCTGTTACACACCACACCCTCAGTTATAATACTCTCTCTGTTACACACACCACCCTCAGTTATAACACTCTCTCTGTTACACACCACACCCTCAGTTATAACACTCTCTCTGTTACACACCACACCCTCAGTTATAACACTCTCTCTGTTACACACCACACCCTCAGTTATAACACTCTCTCTGTTACACACACCACCCTCAGTTATAACACTCTCTCTGTTACACACACCACCCTCAGTTATAACACTCTCTCTGTTACACACCACACCCTCAGTTATAATACTCTCTCTGTTACACACACCACCCTCAGTTATAACACTCTCTCTGTTACACACCACACCCTCAGTTATAACACTCTCTCTGTTACACACCACACCCTCAGTTATAACACTCTCTCTGTTACACACCACACCCTCAGTTATAACACTCTCTCTGTTACACACACCACCCTCAGTTATAACACTCTCTCTGTTACACACCACACCCTCAGTTATAACACTCTCTCTGTTACACACACCACCCTCAGTTATAACACTCTCTCTGTTACACACCACACCCTCAGTTATAATACTCTCTCTGTTACACACACCACCCTCAGTTATAACACTCTCTCTGTTACACACCCACCCTCAGTATAAAATCCTCTGTTAAAATACTCTCTCTGACACACTCCAGCCTCTGGAGAATCCCTCAACTATAATAATTTCCCTGTTACACACCACCCTCAGTTATAACACTCTCTCTGTTACACACCACACCCTCAGTTATAACACTCTCTCTGTTACACACCACACCCTCAGTTATAATACTCTCTCTGTTACACACACCACCCTCAGTTATAACACTCTCTCTGTTACACACCACACCCTCAGTTATAACACTCTCTCTGTTACACACACCACCCTCAGTTATAACACTCTCTCTATTACACACCACACCCTCAGTTATAATACTCTCTCTGTTACACACACCACCCTCAGTTATAACACTCTCTCTGTTACACACCACACCCTCAGTTATAACACTCTCTCTGTTACACACACCACCCTCAGTTATAACACTCTCTCTGTTACACACCACACCCTCAGTTATAACACTCTCTCTGTTACACACCACACCCTCAGTTATAACACTCTCTCTGTTACACACACCACCCTCAGTTATAACACTCTCTCTGTTACACACCACACCCTCAGTTATAACACTCTCTCTGTTACACACACCACCCTCAGTTATAACACTCTCTCTGTTACACACCACACCCTCAGTTATAATACTCTCTCTGTTACACACACCACCCTCAGTTATAACACTCTCTCTGTTACACACCACACCCTCAGTTATAATACTCTCTCTGTTACACACACCACCCTCAGTTATAACACTCTCTCTGTTACACACCACACCCTCAGTTATAACACTCTCTCTGTTACACACCACACCCTCAGTTATAATACTCTCTCTGTTACACACACCACCCTCAGTTATAACACTCTCTCTGTTACACACCACACCCTCAGTTATAATACTCTCTCTGTTACACACACCACCCTCAGTTATAACACTCTCTCTGTTACACACCACACCCTCTGTTATAACACTCTCTCTGTTACACACCACCCTCAGTTATAACACTCTCTCTGTTACACACACCACCCTCAGTTATAACACTCTCTCTGTTACACACACCACCCTCAGTTATAACACTCTCTCTATTACACACCACCCTCAGTTATAACACTCTCTCTGTTACACACACCACCCTCAGTTATAACACTCTCTCTATTACACACCACCCTCAGTTATAACACTCTCTGTTACACACCCACCCTCAGTATAAAATCCTCTGTTACAATACTCTCCCTGACACACTCCAGCCTCTGGAGAATCCCTCAACTATAATAATTTCCCCGTTACACACCACACCCTCAGTTATAACACTCTCTCTGTTACACGCCACCCTCAGTTATAACACTCTCTCTGTTACACACCACACCCTCAGTTATAACACTCTCTCTGTTACACACCACACCCTCAGTTATAACACTCTCTCTGTTACACACCACACCCTCAGTTATAACACTCTCTCTGTTACACACCACACCCTCAGTTATAACACTCTCTCTGTTACACACCACACCCTCTGTTATAACACTCTCTCTGTTACACACCACACCCTCAGTTATAACACTCTCTCTGTTACACACCACCCTCAGTTATAACACTCTCTCTGTTACACACCACACCCTCAGTTATAACACTCTCTCTGTTACACACCACCCTCAGTTATAACACTCTGTTACACACACCACCCTCAGTTATAACACTCTCTCTATTACACACCACCCTCAGTTATAACACTCTCTGTTACACACCCACCCTCAGTATAAAATCCTCTGTTAAAATACTCTCCCTGACACACTCCAGCCTCTGGAGAATCCCTCAACTATAATAATTTCCCCGTTACACACCACACCCTCAGTTATAACACTCTCTCTGTTACACACCACACCCTCTGTTATAACACTCTCTCTGTTACACACCACTCTCAGTTATAACACTCTCTCTGTTACACAGCACCCTTAGTTATAATACTCTCTCTGTTACACACACCACCCTCAGTTATAACACTCTCTCTGTTACACACCACCCTCAGTTATAACACTCTCTCTATTACACACCACCCTCAGTTATAACACTCTCTCTGTTACACACACCACCCTCAGTTATAACACTCTCTCTATTACACACCACCCTCAGTTATAACACTCTCTGTTACACACCCACCCTCAGTATAAAATCCTCTGTTAAAATACTCTCCCTGACACACTCCAGCCTCTGGAGAATCCCTCAACTATAATAATTTCCCCGTTACACACCACACCCTCAGTTATAACACTCTCTCTGTTACACACCACACCCTCAGTTATAACACTCTCTCTGTTACACACCACCCTCAGTTATAACACTCTCTCTGTTACACACCACACCCTCAGTTATAACACTCTCTCTGTTACACACCACCCTCAGTTATAACACTCTGTTACACACACCACCCTCAGTTATAACACTCTCTCTATTACACACCACCCTCAGTTATAACACTCTCTGTTACACACCCACCCTCAGTATAAAATCCTCTGTTAAAATACTCTCCCTGACACACTCCAGCCTCTGGAGAATCCCTCAACTATAATAATTTCCCCGTTACACACCACACCCTCAGTTATAACACTCTCTCTGTTACACACCACCCTCTGTTATAACACTCTCTCTGTTACACACCACCCTCAGTTATAACACTCTGTTACACACACCACCCTCAGTTATAACACTCTCTCTATTACACACCACCCTCAGTTATAACACTCTCTGTTACACACCCACCCTCAGTATAAAATCCTCTGTTAAAATACTCTCCCTGACACACTCCAGCCTCTGGAGAATCCCTCAACTATAATAATTTCCCCGTTACACACCACACCCTCAGTTATAACACTCTCTCTGTTACACACCACCCTCTGTTATAACACTCTCTCTGTTACACACCACCCTCAGTTATAACACTCTGTTACACACCACACCCTCAGTTATAACACTCTCTCTGTTACACACCACCCTCAGTTATAACACTCTCTCTATTACACACCACCCTCAGTTATAACACTCTCTGTTACACACCCACCCTCAGTATAAAATCCTCTGTTAAAATACTCTCCCTGACACACTCCAGCCTCTGGAGAATCCCTCAACTATAATAATTTCCCCGTTACACACCACACCCTCAGTTATAACACTCTCTCTATTACACACCACCCTCAGTTATAATACTCTCTCTGTTACACACCACTCTCAGTTATAACACTCTCTCTGTTACACAGCACCCTTAGTTATAATACTCTCTCTGTTACACACACCACCCTCAGTTATAACACTCTCTCTGTTACACACCACCCTCAGTTATAATACTCTCTCTGTTACACACACCACCCTCAGTTATAACACTCTCTCTGTTACACACCATCCTCAGTTATAACACTCTCTCTGTTACACACCACACCCTCAGTTATAACACTCTCTCTGTTACACACCACTCTCAGTTATAACACTCTCTCTGTTACACAGCACCCTTAGTTATAATACTCTCTCTGTTACACACACCACCCTCAGTTATAACACTCTCTCTGTTACACACCATCCTCAGTTATAACACTCTCTCTGTTACACACACCACCCTCAGTTATAACACTCTCTCTGTTACACACCATCCTCAGTTATAACACTCTCTCTGTTACACACCACACCCTCAGTTATAACACTCTCTCTGTTACACACCACTCTCAGTTATAACACTCTCTCTGTTACACAGCACCCTTAGTTATAATACTCTCTCTGTTACACACACCATCCTCAGTTATAACACTCTCTCTGTTACACACCACACCCTCAGTTATAACACTCTCTCTGTTACACACCACTCTCAGTTATAACACTCTCTCTGTTACACAGCACCCTTAGTTATAATACTCTCTCTGTTACACACACCATCCTCAGTTATAACACTCTCTCTGTTACACACCACCCTCAGTTATAATACTCTCTCTGTTACACACACCACCCTCAGTAATAACACACTCTGTTACACACACCACCCTCAGTTACAACACTCTCTCTGTTACACACACCACCCTCAGTTATAACACTCTCTGTTACACACCCACCCTCAGTATAAAATCCTCTGTTAAAATACTCTCCCTGACACACTCCAGCCTCTGGAGAATCCCTCAACTATAATAATTTCCCTGTTACACACCACACCCTCAGTTATAACACTCTCTCTGTTACATACCACACCCTCAGTTATAACACTCTCTCTGTTACACACACCATCCTCAGTGTAAAACCCTCAGTTATAACACTCTCTCTGTTACACATCCCACCCTTAGTATAAAACCCTCAGTTATAACACTCGCCCTTTAAATACCCTGCCCTTACTATACTGTTGAAGTAGAACATCGTATTCCAGTATAATGAAAACATGCCTCTGATGATTTTCTGCTTTCCAGCACATGCTCTTTTTGATCTGCATTTCTCCCGACTGCCCCCATTTTTCGCTTACCTTTGCTCCCGCTTTGCCAGTTGCTCCTCTTGGTCCCCTTTGACCACGTGGGCCCTTGAAGAGAAAGACAAATTTCATTTTTTTCCAGAAATATACTCTATTCTTCAAATTGGTAAAAGTACATTACAGAGCAGTTCAAACTTGACATTACATAAAGAACAATACAGATCAGTTTCTTTCAATACAGTACATGAGGTGCCTCTCTACACTTACCATTACAGGTTATATTTACAATGTGTTTGCCTTTCGTGTCAAACATTTTCTGGTACATGCAGCCCGAGGGGTTTTACACAGGTTCCAGCCCCTCGATTCACTATGGTGGGAGGACCTTACACAGTGGTATTTCCCCATTGAGCCTTTGCAACGGCTGTCCCAAGCTTTACTGCGTCCCTCAGCACGTAGTCCTGGACCTTGGAACGTGCCAGTCCGCAACACTCTGTCATTGACAGCACTTGCACTGGAAGACCAGCAGGTTTCGGGCAGACCAAAGAGCGTCTTTCACCGAATTGATGATCCTCCGGCAGCAGTTGATGGGGGAACAGCCCGTAGAGCACAAAGTCCTGCAACATGGAGCTGCTCAGGATCACTGAGTGGCTGCCGAAAGCCCAACCACTTGTAGCCCGATCTGGAATTGGTAAGGGAGGGACCACATGTGTTCCAACTCCCACTCCCCTAGCTGGTTGAGTGTTACACTTCCTCCCAGTCTCATTAACCTCAGTTACACTTTGCGTGATTATTACTTTACACTTACTAAACTGGGAACCATTTCAATTCAATTTCTGAAAGATCAGTGAGCTCATGACGTACCGTGGGTCCACGTTGTCCTCTTTGTCCTAACTTGCCTTGTAAACCCTGTGAGGATAGGAGGAGGAACAAGGTCGAGAGATGGAGGAGAAAGATGCAGGAAAGGGAGGAGAAAGACAGGTGGAGAGAAGTGGGGGAGGTATGGAAAAAGAGAGAAGATAGGGTTAGAAAGGCAAAGTCGAGAGAGACAGACACAGAGGGAGAGAGACAAGAAGAGAGAGAGGGAGGCAGAGATGAAGGAGAAAGGGCAGGGGAAGAGAGGGAGAGAGACAGATATAGAGGAGAAAGAGACAGTGATAGAGGAGAGACAGGAGAGGCCATTATGGAGGACAAAGTGCAGGGAAAGACAGGGAGGGAGAAACAGAGGAGAGCATGGGAAAGACAATGATTGGAGGAGAAATGTAGGAAAAGAGGGAGACAGACAGAGATAGAGGAGAAAGAGGCAGAGATAGAGGAGCGAGCAGGAGAGACAGGTGAGACACAGAGAGAGAGGAGAGCAGGAGAGGCCGATATGTAGGAGAAAGTGCAGGGGAAGAGAGAAAGAGAGAGAGTGACTTAGGGGAGAAAGGGGAGAGAGGCAGAAATAGACATCACAGAGGGAAGGGACGGATGCAGGAGCAAGGGAGCAAGAGACAGAGATGGAGGAGAGAAAGCAGAGAGGAGACAGAGGGTGAGACATATTGGGGAGTAAGAGTAGAGCAAGTGAGGAGACAAAGGGAGAAAGAGAGGCAGCGATGGAAAACAGAGAGCAGGGAAAGAGAGAGAGAAAACAGAAAGACATGCAGCGAAAGGGTGAAATAGATACCAACATGGAGATGGAGCAAATGACAGAGACAGAGAAACCAATACAGTTCAAATGAGGGCCACACAGACAAAGGGAGCGTGAGTGAGGGAGGGATAGAGAGTGTGGGGTGGGGGGGGAGACAAAGACAGACAGATGATCAGTTTACAATTGATGTACATGGCTATCCCCGTTAACAGGAAGATGTTGAAGTGTTTGCTGCCGCCGTTTTCTGACGGGTGAGACGCTTCTCTCCGAACTTACCCGAGCACCCTTCTCGCCGTTAGTACCTGGGAATCCAGGGAAACCAATTGAACCCTAGAAAAAGGAAGCAGAGGGTTAGACAGAGCCCCTGACAGTGACATGTTACTGATGCCCCAGCTCACTCTCACCAGCACTGTAGGGTGCTTCGCAATTCTCAGCTGGAAACCTTCAATGCTGCTTTGAATCTTCATTGACTTCACTGGGGAGAATATCACTGCCTTTGAAACTTTCTTGAGGTCGTGACCAGAAGTGGGAGGTGGCCAATGAAGACTGATGCCCTGCTGACAGCATAACTGGGAGAGGCAGGTGCTGCTGCGGACAGGAGAACAGCAGGGCACCTTGACGTGGAGGTGCCCTCGGAGGATGGAAGAAATCATTTGTGACCACAGCTGCCTGGGCCATCATTGTGGAGGGTCACCTTCTCCACAGGCTGGCCTGCGGCTGCCGGATGTGGCCCTGGGATGGGATAAATAGAGGAGGCCTCGCTGGCCATCATTTTCCTCCCCCGCCCCCTCACTCCAGCCTGCCATGGGGACTCCGCTTCCAGGGACCTGCCCAGCTTCACCTGCGTCTCCGACAAGATCACCCTGAGGTGGGAACACCTCAGCCTGCCGACCCGACGGCAACCTTTCGGATTTCCCTCCCAGTCTCGCCTCTGCAGGTCTCATAAGCTTCCGCCAACTGTCCCCATGCGGTGTGGAGTCACGTAGAGCGGGACAGGACGATTGCAGGTCTGGGCTAAGTCAGCTGATCTCACCAGGGCAGGACATGATAATCCGTCACAGGCTAGGGAACGGAAACAAAGGCCAAGGTATAGACACACACACACACACACACACACACACAGCGGTACAGATATAAACGCAAGCATACACCCTTGAAACACTTGAAGGACCTTGCATTTATATAGCTCCTTTCCAAACCTCTGCATGACCCAAAGCACTTTACAACCAATGAAGTACCTCTGAAGCATAGTCACTGTTGTGATGTAGGAAGCACGGCAGCCATTTTTTACACAGCAAGATCCCACAAAGCAGCACTGTGACGGTAAACAACTCATCTGTTTTTTTTATGATGCTGATTGAGTGATAAACATTGGACAAGGACACCAGGGATAACTGCCCCCACTTCTTCTAAATAGCGGACGTGGGGTTTTTTACATCCACCTGAGAGGGCAGATGGGACGCCAGTTTAACGCCTCACCTAAAAGACGGCACCTCTGGCAGTGCAAGGTGCCCTCAGTACTGCAGTGGGAGTGTCAGCCCGGATTACGTCTCTGGACCGGGTCTCGATCCATGACCTTGTGACTCACAGGCAAGAGTGCATGTGTATACAATCACACACACACGTATGCACGCACACACAAGCATACACGCACGTACACACACAAGCACACGCTCACGCGCGCACACACACAGCACGCACGTGCACACACACGTGCACGCGCACACATGCACACACATACATATACACACACATGCACGTACACACATGCACACACATATGTATATCCGCTTCAAATAGAGGTACATACACATACATAAAGGGACGAGAAATATTCAAAGCATTCCTATAGAGATAAGTTATACACATTATAATTTATTATTATTGTGAGTGTTGTGTAATTCAGCCCTGGATTGGAGCTGTCACTTTGATCTTCCTACCTTGGGGCCCTGACGTCCGGGGTAACCAGGGAGACCGGGCACTCCAAGTTTACCCTAAAAAACAGGGAAATAGGTGGTATAAAAAAGGGATAATTGCAACACACAGGGAACCCATGTTATACATTTGGCATACACATTCATAGTCCATTAACAACGTGCATTTACATAGCGCCTTTAATCTAGTAAAATGTCCCAAGGTGCTTCACAGGAGCGTTATCAGACAAAGTTTGTCAGCGAGCTACAAAAGGAGAGGGAGATATGAGGGCAGTGACCAAAAGCTTGTGAGGAAGGTAGGTTTTAAGCAGTGTCTTAGAGGAGGAGAGAAATATTGAGGCAGTGAGGTTTAGGAAGGGATTTCCAGAGCTCAAGCCCTGGACCGCTGACAGCACGGTCACGAATGATGGGTCAGAGGAACAGGGGTTGAGCAAGAGGTCAGAGTTCGAGGAACAGAAAGTTCTCAGAGGGTTGTAGGGCTGAAGGAGGTTATGGAGATAAGGAGGGACCAGGCCATGGAGGGATTTAAACATGAGGATGAGAATTGGAGGTGTGTCAGCAAGGACAGGCGTCTGAGTGAGGGGAACCTGGTGTGAGGCAGGATATAGGGAGCAGAGTTGAAGAAGGGTTGAGGTTAAGAAACTGGCCAGGAGATCATTGGAATGGTCGTGTCTCGAGGAGACAGATGCATAGGTTACGTTTTGAACAACAGGTGGGCTGAGCTAGAGGAAGGGGAGGAGGGGGAGCAGGAGGAGCTGGGGGAGGGGGGGAGCAGGGGGAGGAGGGGGTGGAGGGGGAGGAGGGAGAGCAGGGGGAGCAGGGGGAGGAGGGAGAGCAGGGGGAGGAGGGGGAGCAGGGGGAGGAGGGAGAGCAGGGGGAGCAGGGAGAGGAGGGGGAGCAGGGAGAGGAGGGGGAGCAGGGAGAGGAGGGGGAGCAGGGGGAGGAGGGAGAGCAGGGGGAGGAGGGAGAGCAGGGGGAGGAGGGAGAGCAGGGGGAGGAGGGGGAGAAGGGGGGGGAGGGAGAACAGGGGGAGGAGGGGGGAAGGAGGGGGAGGAGGAAGAGCAGGCGGAGCAGAGGGAGGATGATGATAATGATGTTCTGGAGCTGGAAGGAGGTAGTCTTTGTGGTGGACAGGATATGAGGTCAGAAGCACAGAAGGAGATGGTGCTCCAAGCCAGGCTCCATTCAGCTGCAAGAGTGAGATATCCTATCTCACAGAGTGAATCACCCTCCAGGGGGGAGGGAAGAGCCAGAAAGAAGTGAAGCAAACAGGAAGGAAGGAGAGAAGGGTAGGACGGGGGGAGGGTAGGGGGCGAGGGTGGGTAGGGGGCGAGAGAGGGTAGGGGGTGAGAGAGGGTAGGAGGGAGGGAGAGAAGGAAGGGAGGGAAGTAGAGAAGGAAGGAAGGATAGGTGGTGAGGGAGGGTAGGAAGTGTGGTAGGGAAGGAAGGAAGGGAGGGAGGGTAGGAAGTGTGATAGGGAAGGGAGGAAGGATAGGAGGTGAGGAAGGGAAGGAGGGGAGGGTAGGAGGAAAGGAGAGAAGGAAGAAAAGGTAGGAGGTGAGGGAGAGAAGAAAGGGAGGGAGGGAGGTTAGGAAGGAGGGAGTATAGGAGGGAGGGAGGGAAGGAAGGGTGGGATGGAAGGAAGTAAGGGGGGGGTAAGAGGTGAGGGAGCAAAGAAATGAAAGGAAGGTAAGAGGTGAGGAAAGGAGGAAGGAGGGAGGAAGGAAAGAAAGATGAAGGAAGGAAAGAAGGAAGAAAGTATTGGGTGGGAGGTGAGGCAGGGAAGGAGAGAAGGGTAGGAGGGAGGGAAGGAGAGCAGGTGAGGGAGAGAAGGAAACTAGGATAAGAGTGGGAGGGGAAGGGATGGGAGGGAGCGGAGGGACAGAATGGAGAGGGAAGGAAGGGTAGGAGGCGGGGTAAGTAAAGTAGATATGGAGGGGAGGGGAGGGGAGGGTGGGCATGGGACAGGCCGGAGAGAGGAATAGTAGGTAGGGGGGAGGATGGGGGACGGGTCAGAGAGTGGGATGGTAAGTAGGAGGGGAGGATGGTGACGGGATGGAGAGGGAGACGATAGGCAGGAGGGAGCAGAACCCTCTCACCCGACAGTAACTTTAACAAGACTGCTTCACCCAGCTGGGCTGCACCATACCACAACGTGTCTCACCTTCTCACCTGTCGCACCCAGTGGACCAGGGTCACCTGGAGGTCCCACACGACCTTTGGGACCCTCAGGTCCATCTTCTCCTCGGGGACCACTTGGCCCGAGCTCCCCCTGAGAGAAAAAAAAGCACAATTGAAAAAACATTAAAGTATTGCAATCTTTTCAGATGAGCAATGTCAAGAGTTCATCGGGTCAATGGGACACCATCAAACGCAACAGGGAGGGGCCGAGGCAATTCATCAACTCATCCTTCACCTACCGGTGAAACTTCTTTGTTGATTCACTTGCAGGATTTTCAAGGAGGGTCACGTCCAGTCAGAGAATGCTTAATATATACAGTGACCAGAAGGCAGTGAGAGCCCAGCCTCATGGCCACTGAGAGTTACCTTCACTCCGATAGGCTTGTCACATTTCATCTCCTATTTAAATGACTTTTCTCTGTACCACATCAGATAGCCGAAATATGTTTCAGGGGGTAGAAACCAGTGCCAGCAGAGAGCAATCCTAGCTCAGGTACAGCACTGACTAGATAGAGAGTAAAGCTCCCTCTACACTGTCCTATCAAACACTCCCAGGACAGGTACAGCACGGGTTAGATACAGTGTAAAGCTCCCTCTACAAACAAAAGAAAACAAAAAGGAAAAAAAAGAAAAAAAAACAGGTTAGATACAGAGTAAAGCTCCCTCTACACTGTCCCCATCAAACACTCCCAGGACAGGTACAGCATGGGTTAGTTTTTAGAGATACAGCACTGAAACAGGCCCTTCGGCCCACCGAGTCTGTGCCGACCATCAACCACCCATTTATACTAATCCTACACTAATTCCATATTCCTACCACATCCCCACCTGTCCCTATATTTCCCTACCACCTACCTATACTAGGGGCAATTTATAATGGCCAATTAACCTATCAACCAGCAAGTCTTTGGCATGTGGGAGGAAACCGACACAGACACAGGGAGAACTTGCAAACTCCACACAGGCAGTACCCAGAATTGAACCCAGGTCGCTGGAGCTGTGAGGCTGCGGTGCTAACCACTGCGCCATTGTGCCGCCTGATGCAGAGCAAAGTTCTCTCTACAAACAAAAGAAAACAAAAAGGAAAAAAAAGAAAAAAAAAACAGGTTAGATACAGAGTAAAGCTCCCTCGACAAACAAAAGAAAACAAAAAGGAAAAAAAAGAAAAAAAAAACAGGTTAGATACAGAGTAAAGCTCCCTCTACACTGTCCCCATCAAACACTCCCAGGATAGATACAGCATGGGGTCAGATACAGAGTAAAGCTCCCTCTACACTGTCTCCATCAAACACCCGCAGGAGAGTTACAGCACGGGGTTAGATACAGAGTAAAGCTCCCTCTACACTGTCCCCATCAAACACTCCCAGGACAGGTACAGCACGGGTTAGATACAGAGTAAAGCTCTCTCTACAAACAAAAGAAAGCAAAAAGGAAAAAAAAATGAAAAAAAATGGGTTAGATACAGAGTAAAGCTCCCTCTACACTGTCCCATCAAACACTCCCAGAGCAGGTACAGTACGTGCCCACATGCAGCAAGACCAGGACAACATTCACACTACACACATGCCAGGCAATCACCATCTCCAAGAAGACAGAATCTAACCATCTCCCCTTGATGTTCAGCAACATTACCATCATTGAATCCCCTGCCATCAATATCCTGAGGGTTATGATTGACCAGAAACTGAATTGGACCAGACATATAAATACTGTGGCTATAAGGGCAGGTCAGAGGCTAGGAATTCTGCAGCAAGTAACTCACCACCTGACTCCCCAAAGCCTGTCCACCATCTACAAGACACAAGTCAGGAGTGTGATGGAATACTCTCCACTTGCCTGGATGGGTGCAGCTCCAACAACACTCAAGAAGCTCGACATCATTCAGGATAAAGCAGCCCGCTTGATTGGCACCCCATCCACCACCTTCAACATTCACTCCCTCCACCACCGACACACAGAGGCAGCAGTGTGTACCATCTACAAGATGCATTGCAGCAACTCATCAAGGCTTCTTCGACAGCACCTTCTAAACCCGTGACCTCTACCACCTAAAAGGACAAAGGCAGCAGATGCATGGCAACACTACCACCTGCAATTTCCCCTCCAAGCCACGCACCATCCTGACTTGGAACTAAATTGCCCTTCCTTCGCTGTCACTGGGTAAAAATCCTGGAACTCCCTTCCTAACAGCACTGTGGGTCTACCTACCCCACATGGACTGCAGTGGTTCAAGAAGGCAGCTCACCACCACCTTCTCAAGGGAAATTAGGAATGGGTAATAAATGCTGGCCTGGCCAGCAATGCCCACACCCCATGAATGAATAAGAAAAAGTCCTTTTCTCCTACCTCATCTATTACAGTGACGGCAGATACGGTGCAAGTTAGATGCACAATATAATTCCCTCAACAATGCCCCAAGAATGTGTCTTTACCCAAACCTTCTGCATTCATTTGAACCCAATATGCTGATGGAAGAATAGCTACTGGGAAGGTGCATGATGCGGGTAATCCCAGAATAATGCTGGATCCTGTCACACTCTCATCATGTCTGCAGCCATTCCTTGAATCAACCCCATGCCCTTCTATCCGGCAGTAGCAGGTATTGAAGGGGAAATACAAATGTAGGTGTCTCATCCAAGGATACCATGTTCTTTGTAGGCTTCAGACAGACTTTGATTTGAAAAGGTCAGGCTGTGATTAAAAGTGAGTGGGATCCAGTGAGCTGAAATAACCATCTGTTCAATTCAAAAAGATATTTGAGCAAATCACACAAGATGTTTGTATTTGAATTGAGTGACTTATCTTCCTTTTCAGGCTCTTGCCCAACATTAAAGACTGGCTCGGCTTTGATTGTACCAAAAGGAGCTGGGACATCCATTTAAGAGTTAAGATGGTTTTAACCTTTCCTGTCACCCTTTATATACTGTGGCAGGACAACAGAAATCCATACCGAGCCAAGTATTGAACAGCAGTGCTTCATTTCTGTGACATAGCTGTCAGACAATGCCAGCAATACAGGGAATGCCATAACCTCAAAATATCCAGGGTAGGACAGAGTTTCCTGGAACTGCCGATAACTTTCTTGAACTTTTCCAAAGGGTACGATAACTTCTTTACCAAGAAATCCCAATTGCTGACTCATTTCTCATATTACACTCAGCATGTTGGAAGGTCAAGAGTTCAAAAGAAAGACTCGCTTTTAATGTTCCTAATTAGCCCTGGTATTCTGAAAGCTCTCACTGGGTGAATTGCTTTGACATGCAGTGAATGTTGTTACATAGGCAGAAGGTGGCAGCGGTTTTGCACACAAAGACATCAGCGAACATTAATCTGTGTTTTGGCGTTGGTAGCTGAGGGAATAATATTGGGTAGGACACTAGCAGAAACTAACTGCTCTTCTTCCAATCGTAACCACAGAATTTTTAGTGATCCCACTCCCCCGGAAAGACAAAACAGGGCCTCAGTTAAACCCATCGAGTCTTGCTTCAGCTGACATATCCAGGGGCTGAAGGTAGATACACAGTGAGAACAGTAAATGGTAGACCTGGTAGAGCCAGCCTGGCTTTCTGAGGCTGCCTTATGCACCCTAGACTGCCGGCAGGCCCAGTCCAATACGGTGCTGGCACTAACTTGGGAGCAAATGATTCTGTGCTTTGCAAAAGCCCAACAAAAACAGTCATTCCAGTTCTTGCAAGAGGGAGCCGCACAACTGAAGATTTTGCATGTCTCACGTCTCTCAGTGGACTTTGCGGGTCATATGACGTCCTTGGTAGGAATCTTCTGAAATATCTCCACAGCCATCCTGAGCTTCAATGGCAGCTCACACTTCTCAATGGTAAAAGCGACCGCATCTTGAGAAGATGCTGTATGCCTACTTGCCAGGTCTTCTCTGGTCTTCAAGCTGTGCCCTTCTATCCCTTGGACAGTGCTACTGAGCAGTTACAATGGTACAATTGTGCTGCAGACATCAAAATAGGTTACTGCACGATCCCAAAACTGAGCTTCGTCAAGGATCTCAATATTCTCTTGTGTGCGTTTTAAAAAATTCTTTCATGGGATGTGGGCATCGCTGGCTAGGCCAGCATTTAATACCCATCCCAAATTGCTCTTGAGAAGGTGGTAGTGAGCTGCCTTCTTGAACCACTGCAGTCCATGTGGTGTAGGTACACACACAGTGCTGTTAGGAAGGGAGTGCTAGGACTTTGACCCAGCGACAGTGAAGGATCAACGATATAGTTCCAAGTCAGAATGGTGTGTGACTTGGAGGGGAACTTGCAGGTGGTGGTGTTCACATGCATCTGCTGCCCTTGTCCTTCTAGTTGGTAGAGGTCGCGGGTTTGGAAGGTGCTGTTGAAGGAGCCTTGGTGCATTGCTGCAGTGCATCTTGTAGATGGTACACACTGCTGCCACTGTGCGTCAGTGGTGGAGAGAGTGAATGTTGTGCATGAGGTGCCAATCAAGTGGGCTGCTTTGTCCTGGATGGTGTCGAATTTCATGGCTGATGGTATCTTGAATCCATTTACCCACTTTGGTTCCATAACCCTTCAGACCATTACATAACAAAAATCCATCAAGCTCATTTTTACATTTTTCAATTGCCACTCCTCCCCCTCAGCCTCAATGGTTTCTTAGCGGAGAGAATTGCAGATTTCCACTCCCCTTTGTGTGAAAAAGTGCTTCCGGACATCAGCCGTGAACAACCTGGCTCCAAGTTTAAGGTTATTCCCCCTTGTTGTGAACTCCCCCCACCAGAGAAAACAGTTGTCACTATCTACCCTATCACATCTTTTAAACATCTCAATCACTGGTGCCTTTTATTTGTGAATATCACCCCAGTGCCATTGGGGCGGCACAGTGGCGCAGTGGTTAGCACTGCAGCCTCACAGCTCCAGGGACCCGGGTTCGATTCCGGGTACTGCCTGTGTGGAGTTTGCAAGTTCTCCCTGCGTCTGCGTGGGTTTTCTCCGGGTGCTCCGGTTTCCTCCCACAAGCCAAAAGACTTGCAGGTTGATAGGTAAATTGGCCATTATAAATTGTCACTAGTATAGGTAGGTGGTAGGGAAATATAGGGACAGGTGGGGATGTTTGGTAGGAATATGGGATTCGTGTAGGATTAGTATAAATGGGTGGTTGATGTTCGGCACAGACTTGGTGGGCCGAAGGGCCTGTTTCAGTGCTGTATCTCTAATCTAAAATCTAATCTAACCCGGCTTGGCATTTATCAGTGACTTTTTATCAGAGGAGAGTTATCGAGCCAGGATAAAGGAAGTGCACTGGACCGGAACCAAACTACTGCATACACACACACACACACACACACACAGACACACACACACAGATACACAGACACACAGACACACACACAGACACACACACACACAGACAGACACACACAGACACAGACACACACACAGACAGACACAGACACACACACACACACACAGACACACACAGACACACACACACACCATATAAATACCGTGGCTACAAGACCAGGTCAGAGGCTGGGAATTCTGTGGTGAGTAACTCACCTCCTGACTTCCCAAAGACTGTCCGCCATCTACAAGGCACAAGTCAGCAATGTGATGGAATACTCTCCACTTGCCTGGATGGATGCAGCTCCAACAATTCATAGACTGGCTTACCACCACCTTCTGAAGGGCAATTAGGGATGGGCAATAAATGCTGGCCTGGCCAGCGACGCCCACATCCCATGAACAAATTTTAAAAGATCTAATTGAATAGCAGAACAGGTTCAAGGATCTGAATGGTCTCTACCAGTTCCCACGGCAATTTATCTTCTTGCGTTCTCTGTTTTGGGATGACACTGTATGTGACTGTTTCCATAGTGACAGCCGCCCCCATGCATGATACAAAGAACCCTAAAGCTATGGTCTATCAAGGGCCTGTACGGTCGTCCACAGCAAGGATTGTAAAGCAGAAACCATGAGCCCATCTTTAGGGATTCTTGATATGGAATCGGCCAACTTCATCACAGCTCAGTGTGTCGGGATTCCTTGCAGTGAGGTCAGGGGTCATCTCATTCCGTTTATAATGAAGACAAAGCATCGTCAATGCAAACCAGTGAAGTGTCAGTGGCCAAGAACACGCCAATAACACGCACCAAATTATGGCCTATTATAAGATGGATTATTCTTAAATCAGTGTGCTTACTCGTTCACCCTTGAGGCCCATGTCTCCCTTGAAGCCTGGGAAGCCATCTTCACCCTAGGAGAAAGCAGTAGGCAATGAGTGAACTATAGCAAAACAGAATGACACAAGAAATAAATCCTCTACCTTCCTCAACAATCAATCGCTAGAGACACAAGAACCTGCATTTCCATAGCGCCTTACACAACCTCAGCACATCCTAAAGCACTTCAGAGCCAAGGAAGTCCTTTTTGAATGAAGTGTTGGCAGCTGTTGTAATGTAGGAAATGCAAGAATCAATTTATGCACAGTGGGATTCCACAAACAGCATGGTGATAAAGACCAGATTTTTTTTTTTATTGATGTTGGTTGAATATTGGCCCAGGACACTGGGGAGAGATCCCCTGCTCTTCTTTAAAACAGTGCTATAGGACCTTTTGCGTCTATCCAAGGAGACAGCTGGGCCTCAGATTAGTGTCCCATCTGAAAGCTGGCACCTCTGACAATGCAGCACTCCCTTCGTACTGCACCGAAGTGTCAGCTCAGATTTTGTGACCAAATCTCTGGAGTGGAGCTTGAACCCATGATCATCGGACTCAGAGGTGAGCGTACTGTCGACTGAGCCAATTGAAATTAATGGAATAAATAACGGTGGATTCTGTAAGGAATATGAGAGGAACCCCACCAGATTCTCTTTACCCACAGGGTAAAGGTGACGATCTCACCCCATGTGACACCACCTCCTTCCTGAATCATCAACAACAGCAACTTATATTTATATAGCACTTTTAACATCATAAAATATTCCAAGGTGCTACACAGGAGCATTATAAAACAAAATATGACACTGAGCCACATAAGGAGATATTGGATCAGATGACCAAAAGCTCAGTCAAAGAGGTAGGTTTTAAGGAGTGTTTTAAAGGAGGAGAGGTGGAGAGGTGTAGGGAGGGTATTCCAGAGCTTCGGGCCTAGACAGCTGAAGGCACGGCCGCCATTCGTGGAGTGATTAAAATCAGCGATACTCAAGAGGTCAGAATTGAAGGAGCGCAGAGATGTCGGAGGGTTGTGGGGCTGGAGGAGGTTACAGAGATCGGGAGGGCCGAGGACATGGAGGGATTTGAAAACAAGGATGAGAATTTTAAAATTGAGACGTTGCTTGACCGGGAGCCAGTGTAGGTCAGCGAGCACAGGGATGATAAAGGAACTGTACTTGGTGTGAGTTAAGACACAGGTAGCAGAGTTTTGGATGACCTCAAGTTTACAGAGAATGGCAGAGCAGTCAGGAGTGTGTTGGAATAGTCACACACATCACCTCTGGCCAGCACCACCCAGCAAGGCTATTATCCAAACCCATCGCTCCTGACATAGCAGAAACTACAGTCACCTTAATAGTTTTTTTTGTTCACACCATGCCTGGCATTACAGGAAGCCATTGGCTCCCAATGGCACTAATGCATGCTTCGCAGTTGGCTCACCCCACAAGAACGACAAGGGTGCCCAGGTAAACTGTCTACACGTGGGTAGGGCTGTGGCACGAAATAGCAGCTCCTGAGATCTGCAATGGACCGGAGACCAGCGGTGCCAAATTGGTGCCAAGTAGGGCCTTTGCCTCTGACCAGAGAGTGCCCTACTGACTGTGCCAAAGCGTGACGCTCTCGGTTACTGCCAGGCAGAGCTGGCTCCTGTGGGAGAACAGCTGAGGTGCCAAAGCCCACCAGACACCACCTCCTGCCTGAAAACGGGCATAGAGAAGATGAGCTAAAGTGGGTAAATGGTTGGTTGGTTTGTCGAAGCCAAGCTTGGGGTTTAAGGGCCTGCAGATTGTAAGGAGGAGGGAATATTAAAGGAGGTGAGGAATTCCAAAGACCTGAGGTCCTGGAAAAAGCGAGTTAGAGCAGGAGATCCCGGCAGAGTGAGTGTGTAAGGAGGAGGTAAAGACGGGTAGTTGGAGCTGAGGGAGGAGGGAGTTCAAAGAAGCAATGGCCATAGCTATATCCATAAGCTGGAGAGAGATTAAAAAAAGATGGAGAAAGGAACTGGAGGAGAGAGCCGAGAAAAGGATGGCCAATCAGTAGACACATATCGGCACCATGTTCAAATGGACACGCAAAAAACCCGAAAACTGAATCAAACATTCTCACCTTTTCACCTTTGTGTCCCTTCAGTCCTCGGATTCCCTCAGATCCCTGAAAGAAACAGAGGGACGGTTAGTCTCGGGATGGAGATGTGAGCGATGACGACAAACAATGTCTCAAACGCTCAGGGTTACGAGACACAAACGCAGTCATTCACTCTCGACACGGATTCTCACCTTCACACCACGTGGCCCAGGATAGCCAATCGGACCCTGAGGACCTGACGGGCCCTGTGTGAAAAAAAGAAGAGCGAGATGGTTACACATATAATTGTCCCGAGTAAAGGAGGGCGGAGCTGGGGGGTAGGGATGGTGGCCTCACCTTGTCTCTTCCCAGCACTGCCACTTCTTTAGACCTCACTTAAGTACTGAGGTAGCGCACTCACTTTCAATCAGGAGAACGCAGAGGTAAAATATCATTTAAAATAACAGGCCGTGGCTGGCAACACAGACATTTGAAGATCTGGATGCCTCTGCGAGATAGCTTGTCTTGGATTCATACACAATGGTACAGCCATCAGTATAGTGGTTTTATATCTCTGTGAAATACATTTGGCTGGGGTTGTTCTCCTTGGAGCAAAGGAAGTTGAGGGGAGATTTGATAGAGTATAAATTTGATCTGGATTATGGCAGGTTTAGATACAAAAGACAAAGAAAAGCTGATGTACAAGGGAGCACAGATTTGAAGGATTTGGGCAAGAGATACATGGTGGGGATGTGAGGAAGAACTTCTTTTACACTGCAAGTGGTAATGACCTGGAACTCGCTGCCTACGAGAGTGGTGGAAGCAGAGATGATGAATAATTCCAAAAGGAAATTGGATGGGCACTTGAGGGAAATAAATTTGCAGGGTTACGGGGCTCAAGCGGGGGAGTGGGACTGACTGGATTGCTCTGCGGAGAGTCAGCATGGACTCGATCGACCGAAGGGCCTCCTTCTGTGTTGTAATGACCCTATGACTTTGTTCAACATGAGCAAACCTTCACAAGCCCGGCATTACTGTGCTTTGTTTTCCTCTGAGAGATTTCCCCATGATTGACTCCCCTTTGACCTCCCTCTGGTCATACAGCTTAGGGAACCTGCCTCCAACTGGGAGGTAAGACAATGGAGAGGGAGAAATTGGAAAACTGAAACAAAAAGCAAAGTGGAACTTCAACCAAATATGTAGAGCCCCTCCCGTCATAACACTCAGACAAAGCTCCTCCTCAAAGACATCCTTTAACTAACATACGAGGAAGTCGCCCAAAGCAATTCACAGCAAGTAAGTGCAGTCACTGTTATGTAGACAAATTGGGCATTCAAACTGTGCACAGCAAGATCCCACAAACCGCAAATCAATGAAGATCCAGATAATCTGATTTTTCTTTTTAAGTGATGTTGGTTGGGGGGGGAAATCAGCATTGGCCAGGACACTGGGGAGAACTCCCTTGCTCTTCTGCAAAATAGTGTAATGGGATCTTTTATACCCAAAGGATAGCACCCCTGACAATGGAGCACTGTCACTGAAGGGCCAGATAGGTTATGTGCCCATACTCCAAAGATCAGTTTGACCTTACAAGCTTCAATTGCTTTTATTTCAATCAACATCTCAGCTCAACTCCTTAGAGTAACCAAGAGTGAGCAACCCTTCCTTGGCCAGAATCAAGCCTCAATGAGATACGTACCTGGTTACCTTTGGAACCCGTTGGCCCTTCTTTACCCGGGTGACCCTGTGAAGAATGAAACCACAGGTCAGAGGTCACGTAACACCAGGAAAGCAAACCCACATCCTGATAACGGTTGGAGGTCAGATCTCACCAATCAGCAGACAAAGAAACACACTCCAATAAAAACCAAAAACACACATTACCAATACAGGCCAGATGACGCCAACAAGCAATAAAACAATAAATAATTGCCACAGTTTATTCAATGCCACAACTCCGAGATGAGGTGAAGTTTAAGAATCTGTTAAAACTTATTTTCAAACCTTGATTTTGTGGTCACCCTTATTTTTTTCGGAATAAGCAAGTGTTGGTGTGGCTGTTTCTAATTTCCCAGACTGTCGCTGGAATCTCAAAGCTACCCCCACATCAACCCCTTCAATCGTTGAGTGGCTTTAATACAGGTAACATCAGTGCTCACTTCAGCATCACAGTGCCTGAGCGGACAAGTGGCCTATCCAGGGAGGCTGACATTTTCCTTGCCTGACTGGCAGTCTAAGGGTTAGGACCACAATATCACCAACAAGTTCAAACTCGCTGGAAATTTCTATGATTTTGTTTTTTAAATCAGATCACACTTACTTTTGAAAGAAGACGTCTTAGATCACTGGGCAGAACATAGCAACAATGACACTTTCCTCCAGAGCGAGTCAGTTCCGCAGTGGGCACCCATCAGCTGGACATGCACCTTCTATACTGTGACATCTGGTAGCCAAGTTACTGATAGACCAGCAACATATAACTAGCCTTGGGACATCGTGCTTTATGGAGTTTTAGTCCCAGAAGACTGCTTTACTTTTCAATAGCTTTTTAAAAAATTGTTTACATGAGTGGAAGCAATGATTTTTCGATTTCAATCTTATTGTGAAATCCCTCTTTGAAAAATGGACTATTTGAAGGAGTTTTGTTTGGTCTAGCATGCTCCGAGCCACCCCCACAGTGGAATGGTTTGCATTCCATCAACGGGAATTAGATTTCGACAAGGAAAACTTACAGGGCTATGGAGAGTGGGAAGGGGAGTAGGACGAATTGGATCACTCTTTCAGGGAGTGGGCACAGGCACGATAGGCCGAATAGCCTCCTTCTGTGCTGCATGGGTCTACAGTCCTTTCAGGAATAGGGGATGGGACCAGTTTGTTTGGTCTATCCATCCTGCTTCCCATATTAAACTGCACAGAATTTACACAGCATCATTTCTTTAATCTCCAGGGAGAGGTTTCCAAGCTCAGATAGCTTGGAGAAATCTTTCATTCCCACTTCACCAAAGACCTATGAACAGAAAGTCCTCAGGGTGTCAATGCATTGCTGAAAGTTTGACCGTGCCAAGCCCCGACATGCCCAGGAGGGGCTGGAGCTAAAAAGCAAGCTGTTTGCTGCTTGCCCCACCCAATGTAATAGATCACCGGATTACAGGACTATCTGGAGCCAGGTTGAAAGGATCCCAGCCAAGCCCCCGCTTCACCCACGCACCCCACCCCCCCCACCCCGCGTGCCCCCCCCCCCCCCCACCTCATGTGACAGGCCTACCCCTCCAAGTCCTATCACTGAGCTGGCTGGTCAATTACGAACAGCGCCCAGGAGTACTGCAGACCTGTCTGGCTCAGGTATCGGATAGCAGGGTCAGCCACCGAATGCTGAGCTGGTCCCAACCTCTGACTGTTTCATCCCAGAGCCACCCACGCAACCCACCCCCCACCTCGCCCCCCCAGGATAAATTAAAGAGCAGTCAGCTCATCTGTGCTGCTCAAAGGGCTCAGTCGTCCTGTTCCTAAACCTTCCCCTCCCTTCCCTGCATAAACAGTTGTCACTGGGTCAATTTATAAAATGCACCGAGCTCGTTGTCTAAAGTCAGAAAGTCTGTGGATACCTACAGGAGGACCATCAGCACCAGGGATTCCAGGCAGACCAGGCTTTCCAGTTGGACCCTGTAGGAAGAAAAACCAGGAAGGAATATTAGAGTGATCTTCTCCTGGCCCTGAATCAAAACCAGCAAAAATACATAGCATTTATCTAGCACCTTTCACATAGTAAAATGTCCCAAGAAACTTCACAGGAGCGTTATTTAGCAGAATTTGACACAGAGCCACATAAGGAGCTATTATAGCAGATGACCAAAAGCTTGGTCAAAGAGGGAAGTCTTAGTGAGCATCTTAAAGGAGGAAAGCAAGGTGGAGAAGTGAACAGGTGGAGAAGTTTGGGGAGGGAATTCCAGAGGTTAGCAGCTGAAGGTACGGTCACCAATGGTGGAGTGATTAACACTTGGGATAATCGAGAGGCCAGAATTAGAAGATGGCAGAGATCTTGCAGGAGTGCAGGGGCTGAAGGAGGTTACAGAGATAGGGAGGGGTGTAGGGTCTGGAGGAGGTCACAGAGATATGGAGGGGTGTAGGGCTGGAGCAGATTACAGAGATAGGGAGGGGTGTATGTGCTGGAGGAGGTTACAGAAATATGGAGGGTGTAGGGGCTGGAGGAGGTCACAGAGATTTGGAGGGTTGTAGGGGCTGAAGGAGGTTACAGAGATAAGGAAGGTTGAAGAGGCTGGAGGAGGTTATAGAGATAGGGAGGGATGTAGGACTGGAGGAGGTTACAGAGCTAGGGAGGGGTGTAGGACTGGAGGAGGTTACAGAGATAGGGAGGGGTGTAGGGGCTGGAGGAGGTTACAGAGATAGGAAGGGGAGAGGCCATGGAGGGATTTGAACACAGCAGTAAACTACAGAATTGTGATCTGCTCCTTAGATATGGATGGGAAATCACATCCCTGAGCTTCCCATCATGTGCCCATCAGTGCTACTCCCCACTGACAGTGTGGGTTCAGCCCTTACATCTCCGATACACACAGGTGGGGCCCATGACAAATAAACACAACTGCTGCCTTTCTGTTGGACAGATGCACTGAAGTGTTTTTTGTATTCATTCACGGGATGCGGGCGTTGCTTGGCTCTCTTGGCATTTCTTCGTGGACAAAGATTTTGGGAAGGTTGTCCTCATCAGTTGCAGACCCGCTAGTGGCTAGTCATGCCTATGTGTAACTGGCAGATTCTCCCACAGCGGGTACAAGTGAAGGTCTAGTAGCTGCTGGGGGCAATTGGATCTATCCTTCTCCTCCTTTTCTCTTTCATACTGGTTCTTCGCTCAGTCTCAAAGGTGTCTGTAGCCCTCCTGACGTAGTATCTCCAGGCATCAAGATCTATGGCCTGCGATTCCAATTGGCGATGGTTGATGTGGCACACAGAGAGGGACTTCTTCAAAAGTTTGCGTGGGGTCCCTCTGTTCCTTTTACCCATGGTCAGCTCTCCATACAACACGATCTTGGGCAGGCGACTGTCATTCACCCGAGCATTGTGACCCACCCAACGCAGTTGGCTTTGCAGGAGGATGGCCCCGATGCTGGTGATGTTGGCCGTTTCCAGGACTTCATTGTTTGTGATGTGGTTCTGCCAGCGGATCTTGAGGATGCTGCGGAGGCAGCGCTGATGGTAAGTGCTCTAGACGGCGTGCATGACGGCGGTATAGGACCCATGACTCGGTGCCATACAGAAGGGTGGTGAGGACTACGGCTTTGTACACTTTGAGTTTAGTCTGTGCTCTGAGGCTGTCTTGGCTCCACACTCGTTTGTAGAGTCGGCCAAACGTACTGTTTGCTTTTGAGAACCTATTGTCCACTCCTTGTTTATGGTGGCATCAAACGAGATGATGCTCCCCAAATAAGTAAATTTCTTGATGGCATTTAGCTCGGTTCCCTCGACAACAATGCTTGGTGGTCTATATTGTTCTTGGGGTGCAGACTGATGCAGGATTAGGTTTCTTTAAACTAATTTTCAGTCCGAAGAGTTGTGCCGCCTCAGAAAAATGTGTTGGTATATGTTGCAGGTCTGACTGACTGTGGGCCAGGAGAGCACAGTCATCGGCAAAAAGAAGCTCACGTATGAGTTTTTCTTGTGTCTTTGTGTGAGCCTGAAGATGCCTGAGGTTGAAAAGGCCTCCATCAGTACAGAAGTGTGTGGAAACTCCCTCCTTGAGGTCTTCCATTGCCTGCTGCAGAATCATGCTGGTGAGTAAGGTCAGAGCCAGTGCACATCCCTGCTTCACGCCATTGGACATTCAGAAGGGACTTGAGAGGTCACTGTTTTGCTTGACTTGTCCGGACTGATTTTCATGAAACTGCTGCACCCTTGCCAGGAACCTGGGTGGGCATCCAGGTTTTACAAGGATTTTCCAAAGTCCATCTCTGCTCACAGTGTCGAATGCTTTGGCGAGGTCTACGAAAGTGACGTACAGGCCTTTGTTTGGCTCACAACACTTTTCTTGTAATTGTCTGAGTGCAAATATCTAGGCCAGCATTTATTGCCCATCCCTAATTACCCTTGAGAAGGTGGTGGTCAGATGCCTTCTTGAACCCCTGCTGTCCATGTGGGGGGAAGGTACACCCACAGTGCTATTAGGTGGGAGTTTCAGGATTTTGACCCAGCAACAGTGAAGGAACGGCAATGTAGTTCCAAGTCAGGATGGTGTGTGGCTTGGAGGAGAACGTGCAGGTGGTGGTGTTTATTATTTATTTATTTAGAGATGCAGCACTGAAACAGATCCTTCGGCCCACCGAGTCTGTGCCGACCAACAACCACCCATTTATATTAATCCTACATTCATGCCATATTCCCTACCACATCCCCACCATTCCCTGATCACCTACCTATACTAGGGGCAATTTACAATGGCCAATTTACCTATCAACCTGCAAGTGTTTGGCTGTGGGAGAAAACTGGAACACCTGGCGGAAACCCACGTGGTAACAGGGAGAACTTACAAACTCTGCACAGGCAGTACCTAGAACTGAACCCGGGTCGCTGGAGCTGTGAGGCTGCGGTGCTAACCACTGCACCACTGTTCCCATGCATCTGCTGCCTTGTCCTTCTAGTTGGTAGAGGTCGTGGGTTTGCAAGGTGCTGTTTAAGGAGCTTTGGTGCATTGCTGCAGTGCATCCTGTAGATGGTACACACTGCTGCCACTGTGCATCGGTGGTGGAGGGAGTGAATGTTGAATGTGGGGAGTGGAGTGCCGATGAAGCTGCTTTGTCCTGGATGGTGTCGAGCTTCTTGAGTGATGCAGGAGCTGCACCCATCCAGGCAAATGGCAGTTTGACACAGTCTTCAGGACATGTCAGGATTGCTTGGATCAAGTATGGAACTCTTCATCTTTGCCCGTTCAACCTCGTTTCCTTCTCTCATCAGTGCAGTGATGATTCCACAAACTCCAGCCACATTCCTGTAACTTATCCAAGTGGACCTGAACAGCTAGACTATTCAAGACTGTACAGCTGTGCAGCTGACCCCAGTCCTGCTCTCGCCTGAGATCTGCACCTATCCCCCCACAAGGAATCCATAGAGGATGATCAGAAGTGAGAGTCCCAGTGGAGTTTTATTGCTCTCTCTCTATTTCTCTCTCTCTCCCGCTCTCCAGCCCAGGATGAGCTGAGATCAATCATAATAGAGATCAAGGAACCCGGTGCAGAGCTGGGATCCTCCTGGACCATGTACCTCAGCAGAACACAGAGTGGTGCATTTAGCAACTCAGCCACTGCGGAAGCCCATTGGATGACAGGATAATGGTCAGGATCGATGGTCACCGATCACTATCTTGAGGAAACACTCGGTCAGCCCTCAAGGCACCCAGATTCCAGACCAGGCAGCCACTGTTAGGATTTTCCAGAACAAGACCGGACTTGAAAAAGACACGACGGTGAAATGATCAGCAAAGCACACTCTTCTTCCCCAGCTCCATTAATTCAGAGCTTTGAACTCTAGGCTGAAGCACGAGACTTAACCCAAACGCTGAATCGCCCCCAGTCAGACATTCCCAGTGAGAGTTGGCTCTGAGTATTGCTCGGGAAAGTGCCGACTTCCGGAGCCTGATTCTCTGTTCCTCCAATGGAAAAGTAGGGACTGTGATTTTATCGCACAGCACACGCTGTGAGTACCATTTCTGAGGCAAAACGTCCAGTCCTAAATGGTTCTGTAAGAAACTCGGCAAAAGGACAAAATCAAATGAAACTGAATTTGGTCGTTCTGCCACTGCGAGACTGGTGCGTCAGCCAGGAGGAGATCAGCACTGACAGACCGGGGAATCAGTCAGCATCTTACACAAGGGTGGAAACAAGCTAATGATCAATGATGGAGGTTCTCCCACACATGTGACTTACCTTGTGACCCGGAGGTCCCATGGCTCCCTGAGGTCCAGCTATACCCTGCAGGAGAGGAGGGACAAGAGGAAAGGATCAATGACACATTGGAGCCACTAAACATCACGCTCACCTTAAGCACATCGGCAACTAGTTCCTTGGAGGGATCCATCACGTGGAATAGATGTGGGCTTAGCACCACACACCCGATCCAAGACTAGTCCTCGAGCACTTCCACAACAGAAATAGACCAGAGCCAAGCTTGGCGACTGTCATCTAAATATTAGATTGTGAAAATTAGGGGGAAAAAAACAATCTGTATCAACCTGGAAAGTACCAAATAAGGTCAGGCAAAAGATCATAGACAAGGTCTGTACCCGGTAGCGAAGGGACAGTGTTCATAGACCAGGTCTGTACCCGGTAGTGAAGGGACAGTGTTTGTCGAGCAGGTCTGTGTCCGGTAGTGAAGGGACAGTGTTCATAGACCAGGTCTGTACCCGGTAGTGAAGGGACAGTGTTTATAGACCAGGACTGTACCCGGAAGTGAAGGGACAGAGATTATAGACCAGGTTTATATGCGGCAGTGAAGGTGCAGTGTTTATAGACCAGGTTTGTACCCGGTAGTGAAGGGACAGTGTTTATAGACCAGGACTGTACCCGGAAGTGAAGGGACAGTGATTATAGACCAGGTTTATATGCGGCAGTGAAGTTGCAGTGTTTATAGACCAGGTTTGTACCCGGTAGTGAAGGTGCAGTGTTTATAGACAAGGTTTGTATGCGGTGGTGAAGGGACAGTGTTTATAGACCAGGTCTGTATCCAGTAGTGAAGGGACAATGTTTATAGAGCAGGTCTGTACCCGGTAGCGACGGGCCAGTGTTCACAGACAAGGTCAGTACGCAGTAGTGAAGGGACAGTGTTTCTCGACCAAGACTGTACCCAGCAGTGAAGGGACAGTATTTATTGACCAGGTCTGTACCCGTAACTGAAGGGACAGTGTTTATAGACCAGGTCTGTCCCCGGTAGTGAAGGGACAGTGTTTATAGTCCAGGTCTGCATCCAGTAGCGAAGGGACAGTGTTTATAGTCCAGGTCTGTATCCAGTAGCGAAGGGACAGTGTTTATAGAGCAGGTCTGTACCTGGTAGTGAAGGGACAGTGTTTATAGAACAGGTCTGTACCCGTTAGCGACGCGCCAGTGTTTACAGACAATGTCAGTACGCGGTAGTGAAGGGACAGTGTTTCTCGACCAAGACTGTACCCAGCAGTGAAGGGACAGTTTTTATAGACCAGGTCTGTACCCGGTAGTGAAGGGACAGTGTTTATAGACCAGGTCTGTACCCGGTAGTGAAGGGACAGTGTTTATACACAAGGTCTGTCCCCGGTAGTGAAGGGACAGTGTTTATAGACCAGGTCTGTACCCGTTAGTGAAGGGACAGTGTTTATAGTCCAGGTCTGTTCCCAGGGCCTGTTCCTGTGCTGTAATTTAAAAAAAGGGCAGGACGCAGTGGCGCAGTGGTTAGCATTGCAGCCTCACAGCTGTAGGGACCCGGGTTCGATTCTGGGTACTGCCTGTGTGGAGTTTGCAAGTTCTCCCTGTGTCTGCGTGGGTTTTCTCCGGGTGCTCCGGTTTCCTCCCACAAGCCAAAAGACTTGCAGGTTGGTAGGTAAATTTGCCATTATAAATTGTCACTAGTATAGGTAGGTGGTAGGGAAATATAGGGACAGGTGGGGATGTTGGGTAGAAATATGGGATTAGTGTAGGATTAGCATAAATGGGTGGTTGATGGTCGGCACAGACTCTGTGGGCCGAAGGGCCTGTTTCAGTGCTGTATCTCTAATCTAATCTAGTAGCGAAGGGACAGTGTTTATGGACCAGGACTGTACTCGGTAGTGAAGGGACAGTGTTTACATTCCAGGTCTGTTCCCAGAAGTGAAGGGACAGTGTTTATAGAGAATGTCTGTACCCGGTAGTGAAGGGACAGTGTTTATAGACAAGGTTTGTACCCAGTAGCGAAATGAAAGTGTTTATAGAGAAGGTCTGTACCCGGAGGTGAAGGCACAGTGTTTATAGACCAGGTCTGTACCCAGTAGCGAAGGGACAGTGTTTATAGACCATGTCTGTATACGGTAGTGAAGGGACAGTGTTTATAGAGCAGGTCTGTACCCGGTAGTGAAGGGACAGTGTTTATAGACCAGGACTGTATCCAGTAGTGAAGGGACAGTGCTTATAGACCAGGTCTGTACCCAGTAGTGAAGGGACAGTGTTTATAGAGCAGGTCTGTATCCAGTAGTGAAGGGACAGTGTTTATAGACCATGTCTGTATACGGTAGTGAAGGGACAGTGTTTATAGAGCAGGTCTGTACCCGGTAGTGAAGGGACAGTGTTTATAGACCAGGACTGTATCCAGTAGTGAAGGGACAGTGTTTATAGACCAGGTCTGTACCCGGAACTGAAGGGACTGTGTTTATAGACCAGGTCTGTAGCCGGTAGTGAACGGACAGTGTTTACAGAACAGGTCTGTACCCGGTAGTGAAGGGACAGTATTTACAGACAAGGTCTGTAGCCGGTAGTGAAGGGACAGTGTTGATAGACCATGTCTGTATACGGTAGTGAAGGGACAGTATTTACAGACAAGGTCTGTATCCGGTAGTGAAGGGACAGTGTTTATAGACCAGATCTGTACCCGGAACTGAAGGGACTGTGTTTATAGACCACGTCTGTACCCGGTAGTGAAGGGACAGTGTTTATAGACCAGATCTGTACCCGGAACTGAAGGGACTGTGTTTATAGACCAGGTCTGTACCCGGTAGTGAAGGGACAGTATTTACAGACAAGGTCTGTACCCGGTAGTGAAGGGACAGTATTTACAGACAAGGTCTGTACCCGGTAGTGAAGGAACAGTGTTTATAGACCAGGTCTGTACCCGGTAAAAAAGGGACAGTGTTTATAGACCAGGTCTGTACCCGGAACTGAAAGGACTGTGTTTATAGACCAGGTCTGTACCCAGTAGTGAAGGAACAGTGTTTATAGACCAGGTCTGTACCCGGTAAAAAAGGGACAGTGTTTATAGACCAGGTCTGTACCCGGAACTGAAAGGACTGTGTTTATAGACCAGGTCTGTACCCGGCAGTGAAGGGACAGTTTTTATAGACCAGGTCTGTACCCGGAACTGAAAGGACTGTGTTTATAGACCAGGTCTGTACCCGGCAGTGAACGGACAGTTTTTATAGACCAGGTCTGTACCCGGAACTGAAAGGACTGTGTTTATAGACCAGGTCTGTACCCGGTAGTGAAGGGACAGTGTTTATAGACCAGGACTGTACCCGGTAGTGAAGGGACAGTGTTTATAGAAAAGGTCTTTACACGGTAGTGAAGGGACAGTGTTTATAGACCAGGTCTGTACCCGGTAGTGAAGGGACAGTGTTTATAGACCAGGACTGTACCCAGTAGTGAAGGGACAGTGTTTATAGACCAGGTCAGTACCCAGTAGCGAAGGGACAGTGTTTATAGACCAGGTCTGTACCCGGTAGCGAAGGGACAGTGTTTATAGACCAGGTCTGTACCCGGTAGCGAAGGGACAGTGTTGAAAGAAAAGGTCTGTACCCGGGAGTGAAGGGACAGTGTTTCTAGACCAGGTCTGTACCCGGTAGCGAAGGGACAGTATTTATAAACCAGGTCTGTACCCGGTAGCGAAGGGACAGTGTTTACAGACGAGGTCTGTACCCGGTAGCGAAGGGACAGTGTTTATAGACCAGGTCTGTATCCAGTAGCGAAGGGACAGTGTTTATAGACCAGGTCTGTACCCGGTAGCGAAGGGACAGTGTTTATAGACCAAGTCTGTACCCGGTAGCGAAGGGACAGTATTTATAGCCCAGGTCTGTATCCAGTAGCGAAGGGACAGTGTTTATAGACCAGGTCTGTACCCGGAACTGAAGGGACTGTGTTTATAGACCAGGTCTGTACCCGGTAGTGAAGGAACAGTTTTTATAGACCAGGTCTGTACCCGGTAGTGAAGGAACAGTTTTTATAGACCAGGTCTGTACCCGGAACTGAAGGGACAGTGTTTTTAGACCAGGTCTGTACCCGGTAGTGAAGGAACAGTTTTTATAGAACAGGTCTGTACCCGGTAGTGAAGGAACAGTTTTTATAGACCAGGTCTGTACCCGGAACTGAAGGGACAGTGTTTTTAGACCAGGTCTGTACCCGGTAGTGAAGGAACAGTTTTTATAGAACAGGTCTGTACCCGGTAGTGAAGGAACAGTTTTTATAGACCAGGTCTGTACCCGGAACTGAAGGGACTGTGTTTATAGACCAGGTCTGTACCCGGTAGCGAAGGGACAGTGTTTATAGACCAGGTCTGTACCCGGTAGCGAAGGGACAGTGTTTATCGCCCAGGTCTGTATCCAGTAGCGAAGGGACAGTGTTTATAGACATGGTCTGTACCCGGAACTGAAGGGACTGTGTTTATAGACCAGGTCTGTACCCGGTAGTGAAGGAACAGTTTTTATAGACCAGGTCTGTACCCGGTAGTGAAGGAACAGTTTTTATAGTCCAGGTCTGTACCCGGTAGTGAAGGAACAGTGTTTATAGACCAGGTCTGTACCCGGAACTGAAGGGACAGTGTTTTTAGACCAGGTCTGTACCCGGTAGTGAAGGAACAGTTTTTAGAGAACAGGTCTGTACCCGGTAGTGAAGGAACAGTTTTTATAGACCAGGTCTGTACCCGGAACTGAAGGGACTGTGTTTATCGACCAGGTATGTACCCGGTAGTGAAGGGACAATGTTTATCTTCCAGGTCTGTATCCAGTAGCGAAGGGACAGTGTTTACAGACCAGGTCTGTACCCGGAACTGAAGGGACAGTGTTTATAGACCAGGTCTGTACCCGGTAGCGAAGGGACAGTATTTATAGACCAGGTCTGTACCCAGTAGTGAAGGGACAGTTTTTATAGACCAGGTCTGTACCCGGAACTGAAGGGACTGTGTTTATAGACCAGGTCTGTACCCAGGAGTGAAGGGACAGTTTTTATAGACCAGGTCTGTACCCGGAACTGAAGGGACTGTGTTTATAGACCAGGTCTGTACCCGGAAGTGAAGGGACAGTGTTTATAGACCAGGTCTGTACCCGGAACTGAAGGGACTGTGTTTATAGACCAGGTCTGTACCCGGAAGTGAAGGGACAGTTTTTATAGACCAGGCCTGTACCCGGTAGCGAAGGGACAGTGTTTATAGACCAGGCCTGTACCCGGAACTGAAGGGACTGTGTTTATAGACCAGGTCTGTACCCGGTAGTGAAGGGACAGTGTTTATAGTCCAGGTCTGTATCCAGTAGCGAAGGGACAGTTTTTATAGACCAGGTCTGTACCCGGAACAGAAGGGACTGTGTTTATAGACCAGGTCTGTACCCAGTAGCGAAGGGACAGTGTTTATAGTCCAGGTCTGTACCCGGTAGCGAAGCGACAGTATTTATAGACCAGGTCTGTACCCAGTAGTGAAGTGACACTTTTTATAGACCAGGTCTGTTCCCGGTAGTGAAGGGACAGTGTTTTTAGACCAGGTCTGTACCCGGTAGTGAAGGAACAGTTTTTATAGAACAGGTCTGTACCCGGTAGTGAAGGAACAGTTTTTATAGACCAGGTCTGTACCCGGAACTGAAGGGACAGTGTTTTTAGACCAGGTCTGTACCCGGTAGTGAAGGAACAGTTTTGAGAGAACAGGTCTGTACCCGGTAGTGAAGGAACAGTTTTTATAGACCAGGTCTGTACCCGGAACTGAAGGGACTGTGTTTATAGACCAGGTCTGTACCCGGTAGCGAAGGGACAGTGTTTATAGACCAGGTCTGTACCCGGTAGCGAAGGGACAGTGTTTATAGCCCAGGTCTGTATCCAGTAGCGAAGGGACAGTGTTTATAGACATGGTCTGTACCCGGAACTGAAGGGACTGTGTTTATAGACCAGGTCTGTACCCGGCAGTGAAGGAACAGTTTTTATAGACCAGGTCTGTACCCGGTAGTGAAGGAACAGTTTTTATAGTCCAGGTCTGTACCCGGTAGTGAAGGAACAGTGTTTATAGACCAGGTCTGTACCCGGAACTGAAGGGACAGTGTTTTTAGACCAGGTCTGTACCCGGTAGTGAAGGAACAGTTTTTAGAGAACAGGTCTGTACCCGGTAGTGAAGGAACAGTTTTTATAGACCAGGTCTGTACCCGGAACTGAAGGGACTGTGTTTATAGACCAGGTATGTACCCGGTAGTGAAGGGACAATGTTTATCTTCCAGGTCTGTATCCAGTAGCGAAGGGACAGTGTTTACAGACCAGGTCTGTACGCGGAACTGAAGGGACAGTGTTTATAGACCAGGTCTGTACCCGGTAGCGAAGGGACAGTATTTATAGACCAGGTCTGTACCCAGTAGTGAAGGGACAGTTTTTATAGACCAGGTCTGTACCTGGAACTGAAGGGACTGTGTTTATAGACCAGGTCTGTACCCAGGAGTGAAGGGACAGTTTTTATAGACCAGGTCTGTACCCGGAACTGAAGGGACTGTGTTTATAGACCAGGTCTGTACCCGGAAGTGAAGGGACAGTATTTATAGACCAGGTCTGTACCCGGAACTGAAGGGACTGTGTTTATAGACCAGGTCTGTACCCGGAAGTGAAGGGACAGTTTTTATAGACCAGGCCTGTACCCAGTAGTGAAGGGACAGTTTTTATAGACCAGGTCTGTACCCGGAACTGAAGGGACTGTGTTTATAGACCAGGTCTGTACCCGGAAGTGAAGGGACAGTGTTTATAGACCAGGTCTGTACCCGGAACTGAAGGGACTGTGTTTATAGACCAGGTCTGTACCCGGAAGTGAAGGGACAGTTTTTATAGACCAGGCCTGTACCCAGTAGTGAAGGGACAGTTTTTATAGACCAGGCCTGTACCCGGAACTGAAGGGACTGTGTTTATAGACCAGGTCTGTACCCGGTAGTGAAGGGACAGTGTTTATAGTCCAGGTCTGTATCCAGTAGCGAAGGGACAGTTTTTATAGACCAGGTCTGTACCCGGAACAGAAGGGACTGTGTTTATAGACCAGGTCTGTACCCAGTAGCGAAGGGACAGTGTTTATAGACCAGGTCTGTACCCGGTAGTGAAGGGACAGTGTTTATAGACCAGGTCTGTACCCGGAAGTGAAGGGACAGTGTTTATAGACCAGGTCTGTACCCGGTAGCGAAGCGACAGTATTTATAGACCAGGTCTGTACCCAGTAGTGAAGTGACACATTTTATAGACCAGGTCTGTTCCCGGTAGTGAAGGGACAGTGTTTATAGTCCAGGTCTGTATCCAGTAGCGAAGGGACAGTGTTTATAGACCAGGTCTGTACCCGGTAGCGAAGGGACAGTATTTATAGACCAGGTCTGTACCCGGAACTGAAGGGACTGTGTTTATAGACCAGGCCTGTACCCGGTAGTGAAGGGACCGTGTTTATAGACCAGGTCTGTACCCGGAAGTGAAGGGACAGTGTTTATAGACCAGGTCTGTACCCGGAAGTGAAGGGACAGTTTTTATAGACCAGGTCTGTACCCGGAAGTGAAGGGACAGTGTTTATAGACCAGGTCTGTACCCGGTAGTGAAGGGACAGTGTTTATAGACCAGGTCTGTACCCAGTAGTGAAGGGACAGTTTTTATAGACCAGGTCTGTACCCGGAACTGAAGGGACTGTGTTTATAGACCAGGTCTGTACCCGGAAGGGAAGGGACAGTGTTTATAGACCAGGTCTGTACCCGGTAGTGAAGGGACAGTGTTTATAGACCAGGTGTGTACCCGGTAGTGAAGGGACAGTGTTTATAGACCAGGTCTGTACCCGGTAGTGAAGGGACAGTGTTTATAGACCAGGTCTGTACCCAGTAGTGAAGGGACAGTTTTTATAGACCAGGCCTGTACCCGGTAGTGAAGGGACCGTGTTTATAGACCAGGTCTGTACCCGGAAGTGAAGGGACAGTGTTTATAGACCAGGTCTATACCCGGTAGTGAAGGGACAGTGTTTATAGACCAGGTCTGCACCCGGAACTGAAGGGACAGTGTTTATAGACCAGGTCTGTACCCAGTAGTGAAGGGACAGTTTTTATAGACCAGGTCTGTACCCGGAACTGAAGGAACAGTGTTTATAGACCAGGTCTGTATCCAGTAGCGAAGGGACAGTATTTATAGACCAGGTCTGTACCCGGTAGTGAAGGAATAGTTTTTATAGTCCAGGTCTGTATCCAGTAGCGAAGGGACAGTGTTTATAGACCAGGTCTGTACCCGGTAGCGAAGGGAAAGTATTTATAGACCAGGTCTGTACCCAGTAGTGAAGGGACAGTTTTTATAGACCAGGTCTGTACCCGGAACTGAAGGGACAGTGTTTATAGACCAGGTCTGCACCCGGAACTGAAGGGACAGTGTTTATAGACCAGGTCTGCACCCGGAACTGAAGGGACAGTGTTTATAGCCCAGGTCTGTACCCAGTAGTGAAGGGACAGTTTTTATAGACCAGGTCTGTACCCGGAACAGAAGGAACAGTGTTTATAGACCAGGTCTGTATCCAGTAGCGAAGGGACAGTATTTATAGACCAGGTCTGTACCCGGTAGTGAAGGAATAGTTTTTATAGAACAGGTCTGTACCCGGTAGTGAAGGGACAGTGTTTATAGTCCAGGTCTGTATCCAGTAGCGAAGTGACAGTGTTTATAGACCAGGTCTGTACCCGGTAGCGAAGGGAAAGTATTTATAGACCAGGTCTGTACCCGGAACTGAAGGGACTGTGTTTATAGACCAGGTCTGTACCCAGGAGTGAAGGGACAGTTTTTATCGACCAGGTCTGTACCCGGAACTGAAGGGACTGTGTTTATCGACCAGGTCTGTACCCAGTAGTGAAGGGACAGTTTTTATAGACCAGGCCTGTACCCGGTAGTGAAGGGACCGTGTTTATAGACCAGGTCTGCACCCGGAAGTGAAGGGACAGTGTTTATAGACCAGGTCTGTACCCGGTAGTGAAGGGACAGTGTTTATAGACCAGGTCTGTACCCGGTAGTGAAGGGACAGTGTTTATAGACCAGGTCTGTACCCGGAAGTGAAGGGACAGTGTTTATAGACCAGGTCTGTACCCGGGAGTGAAGGGACAGTGTTTATAGACCAGGTCTGTACCCGGAAGTGAAGGGACAGTGTTTATAGACCAGGTCTGTACCCGGAAGTGAAGGGACAGTGTTTATAGACCAGGTCTGTACCCGGAAGTGAAGGGACAGTGTTTATAGACCAGGTCTGTACCCGGAAGTGAAGGGACAGTATTTATAGACCAGGTCTGTACCCGGAAGTGAAGGGACAGTGTTTATAGACCAGGTCTGCACCCAGTAGTGAAGGGACAGTGTTTATAGACCAGGTCTGCACCCAGTAGTGAAGGGACAGTGTTTATAGACCAGGTCTGTACCCGGTAGTGAAGGGACAGTGTTTGTAGACCAGGTCTGTACCCGGTAGTGAAGGGACAGTGTTTATAGACCAGGTCTGTACCCGGAAGTGAAGGGACAGTGTTTATAGACCAGGTCTGTACCTGGACGTGAAGGGACAGTGTTTTTAGAACAGGTCTGTACCAGGTAGTGAAGGGACAGTGTTTATAGACCAGGTCTGTACCCGGTAGTGAAGGGACATTGTTTATAGACCAGGTCTGTACCCGGAAGTGAAGGGACAGTTTTTTTGTAGACCAGGTCTGTACCCGGAAGTGAAGGGACCGTGTTTATAGACCAGGTCTGTACCCGGAAGTGAAGGGACAGTGTTTATAGACCAGGTCTGTACCCGGAAGTGAAGGGACAGTGTTTATAGACCAGGTCTGCACCCAGTAGTGAAGTGACAGTGTTTATAGACCAGGTCTGTACGCGGTAGTGAAGGGACAGTGTTTATAGACCAGGTTTGCACCCAGTAGTGAAGGGACAGTTTTTATAGACCAGGTCTGTACCCGGTAGTGAAGGGACAGTGTTTATAGACCAGGTCTGTACCAGGTTGTGAAGGGACATTGTTTATAGACCAGGTCTGTACCCGGAAGTGAAGGGACAGTGTTTATAGACCAGGTCTGCACCCAGTAGTGAAGGGACAGTGTTTATAGACCAGGTCTGTACCCGGAACTGAAGGGACAGTGTTTATAGAGCAGGTCTGTACCCGGTAGTGAAGGGACAGTGTTCATAGACCAGGTCTGTACCCGGAAGTGAAGGGACAGTGTTTATAGACCGGGTCTGTATCCGGTAGAGAAGGGACAGTGTTTATAGACCAGGTCTGTACCCGGTCGTGAAGGGACAGTGTTTATAGACCAGGTCTGTACCCGGAAGTGAAGGGACAGTGTTTATAGACCAGGTCTGTACCCGGAAGTGAAGGGACAGTGTTTATAGAGCAGGTCTGTACCCGGTAGTGAAGGGACAGTGTTTATAGACCAGGTCTGTACCCGGTAGTGAAGGGACAGTGATTATAGACCAGGTCTGTACCCGGTAGCGAAGAGACAGTGTTTATAGACCAGGTCTGTACCCGGTCGTGAAGGGACAGTGATTATAGACCAGGTCTGTACCCGGTAGCGAAGAGACTGTGTTTATAGACCAGGTCTGCACCCAGTAGTGAAGTGACAGTGTTTATAGACCAGGTCTGTACGCGGTAGTGAAGGGACAGTGTTTATAGACCAGGTTTGCACCCAGTAGTGAAGGGACAGTGTTTATAGACCAGGTCTGTACGCGGTAGTGAAGGGACAGTGTTTATAGACCAGGCCTGTACCCGGTAGTGAAGGGACAGTGTTTATAGACCAGGTCTGTACGCGGTAGTGAAGGGACAGTGTTTATAGACCAGGTCTGTACGCGGTAGTGAAGGGACAGTGTTTATAGACCAGGTCTGTACCCGGTAGTGAAGGGACAGTGTTTATAGACCAGGTCTGTACCCGGTAGTGAAGGGACAGTGTTTATAGACCAGGTCTGTACGCGGTAGTGAAGGGACAGTGTTTATAGACCAGGTCTGTACCCGGTAGTGAAGGGACAGTGTTTATAGACCAGGTTTGCACCCAGTAGTGAAGGGACAGTGTTTATAGACCAGGTTTGCACCCAGTAGTGAAGGGACAGTTTTTATAGACCAGGTCTGTACCCGGTAGTGAAGGGACAGTGTTTATAGACCAGGTCTGTACCCGGTAGTGAAGGGACAGTGTTTATAGACCAGGCCTGTACCCGGTAGTGAAGGGACAGTTTTTATAGACCAGGTCTGTACCCGGTAGTGAAGGGACAGTGTTTATAGACCAGGTTTGCACCCAGTAGTGAAGGGACAGTTTTTATAGACCAGGTCTGTACCCGGTAGTGAAGGGACAGTGTTTATAGACCAGGTCTGTACCCGGTAGTGAAGGGACAGTGTTTATAGACCAGGCCTGTACCCGGTAGTGAAGGGACAGTGTTTATAGACCAGGTTTGCACCCAGTAGTGAAGGGACAGTGTTTATAGACCAGGTTTGCACCCAGTAGTGAAGGGACAGTTTTTATAGACCAGGTCTGTACCCGGTAGTGAAGGGACAGTGTTTATAGACCAGGTCTGTACCCGGTAGTGAAGGGACAGTGTTTATAGACCAGGTCTGTACCCGGAAGTGAAGGGACAGTGTTTATAGACCAGGTCTGTACCCGGTAGTGAAGGGACAGTGTTTATAGACCAGGTTTGCACCCAGTAGTGAAGGGACAGTGTTTATAGACCAGGTCTGTACCCGGTAGTGAAGGGACAGTTTTTATAGACCAGGTCTGTACCCGGTAGTGAAGGGACAGTGTTTATAGACCAGGTCTGTACCCGGTAGTGAAGGGACAGTGTTTATAGACCAGGCCTGTACCCGGTAGTGAAGGGACAGTGTTTATAGACCAGGTCTGTACCCGGAAGTGAAGGGACAGTGTTTAGAGACCAGGTCTGTACCCGGAAGTGAAGGGACAGTGTTTATAGACCAGGTCTGTACCCGGTAGTGAAGGGACAGTGTTTATAGACCAGGTCTGTACCCGGAAGTGAAGGGACAGTGTTTATAGACCAGGTCTGTACCCGGTAGTGAAGGGACAGTGTTTATAGACCAGGTTTGCACCCAGTAGTGAAGGGACAGTGTTTATAGACCAGGTTTGCACCCAGTAGTGAAGGGACAGTGTTTATAGACCAGGTCTGTACCCGGTATTGAAGGGACAGTTTTTATAGACCAGGTCTGTACCCGGTAGTGAAGGGACAGTGTTTATAGACCAGGTCTGTACCCGGTAGTGAAGGGACAGTGTTTATAGACCAGGCCTGTACCCGGTAGTGAAGGGACAGTGTTTATAGACCAGGTCTGTACCCGGAAGTGAAGGGACAGTGTTTAGAGACCAGGTCTGTACCCGGAAGTGAAGGGACAGTGTTTATAGACCAGGTCTGTACCCGGTAGTGAAGGGACAGTGTTTATAGACCAGGTCTGTACCCGGTAGTGAAGGGACAGTGATTATAGACCAGGTCTGTACCCGGTAGCGAAGAGACAGTGTTTATAGACCAGGTCTGTACCCGGTCGTGAAGGGACAGTGTTTACAGACCAGGTCTGTACCCGGTAGTGAAGGGACAGTGTTTATAGACCAGGTCTGTATCCGGTAGTGAAGGGACAGTGTTTATAGACCAGATCTGTACCCGGTAGTGAAGGGACAGTGTTTATAGTCCAGGTCTGTACCCGGTAGCGAAGGAACAGTGTTCATAGACCAGGTCTGTACCCGGTAGTGAAGGGACAGTGTTTATAGTCCAGGTCTGTATCCGGTAGTGAAGGGACAGTGTTTATAGACCAGATCTGTACCCGGTAGTGAAGGGACAGTGTTTATAGTCCAGGTCTGTACCCGGTAGCGAAGGGACAGTGTTCATAGACCAGGTCTGTACCCGGTAGTGAAGGGACAGTATTTATAGCCCAGGTCTGTACCCATTAGCGAAGGGACAGTGTTTATAGACCAGGTCTGTACCCGGAACTGAAGGGACTGTGTTTATAGACCAGGTCTGTACCCGGAACTGAAGGGACTGTGTTTATAGACCAGGTCTGTATCCGGTAGTGAAGGGACAGTGTTTATAGACCAGATCTGTATCCAGTAGCGAAGGGACAGTGTTTATAGACCAGGTCTGTACCCGGAACTGAAGGGACTGTGTTTATAGACCAGGTCTGTACCCGGTAGTGAAGGGACAGTGTTTATAGTCCAGGTCTGTACCCCGCAGCGAAGGGACAGTGTTCATAGACCAGGTCTGTACCCGGTAGTGAAGGGACAGTATTTATAGCCCAGGTCTGTATCCAGTAGCGAAGGGACAGTGTTTATAGACCAGGTCTGTACCCGGTAGCGAAGAGACAGTGTTTATAGACCAGGTCCGTACCCGGACGTGAAGGGACAGTGTTTATAGACCAGGTGTGTACCCGGAACTGAAGGGACTGTGTTTACAGACCAGGTCTGTACCCGGTAGTGAAGGGACAGTGTTTATAGTCCAGGTCTGTACCCGGTAGCGAAGGGACAGTGTTTATAGACCAGGTCTGTATCCGGTAGTGAAGGGACAGTGCTTATAGACCAGGTCTGTATCCGGTCGTGAAGGGACAGTGTTTAGAGATCATGTCTGTAACCAGAACTGAAGGGACAGTGTTTATAGACCAGGTCTGTACCCGGTAGTGAAGGGACAGTGTTTATAGACCAGGTCTGTATCCAGTAGTAAATGGACAGTGTTTATAGACAAGGTCTGCACCCGGTAGTGAAGAGACAGTGTTTATAGACCAGGTCTGTACCAGGTAGTGAAGAGACAGTGTTTATAGACCAGGTCTGCACCCGGCAGCGAAGAGACAGTGTTTATAGACCAGGTCTGTACCCGGTCTTGAAGGGACAGTGTTTATAGAGCAGGTCTGTACCCGATCGTGAAGGGACAGTGTTTATAGACCAGGTCTGTACCCAGTAGCAAAGGGACGGTGTTTATAGACCAGGACTGTAGCCGGTCGAGAAGGGACAGTGTTTATAGACCAGATCTGTACCCAGTAGCGAAGGGACGGTGTTTATAGACCAGGACTGTATCCAGTAGTGAAGGGACAGTGTCTATAGACCATGTCTGTATCCGGTAGTGAAGGGACAGTGTTTATAGACCAGGTCTGTACCCGGAACTGAAGGGACAGTGTTTATAGACCAGGTCTGTACCCGGTAGTGAAGCAACAGTTTTTATAGACCAGGTCTGTACCCGGTAGTGAAGGAACAGTTTTTATAGACCAGGTCTGTACCCGGAACTGAAGGGACTGTGTTTATAGACCAGGTCTGTACCCGGTAGTGAAGGGACAGTGTTTATCGACCAGGACTGTATCCAGTAGTGAAGGGACAGTGTTTATAGACCAGATCTGTACCCTGTAGTGAAGGAACAGTTTTTATAGACCAGGTCTGTACCCGGATCTGAAGGAACAGTTTTTATAGAACAGGTCTGTACCCGGTAGCGAAGAGACAGTGTTTATAGACCAGGTCCGTACCCGGTCGTGAAGGGACAGTGTTTATAGACCAGGTGTGTACCCGGAACTGAAGGGACTGTGTTTACAGACCAGGTCTGTACCCGGTAGTGAAGGGACAGTGTTTATAGTCCAGGTCTGTACCCGGTAGCGAAGGGACAGTGTTTATAGACCAGGTCTGTACCCGGAACTGAAGGGACTGTGTTTATAGACCAGGTCTGTACCCGGTAGTGAAGGGACAGTGTTTATAGTCCAGGTCTGTACCCCGCAGCGAAGGGACAGTGTTCATAGACCAGGTCTGTACCCGGTAGTGAAGGGACAGTATTTATAGCCCAGGTCTGTATCCAGTAGCGAAGGGACAGTGTTTATAGACCAGGTCTGTACCCGGTAGCGAAGAGACAGTGTTTATAGACCAGGTCCGTACCCGGTCGTGAAGGGACAGTGTTTATAGACCAGGTGTGTACCCGGAACTGAAGGGACTGTGTTTACAGACCAGGTCTGTACCCGGTAGTGAAGGGACAGTGTTTATAGTCCAGGTCTGTACCCGGTAGCGAAGGGACAGTGTTTATAGACCAGGTCTGTATCCGGTAGTGAAGGGACAGTGCTTATAGACCAGGTCTGTATCCGGTCGTGAAGGGACAGTGTTTAGAGATCATGTCTGTAACCAGAACTGAAGGGACAGTGTTTATAGACCAGGTCTGTACCCGGTAGTGAAGGGACAGTGTTTATAGACCAGGTCTGTATCCAGTAGTAAATGGACAGTGTTTATAGACAAGGTCTGCACCCGGTAGTGAAGAGACAGTGTTTATAGACCAGGTCTGTACCAGGTAGTGAAGAGACAGTGTTTATAGACCAGGTCTGCACCCGGCAGCGAAGAGACAGTGTTTATAGACCAGGTCTGTACCCGGTCTTGAAGGGACAGTGTTTATAGAGCAGGTCTGTACCCGATCGTGAAGGGACAGTGTTTATAGACCAGGTCTGTACCCAGTAGCAAAGGGACGGTGTTTATAGACCAGGACTGTAGCCGGTCGAGAAGGGACAGTGTTTATAGACCAGATCTGTACCCAGTAGCGAAGGGACGGTGTTTATAGACCAGGACTGTATCCAGTAGTGAAGGGACAGTGTCTATAGACCATGTCTGTATCCGGTAGTGAAGGGACAGTGTTTATAGACCAGGTCTGTACCCGGAACTGAAGGGACAGTGTTTATAGACCAGGTCTGTACCCGGTAGTGAAGCAACAGTTTTTATAGACCAGGTCTGTACCCGGTAGTGAAGGAACAGTTTTTATAGACCAGGTCTGTACCCGGAACTGAAGGGACTGTGTTTATAGACCAGGTCTGTACCCGGTAGTGAAGGGACAGTGTTTATCGACCAGGACTGTATCCAGTAGTGAAGGGACAGTGTTTATAGACCAGATCTGTACCCTGTAGTGAAGGAACAGTTTTTATAGACCAGGTCTGTACCCGGATCTGAAGGAACAGTTTTTATAGAACAGGTCTGTACCCAGTAGTGACGGAACAGTTTTTATAGAACAGGTCTGTACCCGGTAGTGAAGGGACAGTGTTTATAGTCCAGGTCTGTATCCAGTAGCAAAGGGACAGTGTTTATAGACCAGGTCTGTACCCAGTAGCGAAGGGACAGTGTTTATAGACCAGGTCTGTACCCGGTAGCGAAGGGACAGTATTTCTAGTCCAGGTCTGTATCCAGTAGCAAAGGGACAGTGTTTATAGACCAGGTCTGTACCCAGTAGCGAAGGGACAGTGTTTATAGACCAGGCCTGTACCCGGTAGTGAAGGGACAGTGTTTATAGACCAGGTCTGTACCCGGTAGTGAAGGGACAGTGTTTATAGACCATGTCTGTACCCGGTAGTGAAGGGACAGTGTTTATAGACCAGGTCTGTATCCAGTAGCGAAGGGAGGGTGTTTATAGACCAGGTCTTTGCCCAGTAGTGAAGGGACAGTGTTTATAGACCAGGTCTGTATCCAGTAGCGAAGGGACAGTGTTTATCGACCAGGTCTGTACCCGGTAGTGAAGGGACACTGTTTATAGACCAGGTCTGTATACAGTAGCGAAGGGACAGTGTTTATAGACCAGGACTGTACCCCGTCGTGAAGGGACAGCGTTTATAGACCAGGTCTGTACCCCGTAGTGAAGGGACAGTGTTTATAGACCAGTTCTGTATCCAGTAGCGAAGGGACAGTGTTTATAGACCAGGTCTGTATCCAGTAGCGAAAGGACAGTGTTTTTAGACCAGGTCTGTACCCAGTAGCGAAGGGACGGTGTTTATAGACCAGGACTGTACGCAGTAGCGAAGGGACGGTGTTTATAGACCAGGACTGTACCCAGTAGCGAAGGGACGGTGTTTATAGACCAGGACTGTACCCAGTAGCGAAGGGACGGTGTTTATATACCAGGTCTGTATCCAGTAGCGAAGGAACGGTGTTTATAGACCAGGACTGTACCCGGTCGTGAAGGGACAGTGTTTATAGACCAGGTCTGTACCCGGCAGTGAAGGGACAGTTTTTTTTGAGCAGGTCTGTACCCGGTAGTGAAGGGACAGTGTTTATAGACCAGGTCTGTATCCGGTAGTGAAGGGACAGTGCTTACAGCCCAGGTCTGTATCCGGTCGTGAAGGGACAGTGTTTATAGACCAGGTCTGTACCCGGTCGTGAAGGGACAGTGTTTATAGACCAGGTCTGTACCCAGTAGCGAAGGGACGGTGTTTATAGACCAGGACTGTACCCGGTAGTGAAGGGACAGTGTTTATAGACCAGGTCTGTACCCGGAAGTGAAGGGACAGTGTTTATAGACCAGGTCTGCACCCAGTAGTGAAGTGACAGTGTTTATAGACCAGGTCTGTACCCGGTAGTGAAGGGACAGTGTTTATAGACCAGGTCTGTACCAGGTTGTGAAGGGACAGTGTTTATAGACCAGGTCTGTACCCGGAAGTGAAGGGACAGTGTTTATAGACCAGGTCTGTACCCGGTCGTGAAGGGACAGTGTTTATAGACCAGGTCTGTACCCGGAAGTGAAGGGACAGTGTTTATAGACCAGGCCTGTACCCGGCAGTGAAGGGACAGTGTTTATAGAGCAGGTCTGTACCCGGTAGTGAAGGGACAGTGTTTATAGACCAGGTCTGTACCCGGTAGTGAAGGGACAGTGATGAAAGACCAGGTCTGTACCCGGTAGCGAAGAGACAGTGTTTATCGACCAGGTCTGTACCCGGTCGTGAAGGGACAGTGTTTACAGACCAGGTCTGTACCCGGTCGTGAAGGGACAGTTTTTCTAGACCAGGTCTGTACCCAGTAGCGAAGGGACGGTGTTTATAGACCAGGACTGTATCCAGTAGTGAAGGGACAGTGTCTATAGACCATGTCTGTATCCGGTAGTGAAGGGACAGTGTTTATAGACCAGATCTGTACCCGGTAGTGAAGGGACAGTGTTTATAGTCCAGGTCTGTACCCGGTAGCGAAGGGACAGTGTTCATAGACCAGGTCTGTACCCGGTAGTGAAGGGACAGTATTTATAGCCCAGGTCTGTATCCAGTAGCGAAGGGACAGTGTTTATAGACCAGGTCTGTACCCGGAACTGAAGGGACTGTGTTTATAGACCAGGTCTGTACCCGGAACTGAAGGGACTGTGTTTATAGACCAGGTCTGTACCCGGTAGTGAAGGGACAGTGTTTATAGTCCAGGTCTGTACCCCGCAGCGAAGGGACAGTGTTCATAGACCAGGTCTGTACCCGGTAGTGAAGGGACAGTATTTATAGCCCAGGTCTGTATCCAGTAGCGAAGGGACAGTGTTTATAGACCAGGTCTGTACCCGGTAGCGAAGAGACAGTGTTTATAGACCAGGTCCGTACCCGGTCGTGAAGGGACAGTGTTTATAGACCAGGTGTGTACCCGGAACTGAAGGGACTGTGTTTATAGTCCAGGTCTGTACCCGGTAGCGAAGGGACAGTGTTTATAGACCAGGTCTGTATCCGGTAGTGAAGGGACAGTGCTTATAGACCAGGTCTGTATCCGGTCGTGAAGGGACAGTGTTTATAGACCATGTCTGTAACCAGAACTGAAGGGACAGTGTTTATAGACCAGGTCTGTACCCGGTAGTGAAGGGACAGTGTTTATAGACCAGGTCTGTATCCAGTAGTAAATGGACAGTGTTTATAGACAAGGTCTGCACCCGGTAGTGAAGAGACAGTGTTTGTAGACCAGGTCTGTACCCGGTAGTGAAGAGACAGTGTTTATAGACCAGGTCTGCACCCGGCAGCGAAGAGACAGTGTTTATAGACCAGGTCTGTACCCGGTCTTGAAGGGACAGTGTTTATAGAGCAGGTCTGTACCCGGTCGTGAAGGGACAGTGTTTATAGACCAGGTCTGTACCCAGTAGCGAAGGGACGGTGTTTATAGACCAGGACTGTAGCCGGTCGAGAAGGGACAGTGTTTATAGACCAGATCTGTACCCAGTAGCGAAGGGACGGTGTTTATAGACCAGGACTGTATCCAGTAGTGAAGGGACAGTGTCTATAGACCATGTCTGTATCCGGTAGTGAAGGGACAGTGTTTATAGACCAGGTCTGTACCCGGAACTGAAGGGACAGTGTTTATAGACCAGGTCTGTACCCGGTAGTGAAGCAACAGTTTTTATAGACCAGGTCTGTACCCCGTAGTGAAGGAACAGTTTTTATAGACCAGGTCTGTACCCGGAACTGAAGGGAATGTGTTTATGGACCAGGTCTGTACCCGGTAGTGAAGGGACAGTGTTTATAGACCAGGACTGTATCCAGTAGTGAAGGGACAGTGTTTATAGACCAGATCTGTACCCTGTAGTGAAGGAACAGTTTTTATAGACCAGGTCTGTACCCGGATCTGAAGGAACAGTTTTTATAGAACAGGTCTGTACCCAGTAGTGACGGAACAGTTTTTATAGAACAGGTCTGTACCCGGTAGTGAAGGGACAGTGTTTATAGTCCAGGTCTGTATCCAGTAGCAAAGGGACAGTGTTTATAGACCAGGTCTGTACCCAGTAGCGAAGGGACAGTGTTTATAGACCAGGTCTGGACCCGGTAGCGAAGGGACAGTATTTCTAGTCCAGGTCTGTATCCAGTAGCAAAGGGACAGTGTTTATAGACCAGGTCTGTACCCAGTAGCGAAGGGACAGTGTTTATAGACCAGGCCTGTACCCGGTAGTGAAGGGACAGTGTTTATAGACCAGGTCTGTACCCGGTAGTGAAGGGACAGTGTTTTTAGACCAGGTCTGTACCCGGTAGTGAAGGGACAGTGTTTATAGACCAGGTCTGTATCCAGTAGCGAAGGGAGGGTGTTGAGAGACCAAGTCTGCACCCAGTAGCAAAGGGAGGGTGTTTATAGACCAGGTCTTTGCCCAGTAGTGAAGGGACAGTGTTTATAGACCAGGTCTGTATCCAGTAGCGAAGGGACAGTGTTTATCGACCAGGTCTGTACCCGGTAGTGAAGGGACACTGTTTATAGACCAGGTCTGTATCCAGTAGCGAAGGGACAGTGTTTATAGACCAGGACTGTACCCGGTAGTGAAGGGACACTGTTTATAGACCAGGTCTGTATCCAGTAGCGAAGGGACAGTGTTTATCGACCAGGTCTGTACCCGGTAGTGAAGGGACACTGTTTATAGACCAGGTCTGTATCCAGTAGCGAAGGGACAGTGTTTATAGACCAGGACTGTACCCCGTCGTGAAGGGACAGCGTTTATAGACCAGTTCTGTATCCAGTAGCGAAGGGACAGTGTTTATAGACCAGGTCTGTATCCAGTAGCGAAAGGACAGTGTTTTTAGACCAGGTCTGTACCCAGTAGCGAAGGGACGGTGTTTATAGACCAGGACTGTACGCAGTAGCGAAGGGACGGTGTTTATAGACCAGGACTGTACCCAGTAGCGAAGGGACGGTGTTTATAGACCAGGACTGTACCCAGTAGCGAAGGGACGGTGTTTATATACCAGGTCTGTATCCAGTAGCGAAGGAACGGTGTTTATAGACCAGGACTGTACCCGGTCGTGAAGGGACAGTGTTTATAGACCAGGTCTGTACCCGGCAGCGAAGGGACAGTTTTTTTTGAGCAGGTCTGTACCCGGTAGTGAAGGGACAGTGTTTATAGACCAGGTCTGTATCCGGTAGTGAAGGGACAGTGCTTACAGCCCAGGTCTGTATCCGGTCGTGAAGGGACAGTGTTTATAGACCATGTCTGTACCCGGTCGTGAAGGGACAGTGTTTATAGACCAGGTCTGTACCCAGTAGCGAAGGGACGGTGTTTATAGACCAGGACTGTACCCGGTAGTGAAGTGACAGTGTTTATAGACCAGGTCTGTACCCGGCCGTGAAGGGACAGTGTTTATAGACCAAGTCTGTACCCAGTAGCGAAGGGACGGTGTTTATAGACCAGGACTGTACCCGGTAGTGAAGGGACAGTGTTTATAGACCCGGTCTGTACCCGGCCGTGAAGGGACAGTGTTTATAGACCAAGTCTGTACCCAGTAGCGAAGGGACAGTGTTTATAGACCAGGTCTGTACCCAGTAGTGAAGGGACAGTGTTTATAGACCAGGTCTGTACCCGGCCGTGAAGGGACAGTGTTTATAGACCAGGACTGTATCCAGTAGTGAAGGGACAGTGTTTATAGACCCTGTCTGTATACGGTAGTGAAGGGACAGTGTTTATAGACCAGGTCTGTACCCGGTAGCGAAGGGACAGTATTTCTAGTCCAGGTCTGTATCCAGTAGCAAAGGGACAGTGTTTATAGACCAGGTCTGTACCCAGTAGCGAAGGGACAGTGTTTATAGACCAGGCCTGTACCCGGTAGTGAAGGGACAGTGTTTATAGACCAGGTCTGTACCCGGTAGTGAAGGGACAGTGTTTATAGACCATGTCTGTACCCGGTAGTGAAGGGACAGTGTTTATAGACCAGGTCTGTATCCAGTAGCGAAGGGAGGGTGTTTATAGACTAGGTCTGCACCCAGTAGCAAAGGGAGGGTGTTTATAGACCAGGTCTTTGCCCAGTAGTGAAGGGACAGTGTTTATAGACCAGGTCTGTATCCAGTAGCGAAGGGACAGTGTTTATCGACCAGGTCTGTACCCGGTAGTGAAGGGACACTGTTTATAGACCAGGTCTGTATACAGTAGCGAAGGGACAGTGTTTATAGACCAGGACTGTACCCCGTCGTGAAGGGACAGCGTTTATAGACCAGGTCTGTATCCAGTAGCGAATGGACAGTGTTTATAGACCAGGTCTGTACCCGGTAGTGAAGGGACACTGTTTATAGACCAGGTCTGTATCCAGTAGCGAAAGGACAGTGTTTTTAGACCAGGTCTGTACCCAGTAGCGAAGGGACGGTGTTTATAGACCAGGACTGTACGCAGTAGCGAAGGGACGGTGTTTATAGACCAGGACTGTACCCAGTAGCGAAGGGACGGTGTTTATAGACCAGGACTGTACCCAGTAGCGAAGGGACGGTGTTTATATACCAGGTCTGTATCCAGTAGCGAAGGAACGGTGTTTATAGACCAGGACTGTACCCGGTCGTGAAGGGACAGTGTTTATAGACCAGGTCTGTACCCGGCAGTGAAGGGACAGTTTTTTTTGAGCAGGTCTGTACCCGGTAGTGAAGGGACAGTGTTTATAGACCAGGTCTGTATCCGGTAGTGAAGGGACAGTGCTTACAGCCCAGGTCTGTATCCGGTCGTGAAGGGACAGTGTTTATAGACCAGGTCTGTACCCGGTCGTGAAGGGACAGTGTTTATAGACCAGGTCTGTACCCAGTAGCGAAGGGACGGTGTTTATAGACCAGGACTGTACCCGGTAGTGAAGGGACAGTGTTTATAGACCAGGTCTGTACCCGGAAGTGAAGGGACAGTGTTTATAGACCAGGTCTGCACCCAGTAGTGAAGTGACAGTGTTTATAGACCAGGTCTGTACCCGGTAGTGAAGGGACAGTTTTTATAGACCAGGTCTGTACCCGGTAGTGAAGGGACAGTGTTTATAGACCAGGTCTGTACCAGGTTGTGAAGGGACAGTGTTTATAGACCAGGTCTGTACCCGGAAGTGAAGGGACAGTGTTTATAGACCAGGTCTGTACCCGGTCGTGAAGGGACAGTGTTTATAGACCAGGTCTGTACCCGGAAGTGAAGGGACAGTGTTTATAGACCAGGCCTGTACCCGGTAGTGAAGGGACAGTGTTTATAGAGCAGGTCTGTACCCGGTAGTGAAGGGACAGTGTTTATAGACCAGGTCTGTACCCGGTAGTGAAGGGACAGTGATGAAAGACCAGGTCTGTACCCGGTAGCGAAGAGACAGTGTTTATCGACCAGGTCTGTACCCGGTCGTGAAGGGACAGTGTTTACAGACCAGGTCTGTACCCGGTCGTGAAGGGACAGTTTTTCTAGACCAGGTCTGTACCCAGTAGCGAAGGGACGGTGTTTATAGACCAGGACTGTATCCAGTAGTGAAGGGACAGTGTCTATAGACCATGTCTGTATCCGGTAGTGAAGGGACAGTGTTTATAGACCAGATCTGTACCCGGTAGTGAAGGGACAGTGTTTATAGTCCAGGTCTGTACCCGGTAGCGAAGGGACAGTGTTCATAGACCAGGTCTGTACCCGGTAGTGAAGGGACAGTATTTATAGCCCAGGTCTGTATCCAGTAGCGAAGGGACAGTGTTTATAGACCAGGTCTGTACCCGGAACTGAAGGGACTGTGTTTATAGACCAGGTCTGTACCCGGAACTGAAGGGACTGTGTTTATAGACCAGGTCTGTACCCGGTAGTGAAGGGACAGTGTTTATAGAAAAGGTCTGTATCCAGTAGCGAAGGGACAGTGTTTATAGACCAGGTCTGTACCCGGAACTGAAGGGACTGTGTTTATAGACCAGGTCTGTACCCGGTAGTGAAGGGACAGTGTTTATAGTCCAGGTCTGTACCCCGCAGCGAAGGGACAGTGTTCATAGACCAGGTCTGTACCCGGTAGTGAAGGGACAGTATTTATAGCCCAGGTCTGTATCCAGTAGCGAAGGGACAGTGTTTATAGACCAGGTCTGTACCCGGTAGCGAAGAGACAGTGTTTATAGACCAGGTCCGTACCCGGTCGTGAAGGGACAGTGTTTATAGACCAGGTGTGTACCCGGAACTGAAGGGACTGTGTTTACAGACCAGGTCTGTACCCGGCAGTGAAGGGACAGTGTTTATAGTCCAGGTCTGTACCCGGTAGCGAAGGGACAGTGTTTATAGACCAGGTCTGTATCCGGTAGTGAAGGGACAGTGCTTATAGACCAGGTCTGTATCCGGTCGTGAAGGGACAGTGTTTATAGACCATGTCTGTAACCAGAACTGAAGGGACAGTGTTTATAGACCAGGTCTGTACCCGGTAGTGAAGGGACAGTGTTTATAGACCAGGTCTGTATCCAGTAGTAAATGGACAGTGTTTATAGACAAGGTCTGCACCCGGTAGTGAAGAGACAGTGTTTGTAGACCAGGTCTGTACCCGGTAGTGAAGAGACAGTGTTTATAGACCAGGTCTGCACCCGGCAGCGAAGAGACAGTGTTTATAGACCAGGTCTGTACCCGGTCTTGAAGGGACAGTGTTTATAGAGCAGGTCTGTACCCGGTCGTGAAGGGACAGTGTTTATAGACCAGGTCTGTACCCAGTAGCGAAGGGACGGTGTTTATAGACCAGGACTGTAGCCGGTCGAGAAGGGACAGTGTTTATAGACCAGATCTGTACCCAGTAGCGAAGGGACGGTGTTTATAGACCAGGACTGTATCCAGTAGTGAAGGGACAGTGTCTATAGACCATGTCTGTATCCGGTAGTGAAGGGACAGTGTTTATAGACCAGGTCTGTACCCGGAACTGAAGGGACAGTGTTTATAGACCAGGTCTGTACCCGGTAGTGAAGCAACAGTTTTTATAGACCAGGTCTGTACCCCGTAGTGAAGGAACAGTTTTTATAGACCAGGTCTGTACCCGGAACTGAAGGGAATGTGTTTATGGACCAGGTCTGTACCCGGTAGTGAAGGGACAGTGTTTATAGACCAGGACTGTATCCAGTAGTGAAGGGACAGTGTTTATAGACCAGATCTGTACCCTGTAGTGAAGGAACAGTTTTTATAGACCAGGTCTGTACCCGGATCTGAAGGAACAGTTTTTATAGAACAGGTCTGTACCCAGTAGTGACGGAACAGTTTTTATAGAACAGGTCTGTACCCGGTAGTGAAGGGACAGTGTTTATAGTCCAGGTCTGTATCCAGTAGCAAAGGGACAGTGTTTATAGACCAGGTCTGTACCCAGTAGCGAAGGGACAGTGTTTATAGACCAGGTCTGGACCCGGTAGCGAAGGGACAGTATTTCTAGTCCAGGTCTGTATCCAGTAGCAAAGGGACAGTGTTTATAGACCAGGTCTGTACCCAGTAGCGAAGGGACAGTGTTTATAGACCAGGCCTGTACCCGGTAGTGAAGGGACAGTGTTTATAGACCAGGTCTGTACCCGGTAGTGAAGGGACAGTGTTTTTAGACCAGGTCTGTACCCGGTAGTGAAGGGACAGTGTTTATAGACCAGGTCTGTATCCAGTAGCGAAGGGAGGGTGTTTATAGACCAAGTCTGCACCCAGTAGCAAAGGGAGGGTGTTTATAGACCAGGTCTTTGCCCAGTAGTGAAGGGACAGTGTTTATAGACCAGGTCTGTATCCAGTAGCGAAGGGACAGTGTTTATCGACCAGGTCTGTACCCGGTAGTGAAGGGACACTGTTTATAGACCAGGTCTGTATCCAGTAGCGAAGGGACAGTGTTTATAGACCAGGACTGTACCCCGTCGTGAAGGGACAGCGTTTATAGACCAGTTCTGTATCCAGTAGCGAAGGGACAGTGTTTATAGACCAGGTCTGTATCCAGTAGCGAAAGGACAGTGTTTTTAGACCAGGTCTGTACCCAGTAGCGAAGGGACGGTGTTTATAGACCAGGTCTGTATCCAGTAGCGAAGGAACGGTGTTTATAGACCAGGACTGTACCCGGTCGTGAAGGGACAGTGTTTATAGACCAGGTCTGTACCCGGCAGCGAAGGGACAGTTTTTTTTGAGCAGGTCTGTACCCGGTAGTGAAGGGACAGTGTTTATAGACCAGGTCTGTATCCGGTAGTGAAGGGACAGTGCTTACAGCCCAGGTCTGTATCCGGTCGTGAAGGGACAGTGTTTATAGACCATGTCTGTACCCGGTCGTGAAGGGACAGTGTTTATAGACCAGGTCTGTACCCAGTAGCGAAGGGACGGTGTTTATAGACCAGGACTGTACCCGGTAGTGAAGTGACAGTGTTTATAGACCAGGTCTGTACCCGGCCGTGAAGGGACAGTGTTTATAGACCATGTCTGTACCCGGTCGTGAAGGGACAGTGTTTATAGACCAGGTCTGTACCCAGTAGCGAAGGGACGGTGTTTATAGACCAGGACTGTACCCGGTAGTGAAGTGACAGTGTTTATAGACCAGGTCTGTACCCGGTCGTGAAGGGACAGTGTTTATAGACCAGGTCTGTACCCAGTAGCGAAGGGACGGTGTTTATAGACCAGGACTGTACCCGGTAGTGAAGTGACAGTGTTTATAGACCAGGTCTGTACCCGGCCGTGAAGGGACAGTGTTTATAGACCAGGTCTGTACCCAGTAGCGAAGGGACGGTGTTTATAGACCAGGACTGTACCCGGTAGTGAAGGGACAGTGTTTATAGACCCGGTCTGTACCCGGCCGTGAAGGGACAGTGTTTATAGACCAAGTCTGTACCCAGTAGCGAAGGGACAGTGTTTATAGACCAGGTCTGTACCCAGTAGTGAAGGGACAGTGTTTATAGACCAGGTCTGTACCCGGCCGTGAAGGGACAGTGTTTATAGACCAGGACTGTATCCAGTAGTGAAGGGACAGTGTTTATAGACCCTGTCTGTATACGGTAGTGAAGGGACAGTGTTTAAAGACCCTGTCTGTACCCAGTAGCGAAGGGACAGTGTTTATAGACCAGGTCTGTACCCAGTAGTGAAGGGACAGTGTTTATAGACCAGGTCTGTACCCGGCCGTGAAGGGACAGTGTTTATAGACCAGGTCTGTACCCAGTAGTGAAGGGACAGTGTTTATAGACCAGGTCTGTACCCGGCCGTGAAGGGACAGTGTTTATAGACCAGGACTGTATCCAGTAGTGAAGGGACAGTGTTTATAGACCCTGTCTGTACCCGGTAGTGAAGGGACCTTGTTTATAGAGCAGGTCTGTACCCGGCCCTGAAGGGACAGTGTTTATAGAGCAGGTCTGTACCCGGTAGTGAAGGGAGATTGTTTATAGAGCAGGTCTGTACCCGGCCCTGAAGGGACAGTGTTTATAGACCAGGTCTGTACCCGGTAGTGAAGGGACGGTGTTTATAGACCAGGACTGTATCCAGTAGTGAAGGGACAATGTTTATAGACCAGGTCTGTACCCGGTAGTGAAGGGACATTGTTTATAGAGCAGGTCTGTACCCGGTAGTGAAGGGACAGTGTTTGTAGAGCAGGTCTGTATCCGGTAGTAAAGGGTCAGTGTTTTTAGTCCTGGTCTGTTCCCAGTAGTGAAGGGACAGTATTTACAGACAAGGTCTGTACCTGGTAGCAAAGGGACAGTGTTTATCGACCAGGTCTGTACCCGGTAGTGAACGGTCAGTGTTTGTAGAGCAGGTCTGTACCCGGTAGTGAAGGGTCAGTGTTTTTAGTCCTGGTCTGTTCCCAGTAGTGAAGGGACAGTATTTACAGACAAGGTCTGTACCTGGTAGCGAAGGGACAGTGTTAATAGTCCAGGTCTGTATCCAGTAGCGAAGGGACAGTGTTTATCGACCAGGTCTGTAGCCGGTAGCGAAGGGACAGTATTTATAGTCCACTTCTGTATCCAGTAGCAAAGGGACACTGTTTGTAGACCAGATCTGTAGCCGGTAGCGAAGGGACAGTATTTATAGACCAGGTCTGTACCCGGTAGTGAAAGGACAGTGTTTATAATCCAGGTCTGTACCCGGTAGCGAAGGGACAGTATTTATAGACCAGGTCTGTACCCGGAACTGAAGGGACAGTGTTTATAGATAGGTCTGTAGCCGGTAGTGATGGGACAGTGTTTATAGAACTGGTCTCTATCCAGTAGTGAAGGGACAGTGTTTATAGACCAGGTCTGTACCCGGTAGCGAATGGACAGTGTTTATAGACCAGGCCTGTACCCGGTAGCGAATGGACAGTGTTTATAGACCAGGCCTGTACGCGGTAGTGAAGGGACAGTGTTTATAGACCAGGTCTGTACCCGGTAGTGAAGGGACAGTGTTTATAGACCAGGTCTGTACCCGGTAGTGAACGGTCAGTGTTTGTAGAGCAGGTCTGTACCCGGTAGTGAAGGGTCAGTGTTTTTAGTCCTGGTCTGTTCCCAGTAGTGAAGGGACAGTATTTACAGACAAGGTCTGTACCTGGTAGCGAAGGGACAGTGTTAATAGTCCAGATCTGTAGCCGGTAGCGAAGGGACAGTGTTTATAGACCAGATCTGTAGCCGGTAGCGAAGGGACAGTGTTTATAGTCCACTTCTGTATCCAGTAGCAAAGGGACAGTGTTTATAGACCAGATCTGTAGCCGGTAGCGAAGGGACAGTATTTATAGACCAGGTCTGTACCCGGTAGTGAAGGGACAGTGTTTATAATCCAGGTCTGTACCCGGTAGCGAAGGGACAGTATTTATAGATAGGTCTGTAGCCGGTAGTGATGGGACAGTGTTTATAGAACTGGTCTCTATCCAGTACTGAAGGGACAGTGTTTATAGACCAGGTCTGTACCCGGTAGCGAATGGACAGTGTTTATAGACCAGGCCTGTACCCGGTAGCGAATGGACAGTGTTTATAGACCAGGCCTGTACGCGGTAGTGAAGGGACAGTGTTTATAGACCAGGTCTGTACCCGGTAGTGAAGGGACAGTGTTTATAGACCAGGTCTGTACCCGGTAGTGAAGGGACAGTGTTTATAGACCAGGTCTGTACCCGGTAGTGAAGGGACAGTGTTTATAGACCAGGTCTGTACCCGGAACTGAAGGGACAGTGTTTATAGATAGGTCTGTAGCCGGTAGTGATGGGACAGTGTTTATAGAACTGGTCTCTATCCAGTACTGAAGGGACAGTGTTTATAGACCAGGTCTGTACCCGGTAGCGAATGGACAGTGTTTATAGACCAGGCCTGTACCCGGTAGCGAATGGACAGTGTTTATAGACCAGGCCTGTACGCGGTAGTGAAGGGACAGTGTTTATAGACCAGGTCTGTACCCGGTAGTGAAGGGACAGTGTTTATAGACCAGGTCTGTACCCGGTAGTGAAGGGACAGTGTTTATAGACCAGGCCTGTACCCGGTAGCGAAGGGACAGTGTTTTTAGACTAGGTCTGTATCCAGTAGCGAAGGGACAGTGTTTATAGACCAGGCCTGTACCCGGTAGCGAAGGGACAGTGTTTATAGACCAGGTCTATACCCGGTAGTGAAGGGACAGTGCTTATAGACCAGGTCTGTACCCTGTAGTGAAGGGACAGTGCTTATAGACCAGGTCTGTACCCTGTAGTGAAGGGACAGTGTTTATAGACCAGGTCTGTACACTGTAGTGAAGGGACAGTGCTTATAGACCAGGTCTGCACCCGGTCGTGAAGGGACAGTGTTTATAGACCAGGTCCGTACCCAGTAGTGAAGGGACAGTGTTTATAGACCAGACCTGTACCCGGTAGCGAAGGGACAGTGTTTTTAGACTAGGTCTGTATCCAGTAGCGAAGGGACAGTGTTTATAGACCAGGCCTGTACCCGGTAGCGAAGGGACAGTGCTTATAGACCAGGTCTGTATCCGGTAGTGAAGGGACAGTGCTTATAGACCAGGTCTGTACCCTGTAGTGAAGGGACAGTGTTTATAGACCAGGTCTGTACCCGGTAGTGAAGGGACAGTGTTGAGAGACCAGGTTTGTACCCGGTAGTGAAGGGACAGTGTTTATAGAGCAGGTCTGTACCCGGTAGTGAAGGGACAGTGTTTATAGACCATGTCTGTATACGGTAGTGAAGGGACAGTGTTTATAGCCCATGTCTGGATACGGTAGTGAAGGGACAGTGTTAAAAGAGCAGGTCTGTACCCGGTAGTGAAGGGACAGTGTTTATAGACCAGATCTGTACCCGGTAGTGAAGGGACAGTGTTTATAGACCAGGTCTGAACCCGGTAGTGAAGGGACAGTGTTTATAGACCAGGTCTGAACCCGGTAGTGAAGGGACAGTGTTTATAGACCAGGTCTGTACCCGGTAGTGAAGGGACAGTGTTTATAGACCAGGTCTGTATCCAGTGGTGAAGGGACAGTGTTTATAGACCAGGTCTGTACCCGGTAGCGAAGGGACAGTATTTTTAGTCCAGGTCTGTATCCAGTAGCAAAGGGACAGTGTTTATAGACCAGATCTGTACCCGGTAGTGAAGAGACAGTGTTTATAGACCAGGTCTGTACCCGGTAACGAAGGGACAGTTTTTTTCGAACAGGCCTGTACCCGGTAGTGAAGGGACAGTGTTTATAGACCAGGTCTGTACCCGGTAGTGAAGGGACAGTGTTTATAGACCAGGTCTGTACCCGGTAACGAAGGGACAGTGTTTTTCGAACAGGCCTGTACCCGGTAGTGAAGGGACAGTGTTTAAAGACCAGGTCTGTATCCAGTAGCGAAGGGAGGGTGTTTATAGTCCAGGTCTGTACCCAGTAGCGAAGGGACAGTGTTTATAGACCAGGCGTGTACCCGGTAGTGAAGGGACAGTGTTTATAGACCAGGCGTGTACCCGGTAGTGAAGGGACAGTGTTTATAGACCAGGTCTGTACCCGGCCGTGAAGGGACAGTGTTTATAGACCAAGTCTGTACCCAGTAGCGAAGGGACGGTGTTTATAGACCAGGACTGTACCCAGTAGCGAAGGGACAGTGTTTATGGACCAGGTCTGTACCCAGTAGTGAAGGGACAGTGTTTATAGACCAGGTCTGTACCCGGCCGTGAAGGGACAGTGTTTATAGACCAGGACTGTATCCAGTAGTGAAGGGACAGTGTTTATAGAGCATGTCTGTACCCGGTAGTGAAGGGACATTGTTTATAGAGCAGGTCTGTCCCCGGCCGTGAAGGGACAGTGTTTATAGACCAGGTCTGTACCCGGTAGTGAAGGGACATTGTTTATAGAGCAGGTCTGTACCCGGTAGTGAAGGGACAGTGTTTGTAGAGCAGGTCTGTTGCCGGTAGCGAAGGGACAGTGTTTATAGACAAGGTCTGTACCCCATAGTGAAGGGTCAGTGTTTGTAGAGCAGGTCTGTATCCGGTAGTAAAGGGTCAGTGTTTTTAGTCCTGGTCTGTTCCCAGTAGTGAAGGGACAGTATTTACAGACAAGGTCTGTACCTGGTAGCAAAGGGACAGTGTTTATCGACCAGGTCTGTACCCGGTAGTGAACGGTCCGTGTTTGTAGAGCAGGTCTGTACCCGGTAGTGAAGGGTCAGTGTTTTTAGTCCTGGTCTGTTCCCAGTAGTGAAGGGACAGTATTTACAGACAAGGTCTGTACCTGGTAGCGAAGGGACAGTGTTAATAGTCCAGGTCTGTATCCAGTAGCGAAGGGACAGTGTTTATCGACCAGGTCTGTAGCCGGTAGCGAAGGGACAGTATTTATAGACCAGATCTGTAGCCGGTAGCGAAGGGACAGTGTTTATAGTCCACTTCTGTATCCAGTAGCAAAGGGACAGTGTTTGTAGACCAGATCTGTAGCCGGTAGCGAAGGGACAGTATTTTAGACCAGGTCTGTACCCGGTAGTGAAGGGACAGTGTTTATAATCCAGGTCTGTACCCGGTAGCGAAGGGACAGTATTTATAGACCAGGTCTGTACCCGGAACTGAAGGGACAGTGTTTATAGATAGGTCTGTAGCCGGGAGTGATGGGACAGTGTTTATAGAACTGGTCTCTATCCAGTAGTGAAGGGACAGTGTTTATAGACCAGGTCTGTACCCGGTAGCGAATGGACAGTGTTTATAGACCAGGCCTGTACCCGGTAGCGAATGGACAGTGTTTATAGACCAGGCCTGTACGCGGTAGTGAAGGGACAGTTTTTATAGACCAGGTCTGTACCCGGTAGTGAAGGGACAGTGTTTATAGACCAGGTCTGTACCCGGTAGTGAAGGGACAGTGTTTATAGACCAGGCCTGTACCCGGTAGCGAAGGGACAGTGTTTTTAGACTAGGTCTGTATCCAGTAGCGAAGGGACAGTGTTTATAGACCAGGCCTGTACCCGGTAGCGAAGGGACAGTGTTTATAGACCAGGTCTATACCCGGTAGTGAAGGGACAGTGCTTATAGACCAGGTCTGTACCCTGTAGTGAAGGGACAGTGCTTATAGAGCAGGTCTGTCCCCGGCCGTGAAGGGACAGTGTTTATAGACCAGGTCTGTACCCGGTAGTGAAGGGACATTGTTTATAGAGCAGGTCTGTACCCGGTAGTGAAGGGACAGTGTTTGTAGAGCAGGTCTGTAGCCGGTAGCGAAGGGACAGTGTTTATAGACAAGGTCTGTACCCCGTAGTGAAGGGTCAGTGTTTGTAGAGCAGGTCTGTATCCGGTAGTAAAGGGTCAGTGTTTTTAGTCCTGGTCTGTTCCCAGTAGTGAAGGGACAGTATTTACAGACAAGGTCTGTACCTGGTAGCAAAGGGACAGTGTTTATCGACCAGGTCTGTACCCGGTAGTGAACGGTCCGTGTTTGTAGAGCAGGTCTGTACCCGGTAGTGAAGGGTCAGTGTTTTTAGTCCTGGTCTGTTCCCAGTAGTGAAGGGACAGTATTTACAGACAAGGTCTGTACCTGGTAGCGAAGGGACAGTGTTAATAGTCCAGGTCTGTATCCAGTAGCGAAGGGACAGTGTTTATCGACCAGGTCTGTAGCCGGTAGCGAAGGGACAGTATTTATAGACCAGGTCTGCACCCGGTAGTGAAGGGACAGTGTTTATAGACCAGGTCTGTATCCAGTAGTGAAGGGACAGTGTTTATAGACCAGGTCTGTATCCAGTAGCAAAGGGACAGTGTTTATAGACCAGATCTGTACCCGGTAGTGAAGGGACAGTGTTTATAGACCAGGTCTGAACCCGGTAGTGAAGGGACAGTGTTTATAGACCAGGTCTGTACCCGGTAGTGAAGGGACAGTGTTTATAGACCAGGTCTGTATCCAGTGGTGAAGGGACAGTGTTTATAGACCAGGTCTGTACCCGGTAGCGAAGGGACAGTATTTTTAGTCCAGGTCTGTATCCAGTAGCAAAGGGACAGTGTTTATAGACCAGATCTGTACCCGGTAGTGAAGAGACAGTGTTTATAGACCAGGTCTGTACCCGGTAACGAAGGGACAGTTTTTTTCGAACAGGCCTGTACCCGGTAGTGAAGGGACAGTGTTTATAGACCAGGTCTGTACCCGGTAGTGAAGGGACAGTGTTTATAGACCAGGTCTGTACCCGGTAACGAAGGGACAGTGTTTTTCGAACAGGCCTGTACCCGGTAGTGAAGGGACAGTGTTTAAAGACCAGGTCTGTATCCAGTAGCGAAGGGAGGGTGTTTATAGTCCAGGTCTGTACCCAGTAGCGAAGGGACAGTGTTTATAGACCAGGCGTGTACCCGGTAGTGAAGGGACAGTGTTTATAGACCAGGCCTGTACCCGGTAGTGAAGTGACAGTGTTTATAGACCAGGTCTGTACCCGGCCGTGAAGGGACAGTGTTTATAGACCAAGTCTGTACCCAGTAGCGAAGGGACGGTGTTTATAGACCAGGACTGTACCCAGTAGCGAAGGGACAGTGTTTATAGACCAGGTCTGTACCCAGTAGTGAAGGGACAGTGTTTATAGACCAGGTCTGTACCCGGCCGTGAAGGGACAGTGTTTATAGACCAGGACTGTATCCAGTAGTGAAGGGACAGTGTTTATAGACCAGGTCTGTACCCGGCCGTGAAGGGACAGTGTTTATAGACCAGGCCTGTACCCGGTAGCGAAGGGACAGTGTTTATAGACCAGGTCTATACCCGGTAGTGAAGGGACAGTGCTTATAGACCAGGTCTGTACCCTGTAGTGAAGGGACAGTGCTTATAGAGCAGGTCTGTCCCCGGCCGTGAAGGGACAGTGTTTATAGACCAGGTCTGTACCCGGTAGTGAAGGGACATTGTTTATAGAGCAGGTCTGTACCCGGTAGTGAAGGGACAGTGTTTGTAGAGCAGGTCTGTAGCCGGTAGCGAAGGGACAGTGTTTATAGACAAGGTCTGTACCCGGTAGTGAAGGGTCAGTGTTTGTAGAGCAGGTCTGTACCCGGTAGTAAAGGGTCAGTGTTTTTAGTCCTGGTCTGTTCCCAGTAGTGAAGGGACAGTATTTACAGACAAGGTCTGTACCTGGTAGCAAAGGGACAGTGTTTATCGACCAGGTCTGTACCCGGTAGTGAACGGTCAGTGTTTGTAGAGCAGGTCTGTACCCGGTAGTGAAGGGTCAGTGTTTTTAGTCCTGGTCTGTTCCCAGTAGTGAAGGGACAGTATTTACAGACAAGGTCTGTACCTGGTAGCGAAGGGACAGTGTTAATAGTCCAGATCTGTAGCCGGTAGCGAAGGGACAGTGTTTATAGACCAGATCTGTAGCCGGTAGCGAAGGGACAGTGTTTATAGTCCACTTCTGTATCCAGTAGCAAAGGGACAGTGTTTATAGACCAGATCTGTAGCCGGTAGCGAAGGGACAGTATTTATAGACCAGGTCTGTACCCGGTAGTGAAGGGACAGTGTTTATAATCCAGGTCTGTACCCGGTAGCGAAGGGACAGTATTTATAGACCAGGTCTGTACCCGGAACTGAAGGGACAGTGTTTATAGATAGGTCTGTAGCCGGTAGTGATGGGACAGTGTTTATAGAACTGGTCTCTATCCAGTAGTGAAGGGACAGTGTTTATAGACCAGGTCTGTACCCGGTAGCGAATGGACAGTGTTTATAGACCAGGCCTGTACCCGGTAGCGAATGGACAGTGTTTATAGACCAGGCCTGTACGCGGTAGTGAAGGGACAGTGTTTATAGACCAGGTCTGTACCCGGTAGTGAAGGGACAGTGTTTATAGACCAGGTCTGTACCCGGTAGTGAAGGGACAGTGTTTATAGACCAGGCCTGTACCCGGTAGCGAAGGGACAGTGTTTTTAGACTAGGTCTGTATCCAGTAGCGAAGGGACAGTGTTTATAGACCAGGCCTGTACCCGGTAGCGAAGGGACAGTGTTTATAGACCAGGTCTATACCCGGTAGTGAAGGGACAGTGCTTATAGACCAGGTCTGTACCCTGTAGTGAAGGGACAGTGCTTATAGACCAGGTCTGTACCCTGTAGTGAAGGGACAGTGTTTATAGACCAGGTCTGTACACTGTAGTGAAGGGACAGTGCTTATAGACCAGGTCTGTACCCGGTCGTGAAGGGACAATGTTTATAGACCAGGTCTGTACCCTGTAGTGAAGGGACAGTGTTTATAGACCAGTTCTGTACCCTGTAGTGAAGGGACAGTGCTTATAGACCAGGTCTGCACCCGGTCGTGAAGGGACAGTGTTTATAGACCAGGTCCGTACCCAGTAGTGAAGGGACAGTGTTTATAGACCAGGCCTGTACCCGGTAGCGAAGGGACAGTGTTTTTAGACTAGGTCTGTATCCAGTAGCGAAGGGACAGTGTTTATAGACCAGGCCTGTACCCGGTAGCGAAGGGACAGTGCTTATAGACCAGGTCTGTATCCGGTAGTGAAGGGACAGTGCTTATAGACCAGGTCTGTACCCTGTAGTGAAGGGACAGTGTTTGTAGACCAGGTCTGTACCCTGTAGTGAAGGGACAGTGTTTATAGACCAGGTCTGTACCCGGTCGTGAAGGGACAGTGTTTATAGACCAGGTCCGTACCCAGTAGCGAAGGGACGGTGTTTATCGACCAGTTCTGTACCCGGTAGTGAAGGGACAGTGTTTATAGACCAGGTTTGTACCCGGTAGTGAAGGGACAGTGTTTATAGAGCAGTTCTGTACCCGGTAGTGAAGGGACAGTGTTTATAGACCATGTCTGTATACGGTAGTGAAGGGACAGTGTTTATAGCCCATGTCTGGATACGGTAGTGAAGGGACAGTGTTAAAAGAGCAGGTCTGTACCCGGTAGTGAAGGGACAGTGTTTATAGACCAGATCTGTACCCGGTAGTGAAGGGACAGTGTTTATAGACCAGGTCTGAACCCGGTAGTGAAGGGACAGTGTTTATAGACCAGGTCTGTACCCGGTAGTGAAGGGACAGTGTTTATAGACCAGGTCTGTATCCAGTAGTGAAGGGACAGTGTTTATAGACCAGGTCTGTATCCAGTAGCAAAGGGACAGTGTTTATAGACCAGATCTGTACCCGGTAGTGAAGGGACAGTGTTTATAGACCAGGTCTGAACCCGGTAGTGAAGGGACAGTGTTTATAGACCAGGTCTGTACCCGGTAGTGAAGGGACAGTGTTTATAGACCAGATCTGTACCCGGTAGTGAAGAGACAGTGTTTATAGACCAGGTCTGTACCCGGTAGCGAAGGGACAGTATTTTTAGTCCAGGCCTGTACCCGGTAGTGAAGGGACAGTGTTTATAGTCCAGGTCTGTACCCGGTAGTGAAGGGACAGTGTTTATAGACCAGGTCTGTACCCGGTAACGAAGGGACAGTGTTTTTCGAACAGGCCTGTACCCGGTAGTGAAGGGACAGTGTTTAAAGACCAGGTCTGTATCCAGTAGCGAAGGGAGGGTGTTTATAGTCCAGGTCTGTACCCAGTAGCGAAGGGACAGTGTTTATAGACCAGGCGTGTACCCGGTAGTGAAGGGACAGTGTTTATAGACCAGGCCTGTACCCGGTAGTGAAGGGACAGTGTTTATAGACCAGGTCTGTACCCGGTAGTGAAGGGACAGTGTTTATCGACCAGGTCTGTACCCGGTAGTGAAGGGACAGTGTTTATAGACCAGGTCTGCATCCAGTAGCGAAGGGACAGTGTTTATCGACCAGGTCTGTACCCGGTAGTGAAGGGACACTGTTTATAGACCAGGTCTGTACCCAGTAGTGAAGGGACAGTGTTTATCGACCAGGTCTGTACCCGGTAGTGAAGGGACACTGTTTGTAGACCAGGTCTGTATCCAGTAGCGAAGGGACAGTGTTTGTAGACCAGGACTGTACCCCGTCGTGAAGGGACAGCGTTTATAGACCAGGTCTGTACCCCGTAGTGAAGGGACAGTGTTTATAGACCAGTTCTGTATCCGGTAGCAAATGGACAGTGTTTATAGACCAGGTCTGTACCCAGCAGCAAATGGACAGTGTTTATAGACCAGGTCTGTACCCGGTAGTGAAGGGACAGTGTTTCTAGACCAGGCCTGTACCCGGGAGTGAAGGGACAGTGTTTATAGACCAGGCCTGTGCCCGGTAGTGAAGGGACAGTGTTTATAGACCAGTTCTGTATCCAGTAGCGAAGGGACAGTGTTTTTAGACCAGGTCTGTATCCAGTAGCGAAGGGACAGTGTTTTTAGACCAGGTCTGTATCCAGTAGCGAAGGGACAGTGTTTTTAGACCAGGTCTGTATCCAGTAGCGAAGGGACAGTGTTTAGAGACCAGGTCTGTATCCAGTAGCGAAGGGACAGTGTTTTTAGACCAGGTCTGTATCCAGTAGCGAAGGGACAGTGTTTAGAGACCAGGACTGTACCCCGTCGTGAAGGGACAGTGTTTATAGACCAGTTCTGTATCCGGTAGCAAATGGACAGTGTTTATAGACCAGGTCTGTACCCGGTAGTGAAGGGACAGTGTTTATAGACCAGGTCTGTACCCGGTAGTGAAGGGACAGTGTTTCTAGACCAGGCCTGTACCCGGGAGTGAAGGGACAGTGTTTATAGACCAGGCCTGTACCCGGTAGTGAAGGGACAGTGTTTATAGACCAGGTCTGTACCCGGTAGTGAAGGGACAGTGTTGATAGACCAGGTCTGTACCCGGTAGTGAAGGGACAGTGTTTATAGACCAGGTCTGTACCCGGTAGTGAAGGGACAGTGTTTCCAGACCAGGTCTGTATCCAGTAGCGAAGGGACAGTGTTTATAGACCAGGCCTGTACCCGGTAGTGAAGGGACAGTGTTTATAGACCAGGTCTGTATCCAGTAGCGAAGGGACAGTGTTTATAGACCAGGCCTGTACCCGGTAGTGAAGGGACAGTGTTTATAGACCAGGCCTGTACCCGGTAGTGAAGGGACAGTGTTTATAGACCAGGTCTGTACCCGGTAGTGAAGGGACAGTGTTTATAGACCAGGTCTGTACCCGGTAGTGAAGGGACAGTGTTTATAGACCAGGTCTGTATCCAGTAGCGAAGGGACAGTGTTTATAGACCAGGCCTGGACCCGGTAGTGAAGGGACAGTGTTTATAGACCAGGTCTGTACCCGGTAGTGAAGGGACAGTGTTTCTAGACCAGGTCTGTACCCGGTAGTGAAGGGACAGTGTTTATAGACCAGGTCTGTATCCAGTAGCGAAGGGACAGTGTTTATAGAGCAGGCCTGTACCCGGTAGTGAAGGGACAGTGTTTCTAGACCAGGCCTGTACCCGGTAGTGAAGGGACAGTGTTTATAGACCAGGTCTGTACCCGGTAGTGAAGGGACAGTGTTAATAGACCAGGCCTGTACCCGGTAGCGAAGGGACAGTGTTTATACACCAGGTCTGTATCCGGTAGTGAAGGGACAGTGCTTATGGACCAGGTCTGTACCCGGTAGTGAAGGGACAGTGTTTATAGACCAGGTCTGTACCCTGTAGTGAAGGGACAGTGCTTATAGACCAGGTCTGTACCCGGTAGTGAAGGGACAGTGTTTATAGACCATGTCTGTAAACGGTAGTGAAGGGACAGTGTTTATAGACCAGGACTGTACCCCGTCGTGAAGGGACAGTGTTTATAGACCAGGTCTGTACCCCGTAGTGAAGGGACAGTGTTAAAAGAGCAGGTCTGTACCCGGTAGTGAAGGGACAGTTTTTGTAGACCAGGTCTGTATCCAGTAGCAAAGGGACAGTGTTTATAGACCAGATCTGTACCCGGTAGTGAAGGGACAGTGTTTATAGACCAGGTCTGAACCCGGTAGTGAAGGGACAGTGTTTATAGACCAGGTCTGTACCCGGTAGTGAAGGGACAGTGTTTATAGACCAGGTCTGTATCCAGTAGTGAAGGGACAGTGTTTATAGACCAGGTCTGAACCCGGTAGTGAAGGGACAGTGTTTATAGACCAGGTCTGTACCCTGTAGTGAAGGGACAGTGCTTATAGACCAGGTCTGTACCCGGTAGTGAAGGGACAGTGTTTATAGACCATGTCAGTAAACGGTAGTGAAGGGACAGTGTTTATAGACCAGGACTGTACCCCGTCGTGAAGGGACAGTGTTTATAGACCAGGTCTGTACCCCGTAGTGAAGGGACAGTGTTAAAAGAGCAGGTCTGTACCCGGTAGTGAAGGGACAGTTTTTGTAGACCAGTTCTGTATCCGGTAGCAAATGGACAGTGTTTATAGACCAGGTCTGTACCCGGTAGTGAAGGGACAGTGTTTATAGACCAGGTCTGTACCCGGTAGTGAAGGGACAGTGTTTCTAGACCAGGCCTGTACCCGGGAGTGAAGGGACAGTGTTTATAGACCAGGCCTGTACCCGGTAGTGAAGGGACAGTGTTTATAGACCAGGTCTGTACCCGGTAGTGAAGGGACAGTGTTCATAGACCAGGTCTGTACCCGGTAGTGAAGGGACAGTGTTTATAGACCAGGTCTGTACCCGGTAGTGAAGGGACAGTGTTTCCAGACCAGGTCTGTATCCAGTAGCGAAGGGACAGTGTTTATAGACCAGGCCTGTACCCGGTAGTGAAGGGACAGTGTTTATAGACCAGGTCTGTATCCAGTAGCGAAGGGACAGTGTTTATAGACCAGGCCTGTACCCGGTAGTGAAGGGACAGTGTTTATAGACCAGGCCTGTACCCGGTAGTGAAGGGACAGTGTTTATAGACCAGGTCTGTACCCGGTAGTGAAGGGACAGTGTTTATAGACCAGGTCTGTACCCGGTAGTGAAGGGACAGTGTTTATAGACCAGGTCTGTATCCAGTAGCGAAGGGACAGTGTTTATAGACCAGGCCTGTACCCGGTAGTGAAGGGACAGTGTTTATAGACCAGGTCTGTACCCGGTAGTGAAGGGACAGTGTTTCTAGACCAGGTCTGTACCCGGTAGTGAAGGGACAGTGTTTATAGACCAGGTCTGTATCCAGTAGCGAAGGGACAGTGTTTATAGAGCAGGCCTGTACCCGGTAGTGAAGGGACAGTGTTTCTAGACCAGGCCTGTACCCGGTAGTGAAGGGACAGTGTTTATAGACCAGGTCTGTACCCGGTACTGAAGGGACAGTGTTTATAGACCAGGCCTGTACCCGGTAGCGAAGGGACAGTGTTTATACACCAGGTCTGTATCCGGTAGTGAAGGGACAGTGCTTATAGACCAGGTCTGTACCCGGTAGTGAAGGGACAGTGTTTATAGACCAGGTCTGTACCCTGTAGTGAAGGGACAGTGCTTATAGACCAGGTCTGTACCCGGTAGTGAAGGGACAGTGTTTATAGACCATGTCTGTAAACGGTAGTGAAGGGACAGTGTTTATAGACCAGGACTGTACCCCGTCGTGAAGGGACAGTGTTTATAGACCAGGTCTGTACCCCGTAGTGAAGGGACAGTGTTAAAAGAGCAGGTCTGTACCCGGTAGTGAAGGGACAGTTTTTGTAGACCAGGTCTGTATCCAGTAGCAAAGGGACAGTGTTTATAGACCAGATCTGTACCCGGTAGTGAAGGGACAGTGTTTATAGACCAGGTCTGAACCCGGTAGTGAAGGGACAGTGTTTAAAGACCAGGTCTGTACCCGGTAGTGAAGGGACAGTGTTTATAGACCAGGTCTGTATCCAGTAGTGAAGGGACAGTGTTTATAGACCAGGTCTGAACCCGGTAGTGAAGGGACAGTGTTTATAGACCAGGTCTGTACCCGGTAGCGAAGGGACAGTATTTTTAGTCCAGGTCTGTATCCAGTAGCAAAGGGACAGTGTTTATAGACCAGATCTGTACCCGGTAGTGAAGAGACAGTGTTTGTAGACCAGGTCTGTACCCAGTAGCGAAGGGACAGTGTTTTTCGAACAGGCCTTTACCCGGTAGTGAAGGGACAGTGTTTATAGAGTAGGACTGTACCCGGTAGTGAAGGGACAGTGTTTATAGACCAGGTCTGTACCCGGTAGCGAAGGGACAGTGTTTATAGACCAGGCCTGTACCCAGTAGTGAAGGGACAGTGTTTATAGACCAGGTCTGTACCCGGTAGTGAAGGGACAATGTTTATAGACCAGGTCTGTATCCAGTAGTGAAGGGAGGGTGTTTATAGACCAGGTCTGTACCCAGTAGCAAAGGGAGGGTGTTTATAGACTAGGTCTGTATCCAGTAGCGAAGGGACAGTGTTTATAGACCAGGTCTGTGCCCAGTAATGAAGGGACAGTGTTTATAGACCAGGTCTGTATCCAGTAGCGAAGGGACAGTGTTTATCGACCAGGTCTGTACCCGGTAGTGAAGGGACAGTGTTTATAGACCAGGTCTGTACCCGGTAGTGAAGGGACAGTGTTTATAGACCAGGTCTGTGCCCAGTAGCAAAGGGAGGGTGTTTATAGACTAGGTCTGTATCCAGTAGCGAAGGGACAGTGTTGATCGACCAGGTCTGTGCCCAGTAGTGAAGGGACAGTTTTTATAGACCAGGTCTGTATCCAGTAGCGAAGGGACAGTGTTTATCGACCAGGTCAGTACCCGGTAGTGAAGGGACACTGTTTATAGACCAGGACTGTACCCGGTAGTGAAGGGACAGTGTTTATAGACCAGTTCTGTATCCAGCAGCGAAGGGACAGTGTTGATCGACCAGGTCTGTGCCCAGTAGTGAAGGGACAGTTTTTATAGACCAGGTCTGTATCCAGTAGCGAAGGGACAGTGTTTATCGACCAGGTCAGTACCCGGTAGTGAAGGGACACTGTTTATAGACCAGGACTGTACCCCGTCGTGAAGGGACAGCGTTTATAGACCAGGTCTGTACCCCGTAGTGAAGGGACAGTGTTTATAGACCAGTTCTGTATCCAGCAGCGAAGGGACAGTGTTTATAGACCAGGTCTGTACCCAGTAGCGAAGGGACGGTGTTTATAGACCAGGACTGTACCCGGTAGTGAAGGGACAGTGTTTATAGACCAGGTCTGTACCCGGTCTTGAAGGGACAGTGTTTATAGACCAGGTCTGTACCCGGCCGTGAAGGGACAGTGTTTATAGACCAGGTCTGTACCCAGGAGCGAAGGGACGTTGCTTATAGACCAGGACTGTACCCGGTCGTGAAGGGACAGTGTTTATAGACCAGGACTGTATCCAGTAGTGAAGGGACAGTGTTTATAGACCCTGTCTGTATACGGTAGTGAAGGGACAGTATTTATAGAGCTGGTCTGTACCCGGTATTGAAGGGACGGTGCTTATAGACCAGGTCTGTACCCGGTAGTGAAGAGACATTGTTTATAGAGCAGGTCTATACCCGGCCGGTAGTGAAGGGACATTGTTTATAGAGCAGGTCTGTACCCGGCCGTGAAGGGACAGTGTTTATAGACCAGGTCTGTACCCGGTAGTGAAGGGACGGTGTTTATAGACCAGGACTGTATCCAGTAGTGAAGGGACAGTGTTTATAGACCAGGTCTGTACCCGGTAGTGAAGGGACATTGTTTATAGAGCAGGTCTATACCCGGCCGTGAAGGGACAGTGTTTATAGACCAGGTCTGTACCTGGTAGTGAAAGGACATTGTTTATAGAGCAGGTCTGTACCCGGTAGTGAAGGGACAGTGTTTGTAGAGCAGGTCTGTAGCCGGTCGCGAAGGGACAGTGTTTATAGACCAGGTCTGTACCCGGTAGTGAAGGGTCAGTGTTTGTAGAGCAGGTCTGTACCCGGTAGTGAAGGGTCAGTGTTTTTAGTCCTGGTCTGTTCCCAGTAGTGAAGGGACAGTATTTACAGACAAGGTCTGTACCTGGTAGCGAAGGGACAGTGTTTATCGACCAGCTCTGTACCCGGTAGTGAACGGTCAGTGTTTGTAGAGCAGGTCTGTACCCGGTAGTGAAGGGTCAGTGTTTTTAGTCCTGGTCTGTTCCCAGTAGTGAATGGACAGTATTTACAGACAAGGTCTGTACCTGGTAGCGAAGGAACAGTGTTAATAGTCCAGGTCTGTATCCAGTAGCGAAGGGACAGTGTTTATAGACCAGGTCTGTACCCGGCAGCGAAGTGACAGTATTTATAGTCCAGGTCTGTATCCAGTAGCAAAGGGACAGTGTTTATAGACCAGATCTGTAGCCGGTAGTGAAGGGACAGTGTTTATAATCCAGGTCTGTATCCAGTAGCGAAGGGACAGTGTTTATAGACCAGGTCTGTAGCCGGTAGTGATGGGACAGTGTTTATAGACCGGGTCTGTATCCAGTAGCGAAGGGACAGTGTTTATAGACAAGGTCTGTACCAGGTAGCGAATGGACAGTGTTTATAGACCAGGTCTGTACCCGGTAGTGAAGGGACAGTGTTTATAGACCAGGTCTGTACCCGGTAGTGAAGGGACAGTGTTTATCGACCAGGCCTGTACCCGGTAGTGAAGGGACAGTGTTTATAGACCAGGTCTGTACCCGGTAGTGAAGGGACAGTGTTTATAGACCAGGTCTGTACCCGGTAGTGAAGGGACAGTGTTTATAGACCAGGTCTGTATCCAGTAGCGAAGGGACAGTGTTTATAGACCAGGCCTGTACCCGGTAGCGAAGGGACAGTGTTTATAGACCAGGTCTGTATCCGGTAGTGAAGGGACAGTGCTTATAGACCAGGTCTGTACCCTGTAGTGAAGGGACAGTGTTTATAGACCAGGTCTGTACCCTGTAGTGAAGGGACAGTGCTTATAGACCAGGTCTGTACCCTGTAGTGAAGGGACAGTGTTTATAGACCAGGTCTGTACCCGGTCGTGAAGGGACAGTGTTTATAGACCAGGTCCGTACCCAGTAGCGAAGGGACGGTGTTTATAGACCAGGTCTGTACCCGGTAGTGAAGGGACAGTGTTTATAGACCAGGTCTGTACCCGGTAGTGAAGGGACAGTGTTTAAAGACCAGGTCTGTACCCGGTAGTGAAGGGATAGTGTTTATAGACCAGGTCTGTACCCGGTAGTGAAGGGACAGTGTTTATAGACCAGGTCTGTACCCGGTAGTGAAGGGAAAGTGTTTATAGACCAGGTTTGTACCCGGTAGTGAAGGGACAGTGTTTATAGACCAGGTCTGTACCCGGTAGCGAAGGGAGGGTGGTTATAGACCAGGTCTGTACCCGGTAGTGAAGGGACAGTGTTTATCGACCAGGTCTGTACCCGGTAGCGAAGGGAGGGTGTTTATAGACCAGGTCTGTACCCGGTAGTGAAGGGACAGTGTTTATAGGCCAGGTCTGTACCCGGTAGCGAAGGGAGGGTGTTTATAGACCAGGTCTGTACCCGGTAGTGAAGGGACAGTATTTATAGACCAGGTCTGTACCCGGTAGCGAAGGGACAGTGTTTCTAGACCAGGTCTGTACCCGGTAGTGAAGGGACAGTGTTTATAGACCAGGTTTGTACCCGGTAGTGAAGGGATAGTGTTTATAGACCAGGTCTGTACCCGGTAGTGAAGGGACAGTGTTTATAGACCAGGTTTGTACCCGGTCGTGAAGGGACAGTGTTTATAGACCAGGTCCGTACCCAGTAGCGAAGGGACGGTGTTTATAGACCAGGTCTGTACCCGGTAGTGAAGGGACAGTGTTTATAGACCAGGTCTGTACCCGGTAGTGAAGGGACAGTGTTTAAAGACCAGGTCTGTACCCGGTAGTGAAGGGATAGTGTTTATAGACCAGGTCTGTACCCGGTAGTGAAGGGACAGTGTTTATAGACCAGGTCTGTACCCGGTAGTGAAGGGAAAGTGTTTATAGACCAGGTTTGTACCCGGTAGTGAAGGGACAGTGTTTATAGACCAGGTCTGTACCCGGTAGCGAAGGGAGGGTGGTTATAGACCAGGTCTGTACCCGGTAGTGAAGGGACAGTGTTTATCGACCAGGTCTGTACCCGGTAGCGAAGCGAGGGTGTTTATAGACCAGGTCTGTACCCGGTAGTGAAGGGACAGTGTTTATAGGCCAGGTCTGTACCCGGTAGCGAAGGGAGGGTGTTTATAGACCAGGTCTGTACCCGGTAGTGAAGGGACAGTGTTTATAGACCAGGTCTGTACCCGGTAGCGAAGGGACAGTGTTTCTAGACCAGGTCTGTACCCGGTAGTGAAGGGACAGTGTTTATAGACCAGGTTTGTACCCGGTAGTGAAGGGATAGTGTTTATAGACCAGGTCTGTACCCGGTAGTGAAGGGACAGTGTTTATAGACCAGGTTTGTACCCGGTAGTGAAGGGACAGTGTTTCTAGACCAGGTCTGTACCCGGTAGTGAAGGGACAGTGTTTATAGACCAGGTCTGTACCCGGTCGTGAAGGGACGGTGTTTATAGACCAGGACTGTACCCGGTAGCGAAGGGACGGTGTTTATAGACCAGGACTGTACCCGGTACTGAAGGGACAGTGTTTATAGACCAGGACTGTACCCGGTACTGAAGGGACAGTGTTTATACACCAGGTCTGTACCCGGCCGTGTAGGGACAGTGTTTATAGACCAGGTCTGTACCCAGTAGCGAAGGGACGGTGTTTATAGACCAGGACTGTACCCGGTACTGAAGGGACAGTGTTTATAGACCAGGTCTGTACCCGGCCGTGAAGGGACAGTGTTTATAGACCAGGTCTGTACCCGGTAGTGAAGAGACAGTGTTTGTAGAGCAGGTCTGTAGCCGGTAGCGAAGGGACAGTGTTTATAGACCAGGTCTGTACCCGGTAGTGAAGGTTTAGTGTTTATCGACCAGGTCTGTACCCGGTAGTGAACGGTCAGTGTTTGTAGAGCAGGTCTGTACCCGGTAGTGAAGGGTCAGTGTTTTTAGACCAGGTCTGTACCCGGTAGTGAAGGGACAGTGTTTATAGACCAGGTCTGTACCCGGTAGCGAAGGGACAGTGTTTATAATCCAGTTCTGTACCCGGTAGCGAAGGGATAGTGTTTATAATCCAGGTCTGTACCCGGTAGCGAAGGGATAGTATTTATAGACCAGGTCTGTACCCGGAACTGAAGGGACAGTGTTTATAGACCAGGTCTGTATCCAGTAGCGAAGGGACAGTGTTTATAGCCCAGGTCTGTCCCCAGTAGCAAATGGACAGTGTTTATAGACCAGGTCTGTACCCGGTAGTGAAGGGACAGTGTTTGTAGACCAGGTCTGTACCCGGTAGTGAAGGGACAGTGTTTATAGACCAGGTCTGTATCCAGTAGCGAAGGGACAGTGTTTATAGACCAGGTCTGTACCCGGTAGTGAAGGGACAGTCTTTATAGACCAGGCCTGTAGCCGGTAGTGAAGGGACAGTGTTTATAGACCAGGTCTGTACCCGGTAGTGAAGGGACAGTGTTTATAGACCAGGCCTGTACCCGGTAGTGAAGGGACAGTGTTTATAGACCAGGTCTGTACCCGGTAGTGAAGGGACAGTGTTTATAGACCAGGTCTGTATCCAGTAGCGAAGGGACAGTGTTTATAGACCAGGCCTGTACCCGGTAGCGAAGGGACAGTGTTTATAGACCAGGTCTGTATCCGGTAGTGAAGGGACAGTGCTTATAGACCAGGTCTGTACCCTGTAGTGAAGGGACAGTGTTTATAGACCAGGTCTGTACCCTGTAGTGAAGGGACAGTGCTTATAGACCAGGTCTGTACCCTGTAGTGAAGGGACAGTGTTTGTAGACCAGGTCTGTACCCGGTCCTGAAGGGACAGTGTTTATAGACCAGGTCCGAACCCAGTAGCGAAGGGGCGGTGTTTATAGACCAGGTCTGTACCCGGTAGTGAAGGGACAGTGTTTATAGACCAGGTTTGTACCCGGTAGTGAAGGGATAGTGTTTATAGACCAGGTCTGTACCCGGTAGTGAAGGGACAGTGTTTATAGACCAGGTTTGTACCCGGTAGTGAAGGGACAGTGTTTCTAGACCAGGTCTGTACCCGGTAGTGAAGGGACAGTGTTTATAGACCAGGTCTGTACCCGGTCGTGAAGGGACGGTGTTTATAGACCAGGACTGTACCCGGTAGCGAAGGGACGGTGTTTATAGACCAGGACTGTACCCGGTACTGAAGGGACAGTGTTTATAGACCAGGACTGTACCCGGTACTGAAGGGACAGTGTTTATAGACCAGGTCTGTACCCGGCCGTGTAGGGACAGTGTTTATAGACCAGGTCTGTACCCAGTAGCGAAGGGACGGTGTTTATAGACCAGGACTGTACCCGGTACTGAAGGGACAGTGTTTATAGACCAGGTCTGTACCCGGCCGTGAAGGGACAGTGTTTATAGACCAGGTCTGTACCCGGTAGTGAAGGGACAGTGTTTATAGACCAGGTCTGTACCCTGTAGTGAAGGGACAGTGCTTATAGACCAGGTCTGTACCCTGTAGTGAAGGGACAGTGTTTGTAGACCAGGTCTGTACCCGGTCCTGAAGGGACAGTGTTTATAGACCAGGTCCGAACCCAGTAGCGAAGGGGCGGTGTTTATAGACCAGGTCTGTACCCGGTAGTGAAGGGACAGTGTTTATAGACCAGGTTTGTACCCGGTAGTGAAGGGATAGTGTTTATAGACCAGGTCTGTACCCGGTAGTGAAGGGACAGTGTTTATAGACCAGGTTTGTACCCGGTAGTGAAGGGACAGTGTTTCTAGACCAGGTCTGTACCCGGTAGTGAAGGGACAGTGTTTATAGACCAGGTCTGTACCCGGTCGTGAAGGGACGGTGTTTATAGACCAGGACTGTACCCGGTAGCGAAGGGACGGTGTTTATAGACCAGGACTGTACCCGGTACTGAAGGGACAGTGTTTATAGACCAGGACTGTACCCGGTACTGAAGGGACAGTGTTTATAGACCAGGTCTGTACCCGGCCGTGTAGGGACAGTGTTTATAGACCAGGTCTGTACCCAGTAGCGAAGGGACGGTGTTTATAGACCAGGACTGTACCCGGTACTGAAGGGACAGTGTTTATAGACCAGGTCTGTACCCGGCCGTGAAGGGACAGTGTTTATAGACCAGGTCTGTACCCGGTAGTGAAGGGACAGTGTTTGTAGAGCAGGTCTGTAGCCGGTAGCGAAGGGACAGTGTTTATAGACCAGGTCTGTACCCGGTAGTGAAGGGTCAGTGTTTATCGACCAGGTCTGTACCCGGTAGTGAACGGTCAGTGTTTGTAGAGCAGGTCTGTACCCGGTAGTGAAGGGTCAGTGTTTTTAGACCAGGTCTGTACCCGGTAGTGAAGGGACAGTGTTTATAGACCAGGTCTGTACCCGGTAGCGAAGGGACAGTGTTTATAATCCAGGTCTGTACCCGGTAGCGAAGGGATAGTGTTTATAATCCAGGTCTGTACCCGGTAGTGAAGGGATAGTATTTATAGACCAGGTCTGTACCCGGTAGTGAAGGGACAGTGTTTATAGACCAGGTCTGTATCCAGTAGCGAAGGGACAGTGTTTATAGACCAGGCCTGTACCCGGTAGCGAAGGGACAGTGTTTATAGACCAGGTCTGTATCCGGTAGTGAAGGGACAGTGCTTATAGACCAGGTCTGTACCCTGTAGTGAAGGGACAGTGTTTATAGACCAGGTCTGTACCCTGTAGTGAAGGGACAGTGCTTATAGACCAGGTCTGTACCCTGTAGTGAAGGGACAGTGTTTGTAGACCAGGTCTGTACCCGGTCGTGAAGGGACAGTGTTTATAGACCAGGTCCGAACCCAGTAGCGAAGGGACGGTGTTTATAGACCAGGTCTGTACCCGGTAGTGAAGGGACAGTGTTTATAGACCAGGTCTGTACCCGGTAGTGAAGGGACAGTGTTTATAGACCAGGTCTGTACCCGGTAGTGAAGGGATAGTGTTTATAGACCAGGTCTGTACCCGGTAGTGAAGGGACCGTGTTTATAGACCAGGTTTGTACCCGGTAGTGAAGGGACAGAGTTTCCAGACCAGGTCTGTACCCGGTAGCGAAGGGAGGGTGTTTATAGACCAGGTCTGTATCCAGTAGCGAAGGGAGGGTGTTTATAGACCAGGTCTGTATCCAGTAGCGAAGGGACAGTGTTTATAGACAAGGTCTGTATCCGGTAGTGAAGGGACAGTGTTTATAGACCAGGTCTGTATCCGGCAGTGAAGGGACAGTGCTTACAGCCCAGGTCTGTATCCGGTCGTGAAGGGACAGTGTTTATAGACCAGGACTGTACCCGATCGTGAAGGGACAGTATTTATAGACCAGGTCTGTACCCAGTAGCAAAGGGACGGTGTTTATAGACCAGGACTGTACCCGGTAGTGAAGGGACAGTGTTTATAGACCAGGTCTGTACCCGGTAGTGAAGGGACAGTGTTTATAGGCCAGGTCTGTACCCAGTAGCGAAGGGACGGTGTTTATAGACCAGGACTGTACCCGTTAATGAAGGGACAGTGTTTATAGACCAGGTCTGTACCCAGTAGTGAAGGGACAGTGTTTATAGACCAGGTCTGTACCCGGCCGTGAAGGGACAGTGTTTATAGACCAGGTCTGTACCCATGAGCGAAGGGACGGTGCTTATAGACCACGACTGTACCCGGTCGTGAAGGGACAGTGTTTATAGACCAGGACTGTATCCAGTAGTGAAGGGACAGTGTTTATAGACCCTGTCTGTATACGGTAGTGAAGGGACAGTGTTTATAGAGCTGGTCTGTACCCGGTAGTGAAGGGACGGTGCTTATAGACCAGGTCTGTACCCGGTAGTGAAGGGACAGTGTTTGTAGAGCAGGTCTGTACCCGGTAGTGAAGGGACATTGTTTATAGACCAGGTCTGTACCCGGTAGTGAAGGGACAGTGTTTGTAGAGCAGGTCTGTACCCGGTAGTGAAGGGACAGTGTTTATAGAGCAGGTCTGTACCCGGCCCTGAAGGGACAGTGTTTATAGACCAGGTCTGTACCCGGTAGTGAAGGGACGGTGTTTATGGACCAGGACTGTATCCAGTAGTGAAGGGACAGTGTTTATAGACCAGGTCTGTACCCGGTAGTGAAGGGACATAGTTTATAGAGCATGTCTATAACCGGCCGTGAAGGGACAGTGTTTATAGACCAGGTCTGTACCCGGTAGTGAAGGGACATTGTTTATAGAGCAGGTCTGTACCCGGTAGTGAAGGGACAGTGTTTGTAGAGCAGGTCTGTAGCCGGTAGCGAAGGGACAGTGTTTATAGACCAGGTCTGTACCCGGTAGTGAAGGGTCAGTGTTTGTAGAGCAGGTCTGTACCCGGTAGTGAAGGGTCAGTGTTTTTAGTCCTGGTCTGTTCCCAGTAGTGAAGGGACAGAATTTACAGACAAGGTCTGTACCTGGTAGCGAAGGGACAGTGTTTATCGACCAGGTCTGTACCCGGTAGTGAACGGTCAGTGTTTGTAGAGCAGGTCTGTACCCGGTAGTGAAGGGTCAGTGTTTTTATTCCTGGTCTGTTCCCAGTAGTGAAGGGACAGTATTTACAGACAAGGTCTGTACCTGGTAGTGAAGGGACAGTGTTAATAGTCCAGGTCTGTATCCAGTAGCGAAGGGACAGTATTTATAGACCAGGTCTGTACCCGGCAGCGAAGGGACAGTATTTATAGTCCAGGTCTGTATCCAGTAGCGAAGGGACAGTGTTTATAGACCAGGTCTGTACCCGGTAGCGAAGGGACAGTATTTATAGACCAGGTCTGTACCCGGAACTGAAGGGACAGTGTTTATAGATAGGTCTGTATCCGGTAGCGAAGGGACAGTATTTATAGACCAGGTCTGTACCCGGCAGCGAAGGGACAGTATTTATAGTCCAGGTCTGTATCCAGTAGCGAAGGGACAGTGTTTATAGACCAGGTCTGTACCCGGTAGCGAAGGGACAGTATTTATTGACCAGGTCTGTACCCGGCACTGAAGGGACAGTGTTTATAGATAGGTCTGTAGCCGGTAGTGATGGGACAGTGTTTATAGACCAGGTCTGTATCCAGTAGCGAAGGGACAGTGTTTATAGACAAGGTCTGTACCCGCTAGTGAAGGGACAGTGTTTATAGACCAGGCCTGTACCCGGTAGTGAATGGACAGTGTTTATAGACCAGGCCTGTACCCGGTAGTGAAGGGACAGTGTTTATAGACAAGGTCTGTACCCGGTAGCGAATGGACAGTGTTTATAGATCAGGTCTGTACCCGCTAGTGAAGGGACAGTGTTTATAGACAAGGTCTGTACCCGGTAGCGAATGGACAGTGTTTATAGACCAGGCCTGTATCCAGTAGCGAAGGGACAGTGTTTATAGACAAGGTCTGTACCCGGTAGTGAAGGGACAGTGTTTATAGACCAGGTCTGTACCCGGTAGTGAAGGGACAGTGTTTATAGACCAGGTCTGTGCCCAGTAGTGAAGGGACAGTGTTTATAGACCAGGTCTGTATCCAGTAGCGAAGGGACAGTGTTTATAGACCAGGCCTGTACCCGGTAGTGAAGGGACAGTGTTTATAGACCAGGTCTGTATCCAGTAGCGAAGGGACAGTGTTTATAGACAAGGTCTGTACCCGGTAGTGAAGGGACAGTGTTTATAGACCAGGTCTGTACCCGGTAGTGAAGGGACAGTGTTTATAGACCAGGTCTGTACCCGATAGCGAAGGGACAGTGTTTATAGACCAGGTCTGTACCCGGTCGTGAAGGGACAGTGTTTATAGACCAGGTCTGTATCCAGTAGCGAAGGGACAGTGTTTATAGACCAGGTCTGTACCCGGTAGTGAAGGGACAGTGTTTATAGACCAGGTCTGTATCCAGTAGCGAAGGGACAGTGTTTATAGACCAGGCCTGTACCCGGTAGCGAAGGGACAGTGTTTATAGACCAGGTCTGTACCCGGTAGCGAAGGGACAGTGTTTATAGACCAGGTCTGTATCCGGTAGTGAAGGGACAGTGCTTATAGACTAGGTCTGTACCCTTTAGTGAAGGGACAGTGTTTATAGACCAGGTCTGTACCCTGTAGTGAAGGGACAGTGCTTATAGACCAGGTCTGTACCCTGTAGTGAAGGGACGATGATTATAGACCAGGTCTGTACCCGGTCGTGAAGGGACAGTGTTTATAGACCAGGTCCGTACCCAGTAGCGAAGGGACGGTGTTTATAGATCAGGTCAGTACCCGGTAGTGAAGGGACAGTGTTTATAGACCAGGTCTGTACCCGGTAGTGAAGAGACAGTGTTTATAGACCAGGTCTGTACCCGGTAGTGAAGGGATAGTGTTTCTAGACCAGGTCTGTACCCGGTAGTGAAGGGACAGTGTTTATAGACCAGGTCTGTACCCAGTAGCGAAGGGACGGTGTTTATAGACCAGGTCTGTATCCAGTAGCGAAGTGAGGGTGTTTATAGACGAGGTCTGTATCCAGTAGCGAAGGGACAGTGTTTATAGACCAGGTCTGTACCCAGTAGTGAAGGGACAGTGTTTATAGACCAGGTCATTACCCGGTAGTGAAGGGACCGTGTTTATAGACCAGGTCATTACCCGGTAGTGAAGGGACAGTGTTTATAGACAAGGTCTGTACCCGGTAGCGAATGGACAGTGTTTATAGATCAGGTCTGTACCCGCTAGTGAAGGGACAGTGTTTATAGACAAGGACTGTACCCGGTAGCGAATGGACAGTGTTTATAGACCAGGCCTGTATCCAGTAGCGAAGGGACAGTGTTTATAGACAAGGTCTGTACCCGGTAGTGAAGGGACAGTGTTTATAGACCAGGTCTGTACCCGGTAGTGAAGGGACAGTGTTTATAGACCAGGTCTGTGCCCAGTAGTGAAGGGACAGTGTTTATAGACCAGGTCTGTATCCAGTAGCGAAGGGACAGTGTTTATAGACCAGGCCTGTACCCGGTAGTGAAGGGACAGTGTTTATAGACCAGGTCTGTATCCAGTAGCGAAGGGACACAGTTTATAGACAAGGTCTGTACCCGGTAGTGAAGGGACAGTGTTTATAGACCAGGTCTGTACCCGGTAGTGAAGGGACAGTGTTTATAGACCAGGTCTGTATCCAGTAGCGAAGGGACAGTGTTTATAGACCAGGTCTGTACCCGGTCGTGAAGGGACAGTGTTTATAGACCAGGTCTGTATCCAGTAGCGAAGGGACAGTGTTTATAGACCAGGTCTGTACCCGGTAGTGAAGGGACAGTGTTTATAGACCAGGTCTGTATCCAGTAGCGAAGGGACAGTGTTTATAGACCAGGCCTGTACCCGGTAGCGAAGGGACAGTGTTTATAGACCAGGTCTGTACCCGGTAGCGAAGGGACAGTGTTTATAGACCAGGTCTGTATCCGGTAGTGAAGGGACAGTGCTTATAGACTAGGTCTGTACAATTTAGTGAAGGGACAGTGTTTATAGACCAGGTCTGTACCCTGTAGTGAAGGGACGATGATTATAGACCAGGTCTGTACCCGGTCGTGAAGGGACAGTGTTTATAGACCAGGTCCGTACCCAGTAGCGAAGGGACGGTGTTTATAGATCAGGTCAGTACCCGGTAGTGAAGGGACAGTGTTTATAGACCAGGTCTGCACCCGGTAGTGAAGGGACAGTGTTTATAGACCAGGTCTGTACCCGGTAGTGAAGGGATAGTGTTTCTAGACCAGGTCTGTACCCGGTAGTGAAGGGACAGTGTTTATAGACCAGGTCTGTACCCAGTAGCGAAGGGACGGTGTTTATAGACCAGGTCTGTATCCAGTAGCGAAGTGAGGGTGTTTATAGACGAGGTCTGTATCCAGTAGCGAAGGGACAGTGTTTATAGACCAGGTCTGTACCCAGTAGTGAAGGGACAGTGTTTATAGACCAGGTCATTACCCGGTAGTGAAGGGACCGTGTTTATAGACCAGGTCATTACCCGGTAGTGAAGGGATAGTGTTTCTAGACCAGGTCTGTACCCGGTAGTGAAGGGACAGTGTTTATAGACCAGGTCTGTACCCGGTAGTGAAGGGACAGTGTTTATAGACCAGGTCATTACCCGGTCGTGAAAGGACAGTGTTTATAGACCAGGTCTGTATCCAGTAGTGAAGGGACAGTGTTTGTAGACCAGGTCTGTATCCAGTAGCGAAGGGACAGTGTTTATAGACCAGGTCTGAACCCGGTAGTGAAGGGACAGTGTTTATAGACCAGGTCATTACCCGGTAGCGAAGGGAGGGTGTTTATAGACCAGGTCTGTATCCAGTAGCGAAGTGAGGGTGTTTATGGATGAGGTCTGTATCCAGTAGCGAAGGGACAGTGTTTGTAGACCAGGTCTGTATCCAGTAGTGAAGGGACAGTGTTTATAGACCAGGTCTGTATCCAGCACTGAAGGGACAGTGTTTATAGACCAGGTCTGTATCCAGTAGTGAAGGGACAGTGTTTATAGACCAGGTCTGTACCATGAACTGAAGGGACAGTGTTTATAGACCAGGTCTGTACCCGGTAGTGAAGGGACAGTGTTTATCGACCAGGTCTGTACCATGAACTGAAGGGACAGTGTTTATAGACCAGGTCTGTACCCGGTAGTGAAGGGACAGTGTTTATAGACCAGGTCTGTAGCCGGTAGTGAAGGGACAGTGTTTATAGACCAGGTCTGTCCCCAGTAGCAAATGGACAGTGTTTATAGACAAGGTCTGCACCCGGTAGCGATGGGACAGTGTTTATAGACCAGGCCTGTACCCGGTACTGAAGGGACAGTGTTTCTAGACCAGGTCTGTACCCGGTAGCGAAGGGACAGTGTTTATAGACCAGGCCTGTACCCGGTAGTGAAGGGACAGTGTTTTTGACCAGGTCTGTACCCGGTAGTGAAGGGACAGTGTTTATCGACCAGGTCTGTACCTGGTAGTGAAGGGACAGTGTTTATAGACCAGGGCTGTATCCAGTAGCGAAGGGACAGTGTTTTCGACCAGGCCTGTACCCGGTAGCGAAGGGACAGTGTTTATAGACCAGGTCTGTATCCGGTAGTGAAGGGACAGTGCTTATAGACCAGGTCTGTTCCCGGTCGTGAAGGGACAGTGTTTATGGACCAGGTCTGTACCCTGTAGTGAAGGGACAGTGTTTATAGACCAGGTCTGTACCCGGTCGTGAAGGGACAGTGTTTATAGACCAGGTCTGCACCCAGTCGTCAAGGGACAGTGTTTATAGACCATGTCTGTATACGGTAGTGAAGGGACAGTGTTTATAGACCAGGGCTGTACCCGGTAGTGAAGGGACAGTGTTTATAGACCAGGTCTGTACCCGGTAGTGAAGGGACATTGTTTATAGAGCAGGTCTGTACACGGTAGTGAAGGGACAGTGTATGTAGAGCAGGTCTGTAGCCGGTAGCGAAGGGACAGTGTTTATAGACCAGGTCTGGACCCGGTAGTGAAGGGACAGTGTTTATAGACCAGGTCAGTACCCGGAACTGAAGGGACAGTTTTTATAGACCAGGTCTGTACCCGGTCGTGAAGGGACAGTGTTTATAGACGAGGTCTGTATCCAGTGGCGAAGGAACAGTTTTTATAGACCAGGTCTGTACCCGAACTGAAGGGACAGTGTTTATAGAGCAGGTCTGTATCCAGTAGCGAAGGGACAGTGTTTGTAGACCAGGTCTGTACCCGGTAGCGAAGGGAGGGTGTTTATAGACCAGGTCTGTATCCAGTAGTGAAGGGACAGTGTTTATAGACAGGTCTGTATCCAGTAGCGAAGGGACAGTGTTTAGGGACCAGGTCTGTACCCGGTAGCGAAGGGACAGTATTTATAGACCAAATCTGTACCCGGTAGTGAAGGGACAGTGTTTATAGACCAGGTCTGTACCCGGTAGTGAAGGGACAGTGTTTATAGACCAGGTCAGTACCCGGAACTGAAGGGACAGTGTTTATCGACCAGGTCAGTACCCGGTAGTGAAGGGACAGTGTTTATGGACCAGGTCTGTACCCGGTAGTGAAGGGACGGTGTTTATAGACCAGGTCTGTAGCCGGTAGTGAAGGGACAGTGTTTATAGACCAGGTCTGTACCCGGTAGTGAAGGGACAGTGTTTATAGACCAGGCCTGTGCCCGGTACTGAAGGGACAGTGTTTATAGACCAGGTCTGTACCCGGTCGTGAAGGGACAGTGTTTATAGACCAGGCCTGTACCCGGTAGTGAAGGGACAGTGTTTATAGACCAGGTCTGTACCCGGTAGTGAAGGGACAGTGTTTATAGACCAGGTCTGTATCCAGTAGCGAAGGGACAGTGTTTATAGACCAGGTCTGTACCCGGTAGTGAAGGGACAGTGTTTATAGACCAGGTCTGTACCCTGTAGTGAAGGGACAGTGTTTATAGACCAGGTCTGTATCCAGTAGCGAAGGGACAGTGTTTATAGACCAGGCCTGTACCCGGTAGCGAAGGGACAGTGTTTATAGACCAGGTCTGTATCCGGTAGTGAAGGGACAGTGCTTATAGACCAGGTCTGTACCCTGTAGTGAAGGGACAGTGTTTATAGACCAGGTCTGTACCCTGTAGTGAAGGGACAGTGTTTATAGACCAGGTCTGTACCCGGTCGTGAAGGGACAGTGTTTATAGACCAGGTCCGAACCCAGTAGCGAAGGGACAGTGTTTATAGACCAGGTCTGTACCCGGTAGTGAAGGGACAGTGTTTATAGACCAGGTCTGTACCCGGTAGCGAAGGGACAGTATTTATAGACCAGGTCTGTACCCGGTAGTGAAGGGACAGTGTTTATAGACCAGGTCAGTACCCGGAACTGAAGGGACAGTGTTTATAGACCAGGTCTGTATCCAGTAGCGAAGGGACAGTGTTTATGGACCAGGTCTGTACCCGGTAGTGAAGGGACATTGTTTATAGACCAGGTCTGTACCCGGTAGCGAAGGGACAGTATTTATAGTCAGGTCTGTACCCTGTAGTGAAGGGACAGTGTTTATAGACCAGGTCAGTACCCGGAACTGAAGGGACAGTGTTTATAGACCAGGTCTGTACCCGGAACTGAAGGGACAGTGTTTATAGAACAGCTCTGTACCCAGTAGTGAAGGGACGGTGTTTATAGACCAGGTCTGTAGCCGGTAGTGAAGGGACAGTGTTTATAGACCAGGTCTGTACCCGGTAGTGAAGGGACAGTGTTTATAGACCAGGCCTGTGCCCGGTACTGAAGGGACAGTGTTTATAGACCAGGTCTGTACCCGGTAGTGAAGGGACAGTGTTTATAGACCAGGCCTGTGCCCGGTAGTGAAGGGACAGTGTTTATAGACCAGGTCTGTACCCGGTAGTGAAGGGACAGTGTTTATAGACCAGGTCTGTATCCAGTAGCGAAGGGACAGTGTTTATAGACCAGGTCTGTACCCGGTAGTGAAGGGACAGTGTTTATAGACCAGGTCTGTATCCAGTAGCGAAGGGACAGTGTTTATAGACCAGGTCTGTACCCGGTAGTGAAGGGACAGTGTTTATAGACCAGGTCTGTATCCAGTAGCGAAGGGACAGTGTTTATAGACCAGGTCTGTACCCGGTAGTGAAGGGACAGTGTTTATAGACCAGGTCTGTACCCGGTAGTGAAGGGACAGTGTTTATTGACCAGGTCTGTATCCAGTAGCGAAGGGACAGTGTTTATAGACCAGGTTTGTACCCGGTAGTGAAGGGACAGTGTTTATAGACCAGGTCTGTATCCAGTAGCGAAGGGACAGTGTTTATAGACCAGGCCTGTACCCGGTAGCGAAGGGACAGTGTTTATAGACCAGGTCTGTATCCGGTAGTGAAGGGACAGTGCTTATAGACCAGGTCTGTACCCTGTAGTGAAGGGACAGTGTTTATAGACCAGGTCTGTACCCTGTAGTGAAGGGACAGTGCTTATAGACCAGGTCTGTACCCTGTAGTGAAGGGACAGTGTTTATAGACCAGGTCTGTACCCGGTCGTGAAGGGACAGTGTTTATAGACCAGGTCCGAACCCAGTAGCGAAGGGACAGTGTTTATCGACCAGGTCTGTACCCGGTAGTGAAGGGACAGTGTTTATAGACCAGGTCTGTACCCGGTCGTGAAGGGATAGTGTTTATAGACCAGGTCTGTACCCGGTAGTGAAGGGACCGTGTTTATAGACCAGGTTTGTACCCGGTAGTGAAGGGACAGTGTTTCTAGACCAGGTCTGTACCCGGTAGTGAAGGGACAGTGTTTATAGACCAGGTCTGTACCCGGTAGCGAAGGGAGGGTGTTTATAGACCTGGTCTGTATCCAGTAGCGAAGGGACAGTGTTTATAGACCAGGTCAGTACCCGGAACTGAAGGGACAGTGTTTATCGACCAGGTCAGTACCCGGTAGTGAAGGGACAGTGTTTATGGACCAGGTCTGTACCCGGTAGTGAAGGGACGGTGTTTATAGACCAGGTCTGTAGCCGGTAGTGAAGGGACAGTGTTTATAGACCAGGTCTGTACCCGGTAGTGAAGGGACAGTGTTTATAGACCAGGCCTGTGCCCGGTACTGAAGGGACAGTGTTTATAGACCAGGTCTGTACCCGGTCGTGAAGGGACAGTGTTTATAGACCAGGCCTGTACCCGGTAGTGAAGGGACAGTGTTTATAGACCAGGTCTGTACCCGGTAGTGAAGGGACAGTGTTTATAGACCAGGTCTGTATCCAGTAGCGAAGGGACAGTGTTTATAGACCAGGTCTGTACCCGGTAGTGAAGGGACAGTGTTTATAGACCAGGTCTGTACCCTGTAGTGAAGGGACAGTGTTTATAGACCAGGTCTGTATCCAGTAGCGAAGGGACAGTGTTTATAGACCAGGCCTGTACCCGGTAGCGAAGGGACAGTGTTTATAGACCAGGTCTGTATCCGGTAGTGAAGGGACAGTGCTTATAGACCAGGTCTGTACCCTGTAGTGAAGGGACAGTGTTTATAGACCAGGTCTGTACCCTGTAGTGAAGGGACAGTGTTTATAGACCAGGTCTGTACCCGGTCGTGAAGGGACAGTGTTTATAGACCAGGTCCGAACCCAGTAGCGAAGGGACAGTGTTTATAGACCAGGTCTGTACCCGGTAGTGAAGGGACAGTGTTTATAGACCAGGTCTGTACCCGGTAGCGAAGGGACAGTATTTATAGACCAGGTCTGTACCCGGTAGTGAAGGGACAGTGTTTATAGACCAGGTCAGTACCCGGAACTGAAGGGACAGTGTTTATAGACCAGGTCTGTATCCAGTAGCGAAGGGACAGTGTTTATGGACCAGGTCTGTACCCGGTAGTGAAGGGACATTGTTTATAGACCAGGTCTGTACCCGGTAGCGAAGGGACAGTATTTATAGTCAGGTCTGTACCCTGTAGTGAAGGGACAGTGTTTATAGACCAGGTCAGTACCCGGAACTGAAGGGACAGTGTTTATAGACCAGGTCTGTACCCGGAACTGAAGGGACAGTGTTTATAGAACAGCTCTGTACCCAGTAGTGAAGGGACGGTGTTTATAGACCAGGTCTGTAGCCGGTAGTGAAGGGACAGTGTTTATAGACCAGGTCTGTACCCGGTAGTGAAGGGACAGTGTTTATAGACCAGGCCTGTGCCCGGTACTGAAGGGACAGTGTTTATAGACCAGGTCTGTACCCGGTAGTGAAGGGACAGTGTTTATAGACCAGGCCTGTGCCCGGTAGTGAAGGGACAGTGTTTATAGACCAGGTCTGTACCCGGTAGTGAAGGGACAGTGTTTATAGACCAGGTCTGTATCCAGTAGCGAAGGGACAGTGTTTATAGACCAGGTCTGTACCCGGTAGTGAAGGGACAGTGTTTATAGACCAGGTCTGTATCCAGTAGCGAAGGGACAGTGTTTATAGACCAGGTCTGTACCCGGTAGTGAAGGGACAGTGTTTATAGACCAGGTCTGTATCCAGTAGCGAAGGGACAGTGTTTATAGACCAGGTCTGTACCCGGTAGTGAAGGGACAGTGTTTATAGACCAGGTCTGTACCCGGTAGTGAAGGGACAGTGTTTATTGACCAGGTCTGTATCCAGTAGCGAAGGGACAGTGTTTATAGACCAGGTTTGTACCCGGTAGTGAAGGGACAGTGTTTATAGACCAGGTCTGTATCCAGTAGCGAAGGGACAGTGTTTATAGACCAGGCCTGTACCCGGTAGCGAAGGGACAGTGTTTATAGACCAGGTCTGTATCCGGTAGTGAAGGGACAGTGCTTATAGACCAGGTCTGTACCCTGTAGTGAAGGGACAGTGTTTATAGACCAGGTCTGTACCCTGTAGTGAAGGGACAGTGCTTATAGACCAGGTCTGTACCCTGTAGTGAAGGGACAGTGTTTATAGACCAGGTCTGTACCCGGTCGTGAAGGGACAGTGTTTATAGACCAGGTCCGAACCCAGTAGCGAAGGGACAGTGTTTATCGACCAGGTCTGTACCCGGTAGTGAAGGGACAGTGTTTATAGACCAGGTCTGTACCCGGTCGTGAAGGGATAGTGTTTATAGACCAGGTCTGTACCCGGTAGTGAAGGGACCGTGTTTATAGACCAGGTTTGTACCCGGTAGTGAAGGGACAGTGTTTCTAGACCAGGTCTGTACCCGGTAGTGAAGGGACAGTGTTTATAGACCAGGTCTGTACCCGGTAGCGAAGGGAGGGTGTTTATAGACCTGGTCTGTATCCAGTAGCGAAGGGAGGGTGTTTCTAGACCAGGTCTGTATCCAGTAGCGAAGGGACAGTGTTTATAGACAAGGTCTGTATCCGGTAGTGAAGGGACAGTGTTTATAGACCAGGTCTGTATCCAGTAGCGAAGGGACAGTGTTTATAGACAAGGTCTGTATCCGGTAGTGAAGGGACAGTGTTTATAGACCAGGTCTGTATCCAGTAGCGAAGGGACAGTGTTTATAGACCAGGCCTGTACCCGGTAGTGAAGGGACAGTGTTTATCGACCAGGTCTGTATCCTGTCGTGAAGGGACAGTGTTTATAGACCAGGTCTGTACCCGGTAGTGAAGGGACAGTGTTTATAGACCAGGTCTGTACCCGGTAGCGAAGGGAGGGTGTTTATAGACCAGGTCTGTATCCAGTAGCGAAGTGAGGGTGTTTATAGACGAGGTCTGTATCCAGTAGCGAAGGGACAGTGTTTATAGACCAGGTCTGTACCCGGTAGTGAAGGGACAGTGTTTATAGACCAGGTCTGTATCCAGTAGCAAAGGGACAGTGTTTATAGACCAGGCCTGTACCCGGTAGTGAAGGGACAGTGTTTATAGACCAGGTCTGTATCCAGTAGCGAAGGGACAGTGTTTATAGGCAAGGTCTGTACCCAGTAGTGAAGGGACAGTGTTTATAGACCAGGTCATTACCCGGTAGCGAAGGGAGGGAGTTTATAGACCAGGTCTGTATCCAGTAGCGAAGTGAGGGTGTTTATAGACGAGGTCTGTATCCAGTAGCGAAGGGACAGTGTTTGTAGACCAGGTCTGTATCCAGTAGTGAAGGGACAGTGTTTATGGACCAGGTCTGTATCCAGTACTGAAGGGACAGTGTTTATAGACCAGGTCTGTATCCAGTAGTGAAGGGACAGTGTTTATAGACCAGGTCTGTATCCAGTAGCGAAGTGAGGGTGTTTATAGACGAGGTCTGTATCCAGTAGCGAAGGGACAGTGTTTATAGACCAGGTCTGTACCCGGTAGTGAAGGGACAGTGTTTATAGACCAGGTCATTACCCGGTAGCGAAGGGAGGGTGTTTATAGACCAGGTCTGTATCCAGTAGCGAAGTGAGGGTGTTTATAGACGAGGTCTGTATCCAGTAGCGAAGGGACAGTGTTTATGGACCAGGTCTGTATCCAGTACTGAAGGGACAGTGTTTATAGACCAGGTCTGTACCCAGTCGTGAAGGGACAGTGTTTATAGACCAGGTCTGTACCCGGTAGTGAAGGGACGGTGTTTATAGACCAGGTCTGTACCCGGTAGTGAAGGGACAGTGTTCATAGACAGGTCTGTATCCAGTAGCGAAGGGACAGTGTTTATGGACCAGGTCTGTACCCGGTAGTGAAGGGACAGTGTTATAGACCAGGTCTGTACCCTGTAGCGAAGGGACAGTATTTATAGACCAAATCTGTACCCGGTAGTGAAGGGACAGTGTTTATAGACCAGGTCTGTACCCGGTAGTGAAGGGACGGTGTTTATAGACCAGGTCTGTAGCCGGTAGTGAAGGGACAGTGTTTATAGATCAGGTCTGTACCCGGTAGTGAAGGGACAGTGTTTATAGACCAGGTCTGTACCCGGTAGTGAAGGTACAGTGTTTATAGACCAGGTCTGTACCCGGTAGTGAAGGGACAGTGTTTATAGACCAGGCCTGTACCCGGTAGTGAAGGGACAGTGTTTATAGACCAGGCCTGTACCCGGAACTGAAGGGACAGTGCTTATAGACCAGGTCTGTACCCGGTAGTGAAGGGACAGTGTTTCTAGACCAGGTCTGTACCCGGTAGTGAAGGGACAGTTTTTATAGACCAGGTCTGTATCCAGTAGCGAAGGGACAGTGTTTATAGACCAGGCCTGTACCCGGTAGCGAAGGGACAGTGTTTATAGACCAGGTCTGTATCCGGTAGTGAAGGGACAGTGCTTATAGACCAGGTCTGTACCCTGTAGTGAAGGGACAGTGTTTATAGACCAGGTCTGTACCCTGTAGTGAAGGGACAGTGCTTATAGACCAGGTCTGTACCCTGTAGTGAAGGGACAGTGTTTATAGACCAGGTCTGTACCCGGTCGTGAAGGGACAGTGTTTATAGACCAGGTCCGAACCCAGTAGCGAAGGGACAGTGTTTATCGACCAGGTCTGTACCCGGTAGTGAAGGGACAGTGTTTATAGACCAGGTCTGTACCCGGTCGTGAAGGGATAGTGTTTATAGACCAGGTCTGTACCCGGTAGTGAAGGGACCGTGTTTATAGACCAGGTTTGTACCCGGTAGTGAAGGGACAGTGTTTCTAGACCAGGTCTGTACCCGGTAGTGAAGGGACAGTGTTTATAGACCAGGTCTGTACCCGGTAGCGAAGGGAGGGTGTTTATAGACCTGGTCTGTATCCAGTAGCGAAGGGAGGGTGTTTCTAGACCAGGTCTGTATCCAGTAGCGAAGGGACAGTGTTTATAGACAAGGTCTGTATCCGGTAGTGAAGGGACAGTGTTTATAGACCAGGTCTGTATCCAGTAGCGAAGGGACAGTGTTTATAGACCAGGCCTGTACCCGGTAGTGAAGGGACAGTGTTTATCGACCAGGTCTGTATCCTGTCGTGAAGGGACAGTGTTTATAGACCAGGTCTGTACCCGGTAGTGAAGGGACAGTGTTTATAGACCAGGTCTGTACCCGGTAGCGAAGGGAGGGTGTTTATAGACCAGGTCTGTATCCAGTAGCGAAGTGAGGGTGTTTATAGACGAGGTCTGTATCCAGTAGCGAAGGGACAGTGTTTATAGACCAGGTCTGTACCCGGTAGTGAAGGGACAGTGTTTATAGACCAGGTCTGTATCCAGTAGCAAAGGGACAGTGTTTATAGACCAGGCCTGTACCCGGTAGTGAAGGGACAGTGTTTATAGACCAGGTCTGTATCCAGTAGCGAAGGGACAGTGTTTATAGGCAAGGTCTGTACCCAGTAGTGAAGGGACAGTGTTTATAGACCAGGTCATTACCCGGTAGCGAAGGGAGGGAGTTTATAGACCAGGTCTGTATCCAGTAGCGAAGTGAGGGTGTTTATAGACGAGGTCTGTATCCAGTAGCGAAGGGACAGTGTTTGTAGACCAGGTCTGTATCCAGTACTGAAGGGACAGTGTTAATAGACCAGGTCTGTATCCAGTAGTGAAGGGACAGTGTTTATAGACCAGGTCTGTATCCAGTAGCGAAGTGAGGGTGTTTATAGACGAGGTCTGTATCCAGTAGCGAAGGGACAGTGTTTATAGACCAGGTCTGTACCCGGTAGTGAAGGGACAGTGTTTATAGACCAGGTCTGTACCCGGTAGCGAAGGGAGGGTGTTTATAGACCAGGTCTGTATCCAGTAGCGAAGTGAGGGTGTTTATAGACGAGGTCTGTATCCAGTAGCGAAGGGACAGTGTTTATGGACCAGGTCTGTATCCAGTACTGAAGGGACAGTGTTTATAGACCAGGTCTGTACCCAGTCGTGAAGGGACAGTGTTTATAGACCAGGTCTGTATCCAGTACTGAAGGGACAGTGTTTATAGACCAGGTCTGTACCCAGTCGTGAAGGGACAGTGTTTATAGACCAGGTCTGTGCCATGAACTGAAGGGACAGTGTTTATAGACCAGGTCTGTACCCGGTAGTGAAGGGACAGTGTTAATAGACCAGGTCTGTACCATGAACTGAAGGGACAGTGTTTAGAGACCAGGTCTGTACCTGGTAGTGAAGGGACAGTGTTTATAGACCAGGTCTGTAGCCGGTAGTGAAGGGACAGTGTTTATAGACCAGGTCTGTCCCCAGTAGCAAGTGGACAGTGTTTATAGACAAGGTCTGCACCCGGTAGCGATGGGACAGTGTTTATAGACCAGGCCTGTACCCGGTACTGAAGGGACAGTGTTTATAGACCAGGTCTGTACCCGGTAGTGAAGGGACATTGTTTATAGACCAGGTCTGTACCCGGTAGTGAAGGGACAGTGTTTATAGACCAGGTCTGTACCCGGTAGTGAAGGGACAGTGTTTCTAGACCAGGTCTGTACCCGGTAGTGAAGGGACAGTTTTTATAGACCAGGTCTGTACCCGGTAGTGAAGGGACAGTGTTTATAGACCAGACCTGTACCCGGTAGTGAAGGGACAGTGTTTTTGACCAGGTCTGTACCCGGTAGTGAAGGGACAGTGTTTATAGACCAGGTCTGTACCCGGTAGTGAAGGGACAGTGTTTATAGACCAGGTCTGTACCCGGAAGTGAAGGGACAGTGTTTATAGACCAGGTCAGTACCCGGAACTGAAGGGACAGTGTTTGTAGACCAGGTCTGTACCCGGTAGTGAAGGGACAGTGTTTATAGACCAGGTCAGTACCCGGAACTGAAGGGACAGTGTTTATAGACCAGGTCTGTACCCGGTAGTGAAGGGACGGTGTTTATAGACCAGGTCTGTACCCGGTAGTGAAGGGACAGTGTTTATAGACCAGGTCTGTACCCGGTAGTGAAGGGACAGTGTTTATAGACCAGGTCTGTACCCGGTAGTGAAGGGACAGTGTTTATAGACCAAGTCAGTACCCGGAACTGAAGGGACAGTGTTTATAGACCAGGTCTGTACCCGGTAGTGAAGGGACAGTGTTTATAGACCAGGTCTGTACCCGGTAGTGAAGGGACGGTGTTTATAGACCAGGTCTGTACCCGGTAGTGAAGGGACAGTGTTCATAGACAGGTCTGTATCCAGTAGCGAAGGGACAGTGTTTATGGACCAGGTCTGTACCCGGTAGTGAAGGGACAGTGTTATAGACCAGGTCTGTACCCTGTAGCGAAGGGACAGTATTTATAGACCAAATCTGTACCCGGTAGTGAAGGGACAGTGTTTATAGACCAGGTCTGTACCCGGTAGTGAAGGGACGGTGTTTATAGACCAGGTCTGTAGCCGGTAGTGAAGGGACAGTGTTTATAGACCAGGTCTGTACCCGGAAGTGAAGGGACAGTGTTTATAGACCAGGTCAGTACCCGGAACTGAAGGGACAGTGTTTGTAGACCAGGTCTGTACCCGGTAGTGAAGGGACAGTGTTTATAGACCAGGTCAGTACCCGGAACTGAAGGGACAGTGTTTATAGACCAGGTCTGTACCCGGTAGTGAAGGGACGGTGTTTATAGACCAGGTCTGTACCCGGTAGTGAAGGGACAGTGTTTATAGACCAGGTCTGTACCCGGTAGTGAAGGGACAGTGTTTATAGACCAGGTCTGTACCCGGTAGTGAAGGGACAGTGTTTATAGACCAAGTCAGTACCCGGAACTGAAGGGACAGTGTTTATAGACCAGGTCTGTACCCGGTAGTGAAGGGACAGTGTTTATAGACCAGGTCTGTACCCAGTAGTGAAGGGACGGTGTTTATAGACCAGGTCTGTACCCGGTAGTGAAGGGACAGTGTTCATAGACAGGTCTGTATCCAGTAGCGAAGGGACAGTGTTTATGGACCAGGTCTGTACCCGGTAGTGAAGGGACAGTGTTATAGACCAGGTCTGTACCCTGTAGCGAAGGGACAGTATTTATAGACCAAATCTGTACCCGGTAGTGAAGGGACAGTGTTTATAGACCAGGTCTGTACCCGGTAGTGAAGGGACGGTGTTTATAGACCAGGTCTGTAGCCGGTAGTGAAGGGACAGTGTTTATAGATCAGGTCTGTACCCGGTAGTGAAGGGACAGTGTTTATAGACCTGGTCTGTACCCGGTAGTGAAGGTACAGTGTTTATAGACCAGGTCTGTACCCGGTAGTGAAGGGACAGTGTTTATAGACCAGGCCTGCACCCGGTAGTGAAGGGACAGTGTTTATAGACCAGGCCTGTACCCGGAACTGAAGGGACAGTGTTTATAGACCAGGTCTGTACCCGGTAGTGAAGGGACAGTGTTTCTAGACCAGGTCTGTACCCGGTAGTGAAGGGACAGTTTTTATAGACCAGGTCTGTACCCGGTAGTGAAGGGACAGTGTTTATAGACCAGGCCTGTACCCGGTAGTGAAGGGACGGTGTTTTTGACCAGGTCTGTACCCGGTAGTGAAGGGACAGTGTTTATAGACCAGGTCTGTACCCGGTAGTGAAGGGACAGTGTTTATAGACCAGGTCTGAACCCGGAAGTGAAGGGACAGTGTTTATAGACCAGGTCAGTACCCGGAACTGAAGGGACAGTGTTTGTAGACCAGGTCTGTCCCCAGTAACAAGTGGACAGTGTTTATAGACAAGGTCTGCACCCGGTAGCGATGGGACAGTGTTTATAGACCAGGCCTGTACCCGGTACTGAAGGGACAGTGTTTATAGACCAGGTCTGTACCCGGTAGTGAAGGGACATTGTTTATAGACCAGGTCTGTACCCGGTAGTGAAGGGACAGTGTTTATAGACTAGGTCTGTACCCGGTAGTGAAGGGACAGTTTTTATAGACCAGGTCTGTACCCGGTAGTGAAGGGACAGTGTTTATAGACCAGGCCTGTACCCGGTAGTGAAGGGACAGTGTTTTTGACCAGGTCTGTACCCGGTAGTGAAGGGACAGTGTTTATAGACCAGGCCTGTACCCGGTAGTGAAGGGACAGTGTTTTTGACCAGGTCTGTACCCGGTAGTGAAGGGACAGTGTTTATAGACCAGGTCTGTACCCGGTAGTGAAGGGACTGTGTTTATAGACCAGGTCTGTACCCGGAAGTGAAGGGACAGTGTTTATAGACCAGGTCAGTACCCGGAACTGAAGGGACAGTGTTTGTAGACCAGGTCTGTACCCGGTAGTGAAGGGACAGTGTTTATAGACCAGGTCAGTACCCGGAACTGAAGGGACAGTGTTTATAGACCAGGTCTGTACCCGGTAGTGAAGGGACGGTGTTTATAGACCAGGTCTGTACCCGGTAGTGAAGGGACAGTGTTTATAGACCAGGTCTGTACCCGGTAGTGAAGGGACAGTGTTTATAGACCAGGTCTGTACCCGGTAGTGAAGGGACAGTGTTTATAGACCAGGTCAGTACCCGGAACTGAAGGGACAGTGTTTATAGACCAGGTCTGTACCCGGTAGTGAAGGGACAGTGTTTATAGACCAGGTCTGTACCCGGTAGTGAAGGGACAGTGTTTATAGACCAGGTCTGTACCCGGTAGTGAAGGGACAGTGTTTATAGACCAAGTCAGTATCCGGAACTGAAGGGACAGTGTTTATAGACCAGGTCTGTACCCGGTAGTGAAGGGACAGTGTTTATAGACCAGGTCTGTACCCGGTAGTGAAGGGACGGTGTTTATAGACCAGGTCTGTACCCGGTAGTGAAGGGACAGTGTTCATAGACAGGTCTGTATCCAGTAGCGAAGGGACAGTGTTTATGGGCCAGGTCTGTACCCGGTCGTGAAGGGACAGTGTTATAGACCAGGTCTGTACCCGGTAGCGAAGGGACAGTATTTATAGACCAAATCTGTACCCGGTAGTGAAGGGACAGTGTTTATAGACCAGGTCTGTACCCGGTAGTGAAGGGACGGTGTTTATAGACCAGGTCTGTAGCCGGTAGTGAAGGGACAGTGTTTATAGATCAGGTCTGTACCCGGTAGTGAAGGGACAGTGTTTATAGACCAGGTCTGTACCCGGTAGTGAAGGTACAGTGTTTATAGACCAGGTCTGTACCCGGTAGTGAAGGGACAGTGTTTATAGACCAGGTCTGTACCCGGTAGTGAAGGGACAGTGTTTATAGACTAGGTCTGTACCCGGTAGTGAAGGGACAGTTTTTATAGACCAGGTCTGTACCCGGTAGTGAAGGGACAGTGTTTATAGACCAGGCCTGTACCCGGTAGTGAAGGGACAGTGTTTTTGACCAGGTCTGTACCCGGTAGTGAAGGGACAGTGTTTATAGACCAGGCCTGTACCCGGTAGTGAAGGGACAGTGTTTTTGACCAGGTCTGTACCCGGTAGTGAAGGGACAGTGTTTATAGACCAGGTCTGTACCCGGTAGTGAAGGGACTGTGTTTATAGACCAGGTCTGTACCCGGAAGTGAAGGGACAGTGTTTATAGACCAGGTCAGTACCCGGAACTGAAGGGACAGTGTTTGTAGACCAGGTCTGTACCCGGTAGTGAAGGGACAGTGTTTATAGACCAGGTCAGTACCCGGAACTGAAGGGACAGTGTTTATAGACCAGGTCTGTACCCGGTAGTGAAGGGACGGTGTTTATAGACCAGGTCTGTACCCGGTAGTGAAGGGACAGTGTTTATAGACCAGGTCTGTACCCGGTAGTGAAGGGACAGTGTTTATAGACCAGGTCTGTACCCGGTAGTGAAGGGACAGTGTTTATAGACCAGGTCAGTACCCGGAACTGAAGGGACAGTGTTTATAGACCAGGTCTGTACCCGGTAGTGAAGGGACAGTGTTTATAGACCAGGTCTGTACCCGGTAGTGAAGGGACAGTGTTTATAGACCAGGTCTGTACCCGGTAGTGAAGGGACAGTGTTTATAGACCAGGTCTGTACCCGGGAGTGAAGGGACAGTGTTTATAGACCAGGTCTGTACCCGGTAGTGAAGGGACGGTGTTTATAGACCAGGTCTGTACCCGGTAGTGAAGGGACAGTGTTTATGGGCCAGGTCTGTACCCGGTAGTGAAGGGACAGTGTTTATAGACCAGGTCTGTACCCGGTAGTGAAGGGACAGTGTTTATAGACCAGGTCAGTACCCGGAACTGAAGGGACAGTGTTTATAGACCAGGTCTGTACCCGGTAGTGAAGGGACAGTGTTTATAGACCAGGTCTGTACCCGGTAGTGAAGGGACAGTGTTTATAGACCAGGTCTGTACCCGGTAGTGAAGGGACAGTGTTTATAGACCAGGTCTGTACCCGGGAGTGAAGGGACAGTGTTTATAGACCAGGTCTGTACCCGGTAGTGAAGGGACGGTGTTTATAGACCAGGTCTGTACCCGGTAGTGAAGGGACAGTGTTTATGGGCCAGGTCTGTACCCGGTCGTGAAGGGACAGTGTTATAGACCAGGTCTGTACCCGGTAGCGAAGGGACAGTATTTATAGACCAAATCTGTACCCGATAGTGAAGGGACAGTGTTTATAGACCAGGTCTGTACCCGGTAGTGAAGGGACGGTGTTTATAGACCAGGTCTGTAGCCGGTAGTGAAGGGACAGTGTTTATAGATCAGGTCTGTACCCGGTAGTGAAGGGACAGTGTTTATAGACCAGGTCTGTACCCGGTAGTGAAGGTACAGTGTTTATAGACCAGGTCTGTACCCGGTAGTGAAGGGACAGTGTTTATAGACCAGGCCTGTACCCGGTAGTGAAGGGACAGTGTTTATAGACCAGGCCTGTACCCGGAACTGAAGGGACAGTGTTTATAGACCAGGTCTGTACCCGGTAGTGAAGGGACAGTGTTTCTAGACCAGGTCTGTACCCGGTAGTGAAGGGACAGTTTTTATAGACCAGGTCTGTACCCGGTAGTGAAGGGACAGTGTTTATAGACCAGGCCTGTACCCGGTAGTGAAGGGACAGTGTTTTTGACCAGGTCTGTACCCTGTAGTGAAGGGACAGTGTTTATAGACCAGGTCTGTACCCGGTAGTGAAGGGACAGTGTTTATAGACCAGGTCTGAACCCGGAAGTGAAGGGACAGTGTTTATAGACCTGGTCAGTACCCGGAACTGAAGGGACAGTGTTTGTAGACCAGGTCTGTCCCCAGTAGCAAGTGGACAGTGTTTATAGCAAGGTCTGCACCCGGTAGCGATGGGACAGTGTTTATAGACCAGGCCTATACCCGGTACTGAAGGGACAGTGTTTATAGACCAGGTCTGTACCCGGTAGTGAAGGGACATTGTTTATAGACCAGGTCTGTACCCGGTAGTGAAGGGACAGTGTTTATAGACTAGGTCTGTACCCGGTAGTGAAGGGACAGTTTTTATAGACCAGGTCTGTACGCGGTAGTGAAGGGACAGTGTTTCTAGACCAGGTCTGTACCCGGTAGTGTAGGGACAGTGTTTCTAGACCAGGTCTGTACCCGGTAGTGAAGGGACAGTTTTTATAGACCAGGTCTGTACCCGGTAGTGAAGGGACAGTGTTTATAGACCAGGCCTGTACCCGGTAGTGAAGGGACAGTGTTTTTGACCAGGTCTGTACCCGGTAGTGAAGGGACAGTGTTTATAGACCAGGTCTGTACCCGGTAGTGAAGGGACAGTGTTTATAGACCAGGTCTGAACCCGGAAGTGAAGGGACAGTGTTTATAGACCAGGTCAGTACCCGGAACTGAAGGGACAGTGTTTGTAGACCAGGTCTGTCCCCAGTAACAAGTGGACAGTGTTTATAGACAAGGTCTGCACCCGGTAGCGATGGGACAGTGTTTATAGACCAGGCCTGTACCCGGTACTGAAGGGACAGTGTTTATAGACCAGGTCTGTACCCGGTAGTGAAGGGACATTGTTTATAGACCAGGTCTGTACCCGGTAGTGAAGGGACAGTGTTTATAGACTAGGTCTGTACCCAGTAGTGAAGGGACAGTTTTTATAGACCAGGTCTGTACCCGGTAGTGAAGGGACAGTGTTTATAGACCAGGCCTGTACCCGGTAGTGAAGGGACAGTGTTTTTGACCAGGTCTGTACCCGGTAGTGAAGGGACAGTGTTTATAGACCAGGCCTGTACCCGGTAGTGAAGGGACAGTGTTTTTGACCAGGTCTGTACCCGGTAGTGAAGGGACAGTGTTTATAGACCAGGTCTGTACCCGGTAGTGAAGGGACTGTGTTTATAGACCAGGTCTGTACCCGGAAGTGAAGGGACAGTGTTTATAGACCAGGTCAGTACCCGGAACTGAAGGGACAGTGTTTGTAGACCAGGTCTGTACCCGGTAGTGAAGGGACAGTGTTTATAGACCAGGTCAGTACCCGGAACTGAAGGGACAGTGTTTATAGACCAGGTCTGTACCCGGTAGTGAAGGGACGGTGTTTATAGACCAGGTCTGTACCCGGTAGTGAAGGGACAGTGTTTATAGACCAGGTCTGTACCCGGTAGTGAAGGGACAGTGTTTATAGACCAGGTCTGTACCCGGTAGTGAAGGGACAGTGTTTATAGACCAGGTCAGTACCCGGAACTGAAGGGACAGTGTTTATAGACCAGGTCTGTACCCGGTAGTGAAGGGACAGTGTTTATAGACCAGGTCTGTACCCGGTAGTGAAGGGACAGTGTTTATAGACCAAGTCAGTATCCGGAACTGAAGGGACAGTGTTTATAGACCAGGTCTGTACCCGGTAGTGAAGGGACAGTGTTTATAGACCAGGTCTGTACCCGGTAGTGAAGGGACGGTGTTTATAGACCAGGTCTGTACCCGGTAGTGAAGGGACAGTGTTCATAGACAGTTCTGTATCCAGTAGCGAAGGGACAGTGTTTATGGGCCAGGTCTGTACCCGGTCGTGAAGGGACAGTGTTATAGACCAGGTCTGTACCCGGTAGCGAAGGGACAGTATTTATAGACCAAATCTGTACCCGGTAGTGAAGGGACAGTGTTTATAGACCAGGTCTGTACCCGGTAGTGAAGGGACGGTGTTTATAGACCAGGTCTGTAGCCGGTAGTGAAGGGACAGTGTTTATAGATCAGGTCTGTACCCGGTAGTGAAGGGACAGTGTTTATAGACCAGGTCTGTACCCGGTAGTGAAGGTACAGTGTTTATAGACCAGGTCTGTACCCGGTAGTGAAGGGACAGTGTTTATAGACCAGGCCTGTACCCGGTAGTGAAGGGACAGTGTTTATAGACCAGGCCTGTACCCGGAACTGAAGGGACAGTGTTTATAGACCAGGTCTGTACCCGGTAGTGAAGGGACAGTGTTTCTAGACCAGGTCTGTACCCGGTAGTGAAGGGACAGTTTTTATAGACCAGGTCTGTACCCGGTAGTGAAGGGACAGTGTTTATAGACCAGGTCTGTACCCGGTAGTGAAGGGACAGTGTTTATAGACCAGGTCTGTACCCGGTAGTGAAGGGACAGTGTTTATAGACCAGGTCTGTACCCGGTAGTGAAGGGACAGTGTTTATAGACCAGGTCAGTACCCGGAACTGAAGGGACAGTGTTTATAGACCAGGTCTGTACCCGGTAGTGAAGGGACAGTGTTTATAGACCAGGTCTGTACCCGGTAGTGAAGGGACAGTGTTTATAGACCAGGTCTGTACCCGGTAGTGAAGGGACAGTGTTTATAGACCAGGTCTGTACCCGGTAGTGAAGGGACAGTGTTTATAGACCAAGTCAGTATCCGGAACTGAAGGGACAGTGTTTATAGACCAGGTCTGTACCCGGTAGTGAAGGGACAGTGTTTATAGACCAGGTCTGTACCCGGTAGTGAAGGGACAGTGTTTATAGACCAGGTCTGTACCCGGTAGTGAAGGGACGGTGTTTATAGACCAGGTCTGTACCCGGTAGTGAAGGGACAGTGTTCATAGACAGTTCTGTATCCAGTAGCGAAGGGACAGTGTTTATGGGCCAGGTCTGTACCCGGTCGTGAAGGGACAGTGTTATAGACCAGGTCTGTACCCGGTAGCGAAGGGACAGTATTTATAGACCAAATCTGTACCCGGTAGTGAAGGGACAGTGTTTATAGACCAGGTCTGTACCCGGTAGTGAAGGGACGGTGTTTATAGACCAGGTCTGTAGCCGGTAGTGAAGGGACAGTGTTTATAGATCAGGTCTGTACCCGGTAGTGAAGGGACAGTGTTTATAGACCAGGTCTGTACCCGGTAGTGAAGGTACAGTGTTTATAGACCAGGTCTGTACCCGGTAGTGAAGGGACAGTGTTTATAGACCAGGCCTGTACCCGGTAGTGAAGGGACAGTGTTTATAGACCAGGCCTGTACCCGGAACTGAAGGGACAGTGTTTATAGACCAGGTCTGTACCCGGTAGTGAAGGGACAGTGTTTCTAGACCAGGTCTGTACCCGGTAGTGAAGGGACAGTTTTTATAGACCAGGTCTGTACCCGGTAGTGAAGGGACAGTGTTTATAGACCAGGCCTGTACCCGGTAGTGAAGGGACAGTGTTTTTGACCAGGTCTGTACCCTGTAGTGAAGGGACAGTGTTTATAGACCAGGTCTGTACCCGGTAGTGAAGGGACAGTGTTTATAGACCAGGTCTGAACCCGGAAGTGAAGGGACAGTGTTTATAGACCTGGTCAGTACCCGGAACTGAAGGGACAGTGTTTGTAGACCAGGTCTGTCCCCAGTAGCAAGTGGACAGTGTTTATAGCAAGGTCTGCACCCGGTAGCGATGGGACAGTGTTTATAGACCAGGCCTATACCCGGTACTGAAGGGACAGTGTTTATAGACCAGGTCTGTACCCGGTAGTGAAGGGACATTGTTTATAGACCAGGTCTGTACCCGGTAGTGAAGGGACAGTGTTTATAGACTAGGTCTGTACCCGGTAGTGAAGGGACAGTTTTTATAGACCAGGTCTGTACCCGGTAGTGAAGGGACAGTGTTTATAGACCAGGCCTGTACCCGGTAGTGAAGGGACAGTGTTTTTGACCAGGTCTGTACCCGGTAGTGAAGGGACAGTGTTTATAGACCAGGCCTGTACCCGGTAGTGAAGGGACAGTGTTTATAGACCAGGTCAGTACCCGGAACTGAAGGGACAGTGTTTATAGACCAGGTCTGTACCCGGAACTGAAGGGACAGTATTTGTAGACCAGGTCTGTACCCGGTAGTGAAGGGACAGTGTTTATAGACCAGGTCAGTACCCGGAACTGAAGGGACAGTGTTTATAGACCAGGTCTGTACCCGGTAGTGAAGGGACGGTGTTTATAGACCAGGTCTGTACCCGGTAGTGAAGGGACAGTGTTTATAGACCAGGTCTGTACCCGGTTGTGAAGGGACAGTGTTTATAGACCAGGTCTGTACCCGGTAGTGAAGGGACAGTGTTTATAGACCAGGTCTGTACCCGGTAGTGAAGGGACGGTGTTTATAGACCAGGTCTGTACCCGGTAGCGATGGGACAGTGTTTATAGACCAGGTCTGCACCCGGTAGTGAAGGGACAGTGTTTATAGACCAGGTCTCTATCCAGTAGTGAAGGGACAGTGTTTATAGACATGGTCTGTATCCAGTAGCGAAGGGACAGTGTTTATAGACCAGGTCTGTACCCGGTCGTGAAGGGACAGTGTTTATAGACCAGGTCTGTACCCTGTAGTGAAGGGACAGTGTTTATAGACCAGCTCTGTACCCGTTCGTGAAGGGACAGTGTTTATAGACCAGGTCTGTATCCAGTGGCGAAGGAACAGTTTATATAGACCAGGTCTGTACCCGGAACTGAAGGGACAGTGTTTATAGAGCAGGTCTGTATCCAGTAGCGAAGGGACAGTGTTTGTAGACCAGGTCTGTACCCGGTAGCGAAGGGAGGGTGTTTATAGACCAGGTCTGTATCCAGTAGCGAGGGGACGGTGTTTTTCGACCAGGTCTGTACCCAGTCGTGAAGGGACAGTGCTTATAGACCAGGTCTGTACCCGGTAGCAAAGGGACAGTGTTTATAGACCAGGTCAGTACCCGGAACTGAAGGGACAGTGTTTATAGACCAGGTCTGTACCATGAACTGAAGGGACAGTGTTTATAGACCAGGTCTGTACCCGGTAGTGAAGGGACAGTGTTTATCGACCAGGTCTGTATCCAGTAGCGAAGGGACAGTGTTTATAGAGCAGGTCTGTACCCGGTAGTGAAGGGACAGTGTTTATAGACCAGGTCTGTATCCAGTAGCGAAGGGACAGTGTTTATAGACCAGGTCTGTACCCGGAACTGAAGGGACAGTGTTTATAGACCAGGTCAGTACCCGGTAGTGAAGGGACAGTGTTTATAGACCAGGTCTGTACCATGAAATGAAGGGACAGTGTTTATAGACCAGGTCTGTACCCGGTAGTGAAGGGACAGTGTTTATAGACCAGGTCTGTACCCGGTCGTGAAGGGACAGTGTTTATAGACCAGGTCTGTATCCAGTGGCGAAGGAAAAGTTTTTATAGACCAGGTCTGTACCCGGAACTGAAGGGACAGTGTTTATAGAGCAGGTCTGTATCCAGTAGCGAAGGGACAGTGTTTATAGACCAGGTCTGTATACAGTAGCGAAGGGACGGTGTTTATAGACAGGTCTGTATCCAGTTGCGAAGGGACAGTGTTTATGGACCAGGTCTGTACCCGGTAGTGAAGGGACAGTGTTTATAGACCAGGTCTGTATCCAGTAGTGAAGGGACAGTGTTTATAGACAGGTCTGTATCCAGTAGGGAAGGGACAGTGTTTATGGACCAGGTCTGTACCCGGTAGTGAAGGGACAGTGTTTATAGACCAGGTCTGTACCCGGTAGCGAAGGGACAGTATTTATAGACCAAATCTGTACCCGGTAGTGAAGGGACAGTGTTTATAGACCAGGTCTGTACCCGGTAGTGAAGGGACAGTGTTTATAGACCAGGTCTGTACCCGGTAGTGAAGGGACAGTGTTTATAGACCAGGTCTGTACCCGGTAGTGAAGGGACAGTGTTTATAGACCAGGTCTGTACCCGGAAGTGAAGGGACAGTGTTTATATACCAGGTCAGTACCCGGAACTGAAGGGACAGTGTTTATAGACCAGGTCTGTACCCGGAACTGAAGGGACAGTATTTGTAGACCAGGTCTGTACCCGGTAGTGAAGGGACAGTGTTTATAGACCAGGTCAGTACCCGGAACTGAAGGGACAGTGTTTATAGACCAGGTCTGTACCCGGTAGTGAAGGGACGGTGTTTATAGACCAGGTCTGTACCCGGTAGTGAAGGGACAGTGTTTATAGACCAGGTCTGTACCCGGTAGTGAAGGGACAGTGTTTATAGACCAGGTCTGTACCCGGTAGTGAAGGGACAGTGTTTATAGACCAGGTCTGTATCCGGTAGTGAAGGGACAGTGTTTATAGACCAGGTCTGTACCCGGAAGTGAAGGGACAGTGTTTATAGACCAGGTCAGTACCCGGAACTGAAGGGACAGTGTTTATAGACCAGGTCTGTACCCGGAACTGAAGGGACAGTATTTGTAGACCAGGTCTGTACCCGGTAGTGAAGGGACAGTGTTTATAGACCAGGTCAGTACCCGGAACTGAAGGGACAGTGTTTATAGACCAGGTCTGTACCCGGTAGTGAAGGGACGGTGTTTATAGACCAGGTCTGTACCCGGTAGTGAAGGGACAGTGTTTATAGACCAGGTCTGTACCCGGTAGTGAAGGGACAGTGTTTATAGACCAGGTCTGTACCCGGTAGTGAAGGGACAGTGTTTATAGACCAGGTCAGTACCCGGAACTGAAGGGACAGTGTTTATAGACCAGGTCTGTACCCGGTAGTGAAGGGACAGTGTTTATAGACAAGGTCTGTACCCGGCAGTGAAGGGACGGTGTTTATAGACCAGGTCTGTACCCGGTAGTGAAGGGACAGTGTTTATAGACAGGTCTGTATCCAGTAGCGAAGGGACAGTGTTTTTGGACCAGGTCTGTACCCGGTAGTGAAGGGACAGTGTTATAGACCAGGTCTGTACCCGGTAGCGAAGGGACAGTATTTATAGACCAAATCTGTACCCGGTAGTGAAGGGACAGTGTTTATAGACCAGGTCTGTACCCGGTAGTGAAGGGACGGTGTTTATAGACCAGGTCTGTAGCCGGTAGTGAAGGGACAGTGTTTATAGACCAGGTCTGTACCCGGTAGTGAAGGGACAGTGTTTATCGACCAGGTCTGTACCCGGTAGTGAAGGTACAGTGTTTATAGACCAGGTCTGTACCCGGTAGTGAAGGGACAGTGTTTATAGACCAGGCCTGTACCCGGTAGTGAAGGGACAGTGTTTATAGACCAGGCCTGTACCCGGAACTGAAGGGACAGTGTTTATAGACCAGGTCTGTACCCGGTAGTGAAGGGACAGTGTTTATAGACCAGGTCTGTACCCGGTAGTGAAGGGACAGTGTTTATAGACCAGGTCTGTATCCAGTAGCGAAGGGACAGTGTTTTCGACCAGGACTGTACCCGGTAGCGAAGGGACAGTGTTTATAGACCAGGTCTGTATCCGGGAGTGAAGGGACAGTGCTTATAGACCAGGTCTGTACCCGGTCGTGAAGGGACAGTGTTTATGGACCAGGTCTGTACCCTGTAGTGAAGGGACAGTGTTTATAGACCAGGTCTGTACCCGGTCGTGAAGGGACAGTGTTTATAGACCAGGTCTGTACCCAGTAGCGAAGGGACGGTGCTTATTAGATTTTTTGATTAGATTAGAGATGCAGCACTGAAACAGGCCCTTCGGCCCACCGAGTCTGTGCCGAACATCAACCACCCATTTATACTAATCCTACACTAATCCCATATTCCTACCAAACATCCCCACCAGTCCCTATATTTCCCTACCACCTACCTATACTAGTGACAATTTATAATGGCCAATTTACCTATCAACCTGCAAGTCTTTTGGCTTGTGGGAGGAAACCGGAGCACCCGGAGAAAACCCACGCAGACACAGGGAGAACTTGCAAACTCCACACAGACAGTACCCGGAATCGAACCCGGGTCCCTGGAGCTGTGAGGCTGCGGTGCTAACCACTGCGCCACTGTGCCGCCCGATAGACCAGGTCTGTACACGGCAGCGAAGGGACAGTGTTTATAGAGCAGGTCTGTACCCGGTAGTGAAGGGACAGTGTTTATAGACCAGGACTGTATCCAGTAGTGAAGGGACAGTGTTTATAGACCAGGTCTGTACCCGGTAGTGAAGGGACAGTGTTTATAGACCAGGTCTGTACCCGGTAGTGAAGGGACATTGTTTATAGAGCAGGTCTGTACACGGTAGTGAAGGGACAGTGTATGTAGAGCAGGTCGGTAGCCGGTAGCGAAGGGACAGTGTTTATAGACCAGGTCTGGACCCGGTAGTGAAAGGACAGTGTTTATAGACCAGGTCAGTACCCGGAACTGAAGGGACAGTGTTTATAGACCAGGTCTGTAGCCGGTAGTGAAGGGACAGTGTTTATAGAACAGGTCTGTATCCAGTAGCGAAGGGACAGTGTTTATAGACAAGGTCTGCACCCGGTACTGAAGGGACAGTGCTTGTAGACCAGGTCTGTACCCGGTAGCGATGGGACAGTGTTTATAGACCAGGTCTGTACCCGGTAGCGATGGGACAGTGTTTATAGACCAGGTCTGCACCCGGTAGTGAAGGGACAGTGTTTATAGACCAGGTCTCTATCCAGTAGTGAAGGGACAGTGTTTATAGACATGGTCTGTATCCAGTAGCGAAGGGACAGTGTTTATAGACCAGGTCTGTACCCGGTCGTGAAGGGACAGTGTTTATAGACCAGGTCTGTACCCTGTAGTGAAGGGACAGTGTTTATAGACCAGCTCTGTACCCGTTCGTGAAGGGACAGTGTTTATAGACCAGGTCTGTATCCAGTGGCGAAGGAACAGTTTATATAGACCAGGTCTGTACCCGGAACTGAAGGGACAGTGTTTATAGAGCAGGTCTGTATCCAGTAGCGAAGGGACAGTGTTTGTAGACCAGGTCTGTACCCGGTAGCGAAGGGAGGGTGTTTATAGACCAGGTCTGTATCCAGTAGCGAGGGGACGGTGTTTTTCGACCAGGTCTGTACCCAGTCGTGAAGGGACAGTGCTTATAGACCAGGTCTGTACCCGGTAGCAAAGGGACAGTGTTTATAGACCAGGTCAGTACCCGGAACTGAAGGGACAGTGTTTATAGACCAGGTCTGTACCATGAACTGAAGGGACAGTGTTTATAGACCAGGTCTGTACCCGGTAGTGAAGGGACGGTGTTTATAGACCAGGTCTGTACCCGGTAGTGAAGGGACAGTGTTTATCGACCAGGTCTGTATCCAGTAGCGAAGGGACAGTGTTTATAGAGCAGGTCTGTACCCGGTAGTGAAGGGACAGTGTTTATAGACCAGGTCTGTATCCAGTAGCGAAGGGACAGTGTTTATAGACCAGGTCTGTACCCGGAACTGAAGGGACAGTGTTTATAGACCAGGTCAGTACCCGGTAGTGAAGGGACAGTGTTTATAGACCAGGTCTGTACCATGAAATGAAGGGACAGTGTTTATAGACTAGGTCTGTACCCGGTAGTGAAGGGACAGTGTTTATAGACCAGGTCTGTACCCGGTCGTGAAGGGACAGTGTTTATAGACCAGGTCTGTATCCAGTGGCGAAGGAAAAGTTTTTATAGACCAGGTCTGTACCCGGAACTGAAGGGACAGTGTTTATAGAGCAGGTCTGTATCCAGTAGCGAAGGGACAGTGTTTATAGACCAGGTCTGTATACAGTAGCGAAGGGACGGTGTTTATAGACAGGTCTGTATCCAGTTGCGAAGGGACAGTGTTTATGGACCAGGTCTGTACCCGGTAGTGAAGGGACAGTGTTTATAGACCAGGTCTGTACCCGGTAGTGAAGGGACAGTGTTTATAGACCAGGTCAGTACCCGGAACTGAAGGGACAGTGTTTATAGACCAGGTCTGTACCCGGTAGTGAAGGGACAGTGTTTATAGACAAGGTCTGTACCCGGCAGTGAAGGGACGGTGTTTATAGACCAGGTCTGTACCCGGTAGTGAAGGGACAGTGTTTATAGACAGGTCTGTATCCAGTAGCGAAGGGACAGTGTTTTTGGACCAGGTCTGTACCCGGTAGTGAAGGGACAGTGTTATAGACCAGGTCTGTACCCGGTAGCGAAGGGACAGTATTTATAGACCAAATCTGTACCCGGTAGTGAAGGGACAGTGTTTATAGACCAGGTCTGTACCCGGTAGTGAAGGGACGGTGTTTATAGACCAGGTCTGTAGCCGGTAGTGAAGGGACAGTGTTTATAGACCAGGTCTGTACCCGGTAGTGAAGGGACAGTGTTTATCGACCAGGTCTGTACCCGGTAGTGAAGGTACAGTGTTTATAGACCAGGTCTGTACCCGGTAGTGAAGGGACAGTGTTTATAGACCAGGCCTGTACCCGGAACTGAAGGGACAGTGTTTATAGACCAGGTCTGTATCCGGGAGTGAAGGGACAGTGTTTATGGACCAGGTCTGTACCCTGTAGTGAAGGGACAGTGTTTATAGACCAGGTCTGTACCCGGTCGTGAAGGGACAGTGTTTATAGACCAGGTCTGTACCCAGTAGCGAAGGGACAGTGTTTATTAGATTTTTTGATTAGATTAGAGATACAGCACTGAAACAGGCCCTTCGGCCCACCGAGTCTGTGCCGAACATCAACCACCCATTTATACTAATCCTACACTAATCCCATATTCCTACCAAACATCCCCACCAGTCCCTATATTTCCCTACCACCTACCTATACTAGTGACAATTTATAATGGCCAATTTACCTATCAACCTGCAAGTCTTTTGGCTTGTGGGAGGAAACCGGAGCACCCGGAGAAAACCCACGCAGACACAGGGAGAACTTGCAAACTCCACACAGACAGTACCCGGAATCGAACCCGGGTCCCTGGAGCTGTGAGGCTGCGGTGCTAACCACTGCGCCACTGTGCCGCCCTATAGACCAGGTCTGTACACGGCAGCGAAGGGACAGTGTTTATAGACCAGGACTGTATCCAGTAGTGAAGGGACAGTGTTTATAGACCAGGTCTGTACCCGGTAGTGAAGGGACAGTGTTTATAGACCAGGTCTGTACCCGGTAGTGAAGGGACATTGTTTATAGAGCAGGTCTGTACACGGTAGTGAAGGGACATTGTTTATAGAGCAGGTCTGTACACGGTAGTGAAGGGACATTGTTTATAGAGCAGGTCTGTACACGGTAGTGAAGGGACAGTGTTTCTAGACCAGGACTGTATCCAGTAGTGAAGGGACAGTGTTTATAGAGCAGGTCTGTACCCGGTAGTGAAGGGACAGTGTTTATAGACCAGGACTGTATCCAGTAGTGAAGGGACAGTGTTTATAGACCAGGTCTGTACCCGGTAGTGAAGGGACAGTGTTTATAGACCAGGTCTGTACCCGGTAGTGAAGGGACATTGTTTATAGAGCAGGTCTGTACACGGTAGTGAAGGGACATTGTTTATAGAGCAGGTCTGTACACGGTAGTGAAGGGACAGTGTATGTAGAGCAGGTCGGTAGCCGGTAGCGGAGGGAAAGTGTTTATAGACCAGATGTGGACCCGGTAGTGAAAGGACAGTGTTTATAGACCAGGTCAGTACCCGGAACTGAAGGGACAGTGTTTATAGACCAGGTCTGTAGCCGGTAGTGAAGGGACAGTGTTTATAGAACAGGTCTGTATCCAGTAGCGAAGGGACATTGTTTATAGAGCAGGTCTGTACACGGTAGTGAAGGGACATTGTTTATAGAGCAGGTCTGTACACGGTAGTGAAGGGACATTGTTTATAGAGCAGGTCTGTACACGGTAGTGAAGGGACAGTGTTTCTAGACCAGGACTGTACCCGGTAGTGAAGGGACAGTGTTTATAGACCACGTCTGTACCCAGTAGCAAATGGACAGTGTTTATAGACAAGGTCTGCACCCGGTACTGAAGGGACAGTGCTTGTAGACCAGGTCTGTACCCGGTAGCAATGGGACAGTGTTTATAGACCAGGTCTGTACCCGGTAGTGAAGGGACAGTGTTTATAGACCAGGTCTGTACCCGGTAGTGAAGGTACAGTGTTTATAGACCCGGTCTGTACCCGGTAGTGAAGGGACAGTGTTTATAGACCAGGCCTGTACCCGGTAGTGAAGGGACAGTGTTTATAGACCAGGCCTGTACCCGGAACTGAAGGGACAGTGTTTAGAGACCAGGTCTGTACCCGGTAGTGAAGGGACAGTGTTTATAGACCAGGTCTGTACCCGGTAGTGAAGGGACAGTGTTTATAGACCAGGTCTGTATCCAGTAGCGAAGGGACAGTGTTTTCGACCAGGCCTGTACCCGGTAGCGAAGGGACAGTGTTTATAGACCAGGTCTGTATCCGGTAGTGAAGGGACAGTGCTTATAGACCAGGTCTGTACCCGGTCGTGAAGGGACAGTGTTTTTGGACCAGGTCTGTACCCTGTAGTGAAGGGACAGTGTTTATAGACCAGGTCTGTACCCTGTAGTGAAGGGACAGTGTTTATAGACCAGGTCTGTACCCGGTCGTGAAGGGACAGTGTTTATAGACCAGGTCTGTACCCAGCAGCGAAGGGACGGTGCTTATTAGATTTTTTGATTAGATTAGAGATACAGCACTGAAACAGGCCCTTCGGCCCACCGAGTCTGTGCCGAACATCAACCACCCATTTATACTAATCCTACACTAATCCCATATTCCTACCAAACATCCCCACCAGTCCCTATATTTCCCTACCACCTACCTATACTAGTGACAATTTATAATGGCCAATTTACCTATCAACCTGCAAGTCTTTTGGCTTGTGGGAGGAAACCGGAGCACCCGGAGAAAACCCACGCAGACACAGGGAGAACTTGCAAACTCCACACAGACACTACCCGGAATCGAACCCGGGTCCCTGGAGCTGTGAGGCTGCGGTGCTAACCACTGCGCCACTGTGCCGCCCTATAGACCAGGTCTGTACACGGCAGCGAAGGGACAGTGTTTATAGAGCAGGTCTGTACCCGGTAGTGAAGGGACAGTGTTTATAGACCAGGACTGTATCCAGTAGTGAAGGGACAGTGTTTATAGACCAGGTCTGTACCCGGTAGTGAAGGGACAGTGTTTATAGACCAGGTCTGTACCCGGTAGCGAAGGGACATTGTTTATAGAGCAGGTCTGTACACGGTAGCGAAGGGACAGTGTTTATAGACCAGGTCTGGACCCGGTAGTGAAAGGACAGTGTTTATAGACCAGGTCAGTACCCGGAACTGAAGGGACAGTGTTTATAGACCAGGTCTGTAGCCGGTAGTGAAGGGACAGTGTTTATAGAACAGGTCTGTATCCAGTAGCGAAGGGACAGTGTTTATAGACCAGGTCTGTACCCGGTAGTGAAGGGACATTGTTTATAGACCACGTCTGTACCCAGTAGCAAATGGACAGTGTTTATAGACCAGGTCTGTACCCGGTAGCGATGGGACAGTGTTTATAGACCAGGTCTGTACCCTGTAGTGAAGGGACAGTGTTTATAGACCAGGTCTGTACCCGGTCGTGAAGGGACAGTGTTTATAGACCAGGTCTGTACCCTGTAGTGAAGGGACAGTGTTTATAGACCAGCTCTGTACCCGGTCGTGAAGGGACAGTGTTTATAGACCAGGTCTGTATCCAGTGGCGAAGGAACAGTTTATATAGACCAGGTCTGTACCCGGAACTGAAGGAACAGTGTTTATAGAGCAGGTCTGTATCCAGTAGCGAAGGGACAGTGTTTGTAGACCAGGTCTGTACCCGGTAGCGAAGGGAGGGTGTTTATAGACCAGGTCTGTACCCGGTAGCGATGGGACAGTGTTTATAGACGAGGCCTGTACCCGGTAGTGAAGGGACAGTGTTTATAGACCAGGTCTGTACCCGGTAGTGAAGGGACAGTGTTTATAGACCAGGTCTGGACCCGGTAGTGAAGGGACAGTGTTTATAGACCAGGTCTGTACCCGGTAGTGAAGGGACAGTGTTTATAGACCAGGTCTGTATCCGGTAGCGAAGGGACAGTGTTTATAGACCAGGTCTGTATCCGGTAGCGAAGGGACAGTGTTTATAGACCAGGTCTGTATCCGGTAGTGAAGGGACAGTGCTTATAGACCAGGTCTGTACCCGGTCGTGAAGGGACAGTGTTTATAGACCAAGTCTGTACCCAGTAGCGAAGGGACTGTGCTTATACACCAGGTCTGTACCCGGCAGCGAAGGGACAGTGTTTATAGAGCAGGTCTGTACCCGGTAGTGAAGGGACAGTGTTTATCGACCAGGACTGTATCCAGTAGTGAAGGGACAGTGTTTATAGACCAGGTCTGTAAACGGTAGTGAAGGGACAGTGTTTATAGACCAGGTCTGTACCCGGTAGTGAAGGGACAGTGTTTATAGACCAGGTCTCGACCCGGTAGTGAAGGGTCAGTGTTTTTAGTCCTGGTCTGTACCCGGTAGTGAAGGGACAGTGTTTATAGACCAGGTCTGTACCCGGTAGTGAAGGGACATTCTTTATAGACCAGGTCTGTACCCGGTAGTGAAGGGACAGTGTTTATAGACCAGGTCTGTAACCGGTAGTGAAGGGACAGTGTTTATAGACCAGGCCTGTACCCGGTAGTGAAGGGACAGTGCTTATAGACCAGGTCTGTACCTGGTAGCGAAGGGACATTATTTATAGACCAGGTCTGTACCCGGTAGTGAAGGGACAGTGTTTATAGACCAGGTTTGTACCATGAACTGAAGGGACAGTGTTTATAGACCAGGCCTGTATCCAGTAGCGAAGGGACAGTGTTTATAGACCAGGTCTGCACCCGGTAGTGAAGGAACAGTGTTTATAGACCAGGTCTGTACCCAGTAGCAAATGGACAGTGTTTATAGACAAGGTCTGCACCCGGTACTGAAGAGACAGTGTTTGTAGACCAGGTCTGTACCCGGTAGCGATGGGACAGTGTTTATAGACCAGGCCTGTACCGGTAGTGAAGGGACAGTGTTTCTAGACCAGGTCTGTACCCGGTAGTGAAGGGAAATTGTTTATAGACCAGGCCTGTACCCGGGAGTGAAGGGACAGTGTTTATAGACCAGGTCTGTACCCTGTAGTGAAGGGACAGTGTTTATAGACCAGGTCTGTACCCTGTAGTGAAGGGACAGTGTTTATAGACCAGGTCTGTACCCTGTAGTGAAGGGACAGTGTTTATAGACCAGGTCTGTACCCAGTAGTGAAGGGACAGTGTTTCTAGACCAGGTCTGTACCCGGTAGTGAAGGGACAGTGTTTATAGACCAGGTCTGTACCCGGTAGTGAAGGGACAGTGTTTATAGACCAGGTCTGTACCCGGTAGTGAAGGGACAGTGTTTATAGACCAGGTCTGTACCCGGTAGTGAAGGGTCAGTGTTTCCAGTCCAGGTCTCTACCCGGTAGTGAAGGGACAGTGTTTATAGACCAGGTCTGTACCCGGTAGTGAAGGGACAGTGTTTATAGACCAGGTCTGTATCCAGTAGCGAAGGGACAGTGTTTATAGACCAGGCCTGTAACCGGTAGCGAATGGACAGTGTTTATAGACAAGGTCTGTATCCGGTATTGAAGGGACAGTGCTTATAGACCAGGTCTGTACCCGGTCGTGAAGGGACAGTGTTTATAGACCAGGTCTGTACCCTGTAGTGAAGGGACAGTGTTTATAGACCAGGTCTGTACCCGGTCGTGAAGGGACAGTGTTTATAGACCAGGTCTGTACCCGGCAGCGAAGGGACAGTGTTTATAGAGCAGGTCTGTACCCGGTACTGAAGGGACAGTGTTTATAGACCAGGACTGTATACAGTAGTGAAGGGACAGTGTTTATAGACCAGGTCTGTATACGGTAGTGAAGGGACAGTGTTTATAGACCAGGTCTGTACCCGGTAGTGAAGGGACATTGTTTATAGAGCAGGTCTGTACACGGTAGTGTAGGGACAGTGTTTGTAGAGCAGGTCTGTAGCCGGGAGCGAAGGAGAGTGTTTATAGACCAGGTCTGGACCCGGTAGTGAAGGGTCAGTGTTTTTAGTCCTGGTCTGTACCCGATAGTGAAGGGACAGTGTTTGTAGAGCAGGTCTGTATCCAGTAGCGAAGGGACAGTGTTTCTAGACCAGGTCTGTACCCTGAACTGAAGGGACAATGTTTATAGAGCAGGTTTGTATCCAGTAGCGAAGGGACAGTGTTTGTAGACCAGGTCTGTACCCGGTAGTGAAGGGACAGTGTTTATAGACAGGTCTGTATCCAGTAGCGAAGGGACATTGTTTTTTGACCAGGTCTGTACCCGGTAGTGAAGGGACAGTGTTTATAGACAGGTCTGTATCCAGTAGTGAAGGGACAGTGTTTATAGACCAGGTCTGTACCCGGTAGTGAAGGGACAGTGTTTATAGACCAGGTCTGTACCCGGTAGCGAAGGGACATTATTTATAGACCAGGTCTGTACCCGGTAGTGAAGGGACGGTGTTGATAGACCAGGTCTGTACCCGGTAGTGAAGGGACAGTTTTTTATAGACCAGGTCTGTACCCGGTAGCGAAGGGACATTATTTATAGACCAGGTCTGTACCCGGTAGTGAAGGGACGGTGTTGATAGACCAGGTCTGTACCCGGTAGTGAAGGGACAATGTTTATAGAGCAGGTCTGTATCCAGTAGCGAAGGGACAGTGTTTGTAGACCAGGTCAGTACCCGGTAGTGAAGGGACAGTGTTTGTAGAGCAGGTCTGTATCCAGTAGCGAAGGGACAGTGTTTATAGACCAGGTCTGTACCCGGAACTGAAGGGACAATGTTTATAGAGCAGGTCTGTATCCAGTAGCGAAGGGACAGTGTTTATAGACCAGGCCTGTACCCGGTAGTGAAGGGACAGTTTTTTATAGACCAGGTCTGTACCCGGTAGCGAAGGGACAGTGTTTATAGACCAGGTCTGTACCCGGTAGCAAAGGGACAGTGTTTATAGACCAGGTCAGTATCCGGAACTGAAGGGACAGTGTTTATAGACCAGGTCTGTACCCGGTAGTGAAGGGACAGTGTTTATAGACCAGGTTTGTACCATGAACTGAAGGGACAGTGTTTATAGTCCAGGTCTGCACCCGGTACTGAAGAGACAGTGTTTGTAGACCAGGTCTGTACCCGGTAGTGATGGGACAGTGTTTATAGACCAGGTCTGTACCCGGTAGTGAAGGGACAATGTTTATAGAGCAGGTCTGTATCCAGTAGCGAAGGGACAGTGTTTGTAGACCAGGTCTGTACCCGGTAGTGATGGGACAGTGTTCATAGACCAGGTCTGTACCCGGTAGTGAAGGGACAGTGTTTATAGACCAGGTCTGTACCCGGTAGTGAAGGGACAGTGTTTATAGACCAGGTCTGTACCCGGTAGTGAAGGGACAGTGTTTATAGACCAGGTCTGTACCTGGTAGTGAAGGGACAGTGTTTATGGACCAGGTCTGTACCCGGTCGTGAAGGGACAGTGTTTATAGACCAGGTCTGTACCCAGTAGCGAAGGGACGGTGCTTATAGACCAGGTCTCTACCCGGCAGCAAAGGGGCAGTGTTTATAGAGCAGGTCTGTACCCGGTAGTGAAGGGACAGTGTTTATAGACCAGGACTGTATCCAGTAGTGAAGGGACAGTGTTTATAGACCATGTCTGTATACGGTAGTGAAGGGACAGTGTTAATAGACCAGGTCTGTACCCGGTAGTGAATGGACAGTGTTTATAGACCAGGTCTGTACCCGGTAGCGAAGGGACATTGTTTATAGAGCAGGTCTGTACACGGTAGTGAAGGGACAGAGTTTGTAGAGCAGGTCTGTAGCCGGTAACCAAGGGACAGTGTTTATAGACCAGGTCTGGACACGGTAGTGAAGGGTCAGTGTTTATAGACCAGGTCTGTACCCGGAAGTGAAGGGACAGTGTTTATAGACCAGGTCTGTACCCGGTAGTGAAGGGACAGTGTTTATAGACCAGGTCTGTACCCGGTAGTGAAGGGACAATGTTTATAGACCAGGTCTGTACCCGGTAGTGAAGGGACAGTGTTTATAGACCAGGTCTGTACCCGGTAGTGAAGGGACAGTGTTTATAGACCAGGTCTGTACCCGGTAGTGAAGGGACAGTGTTTATAGACCAGGTTTGTACCCGGTAGTGAAGGGACAGTGTTTCGAGACCAGGTCTGTACCCGGTAGTGAAGGGACAGTGTTTATAGACCAGGTCTGTACCCGGTAGCGAAGGGACAGTGTTTATAGACGAGGGCTGTATCCAGTAGCGAAGGGACAGTGTTTATAGACCAGGTCTGTACCCGGGAGTGAAGGGACAGTGTTTATAGACCAGGTCTGTACCCGGTAGTGAAGGGACAGTGTTTATAGACCAGGTCTGTACCCGGGAGTGAAGGGACAGTGTTTATAGACCAGGTCTGTACCCTGTAGTGAAGGGACAGTGTTTATAGACCAGGTCTGTACCCGGTAGTGAAGGGACAGTGTTTATAGACCAGGTCTGTACCCAGTAGCGAAGGGACGGTGCTTATCGACCAGGTCTGTACCCGGCAGCGAAGGGACAGTGCTTATAGAGCAGGTCTGTACCCGGTAGTGAAGGGACAGTGTTTATAGACCAGGTCTGTACCCGGTAGTGAAGGGACATTGTTTATAGAGCAGGTCTGCACACGGTAGTGAAGGGACAGAGTTTGTAGAGCAGGTCTGTAGCCGGTAACGAAGGGACAGTGTTTATAGACCAGGTCTGGACCCGGTAGTGAAGGGTCAGTGTTTTTAGTCCTGGTCTGTACCCGGGAGTGAAGGGACAGTGTTTATAGACCAGGTCTGTACCCGGTAGTGAAGGGACAGTGTTTGTAGACCAGGTCTGTATCCAGTGGCGAAGGAACAGTTTTTATAGACCAGGTCTGTACCCGGAACTGAAGGGACAGTGTTCATAGAGCAGGTCTGTATCCAGTAGCGAAGGGACAGTGTTTGTAGACCAGGTCTGTATCCAGTGGCGAAGGAACAGTTTTTATAGACCAGGTCAGTACCCGGAACTGAAGGGACAGTGTTTATAGAGCAGGTCTGTATCCAGTAGCGAAGGGACAGTGTTTGTAGACCAGGTCTGTACCCGGTAGCGAAGGGAGGGTGTTTATAGACCAGGGCTGTATCCAGTAGCGAAGGGACGGTGTTTATACACCAGGTCTGTATCCAGTAGTGAAGGGACAGTGTTTATAGACCAGGTCTGTACCCAGTAGCGAAGGGACAGTATTTATAGACCAAATCTGTACCCGGTCATGAAGGGACAGTGTTTATAGACCAGGTCTGTACCCGGTAGTGAAGGGACAGTGTTTATAGACCAGGTCTGTACCCGGTAGCGAAGGGACAGTATTTATAGACCAAATCTGTACCCGGTAGTGAAGGGACAGTGTTTATAGACCAGGTCTGTACCCGGTAGTGAAGGGACGGTGTTTATAGACCAGGTCTGTACCCAGTAGCAAAGGGACAGTGTTTATAGACCAGGTCAGTACCTGGAACTGAAGGGACAGTGTTTATAGACCAGGTCTGTACCCGGTAGTGAAGGGACAGTGTTTATAGACCAGGTCTGTACCATGAACTGAAGGCACAGTGTTTTTAGACCAGGTCTGTACCATGAACTGAAGGGACAGTATTTATAGACCAGGTCTGTACCCGGTAGTGAAGGGACGGTGTTTATAGACCAGGTCTGTAGCCGGTAGTGAAGGGACAGTGTTTATAGACCAGGTCTGTATCCAGTAGCGAAGGGACAGTGTTTATAGACCAGGTCTGTCCCCAGTAGCAAATGGACAGTGTTTATAGACAAGGTCTGCACCCGGTACTGAAGAGACAGTGTTTGTAGACCAGGTCTGTACCCGGTAGCGATGGGACAGTGTTTATAGACCAGGCCTGTACCCGGTAGCGAAGGGACAGTGTTTATAGACCAGGTCTGTACCTGGTCGTGAAGGGACTGTGTTTATAGACCAGGTCTGTACCCAGTCGTGAAGGGACAGTGTTTATAGACCAGGTCTGTACCCAATAGCGAAGGGACGGTGTTTATCGACCAGGTCTGTACCCAGTAGCGAAGGGACGGTGTTTATAGACCAGGACTGTACCCGGTCGTGAAGGGACAGTGTTTATAGACCAGGTCTGTACCCGGTCGTGAAGGGACAGTGTTTATAGACCAGGTCTGTACCCAGTAGCGAAGGGACGGTGTTTATAGACCAGGACTGTACCCGGTCGTGAAGGGACAGTGTTTATCGACCAGGTCTGTACCCGGTAGCGAAGGGACGGTGTTTATAGACCAGGATTGTATCCAGTAGCGAAGGGAGGGTGTTTATAGACCAGGTGTGTATCCACTAGCGAAGGGAGGGTGTTTATAGACGAGGTCTGTATCCAGTAGCGAAGGGACAGTGTTTATAGACCAGGTGTGTATCCACTAGCGAAGGGAGGGTGTTTATAGACCAGGTGTGTATCCACTAGCGAAGGGAGGGTGTTTATAGACGAGGTCTGTATCCAGTAGCGAAGGGACAGTGTTTATAGACCAGGTCTGTACCCGGTAGTGAAGGGACACTGATTATAGACCTGGTCTGTATCCAGTAGCGAAGGGAAGGTGTTTTTAGACCAGGTCTGTACCCGGTAGTGAAGGGACATTGTTTATAGACCAGGTCTGTACCCGGTAGTGAAGGGACAGTGTTTATAGACCAGGTCTGTACCCGGTAGTGAAGGGACAGTGTTTCTAGACCAGGTCTGTACCCGGTAGGGAAAGGACAGTGTTTATAGACCAGGTCTGTACCCGGTAGTGAAGGGACAGTGTTTATAGACCAGGTCTGTACCCGGTAGTGAAGGGACAGTGTTTATAGACCAGGTTTGTACCCGGTAGTGAAGGGACAGTGCTTCTAGACCAGGTCTGTACCCGGTAGTGAAGGGACAGTGTTTATAGACCAGGTCTGTACCCGGTAGTGAAGGGACAGTGTTTCTCGACCAGGTCTGTATCCAGTAGCGAAGGGAAGGTGTTTATAGACCAGGTCTGTATCCAGTAGCGAAGGGAGGGTGTTTATAGACCAGGTCTGTACCCGGTAGTGAAGGGACACTGTTTATAGACCAGGTCTGTATCCAGCAGCGAAGGGAAGGTGTTTTTAGACCAGGTCTGTACCCGGTAGTGAAGGGACACTGTTTTTAGTCCAGGTCTGTATCCAGTAGCGAAGGGAGGGTGTTCACAGACCAGGTCTGTATCCAGTAGCGAAGGGACAGTGTTTATAGACCAGGTCTGTACCCGGTAGTGAAGGGACAGTGTTTATAGACCAGGTCTGTACCCGGTAGTGAAGGGACAGGGCTTATAGACCAGGTCTGTACCTGGTCATGAAGGGACAGTGTTTATAGACCAGGTCTGTACCCGGTAGTGAAGCAACAGTGCTTATAGACCAGGTCTGTATCCAGTAGCGAAGGGACGGTGTTTATAGACCAGGACTGTACCCAGTAGCGAAGGGACGGTGTTTATAGACCAGGACTGTACCCAGTAGCGAAGGGACGGTGTTTATAGACCAGGTCTGTACCCAGTAGCGAAGGGACGGTGTTTATAGACCAGGACTGTACCCGGTCGTGAAGGGACAATGTTTATAGAAGAGGTCTGTACCCACTAGCGAAGGGACGGTGTTTATAGACCAGGTCTGTACCCAGTAGCGAAGGGACGGTGTTTATAGACCAGGTCTGTACCCAGTAGCGAAGGGACGGTGTTTATAGACCAGGACTGTATCCAGTAGCGAAGGGACGGTGTTTATAGACCAGGACTGTACCCGGTCGTGAAGGGACAGTGTTTATAGAAGAGGTCTGTACCCACTAGCGAAGGGACGGTGTTTATAGACCAGGTCTGTACCCGGTCGTGAACGGACAGTGTTTATAGACCAGGTCTGTACCCGGTAGCGAAGGGACGGTGTTTATAGACGAGGTCTGTACCCGGTCGTGAAGGGACAGTGTTTATAGACCAGGTCTGTACCCGGTAGCGAAGGGACGGTGTTTATAGACGAGGTCTGTACCCGGTCGTGAAGGGACAGTGCTATCAACCAGCTCTGTACCCAGTAGCGAAGGGACGGTGTTTATAGACCAGGTCTGTACCCGGTCGTGAAGGGACAGTGTTTATAGACCAGGTCTGTACCCAGTAGCGAAGGGACGGTGTTTATAGACCAGGACTGTATCCAGTAGCGAAGGGAGGGTGTTTATAGACCAGGTCTGTATCCACTAGCGAAGTGAGGGTGTTTATAGACGAGGTCTGTATCCAGTAGCGAAGGGACAGTGTTTATAGACCAGGTCTGTACCCGGTAGTAAAGGGACAGTGTTTAGAGACCAGGACTGTACCCGGGAGTGAAGGGACAGTGTTTATCGACCAGGACTGTATCCAATAGTGAAGGGACAGTGTTTATCGACCAGGACTGTACCCGGGAGTGAAGGGACAGTATTTATCGACAAGGACTGCATCCGGTAGTGAAGCAACAGTGTTTATATTCCAGGTCTGTACCCGGAAGTGAAGGGACAGTATTTATCGACAAGGACTGCATCCGGTAGTGAAGGAACAGTGTTTATATTCCAGGTCTGTACCCGGAAGTGAAGGGACAGTGTTTAGAGACCAGGACTGTACCCGGGAGTGAAGGGACAGTGTTTAGAGACCAGGACTGCATCCGGTAGTGAAGGAACAGTGTTTATATTCCAGGTCTGTACCCGGAAGTGAAGGGACAGTGTTTAGAGACCAGGACTGTACCCGGGAGAGAAGGGACAGTGTTTATCGACCAGGACTGTACCCGGGAGTGAAGGGACAATGTTTATCGACAAGGACTGCATCCGGTAGTGAAGCAACAGTGTTTATATTCCAGGTCTGCACCCGGAAGTGAAGGGACAGTGTTTATCGACCAGGACTGTACCCGGGAGTGAAGGGACAGTGTTTATAGACCAGGTCTGCATCCAGTGGTGAAGGGACAGTGTTTATCGACCAGGACTGTATCCAATAGTGAAGGGACAGTGTTTATGGACCAGGTCTGTATCCGGTAGGGAAGGGAAAGTGTTTATCGACCAGGTCTGTACCCAGTAGCGAAGGGTCATTGTTTATAGACCAGGACTGTACCCGGTCGCGAAGGGACAGTGTTTATCGACCAGGTCTGTACCCAGTAGCGAAGGGACGGTGTTTATAGACCAGGTCTGTACCCGGTAGTGAAGGGACAGTGTTTATAGAGCAGGTCTGTACCCGGTAGTGAAGGGACTGTGTTTATGGACCAGGTCTGTACCCGGTAGTGAAGGGACAGTGCTTATAGAGCAGGTCTGTACCCGGTCGTGAAGGGACAGTGCTTATAGACCAGGTCTGTATCCGGTCGTGAAGGGAAAGTGTTTATCGACCAGGTCTGTACCCAGTAGCGAAGGGTCATTGTTTATAGACCAGGACTGTACCCGGTCGCGAAGGGACAGTGTTTATCGACCAGGTCTGTACCCAGTAGCGAAGGGACGGTGTTTATAGACCAGGTCTGTACCCGGTAGTGAAGGGACAGTGTTTATAGAGCAGGTCTGTACCCGGTAGTGAAGGGACTGTGTTTATGGACCAGGTCTGTACCCGGTAGTGAAGGGACAGTGTTAATAGACAAGGACTGTATCCAGTATTGAAGGGACAGTGTTTATCGACCAGGACTGTACCCGGGAGTGAAGGGACAGTGTTTATAGACAAGGACTGTACCCGGTAGTGAAGGGACAGTGTTTATAGACCAGGTCTGCATCCAGTAGTGAAGGGACAGTGTTTATCGACGAGGACTGTACCCGGGAGTGAAGGGACAGTGTTTATAGACCAGGTCTGCATCCAGTAGTGAAGGGTCAGTGTTTATCGACCAGGACTGTACCCGGTAGTGAAGGGACAGTGTTTATAGACCAGGTCTGTATCCAGTAGTGAAGGGACAGTGTTTATAGACGAGGTCTGTACCCGGTAGTGAAGGGACAGTGTTTATAGACCAGGTCTGTACCCGGTAGTGAAGGGACAGTGTTTATAGACCAGGTCTGTACCCGGTAGTAAAGGGACAGTGTTTATGCACCAGGTCTGTACCCGGTAGTGAAGGGACAGTGTTTATAGACCAGGTCTGTACCCGGTAGTAAAGGGACAGTGTTTATGCACCAGGTCTGTACCCGGTAGTGAAGGGACAATGTTTATCGACCAGGACTGCATCCGGTAGTGAAGGAACAGTGTTTATATTCCAGGTCTGTACCCGGAAGTGAAGGGACAGTGTTTAGAGACCAGGACTGTACCCGGGAGTTAAGGGACAGTGTTTATCGACCAGGACTGTACCCGGGAGTGAAGGGACAGTGTTTATCGACCAGGACTGTACCCGGGAGTGAAGGGACAGTGTTTATAGACCAGGACAGTACCCGGGAGTGAAGGGACAGTGTTTATAGAACAGGTCTGTACCCGGGAGTGAAGGGACAGTATTTATAGAGAAGGTCTGTACCCGGAAGTAAAGGGACAGTGTTTATCGACCAGGTCTGTACCCGGGAGCGAAGGGACTCTTTTTGTAGACCAGGTCTGTACCCAGTAGTGAAGGGACAGTGTTTATAGACCAGGTCTGTACCCGGTAGTGAAGGGACAGTGTTTATAGACCAGGTCTGTATCCAGTAGTGAAGGGACAGTGTTTATAGACCAGGTCTGTACCCGGTAGTGAAGGGACAGTGTTTATAGACCAGGTCTGTACCCGGTAGTGAAGGGACAGTGTTTATAGTCCAGGTCTGTACCCGGTAGTGAAGGGACAGTGTTTATCAACCAGGACTGTACCCGGGAGAGAAGGGACAATGTTTATAGATCAGGTCTGTATCCAGTAGTGAAGGGACAGTGTTTATAGACCAGGACTGTACCCGGGAGTGAAGGGACAGTGTTTATAGACAAGGACTGTACCCGGGAGAGAAGGGACAATGTTTATAGATCAGGTCTGTATCCAGTAGTGAAGGGACAGTGTTTATAGACCAGGACTGTACCCGGGAGTGAAGGGACAGTGTTTATAGACAAGGAATGTACCCGGTAGTTAAGGGACAGTGTTTATAGACCAGGACTGTATCCAGTAGTGAAGGGACAGTGTTTATCGACCAGGACTGTACCCGGGAGTGAAGGGACAGTGTTTATCGACAAGGACTGTACCCGGGAGTGAAGGGACAGTGTTTATCGACCAGGACTGTATCCAGTAGCGAAGGGACAGTGTTTATAGACAAGGACTGAACCCGGGAGTGAAGGGACAGTGTTTATAGAGAAGGTCAGTACCCGGTAGTGAAGGGACAGTGTTTATCGACCAGGACTGTATCCGGTAGTGAAGGGACAGTGTTTATATTCTAGGTCTTTACCCGGGAGTGAAGGGACAGTGTTTATAGAGAAAGTCTGCACCCGGTAGAGAAGGGAGGGTGTTTATGGACCAGGTCTGTATCCAGTAGCGAAGGGACAGTGTTTATAGACCAGGTCTGTACCCGCTAGTGAAGGGACAGTGTTTATAGACCAGTACTGTATCCAGTAGTGAAGGGACAGTGTTTATAGACCAGCTCTGTATCCAGTAGTGAAGGGACAGTGTTTGTAGACCAGGTCTGTACCCGGTAGTGAAGGGACAGTGTTTATAGACCAGGTCTGTACCCGGTCGTGAAGGGACAGTGTTTATAGACCAGGTCTGTACCCAGTAGCGAAGGGACGGTGCTTATAGACCAGGTCTCTACCCGGCAGCGAAGGGACAGTGTTTATAGACCAGGTCTGTACCCGGTAGTGAAGGGACAGTGTTTATAGACCAGGTCTGTACCCGGTAGTGAAGGGACAGGGCTTATAGACCAGGTCTGTACCTGGTCATGAAGGGACAGTGTTTATCGACCAGGTCTGTACCCGGTAGTGAAGGGACAGTGCTTATAGACCAGGTCTGTACCCAGTAGCGAAGGGACGGTGTTTATAGACCAGGCCTGTACCCGGTAGTGAAGGGACAGTGTTTATAGAAGAGGTCTGTACCCACTAGCGAAGGGACGGTGTTTATAGACCAGGTCTGTACCCGGTCGTGAAGGGACAGTGTTTATAGAAGAGGTCTGTACCCACTAGCGAAGGGACGGTGTTTATAGACCAGGTCTGTCCCCACTAGCCAAGGGACGGTGTTTATAGACCAGGACTGTACCCGGTCGTGAAGGGACAGTGTTTATAGAAGAGGTCTGTACCCACTAGCGAAGGGACGGTGTTTATAGACCAGGTCTGTACCCACTAGCGAAGGGACGGTGTTTATAGACCAGGACTGTACCCGGTCGTGAAGGGACAGTGTTTATAGAAGAGGTCTGTACCCACTAGCGAAGGGACGGTGTTTATAGACCAGGTCTGTACCCACTAGCGAAGGGACGGTGTTTATAGACCAGGTCTGTACCCAGTAGCGAAGGGACGGTGTTTATAGACCAGGACTGTACCCGGTCGTGAAGGGACAATGTTTATAGACCAGGTCTGTACCCGGTCGTGAAGGGACAGTGTTTATAGACCAGGTCTGTACCCAGTAGCCAAGGGACGGTGTTTGTAGACCAGGACTGTACCCGGTCGTGAACGGACAGTGTTTGTAGACCAGGTCTGTACCCGGTAGCGAAGGGACGGTGTTTATAGACGAGGTCTGTACCCGGTCGTGAAGGGACAGTGTTTAGAGACCAGGACTGTACCCGGGAGTGAAGGGACAGTGTTTATCGACCAGGACTGTATCCAATAGTGAAGGGACAGTGTTTATCGACAAGGACTGCATCCGGTAGTGAAGGAACAGTGTTTATATTCCAGGTCTGTACCCGGAAGTGAAGGGACAGTGTTTAGAGACCAGGACTGTACCCGGGAGTGAAGGGACAGTGTTTAGAGACCAGGACTGCATCCGGTAGTGAAGGAACAGTGTTTATATTCCAGGTCTGTACCCGGAAGTGAAGGGACAGTGTTTAGAGACCAGGACTGTACCCGGGAGAGAAGGGACAGTGTGTATCGACCAGGACTGTACCCGGGAGTGAAGGGACAGTGTTTATCGACAAGGACCTCATCCGGTAGTGAAGCAACAGTGTTTATAGACCAGGTCTGCATCCAGTGGTGAAGGGACAGTGTTTATCGACCAGGACTGTATCCAATAGTGAAGGGACAGTGTTTATGGACCAGGTCTGTATCCGGTAGGGAAGGGACAGTGCTTATAGACCAGGTCTGTACCCGGTAGTGAAGGGACAGTGTTTATGCACCAGGTCTGTACCCGGTAGTGAAGGGACAGTGTTTATCGACCAGCACTGTACCCGGGAGTGAAGGGACAATGTTTATCGACCAGGACTGCTTCCGGTAGTGAAGGAACAGTGTTTATATTCCAGGTCTGTACCCGGAAGTGAAGGGACAGTGTTTAGAGACCAGGACTGTACCCGGGAGTTAAGGGACAGTGTTTATCGACCAGGACTGTACCCGGGAGTGAAGGGACAGTGTTTATCGACCAGGACTGTACCCGGGAGTGAAGGGACAGTGTTTATAGACCAGGACAGTACCCGGGAGTGAAGGGACAGTGTTTATAGAACAGGTCTGTACCCGGGAGTGAAGGGACAGTATTTATAGAGAAGGTCTGTACCCGGAAGTAAAGGGACAGTGTTTATAGACCAGGTCTGTATCCAGTAGTGAAGGGACAATGTTTATAGACCAGGTCTGTACCCGGTAGTGAAGGGACAGTGTTTATAGACCAGGTCTGTACCCGGTAGTGAAGGGACAGTGTTTATAGACCAGGTCTGTACCCGGTAGTGAAGGGACAGTGTTTATAGACCAGGTCTGTATCCAGTAGTGAAGGGACAGTGTTTATAGACCAGGTCTGTACCCGGTAGTGAAGGGACAGTGTTTATAGACCAGGTCTGTACCCGGTAGTGAAGGGACAGCGTTTATGCACCAGGTCTGTACCCGGTAGTGATGGGACAGTGTTTATAGACCAGGTCTGTACCCGGTAGTGAAGGGACAGTGTTTATAGACCAGGTCTGTACCCAGTAGTGAAGGGACAGTGTTTATAGACCAGGTCTGTACCCGGTAGTGAAGGGACAGTGTTTATAGTCCAGGTCTGTACCCGGTAGTGAAGGGACAGTGTTTATCAACCAGGACTGTACCCGGGAGAGAAGGGACAGTGTTTATAGACCAGGACTGTATCCGGGAGAAAAGGGACAATGTTTATAGATCAGGTCTGTATCCAGTAGTGAAGGGACAGTGTTTATAGACCAGGACTGTACCCGGGAGTGAAGGGACAGTGTTTATAGACAAGGACTGTACCCGGGAGAGAAGGGACAATGTTTATAGATCAGGTCTGTATCCAGTAGTGAAGGGACAGTGTTTATAGACCAGGACTGTACCCGGGAGTGAAGGGACAGTGTTTATAGACAAGGAATGTACCCGGTAGTTAAGGGACAGTGTTTATAGACCAGGACTGTATCCAGTAGTGAAGGGACAGTGTTTATCGACCAGGACTGTACCCGGGAGTGAAGGGACAGTGTTTAGAGACCAGGACTGTACCCGGGAGTGAAGGGACAGTGTTTATCGACCAGGACTGTATCCAATAGTGAAGGGACAGTGTTTATCGACCAGGACTGTACCCGGGAGTGAAGGGACAGTATTTATCGACAAGGACTGCATCCGGTAGTGAAGCAACAGTGTTTATATTCCAGGTCTGTACCCGGAAGTGAAGGGACAGTATTTATCGACAAGGACTGCATCCGGTAGTGAAGGAACAGTGTTTATATTCCAGGTCTGTACCCGGAAGTGAAGGGACAGTGTTTAGAGACCAGGACTGTACCCGGGAGTGAAGGGACAGTGTTTAGAGACCAGGACTGCATCCGGTAGTGAAGGAACAGTGTTTATATTCCAGGTCTGTACCCGGAAGTGAAGGGACAGTGTTTAGAGACCAGGACTGTACCCGGGAGAGAAGGGACAGTGTTTATCGACCAGGACTGTACCCGGGAGTGAAGGGACAATGTTTATCGACAAGGACTGCATCCGGTAGTGAAGCAACAGTGTTTATATTCCAGGTCTGTACCCGGAAGTGAAGGGACAGTGTTTATCGACCAGGACTGTACCCGGGAGTGAAGGGACAGTGTTTATAGACCAGGTCTGCATCCAGTGGTGAAGGGACAGTGTTTATCGACCAGGACTGTATCCAATAGTGAAGGGACAGTGTTTATGGACCAGGTCTGTATCCGGTAGGGAAGGGACAGTGCTTATAGAGCAGGTCTGTACCCGGTCGTGAAGGGTCAGTGTTTATAGACCAGGTCTGTATCCGGTCGTGAAGGGAAAGTGTTTATCGACCAGGTCTGTACCCAGTAGCGAAGGGTCATTGTTTATAGACCAGGACTGTACCCGGTCGCGAAGGGACGGTGTTTATAGACCAGGTCTGTACCCGGTAGTGAAGGGACAGTGTTTATAGAGCAGGTCTGTACCCGGTAGTGAAGGGACTGTGTTTATGGACCAGGACTGTATCCAGTAGTGAAGGGACAGTGTTTATAGACCAGGTCTGTACCCGGTAGTGAAGGGACAGTGTTAATAGACAAGGACTGTATCCAGTATTGAAGGGACAGTGTTTATCGACCAGGACTGTACCCGGGAGTGAAGGGACAGTGTTTATAGACAAGGTCTGTACCCGGTAGTGAAGGGACAGTGTTTATAGACCAGGTCTGCATCCAGTAGTGAAGGGACAGTGTTTATCGACGAGGACTGTACCCGGGAGTGAAGGGACAGTGTTTATAGACCAGGTCTGCATCCAGTAGTGAAGGGTCAGTGTTTATCGACCAGGACTGTACCCGGTAGTGAAGGGACAGTGTTTATAGACCAGGTCTGTATCCAGTAGTGAAGGGACAGTGTTTATAGACCAGGTCTGTACCCGGTAGTGAAGGGACAGTGTTTATAGACCAGGTCTGTACCCGGTAGTGAAGGGACAGTGTTTATAGACCAGGTCTGTACCCGGTAGTAAAGGGACAGTGTTTATGCACCAGGTCTGTACCCGGTAGTGAAGGGACAGTGTTTATCGACCAGGACTGCATCCGGTAGTGAAGGAACAGTGTTTATATTCCAGGTCTGTACCCGGAAGTGAAGGGACAGTGTTTAGAGACCAGGACTGTACCCGGGAGTTAAGGGACAGTGTTTATCGACCAGGACTGTACCCGGGAGTGAAGGGACAGTGTTTATCGACCAGGACTGTACCCGGGAGTGAAGGGACAGTGTTTATAGACCAGGACAGTACCCGGGAGTGAAGGGACAGTGTTTATAGAACAGGTCTGTACCCGGGAGTGAAGGGACAGTATTTATAGAGAAGGTCTGTACCCGGAAGTAAAGGGACAGTGTTTATCGACCAGGTCTGTACCCGGGAGCGAAGGGACTCTTTTTGTAGACCAGGTCTGTACCCAGTAGTGAAGGGACAGTGTTTATAGACCAGGTCTGTACCCGGTAGTGAAGGGACAGTGTTTATAGACCAGGTCTGTATCCAGTAGTGAAGGGACAGTGTTTATAGACCAGGTCTGTACCCGGTAGTGAAGGGACAGTGTTTATAGACCAGGTCTGTACCCGGTAGTGAAGGGACAGTGTTTATAGTCCAGGTCTGTACCCGGTAGTGAAGGGACAGTGTTTATCAACCAGGACTGTACCCGGGAGAGAAGGGACAATGTTTATAGATAAGGTCTGTATCCAGTAGTGAAGGGACAGTGTTTATAGACCAGGACTGTACCCGGGAGTGAAGGGACAGTGTTTATAGACAAGGACTGTACCCGGGAGAGAAGGGACAATGTTTATAGATCAGGTCTGTATGCAGTAGTGAAGGGACAGTGTTTATAGACCAGGACTGTACCCGGGAGTGAAGGGACAGTGTTTATAGACAAGGAATGTACCCGGTAGTTAAGGGACAGTGTTTATAGACCAGGACTGTATCCAGTAGTGAAGGGACAGTGTTTATCGACCAGGACTGTACCCGGGAGTGAAGGGACAGTGTTTATCGACAAGGACTGTACCCGGGAGTGAAGGGACAGTGTTTATCGACCAGGACTGTATCCAGTAGCGAAGGGACAGTGTTTATAGACAAGGACTGAACCCGGGAGTGAAGGGACAGTGTTTACAGAGAAGGTCAGTACCCGGTAGTGAAGGGACAGTGTTTATCGACCAGGACTGTATCCGGTAGTGAAGGGACAGTGTTTATATTCTAGGTCTTTACCCGGGAGTGAAGGGACAGTGTTTATAGAGAAAGTCTGCACCCGGTAGCGAAGGGAGGGTGTTTATGGACCAGGTCTGTATCCAGTAGCGAAGGGACAGTGTTTATAGACCAGGTCTGTACCCGCTAGTGAAGGGACAGTGTTTATAGACCAGGTCTGTATCCAGTAGCGAAGGGACGGTGTTTATAGACCAGGTCTGTACCCAGTAGCGAAGGGACGGTGTTTATAGACCAGGACTGTACCCGGTCGTGAAGGGACAATGTTTATAGACCAGGTCTGTACCCAGTAGCCAAGGGACGGTGTTTGTAGACCAGGACTGTACCCGGTCGTGAAGGGACAGTGTTTATAGACCAGGTCTGTACCCAGTAGCCAAGGGACGGTGTTTGTAGACCAGGACTGTACCCGGTCGTGAACGGACAGTGTTTGTAGACCAGGTCTGTACCCGGTAGCGAAGGGACGGTGTTTATAGACCAGGACTGTACCCGGTCGTGAAGGGACAGTGTTTATAGACCAGGTCTGTACCCAGTAGCCAAGGGACGGTGTTTGTAGACCAGGACTGTACCCGGTCGTGAACGGACAGTGTTTGTAGACCAGGTCTGTACCCGGTAGCGAAGGGACGGTGTTTATAGACGAGGTCTGTACCCGGTCGTGAAGGGACAGTGTTTAGAGACCAGGACTGTACCCGGGAGTGAAGGGACAGTGTTTATCGACCAGGACTGTATCCAATAGTGAAGGGACAGTGTTTATCGACCAGGACTGTATCCAATAGTGAAGGGACAGTGTTTATCGACAAGGACTGCATCCGGTAGTGAAGGAACAGTGTTTATATTCCAGGTCTGTACCCGGAAGTGAAGGGACAGTGTTTAGAGACCAGGACTGTACCCGGGAGTGAAGGGACAGTGTTTAGAGACCAGGACTGCATCCGGTAGTGAAGGAACAGTGTTTATATTCCAGGTCTGTACCCGGAAGTGAAGGGACAGTGTTTAGAGACCAGGACTGTACCCGGGAGAGAAGGGACAGTGTTTATCGACCAGGACTGTACCCGGGAGTGAAGGGACAGTGTTTATCGACAAGGACTGCATCCGGTAGTGAAGCAACAGTGTTTATAGACCAGGTCTGCATCCAGTGGTGAAGGGACAGTGTTTATCGACCAGGACTGTATCTAATAGTGAAGGGACAGTGTTTATGGACCAGGTCTGTATCCGGTAGGGAAGGGACAGTGCTTATAGAGCAGGTCTGTACCCGGTCGTGAAGGGTCAGTGTTTATAGACCAGGTCTGTATCCGGTCGTGAAGGGAAAGTGTTTATCGACCAGGTCTGTACCCAGTAGCGAAGGGTCATTGTTTATCGACCAGGTCTGTACCCAGTAGCGAAGGGACGGTGTTTATAGACCAGGTCTGTACCCGGTAGTGAAGGGACAGTGTTTATAGAGCAGGTCTGTACCCGGTAGTGAAGGGACTGTGTTTATGGACCAGGACTGTATCCAGTAGTGAAGGGACAGTGTTTATAGACCAGGTCTGTACCCGGTAGTGAAGGGACAGTGTTAATAGACAAGGACTGTATCCAGTATTGAAGGGACAGTGTTTATCGACCAGGACTGTCCCCGGGAGTGAAGGGACAGTGTTTATAGACAAGGACTGTACCAGGTAGTGAAGGGACAGTGTTTATAGACCAGGTCTGCATCCAGTAGTGAAGGGACAGTGTTTATCGACGAGGACTGTACACGGGAGTGAAGGGACAGTGTTTATAGACCAGGTCTGCATCCAGTAGTGAAGGGTCAGTGTTTTTCGACCAGGACTGTACCCGGTAGTGAAGGGACAGTGTTTATAGACCAGGTCTGTATCCAGTAGTGAAGGGACAGTGTTTATAGACCAGGTCTGTACCCAGTAGTGAAGGGACAGTGTTTATAGACCAGGTCTGTACCCGGTAGTGAAGGGACAGTGTTTATAGTCCAGGTCTGTACCCGGTAGTGAAGGGACAGTGTTTATCAACCAGGACTGTACCCGGGAGAGAAGGGACAGTGTTTATAGACCAGGACTGTATCCGGGAGAGAAGGGACAATGTTTATAGATCAGGTCTGTATCCAGTAGTGAAGGGACAGTGTTTATAGACCAGGACTGTACCCGGGAGTGAAGGGACAGTGTTTATAGACAAGGACTGTACCCGGGAGAGAAGGGACAATGTTTATAGATCAGGTCTGTATCCAGTAGTGAAGGGACAGTGTTTATAGACCAGGACTGTACCCGGGAGTGAAGGGACAGTGTTTATAGACAAGGAATGTACCCGGTAGTTAAGGGACAGTGTTTATAGACCAGGACTGTATCCAGTAGTGAAGGGACAGTGTTTATCGACCAGGACTGTACCCGGGAGTGAAGGGACAGTGTTTATCGACAAGGACTGTACCCGGGAGTGAAGGGACAGTGTTTATCGACCAGGACTGTATCCAGTAGCGAAGGGACAGTGTTTATAGACAAGGACTGAACCCGGGAGTGAAGGGACAGTGTTTATAGAGAAGGTCAGTACCCGGTAGTGAAGGGACAGTGTTTATCGACCAGGACTGTATCCGGTAGTGAAGGGACAGAGTTTATATTCTAGGTCTTTACCCGGGAGTGAAGGGACAGTGTTTATAGAGAAAGTCTGCACCCGGTAGCGAAGGGAGGGTGTTTATGGACCAGGTCTGTATCCAGTAGCGAAGGGACAGTGTTTATAGACCAGGTCTGTACCCGCTAGTGAAGGGACAGTGTTTATAGACCAGTTCTGTATCCAGTAGTGAAGGGACAGTGTTTATAGACCAGCTCTGTATCCAGTAGTGAAGGGACAGTGTTTGTAGACCAGGTCTGTACCCGGTAGTGAAGGGACAGTGTTTATAGACCAGGTCTGTACCCGGTCGTGAAGGGACAGTGTTTATAGACCAGGTCTGTACCCAGTAGCGAAGGGACGGTGCTTATAGACCAGGTCTCTACCCGGCAGCGAAGGGACAGTGTTTATAGACCAGGTCTGTACCCGGTAGTGAAGGGACAGTGTTTATAGACCAGGTCTGTACCCGGTAGTGAAGCGACAGTGCTTATCGACCAGGTCTGTATCCAATAGCGAAGGGACGGTGCTTATAGACCAGGTCTCTACCCGGCAGCGAAGGGACAGTGTTTATAGACCAGGTCTGTACCCGGTAGTGAAGGGACAGTGTTTATAGACCAGGTCTGTACCCAGTAGCGAAGGGACGGTGTTTATAGACCAGGACTGTACCCGGTCGTGAAGGGACAATGTTTATAGACCAGGTCTGTACCCGGTCGTGAAGGGACAGTGTTTATAGACCAGGTCTGTACCCAGTAGCCAAGGGACGGTGTTTGTAGACCAGGACTGTACCCGGTCGTGAACGGACAGTGTTTGTAGACCAGGTCTGTACCCGGTAGTGAAGGGACAGTGTTTATAGACCAGGTCTGTACCCGGTCGTGAAGGGACAGTGTTTAGAGACCAGGACTGTACCCGGGAGTGAAGGGACAGTGTTTATCGACCAGGACTGTATCCAATAGTGAAGGGACAGTGTTTATCGACCAGGACTGTACCCGGGAGTGAAGGGACAGTATTTATCGACAAGGACTGCATCCGGTAGTGAAGCAACAGTGTTTATATTCCAGGTCTGTACCCGGAAGTGAAGGGACAGTGTTTATCGACCAGGACTGTACCCGGGAGTTAAGGGACAGTGTTTATCGACCAGGACTGTACCCGGGAGTGAAGGGACAGTGTTTATCGACCAGGACTGTACCCGGGAGTGAAGGGACAGTGTTTATAGACCAGGACAGTACCCGGGAGTGAAGGGACAGTGTTTATAGAACAGGTCTGTACCCGGGAGTGAAGGGACAGTATTTATAGAGAAGGTCTGTACCCGGAAGTAAAGGGACAGTGTTTATCGACCAGGTCTGTACCCGGGAGCGAAGGGACTCTTTTTGTAGACCAGGTCTGTACCCAGTAGTGAAGGGACAGTGTTTATAGACCAGGTCTGTATCCAGTAGTGAAGGGACAGTGTTTATAGACCAGGTCTGTACCCGGTAGTGAAGGGACAGTGTTTATAGACCAGGTCTGTACCCGGTAGTGAAGGGACAGTGTTTATGCACCAGGTCTGTACCCGGTAGTGATGGGACAGTGTTTATACACCAGGTGTGTACCCGGTAGTGAAGGGACAGTGTTTATAGACCAGGTCTGTACCCGGTAGTGAAGGGACAGTGTTTATAGACCAGGTCTGTACCCAGTAGTGAAGGGACAGTGTTTATAGACCAGGTCTGTACCCGGTAGTGAAGGGACAGTGTTTATCAACCAGGACTGTACCCGGGAGAGAAGGGACAGTGTTTATAGACCAGGACTGTATCCGGGAGAGAAGGGACAATGTTTATAGATCAGGTCTGTATCCAGTAGTGAACGGACAGTGTTTATAGACCAGGACTGTACCCGGGAGTGAAGGGACAGTGTTTATAGACAAGGACTGTACCCGGGAGAGAAGGGACAATGTTTATAGATCAGGTCTGTATCCAGTAGTGAAGGGACAGTGTTTATAGACCAGGACTGTACCCGGGAGTGAAGGGACAGTGTTTATAGACAAGGAATGTACCCGGTAGTTAAGGGACAGTGTTTATAGACCAGGACTGTATCCAGTAGTGAAGGGACAGTGTTTATCGACCAGGACTGTACCCGGGAGTGAAGGGACAGTGTTTATCGACAAGGACTGTACCCGGGAGTGAAGGGACAGTGTTTATCGACCAGGACTGTATCCAGTAGCGAAGGGACAGTGTTTATAGACAAGGACTGAACCCGGGAGTGAAGGGACAGTGTTTCTAGAGAAGGTCAGTACCCGGTAGTGAAGGGACAGTGTTTATCGACCAGGACTGTATCCGGTAGTGAAGGGACAGTGTTTATATTCTAGGTCTTTACCCGGGAGTGAAGGGACAGTGTTTATAGAGAAAGTCTGCACCCGGTAGCGAAGGGAGGGTGTTTATGGACCAGGTCTGTATCCAGTAGCGAAGGGACAGTGTTTATAGACCAGGTCTGTACCCGCTAGTGAAGGGACAGTGTTTATAGACCAGTTCTGTATCCAGTAGTGAAGGGACAGTGTTTATAGACCAGGTCTGTACCCGCTAGTGAAGGGACAGTGTTTATAGACCAGTTCTGTATCCAGTAGTGAAGGGACAGTGTTTATAGACCAGCTCTGTATCCAGTAGTGAAGGGACAGTGTTTGTAGACCAGGTCTGTACCCGGTAGTGAAGGGACAGTGTTTATAGACCAGCTCTGTATCCAGTAGCGAAGGGACAGTGTTTATAGACCAGGTCTGTACCCGCTAGTGAAGGGACAGTGTTTATAGACCAGTTCTGTATCCAGTAGTGAAGGGACAGTGTTTATCGACCAGGACTGTACCCGGGAGTGAAGGGACAGTGTTCATCGACAAGGACTGCATCCGGTAGTGAAGGAACAGTGTTTATATTCCAGGTCTTTATCCAGTAGTGAAGGGACAGTGTTTATCGACCAGGACTGTACCCGGGAGAGAAGGGACAGTGTTTATAGACCAGGTCTGTACCCGGAAGTGAAGGGACAGTGTTTATAGACCAGGTCTGTACCCGGTAGTGAAGGGACAGTGTTTATAGACCAGGTCTGTACCCGGAAGTGAAGGGACAGTGTTTATAGACCAGGTCTGTACCCGGTAGTGAAGGGACAGTGTTTATAGACCAGGTCTGTACCCGGTAGTGAAGGGACAGTGTTTATAGACCAGGTCTGCATCCAGTAGTGAAGGGACGGTGTTTATAGACAATGACTGTACCCGGTAGTGAAGGGACAGTGTTTATCGACCAGGTCTGCATCCAGTAGTGAAGGGACAGTGTTTATCGACCAGGTCTGCATCCAGTAATGAAGGGACAGTGTTTATCGACCAGGACTGTACCCGGTAGTGAAGGGACAGTGTTTATAGACCAGCTCTGCATCCAGTAGTGAAGGGACAGTGTTTATCGACGAGGACTGTACCCGGTAGTGAAGGGACAGTGTTTATAGACCAGGTCTGCATCCAGTAGTGAAGGGACAGTGTTTATCGACCAGGACTGTACCCGGGAGTGAAGGGACAGTGTTTATCGATCAGGACTGTATCCAACAGTGAAGGGACAGTGTTTATCGACAAGGACTGCATCCGGTAGTGAAGGAACAGTGTTTATATTCCAGGTCTGTACCCGGAAGTGAAGGGACAGTGTTTAGAGACCAGGACTGTACCCGGGAGTGAAGGGACAGTGTTTATCGACCAGGACTGTATCCAATAGTGAAGGGACAGTGTTTATCGACCAGGACTGTACCCGGGAGTGAAGGGACAGTGTTTATCGACAAGGACTGCATCCGGTAGTGAAGCAAAAGTGTTTATATTCCAGGTCTGTACCCGGAAGTGAAGGGACAGTGTTTATCGACCAGGACTGTACCCGGGAGTGAAGGGACAGTGTTTATCGACAAGGACTGCATCCGGTAGTGAAGGAACAGTGTTTATATTCCAGGTCTGTACCCGGAAGTGAAGGGACAGTGTTTAGAGACCAGGACTGTCCCCGGGAGTGAAGGGACAGTGTTTATCGACCAGGTCTGCATCCAGTAGTGAAGGGACAGTGTTTATCGACCAGGACTGTACCCGGGAGTGAAGGGACAGTGTTTATCGACAAGGACTGCATCCAGTAGTGAAGGAACAGTGTTTATATTCCAGGTCTGTACCCGGAAGTGAAGGGACAGTGTTTAGATTCCAGGTCTGTACCCGGAAGTGAAGGGACAGTGTTTTGAGACCGGGACTGTACCCGGGAGTGAAGGGACAGTGTTTATCGACAAGGACTGCATCCGGTAGTGAAGGAACAGTGTTTATATTCCAGGTCTGTACCCGGAAGTGAAGGGACAGTGCTTCGTGACCAGGACTGTACCCGGGAGAGAAGGGACAGTGTTTATAGACCAGGTCTGCATCCAGTAGTGAAGGGACAGTGTTTATCGACCAGGACTGTATCCAATAGTGAAGGGACAGTGTTTATCGACCAGGACTGTACCCGGGAGTGAAGGGACAGAGTTTATCGACCAGGTCTGTACCCGGAAGTGAAGGGACAGTGTTTATCGACCAGGACTGTACCCGGGAGTGAAGGGACAGTGTTTATAGACCAGGTCTGCATCCAGTAGTGAAGGGACAGTGTTTATCGACCAGGACTGTATCCAATAGTGAAGGGACAGTGTTTATCGACCAGGACTGTACCCGGGAGTGAAGGGACAGTGTTTATCGACCAGGACTGTATCCAGTAGTGAAGGGACAGTGTTTATAGACCAGGTCTGCATCCAGTAGTGAAGGGACAGTGTTTATCGACCAGGACTGTATCCAATAGTGAAGGGACAGTGTTTATAGACCAGGTCTGCATCCAGTAGTGAAGGGACAGTGTTTATCGACCAGGACTGTATCCAATAGTGAAGGGACAGTGTTTATCGACCAGGACTGTACCCGGGAGTGAAGGGACAGTGTTTATTGACAAGGACTGCATCCGGTAGTGAAGCAACAGTGTTTATATTCCAGGTCTGTACCCGGAAGTGAAGGGACAGTGTTTAGAGACCAGGACTGTACCCGGGAGTGAAGGGACAGTGTTTATCGACCAGGACTGTACCCGGGAGTGAAGGGACAGTGTTTATAGACCAGGACTGTACCCGGGAGTGAAGGGACAGTGTTTATAGAGAAGGTCTGTACCCGGAAGTGAAGGGACAGTGTTTAGAGACCAGGACTGTACCCGGAAGTGAAGGGACAGTGTTTATAGAGATGGTCTGTACCTGGTAGTGAAGGGACCGTGTTTATAGTCCCGGTCTGTACCCGAAAGTGAAGGGACAGTGTTTGGAGACCAGGACTGTACCCGGGAGTGAAGGGACAGTGTTTATAGAGAAGGTCTGTACCCGGTAGTGAAGGGACAGTGTTTATAGTCCAGGTCTGTACCCGGAAGTGAAGGGACAGTGTTTAGAGACCTGGACTGTACCCGGGAGTGAAGGGACAGTGTTTATAGAGAAGGTCTGTACCCGGTAGTGAAGGGACAGTGTTTATAGACCAGGTCTGTCCCCGGGAGTCAAGGGGCAGTGTTTATAGTCCAGGTCTGTACCCGGAAGTGAAGGGACAGTGTTTATATTCCAGGTCTGTACCCGAGAGTGAAGGGACAGTGTTTATAGAGAAGGTCTGTACCCAGTAGTGAAGGGACCATGTTAATAGACCAGGTCTGTATCCAGTAGCGAAGGGACAGTGTTTATAGACCAGGTCTGTACCCGGTAGTGAAGGGACAGTGTTTATAGACCAGGTCTGGACCCGGGAGTGAAGGGACAGTGTTTATAGACCAGGACTGTATCCAGTAGCGAAGGGACAGTGTTTATAGACCAGGTCTGTACCCGGTAGTGAACGGACAGTGTTTATAGACCAGGTCTGTACCCGCTAGTGAAGGGGCAGTGTTTATAGACCAGGTCTGTATCCAGTGGCGAAGGGACAGTGTTTATAGACCAGTTCTGTACCCGGTAGTGAAGGGACAGTGTTTATATACCAGGTCTGTACCCGCTAGTGAAGGGGCAGTGTTTATAGACCAGGTCTGTATCCAGTAGTGAAGGGACAGTGTTTATAGACCAGGTCTGCATCCAGTAGTGAAGGGACAGTGTTTATCGATGAGGACTGTACCCGGGAGTGAAGTGACAGTGTTTATATTCCAGGTCTGTACCCGGAAGTGAAGGGACAGTGTTTAGAGACCAGGACTGTACCCGGGAGTGAAGGGACAGTGTTTATCGACCAGGACTGTACCCGGGAGTGAAGGGACAGTGTTTATCGACCAGGACTGTACCCGGGAGTGAAGGGACAGTGTTTATATACCAGGACTGTACCCGGGAGTGAAGGGACAGTGTTTATAGAGAAGGTCTGTACCCGGAAGTGAAGGGACAGTGTTTATCGACCAGGTCTGTACCCGGGAGCGAAGGGACTGTTTTTGCAGACCAGGTCTGTATCCAGTAGCGAAGGGACAGTGTTTGTAGACCAGGTCTGTACCCGGTAGTGAAGGGACAGTGTTTATACACCAGGTCTGTACCCGGTAGCGAAGGGACAGTGTTTATACACCAGGTGTGTACCCGGTAGTGAAGGGACAGTGTTTATAGACCAGGTCTGTACCCGGTAGTGAAGGGACAGTGTTTATCGACCAGGACTGTACCCGGGGGTGAAGGGACAGTGTTTATCGACCAGGACTGTACCCGGGAGTGAAGGGACAGTGTTTATATACCAGGACTGTACCCGGGAGTGAAGGGACAGTGTTTATAGAGAAGGTCTGTACCCGGAAGTGAAGGGACAGTGTTTATCGACCAGGTCTGTACCCGGGAGTGAAGGGACAGTGTTTATCGACCAGGTCTGTACCCGGGAGCGAAGGGACTGTTTTTGCAGACCAGGTCTGTATCCAGTAGCGAAGGGACAGTGTTTGTAGACCAGGTCTGTACCCGGTAGTGAAGGGACAGTGTTTATACACCAGGTCTGTACCCGGTAGCGAAGGGACAGTGTTTATACACCAGGTGTGTACCCGGTAGTGAAGGGACAGTGTTTATAGACCAGGTCTGTACCCGGTAGTGAAGGGACAGTGTTTATACGCCAGGTGTGTACCCGGTAGTGAAGGGACAGTGTTTATAGACCAGGTCTGTACCCGGTAGTGAAGGGACAGTGTTTATAGACCAGGTCTGTACCCGGTAGTGAAGGGACAGTGTTTATAGACCAGGTCTGTACCCAGTACTGAAGGGACAGTGTTTATAGACCAGGTCTGTACCCAAACGTGAAGGGACAGTGTTTATCGACCAGGTCTGTACCCGGTAGTGAAGGGACAGTGTTTATAGTCCAGGTCTGTACCCGGTAGTGAAGGGACAGTGTTTATAGACCAGGTCTGTATCCAGTAGCGAAGGGACAGTGTTTATCGACCAGGCCTGTCCCCGGTAGCGAAGGGACAGTGTTTATCGACCAGGAATGTACCCGGGAGTGAAGGGACAGTGTTTATAGACAAGGACTGTATCCAGTAGTGAAGGGACAGTGTTCATAGACAAGGACTGTACCCGGGAGAGAAGGGACAGTGTTTATAGATCAGGTCTGTATCCAGTAGTGAAGGGACAGTGTTTATCAACCAGGACTGTACCCGGGAGAGAAGGGACAGTGTTTATAGACCAGGACTGTATCCAGTAGTGAAGGGACCGTGTTTATCGACCAGGACTGTACCCGGGAGTGAAGGGACAGTGTTTATAGACAAGGAATGTACCCGGTAGTGAAGGGACAGTGTTTATAGACCAGGACTGTATCCAGTAGTGAAGGGACAGTGTTTATCGACCAGGACTGTACCCGGGAGTGAAGGGACAGTGTTTATCGACAAGGACTGTACCCGGGAGTGAAGGGACAGTGTTTACCGACCAGGACTGTATCCAGTAGCGAAGGGACAGTGTTTATAGACAAGGACTGAACCCGGGAGTGAAGGGACAGTGTTTATAGAGAAGGTCTGTACCCGGTAGTGAAGGGACAGTGTTTATCGACCAGGACTGTATTCGGTAGTGAAGGGACAGTGTTGATAGACCAGGTCTGTATCTGGTAGTGAAGGGACAGTGTTTATATTCCAGGTCTTTACCCGGGAGTGAAGCGACAGTGTTTATAGAGAAGGTCTGCACCCGGTAGCGAAGGGAGGGTGTTTATGGACCAGGTCTGTATCCAGTAGCGAAGGGACAGTGTTTATAGACCAGGTTTGTACCCGGTAGTGAGGGGACAGTGTTTATAGACCAGGTCTGTACCCGGTAGTGAAGGGACAGTGTTTCTAGACCAGGTCTGTATCCAGTAGCGAAGGGACAGTGTTTATAGACCAGGTCTGTACCCGGTAGTGAAGGGACAGTGTTTATAGACCAGGTCTGTACCCGGTAGTGAAGGGACAGTGTTTCTAGACCAGGTCTGTATCCAGTTGCAAAGGGACAGTGTTTATAGACCAGGACTGTATCCAGTAGTGAAGGGACAGTGTTTATAGACCAGTTCTGTCTCCAGTAGCAAAGGGACAGTGTTTATAGACCAGGACTGTATCCAGTAGTGAAGGGACAGTGTTTATCGACCAGGTCTGTATCCAGTAGCAAAGGGACAGTGTTTATCGACCAGGCCTGTACCCGGTAGTGAAGGGACAGTGTTTATATACCAGGTCTGTACCCGCTAGTGAAGGGGCAGTGTTTATAGACCAGGTCTGTATCCAGTAGTGAAGGGACAGTGTTTATAGACCAGGTCTGCATCCAGTAGTGAAGGGACAGTGTTTATCGATGAGGACTGTACCCGGGAGTGAAGTGACAGTGTTTATATTCCAGGTCTGTACCCGGAAGTGAAGGGACAGTGTTTAGAGACCAGGACTGTACCCGGGAGTGAAGGGACAGTGTTTATCGACCAGGACTGTACCCGGGAGTGAAGGGACAGTGTTTATCGACCAGGACTGTACCCGGGAGTGAAGGGACAGTGTTTATATACCAGGACTGTACCCGGGAGTGAAGGGACAGTGTTTATAGAGAAGGTCTGTACCCGGAAGTGAAGGGACAGTGTTTATCGACCAGGTCTGTACCCGGGAGCGAAGGGACTGTTTTTGCAGACCAGGTCTGTATCCAGTAGCGAAGGGACAGTGTTTGTAGACCAGGTCTGTACCCGGTAGTGAAGGGACAGTGTTTATACACCAGGTCTGTACCCGGTAGCGAAGGGACAGTGTTTATACACCAGGTGTGTACCCGGTAGTGAAGGGACAGTGTTTATAGACCAGGTCTGTACCCGGTAGTGAAGGGACAGTGTTTATCGACCAGGACTGTACCCGGGGGTGAAGGGACAGTGTTTATCGACCAGGACTGTACCCGGGAGTGAAGGGACAGTGTTTATATACCAGGACTGTACCCGGGAGTGAAGGGACAGTGTTTATAGAGAAGGTCTGTACCCGGAAGTGAAGGGACAGTGTTTATCGACCAGGTCTGTACCCGGGAGTGAAGGGACAGTGTTTATCGACCAGGTCTGTACCCGGGAGCGAAGGGACTGTTTTTGCAGACCAGGTCTGTATCCAGTAGCGAAGGGACAGTGTTTGTAGACCAGGTCTGTACCCGGTAGTGAAGGGACAGTGTTTATACACCAGGTCTGTACCCGGTAGCGAAGGGACAGTGTTTATACACCAGGTGTGTACCCGGTAGTGAAGGGACAGTGTTTATAGACCAGGTCTGTACCCGGTAGTGAAGGGACAGTGTTTATACGCCAGGTGTGTACCCGGTAGTGAAGGGACAGTGTTTATAGACCAGGTCTGTACCCGGTAGTGAAGGGACAGTGTTTATAGACCAGGTCTGTACCCGGTAGTGAAGGGACAGTGTTTATAGACCAGGTCTGTACCCAGTACTGAAGGGACAGTGTTTATAGACCAGGTCTGTACCCAAACGTGAAGGGACAGTGTTTATCGACCAGGTCTGTACCCGGTAGTGAAGGGACAGTGTTTATAGTCCAGGTCTGTACCCGGTAGTGAAGGGACAGTGTTTATAGACCAGGTCTGTATCCAGTAGCGAAGGGACAGTGTTTATCGACCAGGCCTGTCCCCGGTAGCGAAGGGACAGTGTTTATCGACCAGGAATGTACCCGGGAGTGAAGGGACAGTGTTTATAGACAAGGACTGTATCCAGTAGTGAAGGGACAGTGTTCATAGACAAGGACTGTACCCGGGAGAGAAGGGACAGTGTTTATAGATCAGGTCTGTATCCAGTAGTGAAGGGACAGTGTTTATCAACCAGGACTGTACCCGGGAGAGAAGGGACAGTGTTTATAGACCAGGACTGTATCCAGTAGTGAAGGGACCGTGTTTATCGACCAGGACTGTACCCGGGAGTGAAGGGACAGTGTTTATAGACAAGGAATGTACCCGGTAGTGAAGGGACAGTGTTTATAGACCAGGACTGTATCCAGTAGTGAAGGGACAGTGTTTATCGACCAGGACTGTACCCGGGAGTGAAGGGACAGTGTTTATCGACAAGGACTGTACCCGGGAGTGAAGGGACAGTGTTTACCGACCAGGACTGTATCCAGTAGCGAAGGGACAGTGTTTATAGACAAGGACTGAACCCGGGAGTGAAGGGACAGTGTTTATAGAGAAGGTCTGTACCCGGTAGTGAAGGGACAGTGTTTATCGACCAGGACTGTATTCGGTAGTGAAGGGACAGTGTTGATAGACCAGGTCTGTATCTGGTAGTGAAGGGACAGTGTTTATATTCCAGGTCTTTACCCGGGAGTGAAGCGACAGTGTTTATAGAGAAGGTCTGCACCCGGTAGCGAAGGGAGGGTGTTTATGGACCAGGTCTGTATCCAGTAGCGAAGGGACAGTGTTTATAGACCAGGTTTGTACCCGGTAGTGAGGGGACAGTGTTTATAGACCAGGTCTGTACCCGGTAGTGAAGGGACAGTGTTTCTAGACCAGGTCTGTATCCAGTAGCGAAGGGACAGTGTTTATAGACCAGGTCTGTACCCGGTAGTGAAGGGACAGTGTTTATAGACCAGGTCTGTACCCGGTAGTGAAGGGACAGTGTTTCTAGACCAGGTCTGTATCCAGTTGCAAAGGGACAGTGTTTATAGACCAGGACTGTATCCAGTAGTGAAGGGACAGTGTTTATAGACCAGTTCTGTCTCCAGTAGCAAAGGGACAGTGTTTATAGACCAGGACTGTATCCAGTAGTGAAGGGACAGTGTTTATCGACCAGGTCTGTATCCAGTAGCAAAGGGACAGTGTTTATCGACCAGGTCTGTACCCGGTAGTGAAGGGACAGTGTTTATAGACCAGGTCTGTATCCAGTAGCGAAGGGACAGTGTTTATAGACCAGGTCTGTACCCGCTAGTGAATGGACAGTGTTTCTAGACCAGTTCTGTATCCAGTAGTGAAGGGACAGTGTTTATCGACCAGGACTGTACCCGGGAGAGAAGGGACAGTGTTTATAGACCAGGTCTGTCCCCGGTAGTGAAGGGACAGTGTTTATAGACCAGGTCTGTACACGGAAGTGAAGGGACAGTGTTTATCGACAAGGACTGCATCCGGTAGTGAAGGAACAGTGTTTATATTCCAGGTCTGTACCCGGAAGTGAAGGGACAGTGTTTGGAGACAAGGACTGTACCCGGGAGTGAAGGGACAGTGTTTATAGACCAGGACTGTACCCGGGAGTGAAGGGACAGTGTTAATAGAGAAGGTCTGTACCCGGAAGTGAAGGGACAGTGTTTAGAGACCAGGACTGTACCCGGGAGTGAAGGGACAGTGTTTATAGAGATGGTCTGTACCTGGTAGTGAAGGGACAGTGTTTATAGTCCAGGTCTGTACCCGGAAGTGAAGGGACAGTGTTTGGAGACCAGGACTGTACCCGGGAGTGAAGGGACAGTGTTTATAGTCCAGGTCTGTACCCGGAAGTGAAGGGACAGTGTTTGGAGACCAGGACTGTACCCGGGAGTGAAGGGACAGTGTTTATAGAGAAGGTCTGTACCCGGTAGTGAAGGGACAGTGTTTATAGTCCAGGTCTGTACCCGGAAGTGAAGGGACAGTGTTTAGAGACCTGGACTGTACCCGGGAGTGAAGGGACAGTGTTTATAGAGAAGGTCTGTACCCGGTAGTGAAGGGACAGTGTTTCTAGACCAGGTCTGTCCCCGGGAGTGAAGAGGCAGTGTTTATAGTCCAGGTCTGTACCCGGAAGTGAAGGGACAGTGTTTAGAGACCAGGACTGTACCCGGGAGTGAAGGGACAGTGTTTATAGAGAAGGTCTGTACCCGGTAGTGAAGGGACAGTGTTTATCGACCAGGACTGTACCCGGTAGTGAAGGGACAGTGTTTATCGACCAGGACTGTACCCGGGAGTGAAGGGACAGTGTTTATATTCCAGGTCTGTACCCGGTAGTGAAGGGACAGTGTTTATCGACCAGGACTGTACCCGGGAGTGAAGGGACTGTGTTGATAGACCAGGTCTGTGTCCGGTAGTGAAGGGACAGTGTTTATATTCCAGGTCTGTACCCGAGAGTGAAGGGACAGTGTTTATAGAGAAGGTCTGTACCCGCTAGTGAAGGGGCAGTGTTTATAGACCAGGTCTGTACCCGGTAGTGAAGGGACAGTGTTTATAGACCAGATCTGGACCCGGGAGTGAAGGGACAGTGTTGAGAGACCAGGTCTGTACCCGGTAATGAAGGGACAGTGTTTATAGACCAGGACTGTATCCAGTAGCGAAGGGACAGTGTTTATAGACCAGGTCTGTACCCGGTAGTGAACGGACAGTGTTTATAGACCAGGTCTGTACCCGCTAGTGAAGGGGCAGTGTTTATAGACCAGGTCTGTATCCAGTGGCGAAGGGACAGTGTTTATAGACCAGTTCTGTACCCGGTAGTGAAGGGACAGTGTTTATAGACCAGGTCTGTACCCGGTAGTGAAAGGACAGTGTTTATCGACCAGGACTGTACCCGGAAGTGAAGGGACAGAGTTTATATTCCAGGTCTGAACCCGGTAGTGAAGGGACAGTGTTTATATTCCAGGTCTGAACCCGGTAGTGAAGGGACAGTGTTTATAGACCAGGTCTGTATCCGGTAGTGAACGGACAGTGTTTATAGACCAGGACTGTATCCGGTAGTGAAGGGACAGTGTTTATATTCCAGGTCTGTACCCAGTCGTGAAGGGACAGTGTTTCTAGTCCAGGTCTGTACCCGGTAGTGAACGGACAGTGTTTATAGACCAGGTCTGTACCCGGTAGTGAAGGGACAGTGTTTATAGACCAGGTCTGTACCCGGAAGTGAAGGGACAGTGTTGAGAGACCAGGACTGTACCCGGGAGTGAAGGGACAGTGTTTATAGAGAAGGTCTGTACCCGGTAGTGAAGGGACAGTGTTTATCGACCAGGACTGTATCCGGTAGTGAAGGGACAGTGTTTATAGACCAGGTCTGTACCCGGAAGTGAAGCGACAGTGTTTAGAGACCAGGATTCGACCCGGGAGTGAAGGGACAGTGTTTATAGAGAAGGTCTGAACCCGGCAGTGAAGGGACAGTGTTTATAGACCAGGACTGTACCCAGTAGTGAAGGGACAGTGTTTATAGACCAGGTCTGTACCCAGTCATGAAGGGACAGTGTTTATAGACAAGTTCTGTACCCAGTAGTGAAGGGACAGTGCTTAATGACCAGGTCTCTACCCGGTAGTGAAGGGACAGTGTTTATAGACCAGGTCTGTATTCGGGAGTGAAGGGACAGTGTTTATAGACCAGGTCTGTACCCAGTAGCAAATGGACAGTGTTTATAGACCAGGTCCGTATCCGGTAGCGAAGGGACGGTGTTTATAGACCAGGCTTGTACCCAGTAGCGAAGGGACGGTGTTTCTTGACCAGGTCTGTATCCGGTAGTGAAGGGACAGTGTTTATAGACCAGGTCCGTATCCAGCAGTGAAGGGACGGTGTTTATAGACCAGGTCTGTACCCAGTAGAGAAGGGACGGTGTTTATAGACCAGGTCTGTATCCAGTAGTGAAGGGACAGTGTTTATAGACCAGGTTTGTACCCGGTAGTGAAGGGACAGTATTTATAGACCAGGTCTGTACCCAGTAGCGAAGGGATGGTGTTTATAGACCAGGTCTTGTACCCGGTAGTGAAGCGACAGTGTTTATAGACCAGGTTTGTACCCAGTAGTGAAGGGACGGTGTTTGTAGACCAGGTCTGTATCCAGTAGTGAAGGGACAGTATTTACAGACAAGGTCTGTACCCGTTAGTGAAGGGACAGTGTTTATTGACCAGGTTTGTACCCGGTAGCGAAGGGACAGTGTTTATAGACAAGGTCTGTATCCAGTAGTGAAGGGACAGTGTTTATAGACCATGTCTGTATCCAGTAGCGAAGGGACAGTGTTGATAGACAAGGTCTGTACCCGGTAGCGAAGGGACAGTGTTTATAGACAAGGTCTGTACCCAGTCGTGAAGGGACAGTGTTTATAGACAAGTTCTGTACCCAGTAGTGAAGGGACAGTGCTTATTGACCAGGTCTCTACCCGGTAGTGAAGGGACCGTGTTTATAGACCAGGTCTCTACCCGGTAGTGAAGGGACAGTGTTTATAGACCAGGTCTGTACCCAGTAGCAAATGGACAGTGTTTATAGACCAGGTCCGTATCCGGTAGCGAAGGGACGGTGTTTATAGACCAGGCTTGTACCCAGTAGCGAAGGGACGGTGTTTCTTGACCAGGTCTGTATCCGGTAGTGAAGGGACAGTGTTTATAGACCAGGTCCGTATCCAGCAGTGAAGGGACGGTGTTTATAGACCAGGTCTGTACCCAGTAGAGAAGGGACGGTGTTTATAGACCAGGTCTGTATCCAGTAGTGAAGGGACAGTACTTACAGACAAGGTCTGTACCCAGTAGTGAAGGGACAGTGTTTATATTCCAGGTCTGAACCAGGTAGTGAAGGGACAGTGTTTATAGACCAGGTCTGTACCCGGTAGTGAACGGACAGTGTTTATAGACCAGGACTGTATCCGGTAGTGAAGGGACAGTGTTTATATTCCAGGTCTGTACCCAGTCGTGAAGGGACAGTGTTTATAGACCAGGTCTGTACCCAGTCGTGAAGGGACAGTGTTAATAGACCAGGTCTGTACCCGGTAGTGAAGGGACAGTGTTGATAGACCAGGTCTGTACCCGGTAGTGAAGGGACAGTGTTTATAGTCCAGGTCTGTACCCAGTAGTGAAGGGACAGTGTTTATAGACCAGGTCTGTACCCAGTCATGAAGGGACAGAGTTTATAGACAAGTTCTGTACCCAGTATTGAAGGGACAGTGTTTATTGACCAGGTCTCTACCCGGTAGTGAAGGGACAGTGTTTATAGACCAGGTCTGTATTCGGTAGTGAAGGGACAGTGTTTATAGACCAGGTCTGTACCCGGTAGTGAAGGGACAGTGTTTATAGACCAGGTCTGTACCCGGAAGTGAAGGGACAGTGTTTAGAGACCAGGACTGTACCCGGGAGTGAAGGGACAGTGTTTATAGAGAAGGTCTGTACCCGGTAGTGAAGGGACAGTGTTTATCGACCAGGACTGTATCCGGTAGTGAAGGGACAGTGTTTATAGACCAGGTCTGTACCCGGAAGTGAAGCGACAGTGTTTAGAGACCAGGATTCGACCCGGGAGTGAAGGGACAGTGTTTATAGAGAAGGTCTGTACCCGGCAGTGAAAGGACAGTGTTTATCGACCAGGACTGTACCCGGGAGTGAAGGGACAGTGTTTATAGACCAGGACTGTACCCGGGAGCGAAGGGACAGTGTTGATAGACCAGGTCTGTATCCGGTAGTGAAGGTACAGTGTTTATCGACAAGGACTGTACCCGGGAGTGAAGGGACAGTGTTTATCGACAAGGACTGTACCCGGGAGTGAAGGGACAGTGTTTATCGACAAGGACTGTACCCGGGAGTGAAGGGACAGTGTTTATCGACAAGGACTGTACCCGGGATTGAAGGGACAGGGTTTATCGACAAGGAGTGTACCCGGGAGTGAAGGGACAGTGTTTATAGACCAGGTCTGTATCCGGTAGTGAAGGGACAGTGTTTATCGACAAGGACTGTACCCGGGAGTGAAGGGACAGTGTTTATCGACAAGGACTGTTCCCGGTAGTGAAGGGACAGTGTTTATCGACAAGGACTGTACCCGGGAGTGAAGGGACAGTGTTTATCGACAAGGACTGTTCCCGGTAGTGAAGGGACAGTGTTTATCGACAAGGACTGTACCCGGGAGTGAAGGGACAGTGTTTATCGAAAAGGACTGTATCCGGGAGAGAAGGGACAGTGTTTATAGACCAGGTCTGTACCCGGAAGTGAAGGGACAGTGTTTAGAGACCAGGTCTGTACCCGGAAGTGAAGGGACAGTGTTTAGAGACCAGGTCTGTACCCGGGAGTGAAGGGACAGTGTTTATTGACCAGGACTGTACCCGGGAGTGAAGGGACAGTGCTTATATTCCAGGTCTGAACCAGGTAGTGAAGGGACAGTGTTTATAGACCAGGTCTGTACCCGGTAGTGAACCGACAGTGTTTATAGACCAGGACTGTATCCGGTAGTGAAGGGACAGTGTTTATATTCCAGGTCTGTACCCAGTCGTGAAGGGACAGTGTTTATAGACCAGGTCTGTACCCGGTAGTGAACGGACAGTGTTTATAGACCAGGTCTGTACCCAGTCGTGAAGGGACAGTGTTAATAGACCAGGTCTGTACCCGGTAGTGAAGGGACAGTGTTGATAGACCAGGTCTGTACCCGGTAGTGAAGGGACAGTGTTTATACTCCAGGTCTGTACCCAGTAGTGAAGGGACAGTGTTTATAGACCAGGTCTGTACCCAGTCGTGAAGGGACAGTGTTTATAGACAGGTTCTGTACCCAGTAGTGAAGGGACAGTGCTTATTGACCAGGTCTCTACCCGGTAGTAAAGGGACAGTGTTTATAGACCAGGTCTGTATTCGGTAGTGAAGGGACAGTGTTTATAGACCAGGCTTGTACCCAGTAGCAAATGGACAGTGTTTATAGACCAGGTCTGTACCCGGTAGCGAAGGGACGGTGTTTATAGACCAGGCTTGTACCCCGTAGTGAAGGGAGAGTGTTTATAGACCAGGTCTGTACCCAGAAGCGAAGGGACGGTGTTTCTTGACCAGGTCTGTATCCGGTAGTGAAGGGACAGTGTTTATAGACCAGGTCCGTATCCAGCAGTGAAGGGACGGTGTTTATAGACCAGGTCTGTACCCAGTAGAGAAGGGACGGTGTTTATAGACCAGGTCTGTATCCAGTAGTGAAGGGACAGTATTTACAGACAAGGTCTGTACCCAGTAGTGAAGGGACAGTGTTTATAGACCAGGTTTGTACCCGGTAGTGAAGGGACAGTATTTATAGACCAGGTCTGTACCCAGTAGCGAAGGGATGGTGTTTCTAGACCAGGTCTGGACCCGGGAGGGAAGCGACAGTGTTTATAGACCAGGTTTGTACCCATTAGTGAAGGGACAGTGTTTATAGACCAGGTCTGTACCCGGTAATGAAGGGACAGTGTTTATAGACAAGGTCTGGACCCGGGAGGGAAGGGACAGTGTTTATCGAAAAGGACTGTACCCGGGAGTGAAGGGACAGTGTTTATAGACCAGGTCTGTACCCGGTAATGAAGGGACAGTGTTTATAGACCAGGTCTGTACCCGGGAGTGAACGGACAGTGTTTATAGACCAGGTCTGTACCCGCTAGTGAAGGGACAGTGTTTATAGACCAGGTCTGTATCCGGTAGTGAACGGACAGTGTTTATAGACCAGGTCTGTATCCAGTGGCGAAGGGACAGTGTTTATAGACCAGTTCTGTACCCAGTCGTGAAGGGACAGTGTTTCTAGTCCAGGACTGTACCCGGTAGTGAACGGACAGTGTTTATAGACCAGGTCTGTACCCAGTCGTGAAGGGACAGTGTTTATCGAGAAGGTCTGTACCCGGTAGTGAAGGGACAGTGTTTATCGACCAGGACTGTATCCGGTAGTGAAGGGACAGTGTTTATAGACCAGGTCTGTACCCGGAAGTGAAGGGACAGTGTTTAGAGACCAGGACTGTACCCGGGAGTGAAGGGACAGTGTTTATAGAGAAGGTCTGTACCCGGTAGTGAAGGGATAGTTTTTATCGACCAGGACTGTATCCGGTAGTGAAGGGACAGTGTTTATAGACCAGGTCTGTACCCGGAAGTGAAGGGACAGTGTTTAGAGACCAGGATTCGACCCGGAAGTGAAGGGACAGTGTTTATAGAGAAGGTCTGTACCCGGTAGTGAAAGGACAGTGTTTATCGACCAGGACTGTACCCGGGAGCGAAGGGACAGTGTTGATAGACCAGGTCTGTATCCGGTAGTGAAGGGACAGTGTTTATCGACAAGGACTGTACCCGGGAGTGAAGGGACAGTGTTTATCGACAAGGACTGGTCCCGGTAGTGAAGGGACAGTGTTTATCGACAAGGACTGTACCCGGGAGTGAAGGGACAGTGTTTATCGAAAAGGACTGTACCCGGGAGTGAAGGGACAGTGTTTATAGACCAGGTCTGTACCCCGAAGTGAAGGGACAGTGTTTAGAGACCAGGTCTGTACCCGGAAGTGAAGGGACAGTGTTTAGAGACCAGGTCTGTACCCGGAAGTGAAGGGACAGTGTTTAGAGACCAGGACTGTACCCGGGAGTGAAGGGACAGTGTTTATAGAGAAGGTCTGTACCCGGTAGTGAAAGGATAGTGTTTATAGACCAGGATTCTACCCGGGGGTGAAGGGACAGTGTTCATAGAGAAGGTCTGTACCCGGTAGTGAAGGGACAGTGTTTATCGACAAGGACTGTACCCGGGAGTGAAGGGACAGTGTTTATCGACAAGGACTGTACCCGGGAGTGAAGGGACAGTGTTTATCGAAAAGGACTGTACCCGGGAGTGAAGGGACAGTGTTTATAGACCAGGTCTGTACGCCGAAGTGAAGGGACAGTGTTTAGAGACCAGGTCTGTACCCGGAAGTGAAGGGACAGTGTTTAGAGACCAGGTCTGTACCCGGGAGTGAAGGGACAGTGTTTATCGACCAGGACAGTACCCGGGAGTGAAGGGACAGTGTTTATAGACCAGGACTGTATCCGGTAGTGAAGGGACAGTGTTTATATTCCAGGTCTGTATCCAGTCGTGAAGGGACAGTGTTTATAGACCAGGTCTGTACCCAGTCGTGAAGGGACAGTGTTAATAGACCAGGTCTGTACCCGGTAGTGAAGGGACAGTGTTGATAGACCAGGTCTGTACCCGGTAGTGAAGGGACAGTGTTTATATTCCAGGTCTGAACCAGGTAGTGAAGGGACAGTGTTTATAGACCAGGTCTGTACCCGGTAGTGAACGGACAGTGTTTATAGACCAGGACTGTATCCGGTAGTGAAGGGACAGTGTTTATATTCCAGGTCTGTACCCAGTCGTGAAGGGACAGTGTTTATAGACCAGGTCTGTACCCAGTCGTGAAGGGACAGTGTTAATAGACCAGGTCTGTACCCGGTAGTGAAGGGACAGTGTTGATAGACCAGGTCTGTACCCGGTAGTGAAGGGACAGTGTTTATAGTCCAGGTCTGTACCCAGTAGTGAAGGGACAGTGTTTATAGACCAGGTCTGTACCCAGTCATGAAGGGACAGTGTTTATAGACAAGTTCTGTACCCAGTATTGAAGGGACAGTGCTTAATGACCAGGTCTCTACCCGGTAGTGAAGGGACAGTGTTTATAGACCAGGTCTGTACCCAGTAGCAAATGGACAGTGTTTATAGACCAGATCCGTATCCGGTAGCGAAGGGACGGTGTTTATAGACCAGGCTTGTACCCAGTAGCGAAGGGACGGTGTTTCTTGACCAGGTCTGTATCCGGTAGTGAAGGGACAGTGTTTATAGACCAGGTCCGTATCCAGCAGTGAAGGGACGGTGTTTATAGACCAGGTCTGTACCCAGTAGAGAAGGGACGGTGTTTATAGACCAGGTCTGTATCCAGTAGTGAAGGGACAGTATTTACAGACAAGGTCTGTACCCAGTAGTGAAGGGACAGTGTTTATAGACCAGGTTTGTACCCAGTAGTGAAGGGACAGTGTTTATAGACCAGGTCTGTACCCAGTAGCGAAGGGATGGTGTTTATAGACCAGGTCTTGTACCCGGTAGTGAAGCGACAGTGTTTATAGACCAGGTTTGTACCCAGTAGTGAAGGGACGGTGTTTGTAGACCAGGTCTGTATCCAGTAGTGAAGGGACAGTATTTACAGACAAGGTCTGTACCCGTTAGTGAAGGGACAGTGTTTATTGACCAGGTTTGTACCCGGTAGCGAAGGGACAGTGTTTATAGACAAGGTCTGTATCCAGTAGTGAAGGGACAGTGTTTATAGACCATGTCTGTATCCAGTAGCGAAGGGACCGTGTTGATAGACAAGGTCTGTACCCGGTAGCGAAGGGACAGTGTTTATAGACAAGGTCTGTACCCAGTCGTGAAGGGACAGTGTTTATAGACAAGTTCTGTACCCAGTAGTGAAGGGACAGTGCTTATTGACCAGGTCTCTACCCGGTAGTGAAGGGACCGTGTTTATGGACCAGGTCTGTATTCGGTAGTGAAGGGACAGTGTTTATAGACCAGGTCTGTACCCAGTAGCAAATGGACAGTGTTTATAGACCAGGTCCGTATCCGGTAGCGAAGGGACGGTGTTTATAGACCAGGCTTGTACCCAGTAGCGAAGGGACGGTGTTTCTTGACCAGGTCTGTATCCGGTAGTGAAGGGACAGTGTTTATAGACCAGGTCCGTATCCAGCAGTGAAGGGACGGTGTTTATAGACCAGGTCTGTACCCAGTAGAGAAGGGACGGTGTTTATAGACCAGGTCTGTATCCAGTAGTGAAGGGACAGTACTTACAGACAAGGTCTGTACCCAGTAGTGAAGGGACAGTGTTTATAGACCAGGTTTGTACCCGGTAGCGAAGGGACACTGTTTATAGACAAGGTTTGTATCCAGTAGTGAAGAGACAGTGTTTATAGACCAGGTCTGTACCCAGTAGCAAATGGAAAGTGTTTCTAGACAAGGTCTGCACCCGGTAGTGAAGGGACAGTGTTTATAGACCAGGTCTGTACCCAGTAGCAAATGGACAGTGTTTATAGACAAGGTCTGCACCCGGTAGTGAAGAGAAAGTGTTTATAGACCAGGTCTGTACCCGGTAGTGAAGGGACAGTGTTTATAGACCAGGTCTGTACCCAGTAGCAAATGGACAGTGTTTATAGACAAGGTCTGCACCCGGTAGTGAAGAGACCGTGTTTATAGACCAGGTCTGTACCCGGTAGCAAATGGACAGTGTTGATAGACAAGGTCTGCACCCGGTAGTGAAGAGACAGTGTTTATAGACCAGGTCTGTACCCAGTAGCAAATGGAAAGTGTTTCTAGACAAGGTCTGCACCCGGTAGTGAAGAGACAGTGTTTATAGTCCAGTTCTGTACCCGGTAGTGAAGGGACAGTGTTTATAGACCAGGTCTGTACCCGGTCGTGAAGGGACAGTGTAAATAGACCAGGTCTGTACCCGGTAGTGAAGGGACAGTCTTTATAGTCCAGGTCTGTACCCGGTAGTGAAGGGACAGGGTTTATAGACAAGGTCTGTACCCGGCAGCGAAGGGACAGTGTTTATAGACCAGGTCTGTACCCTGTAGTGAAGGGACAGTGTTTATAGACCAGGTATGTACCCGGCAGCGAAGGGACAGTGTTTATAGACCAGGTCTGTATCCGGTAGTGAAGGGACAGTGTTGATAGACCAGGTCTGTACCCGGTAGTGAAGGGACAGTCTTTATAATCCAGGTCTGTACCCGGTAGTGAAGGGACAGTGTTGATAGACAAGGTCTGTATCCAGTAGTGAAGGGACAGTGTTTATAGACCAGGTCTGTACCCGGTAGTGAAGGGACAGTGTTGATAGACAAGGTCTGTACCCAGTAGTGAAGGGACAGTGTTTATTGACCAGGTTTGTACCCGGTAGCGAAGGGACAGTGTTTATAGACCAGGTCTGTACCCGGTAGTGAAGGGACAGTGTTGATAGACAAGGTCTGTACCCGGTAGTGAAGGGACAGTGTTGATAGACAAGGTCTGTATCCAGTAGTGAAGGGACAGTGTTTATTGACCAGGTTTGTACCCGGTAGTGAAGGGACAGTGTTTATAGACCAGGTTTGTACCCAGTAGTGAAGGGACAGTGTTTATAGTCCAGGACTGTATCCGGTAGCGAAGGGACAGTGTTGATAGACCAGGTTTGTACCCGGTAGTGAAGGGACAGTGTTTATAGACCAGGTTTGTACCCGGTAGTGAAGGGACAGTGTTTATTGACCAGGTTTGTACCCGGTAGCGAAGGGACAGTGTTTATAGACCAGGTTTGTACCCGGTAGTGAAGGGACAGTGTTTGTAGACCAGGTTTGTACCCGGTAGTGAAGGGACAGTGTTTATTGACCAGGTTTGTACCCGGTAGCGAAGGGACAGTCATTATAGTCCAGGACTGTATCCGGTAGCGAAGCGACAGTGTTTATAGACCAGGTCTGTACCCGGTAGCGAAGGGATAGTGTTGAGAGACAAGGTCTGTATCCAGTAGTGAAGGGACAGTGTTTATAGACCAGGTCTGTACCCGGTAGCGAAGGGATAGTGTTTATAGACAAGGTCTGTATCCAGTAGTGAAGGGACAGTGTTTATAGACCAGGTCTGTACCCGGTAGTGAAGGGACAGTGTTTATAGACCAGGTTTGTACCCAGTAGTCAAGGGACAGTGTTTATTGACCAGGATTGTACCCGGTAGCGAAGGGACAGTGTTGATAGACCAGGTCTGTACCCGGTAGTGAAGGGACAGTGTTTACAGACAAGGTCTGTATCCAGTAGTGAAGGGACAGTGTTTATAGACAAGGTCTGTATCCAGTAGCGAAGGGACAGTGTTTATAGACCAGGTCTGTATCCAGTAGCGAAGGGACAGTGTTTATAGACAAGGTCTGTATCCAGTAGTGAAGGGACAGTGTTTATAGACCAGGTCTGTATCCAGTAGCGAAGGGACAGTGTTTATCGACCAGGTCTGTATCCAGTAGCGAAGGGACAGTGTTTATAGTCCACGTCTGTACCCGGTAGCGAAGGGACAGTGTTTATAGACCAGGTCTGTACACGGTAGTGAAGGGACAGTGTTTATAGTCCAGGTCTGTATCCGCTAACGAAGGGACAGTGTTTATAGACCAGGTCTGTATCCAGTAGCGAAGGGACAGTGTTTGTAGACCAGGTCTGTATCCAGTAGCGAAGGGACAGTGTTTAGAGACCAGGTCTGTATCCAGTAGCGAAGGGACAGTGTTTGTAGACCAGGTCTGTATCCAGTAGCGAAGGGACAGTGTTTATAGACAAGGTCTGTATCCAGTAGTGAAGGGACAGTGTTTATAGACAGGTCTGTATCCAGTAGCGAAGGGACAGTGTTTATCGACAAGGTCTGTATCCAGTAGTGAAGGGACAGTGTTTATAGACAAGGTCTGTATCCAGTAGCGAAGGGACAGTGTTTATAGACCAGGTCTGTATCCAGTAGCGAAGGGACAGTGTTTATAGACAAGGTCTGTATCCAGTCGTGAAGGGACAGTGTTTATAGACAAGGTCTGTATCCAGTAGTGAAGGGACAGTGTTTATAGACAAGGTCTGTATCCAGCAGCGAAGGGACAGTGTTTATAGACAAGGTCTGTGTCCAGTAGCGAAGGGACAGTGTTTATAGACCAGGTCTGTATCCGGTAGTGAAGGGACAGTGTTGATAGACCAGGTCTGTATCCAGTCGTGAAGGGACAGTGTTTATAGACCAGGTCTGTACCCGGTAGTGAAGGGACAGTGTTGATAGACAAGGTCTGTACCCAGTAGTGAAGGGACAGTGTTTATTGACCAGGTTTGTACCCGGTAGCGAAGGGACAGTGTTTATAGACCAGGTCTGTACCCGGTAGTGAAGGGACAGTGTTGATAGACAAGGTCTGTACCCGGTAGTGAAGGGACAGTGTTGATAGACAAGGTCTGTATCCAGTAGTGAAGGGACAGTGTTTATTGACCAGGTTTGTACCCGGTAGTGAAGGGACAGTGTTTATAGACCAGGTTTGTACCCAGTAGTGAAGGGACAGTGTTTATAGTCCAGGACTGTATCCGGTAGCGAAGGGACAGTGTTGATAGACCAGGTTTGTACCCGGTAGTGAAGGGACAGTGTTTATAGACCAGGTTTGTACCCGGTAGTGAAGGGACAGTGTTTATTGACCAGGTTTGTACCCGGTAGCGAAGGGACAGTGTTTATAGACCAGGTTTGTACCCGGTAGTGAAGGGACAGTGTTTGTAGACCAGGTTTGTACCCGGTAGTGAAGGGACAGTGTTTATTGACCAGGTTTGTACCCGGTAGCGAAGGGACAGTCATTATAGTCCAGGACTGTATCCGGTAGCGAAGGGACAGTGTTTATAGACCAGGTCTGTACCCGGTAGCGAAGGGATAGTGTTGAGAGACAAGGTCTGTATCCAGTAGTGAAGGGACAGTGTTTATAGACCAGGTCTGTACCCGGTAGCGAAGGGATAGTGTTTATAGACAAGGTCTGTATCCAGTAGTGAAGGGACAGTGTTTATAGACCAGGTCTGTACCCGGTAGTGAAGGGACAGTGTTTATAGACCAGGTTTGTACCCAGTAGTGAAGGGACAGTGTTTATTGACCAGGATTGTACCCGGTAGCGAAGGGACAGTGTTGATAGACCAGGTCTGTACCCGGTAGTGAAGGGACAGTGTTTACAGACAAGGTCTGTATCCAGTAGTGAAGGGACAGTGTTTATAGACAAGGTCTGTATCCAGTAGCGAAGGGACAGTGTTTATAGACCAGGTCTGTATCCAGTAGCGAAGGGACAGTGTTTATAGACAAGGTCTGTATACAGTAGTGAAGGGGCAGTGTTTATAGACCAGGTCTGTATCCAGTAGCGAAGGGACAGTGTTTATCGACCAGGTCTGTATCCAGTAGCGAAGGGACAGTGTTTATAGTCCACGTCTGTACCCGGTAGCGAAGGGACAGTGTTTATAGACCAGGTCTGTACACGGTAGTGAAGGGACAGTGTTTATAGTCCAGGTCTGTATCCGCTAACGAAGGGACAGTGTTTATAGACCAGGTCTGTATCCAGTAGCGAAGGGACAGTGTTTGTAGACCAGGTCTGTATCCAGTAGCGAAGGGACAGTGTTTAGAGACCAGGTCTGTATCCAGTAGCGAAGGGACAGTGTTTGTAGACCAGGTCTGTATCCAGTAGCGAAGGGACAGTGTTTATAGACAAGGTCTGTATCCAGTAGTGAAGGGACAGTGTTTATAGACAGGTCTGTATCCAGTAGCGAAGGGACAGTGTTTATCGACAAGGTCTGTATCCAGTAGTGAAGGGACAGTGTTTATAGACAAGGTCTGTATCCAGTAGCGAAGGGACAGTGTTTATAGACCAGGTCTGTATCCAGTAGCGAAGGGACAGTGTTTATAGACAAGGTCTGTATCCAGTCGTTAAGGGACAGTGTTTATAGACAAGGTCTGTATCCAGTAGTGAAGGGACAGTGTTTATAGACAAGGTCTGTATCCAGCAGCGAAGGGACAGTGTTTATAGACAAGGTCTGTGTCCAGTAGCGAAGGGACAGTGTTTATAGACAAGGTCTGTATCCAGTCGCGAAGGGACAGTGTTTATAGACAAGGTCTGTATCCAGTCGCGAAGGGACAGTGTTTATAGACAAGGTCTGTGTCCAATAGCGAAGGGAAAGTGTTGAAGGACAAGGTCTGTGTCCAGTAGCGAAGGGACAGTGTTTATAGACAAGGTCTGTGTCCAGTTGCGAAGGGACAGTGTTTATAGACCAGGTCTGTACACGGTAGTGAAGGGACAGACTTTATAGTCCAGGTCTGTACCCGGTAGTGAAGGGACAGTGTTTATTGACCAGGTTTGTACCCGGTAGCGAAGGGACAGTGTTTATAGACCAGGTTTGTACCCGGTAGTGAAGGGACAGTGTTTGTAGACCAGGTTTGTACCCGGTAGTGAAGGGACAGTGTTGATTGACCAGGTTTGTACCCGGTAGCGAAGGGACAGTCATTATAGTCCAGGACTGTATCCGGTAGCGAAGGGACAGTGTTTATAGACCAGGTCTGTACCCGGTAGCGAAGGGATAGTGTTGAGAGAAAAGGTCTGTATCCAGTAGTGAAGGGACAGTGTTTATAGACCAGGTCTGTACCCGGTAGCGAAGGGATAGTGTTTATAGACAAGGTCTGTATCCAGTAGTGAAGGGACAGTGTTTATAGACCAGGTCTGTACCCGGTAGTGAAGGGACAGTGTTTATAGACCAGGTTTGTACCCAGTAGTGAAGGGACAGTGTTTATTGACCAGGATTGTACCCGGTAGCGAAGGGACAGTGTTGATAGACCAGGTCTGTACCCGGTAGTGAAGGGACATTGTTTACAGACAAGGTCTGTATCCAGTAGTGAAGGGACAGTGTTTATAGACAAGGTCTGTATCCAGTAGCGAAGGGACAGTGTTTATAGACCAGGTCTGTATCCAGTAGCGAAGGGACAGTGTTTATAGACAAGGTCTGTATCCAGTAGTGAAGGGACAGTGTTTATAGACCAGGTCTGTATCCAGTAGCGAAGGGACAGTGTTTATCGACCAGGTCTGTATCCAGTAGCGAAGGGACAGTGTTTATAGTCCAGGTCTATATCCGCCAGCGAAGGGACAGTGTTTATAGACCACGTCTGTACCCGGTAGCGAAGGGACAGTGTTTATAGACCAGGTCTGTGCACGGTAGTGAAGGGACAGTGTTTATAGTCCAGGTCTGTATCCGCTAACGAAGGGACAGTGTTTATAGACCAGGTCTGTATCCAGTAGCGAAGGGACAGTGTTTGTAGACCAGGTCTGTATCCAGTAGCGAAGGGACAGTGTTTAGAGACCAGGTCTGTATCCAGTAGCGAAGGGACAGTGTTTGTAGACCAGGTCTGTATCCAGTAGCGAAGGGACAGTGTTTATAGACAAGGTCTGTATCCAGTAGTGAAGGGACAGTGTTTATAGACAGGTCTGTATCCAGTAGCGAAGGGACAGTGTTTATCGACAAGGTCTGTATCCAGTAGTGAAGGGACAGTGTTTATAGACAAGGTCTGTATCCAGTAGCGAAGGGACAGTGTTTATAGACCAGGTCTGTATCCAGTAGCGAAGGGACAGTGTTTATAGACAAGGTCTGTATCCAGTCGTGAAGGGACAGTGTTTATAGACAAGGTCTGTATCCAGTAGTGAAGGGACAGTGTTTATAGACAAGGTCTGTATCCAGTAGCGAAGGGACAGTGTTTATAGACAAGGTCTGTGTCCAGTAGCGAAGGGACAGTGTTTATAGACAAGGTCTGTATCCAGTCGCGAAGGGACAGTGTTTATAGACAAGGTCTGTATCCAGTCGCGAAGGGACAGTGTTTATAGACAAGGTCTGTGTCCAGTAGCGAAGGGAAAGTGTTGAAAGACAAGGTCTGTGTCCAGTAGCGAAGGGACAGTGTTTATAGACAAGGTCTGTGTCCAGTTGCGAAGGGACAGTGTTTATAGACCAGGTCTGTACACGGTAGTGAAGGGACAGACTTTATAGTCCAGGTCTGTACCCGGTAGTGAAGGGACAGTGTTGATAGACGAGGTCTGTATCCGCTAGCGAAGGGACAGTGTTTATAGACCAGGTCTGTATCCGCTAGCGAAGGGACAGTGTTTATAGACCAGGTCTGTATCTGCTAGCGAAGGGACAGTGTTTATAGACCAGGTCTGAACCCGGTAGTGAAGGGACAGTGTTGATAGACCAGGTCTGTATCCGGTAGCGAAGGGACAGTGTTTATAGACCAGGTCTGAACCCGGTAGTGAAGGGACAGTGTTTATAGTCCAGGTCTGTACCCGGTAGTGAAGGGACAGTGTTGATAGACCAGGTCTGTACCCGATAGTGAAGGGACAGTGTTTATAGACCAGGTCTGTACCCGGTAGTGAAGGGACAGTGTTTATAGACCAGGTCTGTACCCGGTAGTGAAGGGACAGTGTTGATAGACCAGGTCTGTACCCGGTAGTGAAGGGACAGTGTTTATAGTCCAGGTCTGTACCCGGTAGTGAAGGGACAGTGTTTATAGACAAGGTCTGTACACGGCAGCGAAGGGACAGTGTTTAGAGACCAGGTCTGTATCCGGTAGTGAAGGGACAGTGTTGATAGACCAGGTCTGTACCCGGTAGTGAAGGGACAGTCTTTATAGTCCAGGTCTGTACCCGGTAGTGAAGGGACAGTGTTTATGGACAAGGTCTGTACCCGGCAGCGAAGGGACAGTGTTTATAGACCAGGTCTGTACCCTGTAGTGAAGGGACAGTGTTTATAGACCAGGTCTGTACCCGGCAGCGAAGGGACAGTGTTTATAGACCAGGTCTGTACCCTGTAGTGAAGGGACAGTGTTTATAGACCAGGTCTGTACCCGGCAGCGAAGGGACCGTGTTTATAGACCAGGTCTGTATCCGGTAGTGAAGGGACAGTGTTGATAGACCAGGTCTGTACCCGGTAGTGAAGGGACAGTCTTTATAATCCAGGTCTGTACCCGGTAGTGAAGGGACAGTGTTGATAGACAAGGTCTGTATCCAGTAGTGAAGGGACAGTGTTTATAGACCAGGTCTGTACCCGGTAGTGAAGAGACAGTGTTGATAGACAAGGTCTGTACCCAGTAGTGAAGGGACAGTGTTTATTGACCAGGTTTGTCCCCGGGAGCGAAGGGACAGTGTTAAGAGACCAGGTCTGTACCCGGTAGTGAAGGGACAGTGTTGATAGACAAGGTCTTTACCCGGTAGTGAAGGGACAGTGTTGATAGACAAGGTCTGTATCCAGTAGTGAAGGGACAGTGTTTATTGACCAGGTTTGTACCCGGTAGCGAAGGGACAGTGTTTATAGACCAGGTTTGTACCCGGTAGTGAAGGGACAGTGTTTATAGACCAGGTTTGTACCCAGTAGTGAAGGGACAGTGTTTATAGTCCAGGACTGTATCCGGTAGCGAAGGGACAGTGTTGATAGACCAGGTTTGTACCCGGTAGTGAAGGGACAGTGTTTATAGACCAGGTTTGTACCCGGTAGTGAAGGGACAGTGTTTATTGACCAGGTTTGTACCCGGTAGCGAAGGGACAGTGTTTATAGACCAGGTTTGTACCCGGTAGTGAAGGGACAGTGTTTGTAGACCAGGTTTGTACCCGGTAGTGAAGGGACAGTGTTTATTGACCAGGTTTGTACCCGGTAGCGAAGGGACAGTCATTATAGTCCAGGACTGTATCCGGTAGCGAAGGGACAGTGTTTATAGACCAGGTCTGTACCCGGTAGCGAAGGGATAGTGTTGAGAGACAAGGTCTGAATCCAGTAGTGAAGGGACAGTGTTTATAGACCAGGTCTGTACCCGGTAGCGAAGGGATAGTGTTTATAGACAAGGTCTGTATCCAGTAGTGAAGGGACAGTGTTTATAGACCAGGTCTGTACCCGGTAGTGAAGGGACAGTGTTTATAGACCAGGTTTGTACCCAGTAGTGAAGGGACAGTGTTTATTGACCAGGATTGTACCCGGTAGCGAAGGGACAGTGTTGATAGACCAGGTCTGTACCCGGTAGTGAAGGGACAGTGTTTACAGACAAGGTCTGTATCCAGTAGTGAAGGGACAGTGTTTTTAGACAAGGTCTGTATCCAGTAGCGAAGGGACAGTGTTTATAGACCAGGTCTGTATCCAGTAGCGAAGGGACAGTGTTTATAGACAAGGTCTGTATCCAGTAGTGAAGGGACAGTGTTTATAGACCAGGTCTGTATCCAGTAGCGAATGGACAGTGTTTATCGACCAGGTCTGTATCCAGTAGCGAAGGGACAGTGTTTATGGTCCAGGTCTGTATCCGCCAGCGAAGGGACAGTGTTTATAGACCACGTCTGTACCCGGTAGCGAAGGGACAGTGTTTATAGACCAGGTCTGTACACGGTAGTGAAGGGACAGTGTTTATAGTCCAGGTCTGTATCCGCTAACGAAGGGACAGTGTTTATAGACCAGTTCTGTACCCGGTAGCGAAGGGACAGTGTTTAGAGACCAGGTCTGTATCCAGTAGCGAAGGGACAGTGTTTGTAGACCAGGTCTGTATCCAGTAGTGAAGGGACAGTGTTTATAGACCAGGTCTGTACCCGGTAGTGAAGGGACATTGTTTACAGACAAGGTCTGTATCCAGTAGTGAAGGGACAGTGTTTATAGACAAGGTCTGTATCCAGTAGCGAAGGGACAGTGTTTATAGACCAGGTCTGTATCCAGTAGCGAAGGGACAGTGTTTATAGACAAGGTCTGTATCCAGTAGTGAAGGGACAGTGTTTATAGACCAGGTCTGTATCCAGTAGCGAAGGGACAGTGTTTATCGACCAGGTCTGTATCCAGTAGCGAAGGGACAGTGTTTATAGTCCAGGTCTATATCCGCCAGCGAAGGGACAGTGTTTATAGACCACGTCTGTACCCGGTAGCGAAGGGACAGTGTTTATAGACCAGGTCTGTGCACGGTAGTGAAGGGACAGTGTTTATAGTCCAGGTCTGTATCCGCTAACGAAGGGACAGTGTTTATAGACCAGGTCTGTATCCAGTAGCGAAGGGACAGTGTTTGTAGACCAGGTCTGTATCCAGTAGCGAAGGGACAGTGTTTAGAGACCAGGTCTGTATCCAGTAGCGAAGGGACAGTGTTTGTAGACCAGGTCTGTATCCAGTAGCGAAGGGACAGTGTTTATAGACAAGGTCTGTATCCAGTAGTGAAGGGACAGTGTTTATAGACAGGTCTGTATCCAGTAGCGAAGGGACAGTGTTTATCGACAAGGTCTGTATCCAGTAGTGAAGGGACAGTGTTTATAGACAAGGTCTGTATCCAGTAGCGAAGGGACAGTGTTTATAGACCAGGTCTGTATCCAGTAGCGAAGGGACAGTGTTTATAGACAAGGTCTGTATCCAGTCGTGAAGGGACAGTGTTTATAGACAAGGTCTGTATCCAGTAGTGAAGGGACAGTGTTTATAGACAAGGTCTGTATCCAGTAGCGAAGGGACAGTGTTTATAGACAAGGTCTGTGTCCAGTAGCGAAGGGACAGTGTTTATAGACAAGGTCTGTATCCAGTCGCGAAGGGACAGTGTTTATAGACAAGGTCTGTATCCAGTCGCGAAGGGACAGTGTTTATAGACAAGGTCTGTGTCCAGTAGCGAAGGGAAAGTGTTGAAAGACAAGGTCTGTGTCCAGTAGCGAAGGGACAGTGTTTATAGACAAGGTCTGTGTCCAGTTGCGAAGGGACAGTGTTTATAGACCAGGTCTGTACACGGTAGTGAAGGGACAGACTTTATAGTCCAGGTCTGTACCCGGTAGTGAAGGGACAGTGTTGATAGACGAGGTCTGTATCCGCTAGCGAAGGGACAGTGTTTATAGACCAGGTCTGTATCCGCTAGCGAAGGGACAGTGTTTATAGACCAGGTCTGTATCTGCTAGCGAAGGGACAGTGTTTATAGACCAGGTCTGAACCCGGTAGTGAAGGGACAGTGTTGATAGACCAGGTCTGTATCCGGTAGCGAAGGGACAGTGTTTATAGACCAGGTCTGAACCCGGTAGTGAAGGGACAGTGTTTATAGTCCAGGTCTGTACCCGGTAGTGAAGGGACAGTGTTGATAGACCAGGTCTGTACCCGATAGTGAAGGGACAGTGTTTATAGACCAGGTCTGTACCCGGTAGTGAAGGGACAGTGTTTATAGACCAGGTCTGTACCCGGTAGTGAAGGGACAGTGTTGATAGACCAGGTCTGTACCCGGTAGTGAAGGGACAGTGTTTATAGTCCAGGTCTGTACCCGGTAGTGAAGGGACAGTGTTTATAGACAAGGTCTGTACACGGCAGCGAAGGGACAGTGTTTAGAGACCAGGTCTGTATCCGGTAGTGAAGGGACAGTGTTGATAGACCAGGTCTGTACCCGGTAGTGAAGGGACAGTCTTTATAGTCCAGGTCTGTACCCGGTAGTGAAGGGACAGTGTTTATGGACAAGGTCTGTACCCGGCAGCGAAGGGACAGTGTTTATAGACCAGGTCTGTACCCTGTAGTGAAGGGACAGTGTTTATAGACCAGGTCTGTACCCGGCAGCGAAGGGACAGTGTTTATAGACCAGGTCTGTACCCTGTAGTGAAGGGACAGTGTTTATAGACCAGGTCTGTACCCGGCAGCGAAGGGACCGTGTTTATAGACCAGGTCTGTATCCGGTAGTGAAGGGACAGTGTTGATAGACCAGGTCTGTACCCGGTAGTGAAGGGACAGTCTTTATAATCCAGGTCTGTACCCGGTAGTGAAGGGACAGTGTTGATAGACAAGGTCTGTATCCAGTAGTGAAGGGACAGTGTTTATAGACCAGGTCTGTACCCGGTAGTGAAGAGACAGTGTTGATAGACAAGGTCTGTACCCAGTAGTGAAGGGACAGTGTTTATTGACCAGGTTTGTCCCCGGGAGCGAAGGGACAGTGTTAAGAGACCAGGTCTGTACCCGGTAGTGAAGGGACAGTGTTGATAGACAAGGTCTTTACCCGGTAGTGAAGGGACAGTGTTGATAGACAAGGTCTGTATCCAGTAGTGAAGGGACAGTGTTTATTGACCAGGTTTGTACCCGGTAGCGAAGGGACAGTGTTTATAGACCAGGTTTGTACCCGGTAGTGAAGGGACAGTGTTTATAGACCAGGTTTGTACCCAGTAGTGAAGGGACAGTGTTTATAGTCCAGGACTGTATCCGGTAGCGAAGGGACAGTGTTGATAGACCAGGTTTGTACCCGGTAGTGAAGGGACAGTGTTTATAGACCAGGTTTGTACCCGGTAGTGAAGGGACAGTGTTTATTGACCAGGTTTGTACCCGGTAGCGAAGGGACAGTGTTTATAGACCAGGTTTGTACCCGGTAGTGAAGGGACAGTGTTTGTAGACCAGGTTTGTACCCGGTAGTGAAGGGACAGTGTTTATTGACCAGGTTTGTACCCGGTAGCGAAGGGACAGTCATTATAGTCCAGGACTGTATCCGGTAGCGAAGGGACAGTGTTTATAGACCAGGTCTGTACCCGGTAGCGAAGGGATAGTGTTGAGAGACAAGGTCTGAATCCAGTAGTGAAGGGACAGTGTTTATAGACCAGGTCTGTACCCGGTAGCGAAGGGATAGTGTTTATAGACAAGGTCTGTATCCAGTAGTGAAGGGACAGTGTTTATAGACCAGGTCTGTACCCGGTAGTGAAGGGACAGTGTTTATAGACCAGGTTTGTACCCAGTAGTGAAGGGACAGTGTTTATTGACCAGGATTGTACCCGGTAGCGAAGGGACAGTGTTGATAGACCAGGTCTGTACCCGGTAGTGAAGGGACAGTGTTTACAGACAAGGTCTGTATCCAGTAGTGAAGGGACAGTGTTTTTAGACAAGGTCTGTATCCAGTAGCGAAGGGACAGTGTTTATAGACCAGGTCTGTATCCAGTAGCGAAGGGACAGTGTTTATAGACAAGGTCTGTATCCAGTAGTGAAGGGACAGTGTTTATAGACCAGGTCTGTATCCAGTAGCGAATGGACAGTGTTTATCGACCAGGTCTGTATCCAGTAGCGAAGGGACAGTGTTTATGGTCCAGGTCTGTATCCGCCAGCGAAGGGACAGTGTTTATAGACCACGTCTGTACCCGGTAGCGAAGGGACAGTGTTTATAGACCAGGTCTGTACACGGTAGTGAAGGGACAGTGTTTATAGTCCAGGTCTGTATCCGCTAACGAAGGGACAGTGTTTATAGACCAGTTCTGTACCCGGTAGCGAAGGGACAGTGTTTAGAGACCAGGTCTGTATCCAGTAGCGAAGGGACAGTGTTTGTAGACCAGGTCTGTATCCAGTAGTGAAGGGACAGTGTTTATAGACAAGGTCTGTATCCAGTAGTGAAGGGACAGTGTTTATAGACAGGTCTGTATCCAGTAGCGAAGGGACAGTGTTTATCGACAAGGTCTGTATCCAGTAGTGAAGGGACAGTGTTTATAGACAAGGTCTGTATCCAGTAGCGAAGGGACAGTGTTTATAGACCAGGTCTGTATCCAGTAGCGAAGGGACAGTGTTTATAGACAAGGTCTGTATCCAGTCGTGAAGGGACAGTGTTTATAGACAAGGTCTGTATCCAGTAGTGAAGGGACAGTGTTTTTAGACAAGGTCTGTATCCAGTAGCGAAGGGACAGTGTTTATAGACAAGGTCTGTGTCCAGTAGCGAAGGGACAGTGTTTATAGACAAGGTCTGTATCCAGTCGCGAAGGGACAGTGTTTATAGAAAAGGTCTGTATCCAGTAGTGAAGGGACAGTGTTTATAGACAAGGTCTGTATCCAGTAGCGAAGGGACAGTGTTTATAGACAAGGTCTGTGTCCAGTAGCGAAGGGAAAGTGTTGAAAGACAAGGTCTGTGTCCAGTAGCGAAGGGACAGTGTTGATAGACAAGGTCTGTGTCCAGTTGCGAAGGGACAGTGTTTATAGACCAGGTCTGTACACGGTAGTGAAGGGACAGACTTTATAGTCCAGGTCTGTACCCGGTAGTGAAGGGACAGTGTTGATAGACCAGGTCTGTATCCGCTAGCGAAGGGACAGTGTTTATAGACCAGGTCTGTATCCGCTAGCGAAGGGACAGTGTTTATAGACCAGGTCTGTATCCGCTAGCGAAGGGACAGTGTTTATAGACCAGGTCTGTATCTGCTAGCGAAGGGACAGTGTTTATAGACCAGGTCTGAACCCGGTAGTGAAGGGACAGTGTTGATAGACCAGGTCTGTATCCGGTAGCGAAGGGACAGTGTTTATAGACCAGGTCTGAACCCGGTAGTGAAGGGACAGTGTTTATAGTCCAGGTCTGTACCCGGTAGTGAAGGGACAGTGTTGATAGACCAGGTCTGTACCCGGTAGTGAAGGGACAGTGTTTATAGACCAGGTCTGTACCCGGTAGTGAAGGGACAGTGTTTATAGACCAGGTCTGTACCCGGTAGTGAAGGGACAGTGTTGATAGACCAGGTCTGTACCCGGTAGTGAAGGGACAGTGTTTATAGTCCAGGTCTGTACCCGGTAGTGAAGGGACAGTGTTGATAGACCAGGTCTGTACCCGGTAGTGAAGGGACAGTGTTTATAGACCAGGTCTGTACCCGTTAGTGAAGGGACAGTGTTTATAGTCCAGGTCTGTACCCGGTAGTGAAGGGACAGTGTTTATAGACCAGGTCTGTACCCGGGAGCAAAGGGACAGTGTTGATAGACCAGGTCTGTACCCGGTAGTGAAGGGACAGTGTTTATAGACCAGGTCTGTACCAGGTAGTGAAGAGACAGTGTTTGTAGACCAGGTCTGTACTGGGTAGTGAAGGGACAGTGTTTCGAGACAAGGTCTGCACCCGGTAGTGAAGAGACAGTGTTTGTAGACCAGGTCTGTACCCGGTAGTGAAGGGACAGTGTTTATAGACCAGGTCTGTACCCAGTAGCAAATGGACAGTGTTTATAGACAAGGTCTGCACCAGGTAGTGAAGAGACAGTGTTTGTAGATCAGATCTGTACCCGGTAGTGAAGGGACAGTGTTTATAGACAAGGTCTGCACCCGGTAGTGAAGAGACAGTGTTTGTCGACCAGGTCTGTACCCGGTAGCGAAGGGACAGTGTTTGTAGACCAGGTCTGCACCCGGTAGTGAAGGGACAGTGTTTATAGACCAGGTCTGTACCCGGTAGTGAAGAGACAGTGTTTGTAGACCAGGTCTGTACTGGGTAGTGAAGGGACAGTGTTTCTAGACAAGGTCTGCACCCGGTAGTGAAGAGACAGTGTTTATAGACCAGGTCTGTACCCGGTAGTGAAGGGACAGTGTTTATAGACCAGGTCTGTACCAGGTAGTGAAGAGACAGTGTTTGTAGACCAGGTCTGTACTGGGTAGTGAAGGGACAGTGTTTATAGACCAGGTCTGTACCAGGTAGTGAAGAGACAGTGTTTGTGGACCAGGTCTGTACTGGGTAGTGAAGGGACAGTGTTTCTAGACAAGGTCTGCACCCGGTAGTGAAGAGACAGTGTTTATAGACCAGTCTGTACCCAGTAGTGAAGGGACAGTGTTTATAGACCAGGTCTGTACCCAGTAGCAAATGGACAGTGTTTATAGACAAGGTCTGCACCAGGAAGTGAAGAGACAGTGTTTGTAGACCAGGTCTGTACCCGGTAGCGAAGGGACAGTGTTTATAGACGAGGACTGTACCCGGTAGTGAAGGGACAGTGTTTATAGACCAGGTCTGTACCCGGTAGCGAAGGGACAGTGTTGATAGTCCAGGTCTGTACCCGGTAGTGAAGGGACACTGTTTATAGACCAGGACTGTACCCGCTAGTGAAGGGACAGTGTTTATAGACCAGGTCTGTACCTGGTAGTGAAGGGACAGTGTTTATAGACCAGGTCTGTACCCGGTAGTGAAGGGACAGTCTTTATAGACCAGGTCTGTACCCGGTAGTGAAGGGACAGTCTTTATAGACCAGGTCTGTACCCGGTAGTGAAGGGACAGTGCTTATAGACCAGGTCTGTACCTGGTAGTGAAGGGACAGTGTTTATAGACCAGGTCTGTACCCAGTAGTGAAGGGACAGTGTTGATAGTCCAGGTCTGTACCCGGTAGTGAAGGGACAGTGTTTATAGACCAGATCTGTACCCGGTAGTGAAGGGACAGTCTTTATAGTCCAGGTCTGTATCCAGTAGTGAAGGGACAGTGTTTATAGACAAGGTCTGTATCCAGTAGAGAAAGGACAGTGTTTATAGACAAGGTCTGTATCCAGTAGTGAAGGGACAGTGTTTATAGACAAGGTCTGTATCCAGTAGTGAAGGGACAGTGTTTATAGACAAGGTCTGTACCCAGTAGAGAACGGACAGTGTTTATAGACAAGGTCTGTATCCAGTAGTGAAGGGACAGTGTTTATAGACAAGGTCTGTATCCAGTAGTGAAGGGACAGTGTTTATAGACAAGGTCTGTATCCAGTAGCGAAGGGACAGTGTTTATCGACAAGGTCTGTATCCAGTAGTGAAGGGACAGTGTTTATAGACAAGGTCTGTATCCAGTAGCGAAGGGACAGTGTTTATCGACAAGGTCTGTATCCAGTAGTGAAGGGACAGTGTTTATAGACCAGGTCTGTACCCGTTAGTGAAGGGACAGTGTTTATAGACCAGATATGTACCCGGTAGTGAAAGGACAGTCTTTATAGACCAGGTCTGTACCCGGTAGTGAAGGGACAGTGTTTATAGACCAGGTCTGTACCTGGTAGTGAAGGGACAGTGTTTATAGACCAGGTCTGTACCCAGTAGTGAAGGGACAGTGTTGATAGTCCAGGTCTGTACCCGGTAGTGAAGGGACAGTGTTTATAGACCAGATCTGTACCCGGTAGTGAAGGGACAGTCTTTATAGTCCAGGTCTGTATCCAGTAGTGAAGGGACAGTGTTTATAGACAAGGTCTGTATCCAGTAGAGAAGGGACAGTGTTTATAGACAAGGTCTGTATCCAGTAGTGAAGGGACAGTGTTTATAGACCAGGTCTGTACCCGGGAGTGAAGGGACAGTGTTTATAGACAAGGTCTGTATCCAGTAGAGAACGGACAGTGTTTATAGACAAGGTCTGTATCCAGTAGTGAAGGGACAGTGTTTATAGACAAGGTCTGTATCCAGTAGCGAAGGGACAGTGTTTATCGACAAGGTCGGTATCCAGTAGTGAAGGGACAGTGTTTATAGACAAGGTCTGTATCCAGTGGCGAAGGGACAGTGTTTATAGACAAGGTCTGTACCCAGTAGCAAATGGACAGTGTTTATAGAACAGGTCTGTATCCGGTAGTGAAGGGACAGTGTTTATAGACCAGGTCTGCATGCAGTAGTGAAGGGACAATATTTACAGACAAGGTCTGCACCCGGCAGTGAAGGGACAGTGTTAATAGACAAGGTCTGTACCCGGTAGTGAAGGGACAGTGTTTATAGACCAGGTCTGTACCCGGTAGTGAAGGGACAGTGTTTATAGACCAGGTCTGTACCCGGTAGTGAAGGGACAGTGTTTATAGACCAGGTCTGTACCCGGTAGTGAAGGGACAGTGTTTATCGACCAGGTCTGTACCCGGTAGTGAAGGGACAGTGTTTATAGACCAGGTCTGTACCCGGTAGTGAAGGGACAGTATTTATAGACCAGGTCTGTACCAGGTTGTGAAGAGACAGTGCTTGTAGACCAGGTCTGTACCCGGTAGTGAAGAGACAGTGTTTGTAGACCAGGTCTGAACCCAGTAGCAAATGGACAGTGTTTCTGGACAAGGTCTGCACCCGGTAGTGAAGAGACAGTGTTTACAGACCAGATCTGTATCCAGTAGCGAAGGGACAGTGTTTATAGACAAGGTCTGTATCCAGTAGCGAAGGGACAGTGTTTATAGACCAGGTCTGTATCCAGTAGCGAAGGGACAGTGTTTATAGACAATGTTTGTATCCAGTAGTGAAGGGACAGTGTTTATAGACAAGGTCTGTATCCAGTAGTGAAGGGACAGTGTTTATAGACCAGGTCTGTATCCAGTAGCGAAGGGACAGTATTTATAGACCAGGTCTGTATCCAGTAGCGAAGGGACAGTGTTTTTAGACAAGGTCTGTATCCAGTAGTGAAGGGACAGTGTTTATAGACAAGGTCTGTATCCAGTAGCGAAGGGACAGTGTTTATAGACAAGGTCTGTATCCAGTCGTGAAGGGACAGTGTTTATAGACAAGGTCTGTATCCAGTAGCGAAGGGACAGTGTTTATAGACCAGGTCTGTATCCAGTAGCGAAGGGACAGTGTTTATAGACCAGGTCTGTATCCAGTAGCGAAGGGACAGTGTTTATAGACAAGGTCTGTATCCAGTAGTGAAGGGACAGTGTTTATGGACCAGGTCTGTATCCAGTAGCGAAGGGACAGTGTTTATAGACAAGGTCTGTATCCAGTAGTGAAGGGACAGTGTTTATAGACAGGTCTGTATCCAGTAGCGAAGGGACAGTGTTTATAGACAAGGTCTGTGTCCAGTAGCGAAGGGACAGTGTTTATAGACAAGGTCTGTGTCCAGTAGCGAAGGGAAAGTGTTGAAAGACAAGATCTGTGTCCAGTAGCGAAGGGACAGTGTTTATAGACAAGGTCTGTATCCAGTAGCGAAGGGACAGTGTTGATAGACCAGGTCTGTACCCGGTAGTGAAGAGACAGTGTTTATAGACCAGGGTTGTACCCGGTAGTGAAGGGACAGTGTTTATAGACCAGGTCTGTACCCGGTAGTGAAGGGACAATGTTTATAGACCAGGTCTGTACCCGGTAGTGAAGGGACAGTGTTTATAGTCCAGGTCTGTACCCGGTAGTGAAGGGACAGTGTTTATAGACCAGGTCTGTACCCGGTAGTGAAGGGACAGTGTTTATAGACCAGGTCTGTACCCGGTAGTGAAGGGACAGTGTTTATAGACCAGGTCTGTACACGGTAGTGAAGGGACAGTGTTTATAGACCAGGTCTGTACCCGGTAGTGAAGGGACAGTGTTTATAGTCCAGGTCTGTACCCGGTAGTGAAGAGACAGTGTTTATAGACCAGGTCTGTACCCGGTAGTGAAGGGACAGTGTTTATAGACCAGGTCTGTACCCGGTAGTGAAGGGACAGTGTTTATAGACCAGGTCTGTACCCGGTAGTGAAGGGACAGTGTTTATAGTCCAGGTCTGTACCCGGTAGTGAAGGGACAGTGTTTATAGACCAGGTCTGTACCCGGTAGTGAAGGGACAGTGTTTATAGACCAGGTCTGTACCCGGTAGTGAAGGGACAGTGTTTATAGACCAGGTCTGTACCCGGTAGTGAAGGGACAGTGTTTATAGACCAGGTCTGTACCCGGTAGTGAAGGGACAGTATTTATAGACCAGGTCTGTACCAGGTTGTGAAGAGACAGTGTTTGTAGACCAGGTCTGTACCCGGTAGTGAAGGGACAGTGTTTCTAGACAAGGTCTGCACCCGGTAGTGAAGGGACAGTGTTTATAGACCAGGTCGGTACCCAGTAGTGAAGGGACAGTGTTTGTAGACCAGGTCTGTACCCAGTAGCAAATGGACAGTGTTTATAGACAAGGTCTGCACCCGGTAGTGAAGAGACAGTGTTTGTTGACCAGGTCTGAACCCAGTAGCAAATGGACAGTGTTTCTGGACAAGGTCTGCACCCGGTAGTGAAGAGACAGTGTTTGCAGACCAGATCTGTATCCAGTAGCGAAGGGACAGTGTTTATAGACAAGGTCTGTATCCAGTAGCGAAGGGACAGTGTTTATAGACAAGGTCTGTATCCAGTAGTGAAGGGACAGTGTTTATAGACAAGGTCTGTATCCAGTAGCGAAGGGACAGTGTTTATAGACAAGGTCTGTATCCAGTAGTGAAGGGACAGTGTTTATAGACAAGGTCTGTATCCAGTAGCGAAGGGACAGTGTTTATCGACCAGGTCTGTATCCAATAGCGAAGGGACTGTGTTTATAGACAAGGTCTGTATCCAGTAGTGAAGGGACAGTGTTTATAGACAAGGTCTGTATCCAGTAGCGAAGGGGCAGTGTTTATAGACAAGGTCTGTATCCAGTAGTGAAGGGACAGTGTTTATCGACCAGGTCTGTATCCAGTAGCGAAGGGACAGTGTTTATAGACCAGGTCTGTATCCAGTAGTAAAGGGACAGTGGTTATAGACAAGGTCTGTATCCAGTAGCGAAGGAACAGTGTTTATAGACCAGGTCTGTATCCAGTAGTGAAGGGACAGTGTTTATAGACCAGGTCTGTACCCGGTAGTGAAGGGACATTGTTTATAGACCAAGCCTGTGCCCGGTACTGAAGGGACAGTGTTTATAGACCAGGTCTGTACCCGATAGTGAAGGGACAGTGTTTATAGACCAGGACTGTACACGCTAGTGAAGGGACAGTGTTTATAGACCAGGTCTGTACCCGGTAGTGAAGGGACATTGTTTATAGACCAGGTCTGTACCCGATAGTGAAGGGACAGTGTTTATAGACCAGGACTGTACACGCTAGTGAAGGGACAGTGTTTATAGACCAGGTCTGTACCCGGTAGTGAAGGGACAGTATTTATAGACCAGGTCTGTACCAGGTAGTGAAGAGACAGTGTTTGTAGACCAGGTCTGTACCCGGTAGTGAAGGGACAGTGTTTCTAGACAGGGTCTGCACCCGGTAGTGAAGAGACAGTGTTTATAGACCAGGTCTGTACCCGGTAGTGAAGGGACAGTGTTTATAGACCTGGTCTGTACCCAGTAGCGAAGGGACGGTGTTTGTAGACCAGGTCTGTACCCAGTAGCGAAGGGACAGTGTTTATAGACCAGGTTTGTACCCGGTAGTGAAGGGACAGTGTTTATAGACCTGGTCTGTACCCAGTAGCGAAGGGACGGTGTTTATAGACCAGGTCTGTATCCGGTAGTGAAGGGACAGTGTTTATAGACCAGGTCTGCATGCAGTAGTGAAGGGACAGTATTTACAGAGAAGGTCTGTAACCGGCAGTGAAGGGACAGTGTTAATAGACAAGGTCTGTACCCGGTAGTGAAGGGACAGTGTTTATAGACCAGGTCTGTATCCAGTAGCGAAGGGACGTTGTTTATAGACCAGGTTTGTACCCGGTAGTGAAGGGACAGTGCTTATAGACCAGGTCTGTATCCAGTAGTGAAGAGACGGTGTTTATAGACCAGGTCTGTACCCAATAGTAAATGGACAGTGTTTATAGAACAGGTCTGTACCCGGTAGCGAAGGGACAGTGTTTATAGACAAGGTTTGTATCCGGTAGTGAAGGGACAGTGTTTATAGACCAGGTCTGTATCCGCTTGCCATGGGACAGTGTTTATAGACCAGGTCTGTACACGGTAGTGAAGGGACAGTTTTTATAGACCAGGTCTGTATCCGCTAGCGAAGGGACAGTGTTTATAGACCAGGTCTGTACCCGGTAGTCAAGGGACAGTGTTTATAGACCAGGTCTGTACCCGGTAGTGAAGGGACAGTGTTTATAGACCAGGTCTGTATCCGCTAGCGAAGGGACAGTGTTTATAGACCAGTTCTGTACCCGGTAGTGAAGGGACAGTGTTTATAGACCAGGTCAGTACCCGGTAGTGAAGGGACAGTGTTGATAGACCAGGTCTGTACCCGGTAGTGAAGGGACTCTGTTGATAGACCAGGTCTGTACCCGGTAGTGAAGGGACAGTGTTTATAGACCAGGTCTGTATCCGCTAGCGAAGGGACAGTGTTTATAGACCAGTTCTGTACCCGGTAGTGAAGGGACAGTGTTTATAGACCAGGTCAGTACCCGGTAGTGAAGGGACAGTGTTGATAGACCAGGTCTGTACCCGGTAGTGAAGGGACTCTGTTGATAGACCAGGTCTGTACCCGGTAGTGAAGGGACAGTGTTTATAGACCAGGTCTGTACCCGGTAGTGAAGGGACAGTGTTTATAGACCAGGTCTGTACCCGGTAGTGAAGGGACAGTGTTTGTAGACCAGGTCTGTACCCGGTAGTGAAGGGACAGTGTTTCTAGACAAGGTCTGCACCCGGTAGTGAAGGGACAGTGTTTATAGACCAAGTCTGTACCCAGTAGCAAATGGACAGTGTTCATAGACAAGGTCTGCACCCGGTAGTGAAGAGACAGTGTTTATAGACAAGGTCTGCACCCGGTAGTGAAGGGACAGTGTTTATAGACCAGGTCTGTACCCAGTAGCAAATGGACAGTGTTTATCGACAAGGTCTGCACCCGGTAGTGAAGGGACAGTGTTTATAGACAAGGTCTGCACCCGGTAGTGAAGGGACAGTGTTTATAGACAAGGTCTGAACCCAGTAGCAAATGGACAGTGTTTCCGGACAAGGTCTGCACCCGGTAGTGAAGAGACAGTGTTTGCAGACCAGATCTGTATCCAGTAGCGAAGGGACAGTGTTTATAGACAAGGTCTGTATCCAGTAGCGAAGGGACAGTGTTTATAGACAAGGTCTGTATCCAGTCGCGAAGGGACAGTGTTTATAGACAAGGTCTGTATCCAGTAGCGAAGGGACAGTGTTTATAGACAAGGTCTGTATCCAGTAGTGAAGGGACAGTGTTTATAGACAAGGTCTGTATCCAGTAGCGAAGGGACAGACTTTATAGTCCAGGTCTGTACCGGGTAGTGAAGGGACAGTGTTTATAGACAAGGTCTGTATCCAGTCGCGAAGGGACAGTGTTTATAGACAAGGTCTGTATCCAGTAGCGAAGTTACAGTGTTTATAGACAAGGTCTGTATCCAGTAGTGAAGGGACAGTGTTTATAGACAAGGTCTGTATCCAGTAGCGAAGGGACAGACTTTATAGTCCAGGTCTGTACCCGGTAGTGAAGGGACAGTGTTTATAGTCCAGGTCTGTATCCGCTAGCGAAGGGACAGTGTTTATAGACCAGGTCTGTACCCGGTAGTGAAGGGACAGTGTTGATAGCCCAGGTCTGTACCCGGTAGTGAAGGGACAGTGTTTATAGTCCAGGTCTGTACCCGGTAGTGAAGGGACAGTGTTTATAGACCAGGTCTGTACCCGGTAGTGAAGGGACAGTGTTTATAGACCAGGTCTGTACCCGGTAGTGAAGGGACAGTGTTTATAGACCAGTTCTGTACCCGGTAGTGAAGGGACAGTGTTGATAGACCAGGTCTGTACCCGGGAGCGAAGGGACAGTGTTTATAGACCAGTTCTGTACCCGGTAGTGAAGTGACAGTGTTTATAGACCAGGTCTGTACCCGGGAGCGAAGGGACAGTGTTTATAGACCAGGTCTGTACCCGGTAGTGAAGGGACAGTGTTTGTAGACCAGGTCTGTACCCGGTAGTGAAGGGACAGTGTTTCTAGACAAGGTCTGCACCCGGTAGTGAAGGGACAGTGTTTATAGACCAAGTCTGTACCCAGTAGCAAATGGACAGTGTTCATAGACAAGGTCTGCACCCGGTAGTGAAGAGACAGTGTTTATAGACAAGGTCTGCACCCGGTAGTGAAGGGACAGTGTTTATAGACCAGGTCTGTACCCAGTAGCAAATGGACAGTGTTTATCGACAAGGTCTGCACCCGGTAGTGAAGAGACAGTGTTTGCAGACCAGATCTGTGTGCAGTAGCGAAGGGACAGTGTTTATAGACAAGGTCTGTATCCAGTAGCGAAGGGACAGTGTTTATAGACAAGGTCTGTATCCAGTCGCGAAGGGACAGTGTTTATAGACAAGGTCTGTATCCAGTAGCGAAGGGACAGTGTTTATAGACAAGGTCTGTATCCAGTAGTGAAGGGACAGTGTTTATAGACAAGGTCTGTATCCAGTAGCGAAGGGACAGACTTTATAGTCCAGGTCTGTACCGGGTAGTGAAGGAACAGTGTTTATAGACAAGGTCTGTATCCAGTCGCGAAGGGACAGTGTTTATAGACAAGGTCTGTATCCAGTAGCGAAGTTACAGTGTTTATAGACAAGGTCTGTATCCAGTAGTGAAGGGACAGTGTTTATAGACAAGGTCTGTATCCAGTAGCGAAGGGACAGACTTTATAGTCCAGGTCTGTACCCGGTAGTGAAGGGACAGTGTTTATAGTCCAGGTCTGTATCCGCTAGCGAAGGGACAGTGTTTATAGACCAGGTCTGTACCCGGTAGTGAAGGGAGAGTGTTGATAGCCCAGGTCTGTACCCGGTCGTGAAGGGACAGTGTTTATAGTCCAGGTCTGTACCCGGTAGTGAAGGGACAGTGTTTATAGACCAGGTCTGTACCCGGTAGTGAAGGGACAGTGTTTATAGACCTGGTCTGTACCCGGTAGTGAAGGGACAGTGTTTATAGACCAGTTCTGTACCCGGTAGTGAAGGGACAGTGTTGATAGACCAGGTCTGTACCCGGGAGCGAAGGGACAGTGTTTATAGTCCAGTTCTGTACCCGGTAGTGAAGTGACAGTGTTTATAGACCAGGTCTGTACCCGGGAGCGAAGGGACAGTGTTGATAGACCAGGTCTGTACCCGGGAGCGAAGGGACAGTGTTTATAGACCAGTTCTGTACCCGGTAGAGAAGTGACAGTGTTTATAGACCAGGTCTGTACCCGGGAGCGAAGGGACAGTGTTGATAGACCAGGTCTGTACCCGGTAGTGAAGGGACAGTGTTTATAGACCAGGTCTGTACCCGGTAGTGAAGGGACAGTGTTTATAGACCAGGTCTGTACCCGGTAGTGAAGGGACAGTCTTTATAGACCAGGTCTGTACCCGGTAGTGAAGGGACAGTGTTTATAGACCAGGTCTGTACCCGGTAGTGAAGGGACAGTGTTTATAGACCAGGTCTGAACCCAGTAGCAAATGGACAGTGTTTCTGGAAAAGGTCTGCACCCGGCAGTGAAGAGACAGTGTTTGTAGACCAGGTCTGTACCCGGTAGTGAAGGGACAGTGTTTATAGACCAGGTCTGAACCCAGTAGCAAATGGACAGTGTTTCTGGACAAGGTCTGCAACCGGTAGTGAAGAGACAGTGTTTGTAGACCAGGTCTGTACCCGGTAGTGAAGGGACAGTGTTTATAGACCAGGACTGTACACGCGAGTGAAGGGACAGTGTTTGTGGACCAGATCTGTACCCGGTAGTGAAGGGACAGTGTTTATAGACAAGGTCTGCACCCGGTAGTGAAGAGACAGTGTTTGTAGACCAGGTCTGTACCCGGTAGTGAAGGGACAGTGTTTATAGACCAGGACTGTACACGCGAGTGAAGAGACAGTGTTTGTAGACCAGGTCTGTACCCGGTAGTGAAGGGACAGTGTTTATAGACCAGGACTGTACACGCGAGTGAAGGGACAGTGTTTGTAGACCAGGTCTGTACCCAGTAGCAAATGGACAGTGTTTATAGACAAGGTCTGCACCCGGTACTGAAGGGACAGTGTTTATAGACCAGGTCTGTACCCGGTAGTGAAGGGACAGTGTTTATAGACCAGGTCTGTACCCGGTAGTGAAGGGACAGTGTTTATAGACCAGGACTGTACACGCTAGTGAAGGGACAGTGTTTATAGACCAGGTCTGTACCCGGTAGCGAAGGGACAGTGTTGATAGTCCAGGTCTGCACCCGGTTGTGAAGGGACAGTGTTTATAGACCAGGTCTGCATGCAGTTGTGAAGGGACAGTATTTATAGACCAGGTCTGTACCAGGTAGTGAAGAGACAGTGTTTGTAGACCAGGTCTGTACCCGGTAGTGAAGGGACAGTGTTTCTAGACAGGGTCTGCACCCGGTAGTGAAGAGACAGTGTTTGTAGACCAGGTCTGTACCCGGTAGTGAAGGGACAGTGTTTATAGACCTGGTCTGTACCCAGTAGCGAAGGGACGGTGTTTATAGACCAGGTCTGTACCCAGTAGCGAAGGGACAGTGTTTATAGACCAGGTTTGTACCCGGTAGTGAAGGGACAGTGTTTATAGACCTGGTCTGTACCCAGTAGCGAAGGGACGGTGTTTATCGACCAGGTCTGCATGCAGTAGTGAAGGGACAGTATTTACAGACAAGGTCTGTAACCGGCAGTGAAGGGACAGTGTTAATAGACAAGGTCTGTACCCAATAGCAAATGGACAGTGTTTATAGACCAGGTCTGCACCCAGTAGTGAAGGGACAGTGTTTATTGACCAGGTTTGTACCCGGTAGCGAAGTGACAGTGTTTATAGACAAGGTCTGTATCCAGTAGTGAAGGGACAGTGTTTATAGACAAGGTCTGTATCCGGAAGTGAAGGGACAGTGTTTATAGTCCAGGTCTGTATCCGCTAGCGAAGGGACAGTGTTTATAGTCCAGGTCTGTATCCGCTAGCGAAGGGACAGTGTTTAGAGACCAGGTCTGTACCCGGTAGTGAAGGGACAGTGTTGATACTCCAGGTCTGTACCCGGTCGTGAAGGGACAGTGTTTATAGACCAGGTCTGTACCCGGTAGTGAAGGGACAGTGTTGATACTCCAGGTCTGTACCCGGTAGTGAAGGGACAGTGTTTATAGACCAGGTCTGTACCCGGGAGCGAAGGGACAGTGTTGATAGACCAGGTCTGTACCCGGGAGCGAAGGGACAGTGTTTATAGACCAGGTCTGTACCCGGGAGCGAAGGGACAGTGTTTATAGACCAGGTCTGTACCCGGTGGTGAAGGGACAGTGTTTTTCGACCAGGTCTGTACCCGGTAGTGAAGGGACAGTGTTTATAGACCAGGTCTGTACCCGGTAGTGAAGGGACAGTGTTTATAGACCAGGTCTGTACCCGGTAGTGAAGGGACTCTGTTGATAGACCAGGTCTGTACCCGGAAGTGAAGGGACAGTGTTTATAGACCAGGTCTGTATCCAGTAGCGAAGGGACAGACTTTATAGTCCAGGTCTGTACCCGGTAGTGAAGGGACAGTGTTTATAGACCAGGTCTGTACCCGGTAGTGAAGGGACAGTGTTGATAGCCCAGGTCTGTACCCGGTAGTGAAGGGACAGTGTTTATAGTCCAGGTCTGTACCCGGTAGTGAAGGGACAGTGTTTATAGACCAGGTCTGTACCCGGTAGTGAAGGGACAGTGTTTATAGACCAGGTCTGTACCCGGGAGCGAAGGGACAGTGTTTATAGACCAGTTCTGTACCCGGTAGTGAAGGGACAGTGTTGATAGACCAGGTCTGTACCCGGGAGCGAAGGGACAGTGTTTATAGACCAGTTCTGTACCCGGTAGTGAAGTGACAGTGTTTATAGACCAGGTCTGTACCCGGGAGCGAAGGGACAGTGTTGATAGACCAGGTCTGTACCCGGGAGCGAAGGGACAGTGTTTATAGACCAGTTCTGTACCCGGTAGTGAAGTGACAGTGTTTATAGACCAGGTCTGTACCCGGGAGCGAAGGGACAGTGTTGATAGACCAGGTCTGTACCCGGTAGTGAAGGGACAGTGTTTATAGACCAGGTCTGCACCCGGTAGTGAAGGGACAGTGTTTATAGACCAGGTCTGTACCCGGTAGTGAAGGGACAGTCTTTATAGACCAGGTCTGTACCCGGTAGTGAAGGGACAGTGTTTATAGACCAGGTCTGTACCCGGTAGTGAAGGGACAGTGTTTATAGACCAGGTCTGTACCCGGTGGTGAAGGGACAGTGTTTTTTGAACAGGTCTGTACCCGGTAGTGAAGGGACAGTGTTTATAGACCTGGTCTGTAGCCGGCAGTGAAGGGACAGTGTTTATAGACCAGGTCTGTACCCGGTAGTGAAGGGACTCTGTTGATAGACCAGGTCTGTACCCGGAAGTGAAGGGACAGTGTTTATAGACCAGGTCTGTACCCGGTAGTGAAGGGACTCTGTTGATAGACCAGGTCTGTACCCGGAAGTGAAGGGACAGTGTTTATAGACCAGGTCTGTACCCGGTAGTGAAGGGACAGTGTTGATAGACCAGTTCTGTACCCGGGAGCGAAGGGACAGTGTTTATAGACCAGGTCTGTACCCGGTAGTGAAGGGACAGTGTTTATAGACCAGATCTGTACCCGGAAGTGAAGGGACAGTGTTTATAGACCAGGTCTGTACCAGGTTGTGAAGAGACAGTGTTTGTAGACCATGTCTGTACCCGGAAGTGAAGGGACAGTGTTTATAGACCAGGTCTGTATCCAGTAGCGAATGGACAGACTTTATAGTCCAGGTCTGTACCCGGTAGTGAAGGTACAGTGTTTATAGTCCAGGTCTGTATCCGCTAGCGAAGGGACAGTGTTTATAGACCAGGTCTGTACCCGGTAGTGAAGGGACAGTGTTGATAGCCCAGGTCTGTACCCGGTAGTGAAGGGACAGTGTTTATAGTCCAGGTCTGTACCCAGTAGTGAAGGGACAGTGTTTATAGACCAGGTCTGTACCCGGTAGTGAAGGGACAGTGTTTATAGACCAGGTCTGTACCCGGGAGCGAAGGGACAGTGTTTATAGACCAGTTCTGTACCCGGTAGTGAAGTGACAGTGTTTATAGACCAGGTCTGTACCCGGGAGCGAAGGGACAGTGTTGATAGACCAGGTCTGTACCCGGGAGCGAAGGGACAGTGTTTATAGACCAGTTCTGTACCCGGTAGTGAAGTGACAGTGTTTATAGACCAGGTCTGTACCCGGTAGTGAAGGGACAGTGTTGAAAGACCAGTTCTGTACCCGGGAGCGAAGGAACAGTGTTTATAGACCAGGTCTGTATCCAGTAGTGAAGGGACAGTGTTTATTGACCAGGTTTGTACCCGGTAGCGAAGGGACAGTGTTTATAGACAAGGTCTGTATCCAGTAGTGAAGGGACAGTGTTTATAGACAAGGTCTGTATCCGGAAGTGAAGGGACAGTGTTTATAGTCCAGGTCTGTATCCGCTAGCGAAGGGACAGTGTTTATAGACCAGGTCTGTACCCGGTAGTGAAGGGACAGTGTTGATACTCCAGGTCTGTACCCGGTCGTGAAGGGACAGTGTTTATAGACCAGGTCTGTACCCGGTAGTGAAGGGACAGTGTTGATACTCCAGGTCTGTACCCGGTAGTGAAGGGACAGTGTTTATAGACCAGGTCTGTACCCGGGAGCGAAGGGACAGTGTTGATAGACCAGGTCTGTACCCGGGAGCGAAGGGACAGTGTTTATAGACCAGGTCTGTACCCGGTAGTGAAGGGACAGTGTTTATAGACCAGGTCTGTACCCGGGAGCGAAGGGACAGTGTTTATAGACCAGGTCTGTACCCGGTGGTGAAGGGACAGTGTTTTTAGACCAGGTCTGTACCCGGTAGTGAAGGGACAGTGTTTATAGACCAGGTCTGTACCCGGTAGTGAAGGGACAGTGTTTATAGACCAGGTCTGTACCCGGTAGTGAAGGGACTCTGTTGATAGACCAGGTCTGTACCCGGAAGTGAAGGGACAGTGTTTATAGACCAGGTCTGTACCTGGTAGTGAAGGGACAGTGTTTATAGACCAGGTCTGTACCCGGTACTGAAGGGACAGTGTTGAAAGACCAGTTCTGTACCCGGGAGCGAAGGGACAGTGTTTATAGACCAGGTCTGTACCCGGTAGGGAAGGGACAGTGTTTATAGACCAGGTCTGTACCCGGTAGTGAAGGGACAGTGTTTATAGACCAGGTCTGTACCCGGAAGTGAAGAGACAGTGTTTGTAGACCAGGTCTGTACCCGGAAGTGAAGGGACAGTGTTTATACACCAGGTCTGTATCCAGTCGCGAAGGGACAGACTTTATAGACCAGGTCTGTACCCGGTAGTGAAGGGACAGTGTTTATAGTCCAGGTCTGTATCCGCTAGCGAAGGGACAGTGTTAAGAGACCAGGTCTGTACCCGGTAGTGAAGGGACAGTGTTGATAGCCCAGGTCTGTACCCGGTAGTGAAGGGACAGTGTTTATAGTCCAGGTCTGTACCCGGTAGTGAAGGGACAGTGTTTATAGACCAGGTCTGTACCCGGTAGTGAAGGGACAGTGTTTATAGACCAGGTCTGTACCCGGGAGCGAAGGGACAGTGTTTATAGACCAGTTCTGTACCCGGTAGTGAAGGGACAGTGTTGATAGACCAGGTCTGTACCCGGGAGCGAAGGGACAGTGTTTATAGACCAGTTCTGTACCCGGTAGTGAAGTGACAGTGTTTATAGACCAGGTCTGTACCCGGGAGCGAAGGGACAGTGTTGATAGACCAGGTCTGTACCCGGTGGTGAAGGGACAGTGTTTTTAGAACAGGTCTGTACCCGGTAGTGAAGGGACAGTGTTTATAGACCAGGTCTGTAGCCGGCAGTGAAGGGACAGTGTTTATAGACCAGGTCTGTACCCGGTAGTGAAGGGACTCTGTTGATAGACCAGGTCTGTACCCGGAAGTGAAGGGACAGTGTTTATAGACCAGGTCTGTACCCGGTAGTGAAGGGACTCTGTTGATAGACCAGGTCTGTACCCGGAAGTGAAGGGACAGTGTTTATAGACCAGGTCTGTACCCGGTAGTGAAGGGACAGTGTTGATAGACCAGTTCTGTACCCGGGAGCGAAGGGACAGTGTTTATAGACCAGGTCTGTACCCGGTAGTGAAGGGACAGTGTTTATAGACCAGGTCTGTACCCGGAAGTGAAGGGACAGTGTTTATAGACCAGGTCTGTACCCGGTAGTGAAGGGACAGTATTTATAGACCAGGTCTGTACCAGGTTGTGAAGAGACAGTGTTTGTAGACCATGTCTGTACCCGGAAGTGAAGGGACAGTGTTTATAGACCAGGTCTGTATCCAGTAGCGAATGGACAGACTTTATAGTCCAGGTCTGTACCCGGTAGTGAAGGGACAGTGTTTATAGTCCAGGTCTGTACCCGGTAGTGAAGGGACAGTGTTTATAGTCCAGGTCTGTATCCGCTAGCGAAGGGACAGTGTTTATAGACCAGGTCTGTACCCGGTAGTGAAGGGACAGTGTTGATAGCCCAGGTCTGTACCCGGTAGTGAAGGGACAGTGTTTATAGTCGAGGTCTGTACCCGGTAGTGAAGGGACAGTGTTTATAGACCAGGTCTGTACCCGGTAGTGAAGGGACAGTGTTTATAGACCAGGTCTGTACCCGGGGGCGAAGGGACAGTGTTTATAGACCAGGTCTGTACCCGGTGGTGAAGGGACAGTGTTTTTAGACCAGGTCTGTACCCGGTAGTGAAGGGACAGTGTTTATAGACCAGGTCTGTACCCGGTAGTGAAGGGACTCTGTTGATAGACCAGGTCTGTACCCGGAAGTGAAGGGACAGTGTTTATAGACCAGGTCTGTACCCGGTAGTGAAGGGACAATGTTTATAGACCAGGTCTGTACCCGGTAGTGAAGGGACAGTGTTGAAAGACCAGTTCTGTACCCGGGAGCGAAGGGACAGTGTTTATAGACCAGGTCTGTACCCGGTAGTGAAGGGACAGTGTTTATAGACCTGGTCTGTACCCGGTAGTGAAGGGACAGTGTTTATAGACCAGGTCTGTACCCGGAAGTGAAGGGACAGTGTTTATAGACCAGGTCTGTACCCGGTAGTGAAGGGACAGTATTTATAGACCAGGTCTGTACCAGGTTGTGAAGAGACAGTGTTTGTAGACCAGGTCTGTACCCGGAAGTGAAGGGACAGTGTTTATAGACCAGGTCTGTATCCAGTAGCGAAGGGACAGACTTTATAGTCCAGGTCTGTACCCGGTAGTGAAGGGACAGTGTTTATAGACCAGGTCTGTATCCGCTAGCGAAGGGACAGTGTTAAGAGACCAGGTCTGTACCCGGTAGTGAAGGGACAGTGTTGATAGCCCAGGTCTGTACCCGGTAGTGAAGGGACAGTGTTGATAGCCCAGGTCTGTATCCGCTAGCGAAGGGACAGTGTTAAGAGACCAGGTCTGTACCCGGTAGTGAAGGGACAGTGTTGATAGCCCAGGTCTGTACCCGGTAGTGAAGGGACAGTGTTTATAGTCCAGGTCTGTACCCGGTAGTGAAGGGACAGTGTTTATAGACCAGGTCTGTACCCGGTAGTGAAGGGACAGTGTTTATAGACCAGGTCTGTACCCGGGAGCGAAGGGACAGTGTTTATAGACCAGTTCTGTACCCGGTAGTGAAGTGACAGTGTTTATAGACCAGGTCTGTACCCGGGAGCGAAGGGACAGTGTTGATAGACCAGGTCTGTACCCGGGAGCGAAGGGACAGTGTTTATAGACCAGTTCTGTACCCGGTAGTGAAGTGACAGTGTTTATAGACCAGGTCTGTACCCGGGAGCGAAGGGACAGTGTTGATAGACCAGGTCTGTACCCGGTAGTGAAGGGACAGTGTTTATAGACCAGGTCTGCACCCGGTAGTGAAGGGACAGTGTTTATAGACCAGGTCTGTACCCGGTAGTGAAGGGACAGTGTTTATAGACCAGGTCTGTACCCGGTAGTGAAGGGACAGTGTTTATAGACCAGGTCTGTACCCGGTAGTGAAGGGACAGTGTTTATAGACCAGGTCTGTACCCGGGAGCAAAGGGACAGTGTTTATAGACCAGGTCTGTACCCGGGAGCGAAGGGACAGTGTTTATAGACCAGGTCTGTACCCGGTGGTGAAGGGACAGTGTTTTTAGAACAGGTCTGTACCCGGTAGTGAAGGGACAGTGTTTATAGACCAGGTCTGTAGCCGGCAGTGAAGGGACAGTGTTTATAGACCAGGTCTGTACCCGGTAGTGAAGGGACTCTGTTGATAGACCAGGTCTGTACCCGGAAGTGAAGGGACAGTGTTTATAGACCAGGTCTGTACCCGGTAGTGAAGGGACTCTGTTGATAGACCAGGTCTGTACCCGGAAGTGAAGGGACAGTGTTTATAGACCAGGTCTGTACCCGGTAGTGAAGGGACAGTGTTGATAGACCAGTTCTGTACCCGGGAGCGAAGGGACAGTGTTTATAGACCAGGTCTGTACCCGGTAGTGAAGGGACAGTGTTTATAGACCAGGTCTGTACCCGGTAGTGAAGGGACAGTGTTTATAGACCAGGTCTGTACCCGGAAGTGAAGGGACAGTGTTTATAGACCAGGTCTGTACCCGGTAGTGAAGGGACAGTATTTATAGACCAGGTCTGTACCAGGTTCTGAAGAGACAGTGTTTATAGACCAGGTCTGTATCCAGTAGCGAATGGACAGACTTTATAGTCCAGGTCTGTACCCGGTAGTGAAGGGACAGTGTTTATAGTCCAGGTCTGTATCCAGTAGCGAATGGACAGACTTTATAGTCCAGGTCTGTACCCGGTAGTGAAGGGACAGTGTTTATAGTCCAGGTCTGTACCCGGTAGTGAAGGGACAGTGTTTATAGTCCAGGTCTGTATCCGCTAGCGAAGGGACAGTGTTTATAGACCAGGTCTGTACCCGGTAGTGAAGGGACAGTGTTGATAGCCCAGGTCTGTACCCGGTAGTGAAGGGACAGTGTTTATAGTCCAGGTCTGTACCCGGTAGTGAAGGGACAGTGTTTATAGACCAGGTCTGTACCCGGTAGTGAAGGGACAGTGTTTATAGACCAGGTCTGTACCCGGGAGCGAAGGGACAGTGTTTATAGACCAGTTCTGTACCCGGTAGTGAAGGGACAGTGTTGATAGACCAGGTCTGTACCCGGAAGTGAAGGGACAGTGTTTATAGACCAGGTCTGTACCCGGTAGTGAAGGGACAGTATTTATAGACCAGGTCTGTACCAGGTTGTGAAGAGACAGTGTTTGTAGACCAGGTCTGTACCCGGAAGTGAAGGGACAGTGTTTATAGACCAGGTCTGTATCCAGTAGCGAAGGGACAGACTTTATAGTCCAGGTCTGTACCCGGTAGTGAAGGGACAGTGTTTATAGACCAGGTCTGTATCCGCTAGCGAAGGGACAGTGTTAAGAGACCAGGTCTGTACCCGGTAGTGAAGGGACAGTGTTGATAGCCCAGGTCTGTACCCGGTAGTGAAGGGACAGTGTTGATAGCCCAGGTCTGTATCCGCTAGCGAAGGGACAGTGTTAAGAGACCAGGTCTGTACCCGGTAGTGAAGGGACAGTGTTGATAGCCCAGGTCTGTACCCGGTAGTGAAGGGACAGTGTTTATAGTCCAGGTCTGTACCCGGTAGTGAAGGGACAGTGTTTATAGACCAGGTCTGTACCCGGTAGTGAAGGGACAGTGTTTATAGACCAGGTCTGTACCCGGGAGCGAAGGGACAGTGTTTATAGACCAGTTCTGTACCCGGTAGTGAAGGGACAGTGTTGATAGACCAGGTCTGTACCCGGGAGCGAAGGGACAGTGTTTATAGACCAGTTCTGTACCCGGTAGTGAAGTGACAGTGTTTATAGACCAGGTCTGTACCCGGGAGCGAAGGGACAGTGTTGATAGACCAGGTCTGTACCCGGGAGCGAAGGGACAGTGTTTATCGACCAGTTCTGTACCCGGTAGTGAAGTGACAGTGTTTATAGACCAGGTCTGTACCCGGGAGCGAAGGGAGAGTGTTGATAGACCAGGTCTGTACCCGGTAGTGAAGGGACAGTGTTTATAGACCAGGTCTGCACCCGGTAGTGAAGGGACAGTGTTTATAGACCAGGTCTGTACCCGGTAGTGAAGGGACAGTGTTTATAGACCAGGTCTGTACCCGGTAGTGAAGGGACAGTGTTTATAGACCAGGTCTGTACCCGGTAGTGAAGGGACAGTGTTTATAGACCAGGTCTGTACCCGGGAGCGAAGGGACAGTGTTTATAGACCAGGTCTGTACCCGGGAGCGAAGGGACAGTGTTTATAGACCAGGTCTGTACCCGGTGGTGAAGGGACAGTGTTTTTAGAACAGGTCTGTACCCGGTAGTGAAGGGACAGTGTTTATAGACCAGGTCTGTAGCCGGCAGTGAAGGGACAGTGTTTATAGACCAGGTCTGTACCCGGTAGTGAAGGGACTCTGTTGATAGACCAGGTCTGTACCCGGAAGTGAAGGGACAGTGTTTATAGACCAGGTCTGTACCCGGTAGTGAAGGGACTCTGTTGATAGACCAGGTCTGTACCCGGAAGTGAAGGGACAGTGTTTATAGACCAGGTCTGTACCCGGTAGTGAAGGGACAGTGTTGATAGACCAGTTCTGTACCCGGGAGCGAAGGGACAGTGTTTATAGACCAGGTCTGTACCCGGTAGTGAAGGGACAGTGTTTATAGACCAGGTCTGTACCCGGTAGTGAAGGGACAGTGTTTATAGACCAGGTCTGTACCCGGAAGTGAAGGGACAGTGTTTATAGACCAGGTCTGTACCCGGTAGTGAAGGGACAGTATTTATAGACCAGGTCTGTACCAGGTTCTGAAGAGACAGTGTTTATAGACCAGGTCTGTATCCAGTAGCGAATGGACAGACTTTATAGTCCAGGTCTGTACCCGGTAGTGAAGGGACAGTGTTTATAGACCAGGTCTGTACCCGGTACTGAAGGGACAGTGTTTATAGTCCAGGTCTGTACCCGGTAGCGAAGGGACAGTGTTTATAGTCCAGGTCTGTATCCGCTAGCGAAGGGACAGTGTTTATAGACCAGATCTGTACCCGGTAGTGAAGGGACAGTGTTGATAGCCCAGGTCTGTACCCGGTAGTGAAGGGACAGTGTTTATAGTCCAGGTCTGTACCCGGTAGTGAAGGGACAGTGTTTATAGACCAGGTCTGTACCCGGTAGTGAAGGGACAGTGTTTATAGACCAGGTCTGTACCCGGGAGCGAAGGGACAGTGTTTATAGACCAGTTCTGTACCCGGTAGTGAAGGGACAGTGTTGATAGACCAGGTCTGTACCCGGGAGCGAAGGGACAGTGTTTATAGACCAGTTCTGTACCCGGTAGTGAAGTGACAGTGTTTATAGACCAGGTCTGTACCCGGGAGCGAAGGGACAGTGTTGATAGACCAGGTCTGTACCCGGTAGTGAAGGGACAGTGTTTATAGACCAGGTCTGTACCCGGTAGTGAAGGGACAGTGTTTATAGACCAGGTCTGTACCCGGTAGTGAAGGGACAGTGTTTATAGACCAGGTCTATATCCGCTAGCGAAGGGACAGTGTTTATAGACCAGGTCTGTACCAGGTAGTGAAGGGACAGTGTTGATACTCCAGGTCTGTACCCGGTAGTGAAGGGACAGTGTTTATAGACCAGGTCTGTACCCGGTAGTGAAGGGACAGTGTTGATACTCCAGGTCTGTACCCGGTAGTGAAGGGACAGTGTTTATAGACCAGGTCTGTACCCGGGAGCGAAGGGACAGTGTTTATAGACCAGGTCTGTACCCGGGTGCGAAGGGACAGTGTTTATAGACCAGGTCTGTACCCGGTGGTGAAGGGACAGTGTTTTTAGACCAGGTCTGTACCCGGTAGTGAAGGGACAGTGTTTATAGACCAGGTCTGTACCCGGTAGTGAAGGGACAGTGTTTATAGACCAGGTCTGTACCCGGTCGTGAAGGGACTCTGTTGATAGACCAGGTCTGTACCCGGAAGTGAAGGGACAGTGTTTATAGACCAAGTCTGTACCCGGTAGTGAAGGGACAGTGTTTATAGACCAGGTCTGTACCCGGTAGTGAAGGGACAGTGTTGATAGACCAGTTCTGTACCCGGGAGCGAAGGGACAGTGTTTATAGACCAGGTTTGTACCCGGTAGTGAAGGGACAGTGTTTATAGACCAGGTCTGTACCCGGTAGTGAAGGGACAGTGTTTATAGACCAGGTCTGTACCCGGAAGTGAAGGGACAGTGTTTATAGACCAGGTCTGTACCCGGTAGTGAAGGGACAGTATTTATAGACCAGGTCTGTACCAGGTTGTGAAGAGACAGTGTTTGTAGACCAGGTCTGTACCCGGAAGTGAAGGGACAGTGTTTATAGACCAGGTCTGTATCCAGTAGCGAAGGGACAGACTTTATAGTCCAGGTCTGTACCCGGGAGAGAAGGGACAGTGTTTATAGACCAGTTCTGTACCCGGTAGTGAAGGGACAGTGTTTATAGACCAGGTCTGTACCCGGTAGTGAAGGGACAGTGTTTATAGACCAGTTCTGTACCCGGTAGTGAAGGGACAGTGTTTATAGACCAGGTCTGTACCCGGGAGCGAAGGGACAGTGTTGATAGACCAGGTCTGTACCCGGGAGCGAAGGGACAGTGTTTATAGACCAGTTCTGTACCCGGTAGTGAAGTGACAGTGTTTATAGACCAGGTCTGTACCCGGGAGCGAAGGGACAGTGTTGATAGACCAGGTCTGTACCCGGGAGCGAAGGGACAGTGTTTATCGACCAGTTCTGTACCCGGTAGTGAAGTGACAGTGTTTATAGACCAGGTCTGTACCCGGGAGCGAAGGGACAGTGTTGATAGACCAGGTCTGTACCCGGTAGTGAAGGGACAGTGTTTATAGACCAGGTCTGTACCCGGCAGTGAAGGGACAGTGTTTATAGACCAGGTCTGTACCCGGTAGTGAAGGGACAGTGTTTATAGACCAGGTCTGTACCCGGTAGTGAAGGGACAGTGTTTATAGACCAGGTCTGTACCCGGTAGTGAAGGGACAGTGTTTATAGACCAGGTCTGAACCCAGTAGCAAATGGACAGTGTTTCTGGACAAGGTCTGCACCCGGCAGTGAAGAGACAGTGTTTGTAGACCAGGTCTGTACCCGGTAGTGAAGGGACAGTGTTTATAGACCAGGTCTGAACCCAGTAGCAAATGGACAGTGTTTCTGGACAAGGTCTGCACCCGGTAGTGAAGAGACAGTGTTTGTAGACCAGGTCTGTACCCGGTAGTGAAGGGACAGTGTTTATAGACCAGGACTGTACACGCGAGTGAAGGGACAGTGTTTGTGGACCAGATCTGTACCCGGTAGTGAAGGGACAGTGTTTATAGACAAGGTCTGCACCCGGTAGTGAAGAGACAGTGTTTGTCGACCAGGTCTGTACCCGGTAGTGAAGGGACAGTGTTTATAGACCAGGACTGTACACGCGAGTGAAGAGACAGTGTTTGTAGACCAGGTCTGTACCCGGTAGTGAAGGGACAGTGTTTATAGACCAGGACTGTACACGCGAGTAAAGGGACAGTGTTTGTAGACCAGGTCTGTACCCAGTAGCAAATGGACAGTGTTTATAGACAAGGTCTGCACCCGGTACTGAAGGGACAGTGTTTATAGACCAGGTCTGTACCCGGTAGTGAAGGGACAGTGTTTATAGACCAGGTCTGTACCCGGTAGTGAAGGGACAGTGTTTATAGACCAGGACTGTACACGCTAGTGAAGGGACAGTGTTTATAGACCAGGTCTGTACCCGGTAGCGAAGGGACAGTGTTGATAGTCCAGGTCTGCACCCGGTCGTGAAGGGACAGTGTTTATAGACCAGGTCTGCATGCAGTTGTGAAGGGACAGTATTTATAGACCAGGTCTGTACCAGGTAGTGAAGAGACAGTGTTTGTAGACCAGGTCTGTACCCAGTAGTGAAGGGACAGTGTTTCTAGACAGGGTCTGCACCCGGTAGTGAAGAGACAGTGTTTGTAGACCAGGTCTGTACCCGGTAGTGAAGGGACAGTGTTTATAGACCTGGTCTGTACCCAGTAGCGAAGGGACGGTGTTTATAGACCAGGTCTGTACCCAGTAGCGAAGGGACAGTGTTTATAGACCAGGTCTGTACCCGGTAGTGAATGGACAGTGTTTATAGACCTGGTCTGTACCCAGTAGCGAAGGGACGGTGTTTATAGACCAGGTCTGTATCCGGTAGTGAAGGGACAGTGTTTATAGACCAGGTCTGCATGCAGTAGTGAAGGGACAGTATTTACAGACAAGGTCTGTAACCGGCAGTGAAGGGACAGTGTTAATAGACAGGGTCTGTACCCAATAGCAAATGGACAGTGTTTATAGACCAGGTCTGCACCCAGTAGCGAAGGGACGGTGTTTAGAGACCAGGTTTGTACCCGGTAGCGAAGGGACAGTGTTTATGGACCAGGTCTGTATCCAGCAGTGAAGGGACAGTGTTTATTGACCAGGTTTGTACCCGGTAGCGAAGGGACAGTGTTTATAGACAAGGTCTGTATCCGGTAGTGAAGGGACAGTGTTTATAGTCCAGGTCTGTATCCGCTAGCGAAGGGACAGTGTTTATAGTCCAGGTCTGTATCCGCTAGCGAAGGGACAGTGTTTATAGACCAGGTCTGTACCCGGTAGTGAAGGGACAGTGTTGATACTCCAGGTCTGTACCCGGTAGTGAAGGGACAGTGTTTATAGACCAGGTCTGTACCCGGTAGTGAAGGGACAGTGTTGATACTCCAGGTCTGTACCCGGTAGTGAAGGGACAGTGTTTATAGACCAGGTCTGTACCCGGGAGCGAAGGGACAGTGTTGATAGACCAGGTCTGTACCCGGTAGTGAAGGGACAGTGTTTATAGACCAGGTCTGTACCCGGGAGCGAAGGGACAGTGTTTATAGACCAGGTCTGTACCCGGGAGCGAAGGGACAGTGTTTATAGACCAGGTCTGTACCCGGTATTGAAGGGACAGTGTTTTTAGACCAGGTCTGTACCCGGTAGTGAAGGGACAGTGTTTATAGACCAGGTCTGTACCCGGTAGTGAAGGGACAGTGTTTATAGACCAGGTCTGTACCCGGTAGTGAAGGGACTCTGTTGATAGACCAGGTCTGTACCCGGAAGTGAAGGGACAGTGTTTATAGACCAGGTCTGTACCCGGTAGTGAAGGGACAGTGTTTATAGACCAGGTCTGTACCCGGTAGTGAAGGGACAGTGTTGATAGACCAGTTCTGTACCCGGGAGCGAAGGGACAGTGTTTATAGACCAGGTCTGTACCCGGTAGTGAAGGGACAGTGTTTATAGACCAGGTCTGTACCCAGTAGTGAAGGGACAGTGTTTATAGACCAGGTCTGTACCCGGAAGTGAAGGGACAGTGTTTATAGACCAGGTCTGTACCCGGTAGTGAAGGGACAGTATTTATAGACCAGGTCTGTACCAGGTTGTGAAGAGACAGTGTTTGTAGACCAGGTCTGTACCCGGTAGTGAAGGGACAGTGTTTCTAGACAAGGTCTGCACCCGGTAGTGAAGAGACAGTGTTTATAGACCAGTCTGTACCCGGTAGTGAAGGGACAGTGTTTATAGACCAGGTCTGTACCCAGTAGCAAATGGACAGTGTTTATAGACAAGGTCTGCACCCGGTCGTGAAGGGACAGTGTTTATAGACCAGGTCTGTACCCGGTAGTGAAGGGACATTGTTTATAGACCAGGTCTGTACCCAGTAGCAAATGGACAGCGTTTATAGACAAGGTCTGCACCCGGTAGTGAAGGGACAGTGTTTATAGACCAGGTCTGTACCCAGTAGCAAAAGGACAGTGTTTATAGACAAGGTCTGCACCCGGAAGTGAAGGGACAGTGTTGATAGACAAGGTCTGCACCCGGTAGCGAAGGGACAGTGTTTTTGACAAGGTCTGAACCCAGTAGCAAATGGACAGTGTTTCTGGACAAGGTCTGCACCCGGTAGTGAAGAGACAGTGTTTGCAGACCAGATCTGTATCCAGTAGCGAAGGGACAGTGTTTATAGACAAGGTCTGTATCCAGTAGCGAAGGGACAGTGTTTATAGACAAGGTCTGTATCCAGTCGCGAAGGGACAGTGTTTATAGACAAGGTCTGTATCCAGTAGCGAAGGGACAGTGTTTATAGACAAGGTCTGTATCCAGTAGTGAAGGGACAGTGTTTATAGACAAGGTCTGTATCCAGTAGCGAAGGGACAGACTTTATAGTCCAGGTCTGTACCGGGTAGTGAAGGGACAGTGTTTATAGACCAGGTCTGTACCTGGTAGTGAAGGGACAGTGTTGATAGACCAGGTCTGAACCCGGTAGTGAAGGGACAGTGTTGATAGACCAGGTCTGTACACGGTAGTGAAGGGACAGTGTTTATAGACCAGGTCTGTACCCGGTAGTGAAGGGACAGTGTTGATAGACCAGGTCTGTACCCGGTAGTGAAGGGACAGTGTTGATAGACCAGGTCTGTACACGGTAGTGAAGGGACAGTGTTTATAGACCAGGTCTGTATCCAGTAGTGAAGGGACAGTGTTTATAGACCAGGTCTGTACACGGTAGTGAAGGGACAGTGTTTATAGACCAGGTCAGTACACGGTAGTGAAGGGACAGTGTTTATAGACCAGGTCTGTACCCGGTAGTGAAGGGACAGTGTTTATAGACCAGGTCTGTACACGGTAGTGAAGGGACAGTGTTTATAGACCAGGTCTGTACACGGTAGTGAAGGGACAGTGTTTATAGTCCAGGTCTGTATCCGGTAGTGAAGGGACAGTGTTTATAGACCAGGTCTGTACCCGGTAGTGAAGGGACAGTGTTTATAGACCAGGTCTGTACCCGGTAGTGAAGGGACAGTGTTTATAGACCAGGACTGTACACGCTAGTGAAGGGACAGTGTTTGTAGACCAGATCTGTACCCGGTAGTGAAGGGACAGTGTTTATAGACCAGGTCTGTACCCAGTAGCAAATGGACAGTGTTTATAGACAAGGTCTGCACCCGGTAGTGAAGGGACAGTGTTTATAGACCAGGTCTGTACCCGGTAGTGAAGGGAAAGTGTTTATAGACCAGGTCTGTACCCGGTAGTGAAGGGACAGTGTTTATAGACCAGGTCTGTACCCGGTAGTGAAGGGACAGTGTTTATAGACCAGGTCTGTACCCGGTAGTGAAGGGACAGTGTTTATAGACCAGGTCTGTAACCGGTAGTGAAGGGACAGTGTTTATAGACCAGGTCTGTACCCGGTAGTGAAGGAACAGTGTTTATAGACCAGGTCTGTACCCGGTAGTGAAGGGACAGTCTTTATAGTCCAGGTCTGTATCCAGTAGTGAAGGGACAGTGTTTAGAGACAAGGTCTGTATCCAGTACTGAAGGGACAGTGTTTATAGACAAGGTCTGTATCCAGTAGCGAAGGGACAATGTTTATAGACAAGGTCTGTATCCAGTAGTGAAGGGACAGTGTTTAGAGACAAGGTCTGTATCCAGTAGTGAAGGGACAGTGTTTATAGACAAGGTCTGTATCCAGTAGCGAAGGGACAGTGTTTATAGACAAGGTCTGTATCCAGTAGTGAAGGGACAGTGTTTATAGACAAGGTCTGTACCCAGTAGCGAAGGGACGGTGTTTATCGACCAGGTTTGTACCCGGTAGTGAAGGGACAGTGTTTATCGACCAGGTCTGTATCCAGTAGTGAAGGGACAGTGTTTATAGACCAGGTCTGTACCCAATAGCAAATGGACAGTGTTTATGGACCAGGTCTGTACCCAATAGCAAATGGACAGTGTTTATAGACCAGGTCTGTATCCAGTAGTGAAGGGACAGTGTTTATAGACCAGGTCTGTACCCGGTAGTGAAGGGACAGTGTTTATAGACCAGGTCTCTATCCGGTAGTGAAGGGACAGTGTTTATAAACCAGGTCTGTACCCAATAGCAAATGGACATTGTTTATAGACCAGGTCTGCACCCAGTAGCGAAGGGACGGTGTTTTTAGGCCAGGTTTGTACCCGGTAGTGAAGGGACAGTGTTTATAGACCAGGTCTGTACCCAGTAGCGAAGGGACGGTGTTTATAGACAAGGTCTGTATCCAGTAGTGAAGGGACGGTGTTTATAGACCAGGTCTGCACCCAGTAGCGAAGGGAGGGTGTTTATAGACCAGGTCTGTATCCAGTAGTGAAGGGACAGTATTTACAGACAAGGTCTGTACCCGGTAGTGAAGGGACAGTGTTTATAGACCAGGTCTGTACCCAGTAGCGAAGGGACGGTGTTTATAGACCAGGTCTGTATCCAGTAGTGAAGGGACAGTATTTACAGACAAGGTCTGTACCCGGTAGTGAAGGGACAGTGTTTATTGACCAGGTTTGTACCCGGTAGCGAAGGGACAGTGTTGATAGTCCAGGTCTGTATCCGGTAGTGAAGGGACAGTATTTACAGACAAGGTCTGTACCCGGTAGCGAAGGGACATGTGTTTATAGACAAGGTCTGTATCCAGTAGCAAAGGAACAGTGTTTGTAGACAAGGTCTGTATCCAGTAGTGAAGGGACAGTGTTTATAGACAAGGTCTGTATCCAGTAGTGAAGGGACAGTGTTGATAGACAAGGTCTGTATCCAGTAGCGAAGGGACAGTGTTTATAGACAAGGTCTGTATCCGGTAGTGAAGGGACAGTGTTTATAGACAAGGTCTGTATCCAGTAGTAAAGGGACAGTGTTTATAGACAAGGTCTGTACCCAGTAGTGAAGGGACATTGTTTATAGTCCAGGTCTGTATCCAGTAGCGAAGGGACAGTGTTTATTGACAAGGTCTGTATCCAGTAGCGAAGGGACAGTGTTTATAGACAAGGTCTGTATCCAGTAGCGAACGGACAGTATTTATAGACAAGGTCTGTACCCGGTAGTGAAGGGACAGTGTTTATAGACAAGGTCTGTATCCAGTAGTGAAGGGACAGTGTTTATAGACAAGGTCTGTATCCAGTAGTGAAGGGACAGTGTTTATAGACAAGGTCTGTATCCAGTAGTGAAGGGACAGTGTTTATAGACAAGGTCTGTATCCAGTAGTGAAGGGACAGTGTTAATAGACCAGGTCTGTATCCAGTAGTGAAGGGACAGTGTTTATAGACAAGGTCTGTATCCAGTAGTGAAGGGACAGTGTTTATAGACAAGGTCTGTATCCAGTAGTGAAGGGACAGTGTTTATAGACAAGGTCTGTATCCAGTAGTGAAGGGACAGTGTTTATAGACAATGTCTGTATCCAGTAGTGAAGGGACAGTGTTTATAGACAAGGTCTGTATCCAGTAGTGAAGGGACAGTGTTTATAGACAATGTCTGTATCCAGTAGTGAAGGGACAGTGTTTATAGACAATGTCTGTATCCAGTAGTGAAGTGACAGTATTTATAGACAATGTATGTATTCAGTAGTGAAGGGACAGTATTTATAGACAATGTCTGTATCCAGTAGTGAAGGGACAGTGTTTATAGACAATGTCTGTATCCAGTAGTGAAGGGACAGTGTTTATAGACAATGTCTGTATCCAGTAGTGAAGGGACAGTGTTTATAGACAAGGTCTGTATCCAGTAGTGAAGGGACAGTGTTTATAGACAATGTCTGTACCCAGTAGTGAAGGGACAGTGTTTATAGACAAGGTCTGTATCCAGTAGTGAAGGGACAGTGTTTATAGACAATGTCTGTATCCAGTAGTGAAGGGACAGTGTTTATAGACAATGTCTGTATCCAGTAGTGAAGGGACAGTATTTATAGACAATGTCTGTATCCAGTAGTGAAGGGACAGTGTTTATAGACAAGGTCTGTATCCAGTAGTGAAGGGACAGTGTTTATAGACAATGTCTGTATCCAGTAGTGAAGGGACAGTGTTTATAGACAATGTCTGTATCCAGTAGTGAAGGGACAGTATTTATAGACAATGTCTGTACCCAGTAGTGAAGGGACAGTGTTTATAGACAAGGTCTGTATCCAGTAGTGAAGGGACAGTGTTTATAGACAATGTCTGTATCCAGTAGTGAAGGGACAGTGTTTATAGACAATGTCTGTATCCAGTAGTGAAGGGACAGTATTTATAGACAATGTCTGTACCCAGTAGTGAAGGGACAGTGTTTATAGACAAGGTCTGTATCCAGTAGTGAAGGGACAGTGTTTATAGACAAGGTCTGTATCCAGTAGTGAAGGGACAGTGTTTATAGACAATGTCTGTATCCAGTAGTGAAGGGACAGTGTTTATAGACAAGGTCTGTATCCAGTAGTGAAGGGACAGTATTTATAGACAATGTCTGTATCCAGTAGTGAAGGGACAGTGTTTATAGACAATGCCTGTATCCAGTCGTGAAGGGACAGTGTTTATAGACAATGTCTGAATCCAGTAGCGAAGGGACAGTGTTTATAGACAATGTCTGTATCCAGTAGTGAAGGGACAGTGTTTATAGACAATGTCTGTATCCAGTCGTGAAGGGACAGTGTTTATAGACAATGTCTGAATCCAGTAGCGAAGGGACAGTGTTTATAGACAATGTCTGAATCCAGTAACGAAGGGACAGTGTTTATAGACAAGGTCTGTATCCAGTAGTGAAGGGACAGTGTTTATAGACAATGTCTGTATCCAGTTGTGAAGGGACAGTGTTTATAGACAATGTCTGAATCCAGTAGCGAAGGGACAGTGTTTATAGACAAGGTCTGTATCCAGTAGTGAAGGGACAGTGTTTATAGACAAGGTCTGTATCCAGTAGTGAAGGGACAGTGTTTATAGACAAGGTCTGTATCCAGTAGTGAAGGGACAGTGTTTATAGACAATGTCTGTATCCAGTAGTGAAGGGACAGTGTTTATAGACAAGGTCTGTATCCAGTAGTGAAGGGACAGTATTTATAGACAATGTCTGTATCCAGTAGTGAAGGGACAGTGTTTATAGACAAGGTCTGTATCCAGTAGTGAAGGGACAGTGTTTATAGACAATGTCTGTATCCAGTAGTGAAGGGACAGTGCTTATAGACAAGGTCTGTATCCAGTAGTGAAGGGACAGTGTTTATAGACAAGGTCTGTATCCAGTAGTGAAGGGACAGTGTTTATAGACAAGGTCTGTATCCAGTAGTGAAGGGACAGTGTTTATAGACCAGGTCTGTATCCAGTAGTGAAGGGACAGTGTTCATAGACAAGGTCTGTATCCAGTAGTGAAGGGACAGTGTTTATAGACCAGGTCTGTATCCAGTAGTGAAGGGACAGTGTTTATAGACAAGGTCTGTATCCAGTAGTGAAGGGACAGTGTTTCTCGACCAGGTCTGTATCCAGTAGTGAAGGGACAGTGTTTAAAGACAAGGTCTGTATCCAGTAGCGAACGGACAGTGTTTATAGACAAGGTCTGTATTCAGTAGTGAAGGGACATTGTTTATAGTCCAGGTCTGTATCCAGTAGCGAACGGACAGTGTTTATAGACAAGGTCTGTATCCAGTAGTGAAGGGACAGTGTTTATAGACAAGGTCTGTATCCAGTAGCGAAGGGACAGTGTTTATAGACAAGGTCTGTATCCAGTAGCGAAGGGACAGTGTTTGTAGACAAGGTCTGTATCCAGTAGTGAAGGGACAGTGTTTATAGACAAGGTCTGTATCCAGTAGCGAAGGGACAGTGTTTATAGACAAGGTCTGTATCCAGTAGCGAAGCGACAGTGTTTGTAGACAAGGTCTGTATCCGGTAGTGAAGGGACAGTGTTTATAGACCAGGTCTGTACCCGGTAGTGAAGGGACAGTCTTTATAGTCCAGGTCTGTATCCAGTAGTGAAGGGACAGTGTTTAGAGACAAGGTCTGTATCCAGTACTGAAGGGACAGTGTTTATAGACAAGGTCTGTATACAGTAGCGAAGGGACAATGTTTATAGACAAGGTCTGTATCCAGTAGTGAAGGGACAGTGTTTAGAGACAAGGTCTGTATCCAGTAGTGAAGGGACAGTGTTTATAGACAAGGTCTGTATCCAGTAGCGAAGGGACAGTGTTTATAGACAAGGTCTGTATCCAGTAGTGAAGGGACAGTGTTTATAGACAAGGTCTGTACCCAGTAGCGAAGGGACGGTGTTTATCGACCAGGTTTGTACCCGGTAGTGAAGGGACAGTGTTTATCGACCAGGTCTGTATCCAGTAGTGAAGGGACAGTGTTTATAGACCAGGTCTGTACCCAATAGCAAATGGACAGTGTTTATGGACCAGGTCTGTACCCAATAGCAAATGGACAGTGTTTATAGACCAGGTCTGTATCCAGTAGTGAAGGGACAGTGTTTATAGACCAGGTCTGTACCCGGTAGTGAAGGGACAGTGTTTATAGACCAGGTCTCTATCCGGTAGTGAAGGGACAGTGTTTATAAACCAGGTCTGTACCCAATAGCAAATGGACATTGTTTATAGACCAGGTCTGCACCCAGTAGCGAAGGGACGGTGTTTTTAGACCAGGTTTGTACCCGGTAGTGAAGGGACAGTGTTTATAGACCAGGTCTGTACCCAGTAGCGAAGGGACGGTGTTTATAGACAAGGTCTGTATCCAGTAGTGAAGGGACGGTGTTTATAGACCAGGTCTGCACCCAGTAGCGAAGGGAGGGTGTTTATAGACCAGGTCTGTATCCAGTAGTGAAGGGACAGTATTTACAGACAAGGTCTGTACCCGGTAGTGAAGGGACAGTGTTTATAGACCAGGTCTGTACCCAGTAGCGAAGGGACGGTGTTTATAGACCAGGTCTGTATCCAGTAGTGAAGGGACAGTATTTACAGACAAGGTCTGTACCCGGTAGTGAAGGGACAGTGTTTATTGACCAGGTTTGTACCCGGTAGCGAAGGGACAGTGTTGATAGTCCAGGTCTGTATCCGGTAGTGAAGGGACAGTATTTACAGACAAGGTCTGTACCCGGTAGCGAAGGGACATGTGTTTATAGACAAGGTCTGTATCCAGTAGCAAAGGAACAGTGTTTGTAGACAAGGTCTGTATCCAGTAGTGAAGGGACAGTGTTTATAGACAAGGTCTGTATCCAGTAGTGAAGGGACAGTGTTGATAGACAAGGTCTGTATCCAGTAGCGAAGGGACAGTGTTTATAGACAAGGTCTGTATCCGGTAGTGAAGGGACAGTGTTTATAGACAAGGTCTGTATCCAGTAGTAAAGGGACAGTGTTTATAGACAAGGTCTGTACCCAGTAGTGAAGGGACATTGTTTATAGTCCAGGTCTGTATCCAGTAGCGAAGGGACAGTGTTTATTGACAAGGTCTGTATCCAGTAGCGAAGGGACAGTGTTTATAGACAAGGTCTGTATCCAGTAGCGAACGGACAGTATTTATAGACAAGGTCTGTACCCGGTAGTGAAGGGACAGTGTTTATAGACAAGGTCTGTATCCAGTAGTGAAGGGACAGTGTTTATAGACAAGGTCTGTATCCAGTAGTGAAGGGACAGTGTTTATAGACAAGGTCTGTATCCAGTAGTGAAGGGACAGTGTTTATAGACAAGGTCTGTATCCAGTAGTGAAGGGACAGTGTTAATAGACCAGGTCTGTATCCAGTAGTGAAGGGACAGTGTTTATAGACAAGGTCTGTATCCAGTAGTGAAGGGACAGTGTTTATAGACAAGGTCTGTATCCAGTAGTGAAGGGACAGTGTTTATAGACAAGGTCTGTATCCAGTAGTGAAGGGACAGTGTTTATAGACAATGTCTGTATCCAGTAGTGAAGGGACAGTGTTTATAGACAAGGTCTGTATCCAGTAGTGAAGGGACAGTGTTTATAGACAATGTCTGTATCCAGTAGTGAAGGGACAGTGTTTATAGACAATGTCTGTATCCAGTAGTGAAGTGACAGTATTTATAGACAATGTATGTATTCAGTAGTGAAGGGACAGTATTTATAGACAATGTCTGTATCCAGTAGTGAAGGGACAGTGTTTATAGACAATGTCTGTATCCAGTAGTGAAGGGACAGTGTTTATAGACAATGTCTGTATCCAGTAGTGAAGGGACAGTGTTTATAGACAAGGTCTGTATCCAGTAGTGAAGGGACAGTGTTTATAGACAATGTCTGTACCCAGTAGTGAAGGGACAGTGTTTATAGACAAGGTCTGTATCCAGTAGTGAAGGGACAGTGTTTATAGACAATGTCTGTATCCAGTAGTGAAGGGACAGTGTTTATAGACAATGTCTGTATCCAGTAGTGAAGGGACAGTATTTATAGACAATGTCTGTATCCAGTAGTGAAGGGACAGTGTTTATAGACAAGGTCTGTATCCAGTAGTGAAGGGACAGTGTTTATAGACAATGTCTGTATCCAGTAGTGAAGGGACAGTGTTTATAGACAATGTCTGTATCCAGTAGTGAAGGGACAGTATTTATAGACAATGTCTGTACCCAGTAGTGAAGGGACAGTGTTTATAGACAAGGTCTGTATCCAGTAGTGAAGGGACAGTGTTTATAGACAATGTCTGTATCCAGTAGTGAAGGGACAGTGTTTATAGACAATGTCTGTATCCAGTAGTGAAGGGACAGTATTTATAGACAATGTCTGTACCCAGTAGTGAAGGGACAGTGTTTATAGACAAGGTCTGTATCCAGTAGTGAAGGGACAGTGTTTATAGACAAGGTCTGTATCCAGTAGTGAAGGGACAGTGTTTATAGACAATGTCTGTATCCAGTAGTGAAGGGACAGTGTTTATAGACAAGGTCTGTATCCAGTAGTGAAGGGACAGTATTTATAGACAATGTCTGTATCCAGTAGTGAAGGGACAGTGTTTATAGACAATGTCTGTATCCAGTCGTGAAGGGACAGTGTTTATAGACAATGTCTGAATCCAGTAGCGAAGGGACAGTGTTTATAGACAATGTCTGTATCCAGTAGTGAAGGGACAGTGTTTATAGACAATGTCTGTATCCAGTCGTGAAGGGACAGTGTTTATAGACAATGTCTGAATCCAGTAGCGAAGGGACAGTGTTTATAGACAATGTCTGAATCCAGTAGCGAAGGGACAGTGTTTATAGACAAGGTCTGTATCCAGTAGTGAAGGGACAGTGTTTATAGACAATGTCTGTATCCAGTTGTGAAGGGACAGTGTTTATAGACAATGTCTGAATCCAGTAGCGAAGGGACAGTGTTTGTAGACAAGGTCTGTATCCAGTAGTGAAGGGACAGTGTTTATAGACAAGGTCTGTATCCAGTAGTGAAGGGACAGTGTTTATAGACAAGGTCTGTATCCAGTAGTGAAGGGACAGTGTTTATAGACAATGTCTGTATCCAGTAGTGAAGGGACAGTGTTTATAGACAAGGTCTGTATCCAGTAGTGAAGGGACAGTATTTATAGACAATGTCTGTATCCAGTAGTGAAGGGACAGTGTTTATAGACAAGGTCTGTATCCAGTAGTGAAGGGACAGTGTTTATAGACAATGTCTGTATCCAGTAGTGAAGGGACAGTGTTTATAGACAAGGTCTGTATCCAGTAGTGAAGGGACAGTGTTTATAGACAAGGTCTGTATCCAGTAGTGAAGGGACAGTGTTTATAGACCAGGTCTGTATCCAGTAGTGAAGGGACAGTGTTCATAGACAAGGTCTGTATCCAGTAGTGAAGGGACAGTGTTTATAGACCAGGTCTGTATCCAGTAGTGAAGGGACAGTGTTTATAGACAAGGTCTGTATCCAGTAGTGAAGGGACAGTGTTTATAGACCAGGTCTGTATCCAGTAGTGAAGGGACAGTGTTTAAAGACAAGGTCTGTATCCAGTAGCGAACGGACAGTGTTTATAGACAAGGTCTGTATTCAGTAGTGAAGGGACATTGTTTATAGTCCAGGTCTGTATCCAGTAGCGAACGGACAGTGTTTATAGACAAGGTCTGTATCCAGTAGTGAAGGGACAGTGTTTATAGACAAGGTCTGTATCCAGTAGCGAAGGGACAGTGTTTATAGACAAGGTCTGTATCCAGTAGCGAAGGGACAGTGTTTGTAGACAAGGTCTGTATCCAGTAGTGAAGGGACAGTGTTTATAGACAAGGTCTGTATCCAGTAGCGAAGGGACAGTGTTTATAGACAAGGTCTGTATCCAGTAGCGAAGCGACAGTGTTTGTAGACAAGGTCTGTATCCGGTAGTGAAGGTGCGGTGTTTATAGACCAGGTCTGTATCCGGTAGTGAAGGTGCGGTGTTTGTAGACCAGGTCTGTATCCGGTAGTGAAGGTGCGGTGTTTATAGAACAGGTCTGTATCCGGTAGTGAAGGTGCAGTGTTTATAGAACAGGTCTGTACCTGGACATTGTGGTCGTTGGATTACCTGAGCTCCAGGGATGCCCTGTTGTCCCGGAGGTCCTGGTTCCCCTTGAGGCCCCTGTTTGAATTAAATGAGACTGGACGTTAAATTTCTGAGCACTCAGAGATGATCATAATAATGAATGGAATTTAAAGATACAAATCACACACCAGGTTGCCTTTGGGGCCATGGGAACCATCCGATCCACGCACTCCCTGAAACACAGAAGTAACGCGAGTGAACAACATTGTTTCATGACAACAGAACGAGGCAATTGCAGCTTTTTTTTTAAACAGAGTAGAAAGGCAGCCAAGACACTGTCCCTTTCACTTGGCTTTTTTAATGATTGCAAAGCCAGAAAGGAGGAAAAGGGAAAAATATTTCTGCCAAAATATGAAGGACGTAGTATCCCAATTTGGTCAGTTAAACAAGTGACAGAATTTGCAGTACATATTACTCAGATGTCCAGCAATACTCGTCATAATTGATCCACCAATATTGAACAGCTCCAGCCAGATAATCACACACCACTTAACAGGGGTAAACAACACCGAGGCCAGGCATTCTCCGGTTTCCAGAATACAATTGTCAATTGGGGACAAATTCAGGCTTTGCTTCGAGATGTGAAATCACAGAGATATGACATCACATTCCTTCTGAGGAGAAATTCCACAGCTACAAGAGATTTGGAGAATAGCCATTCACTGACTCACACACTGGGATTCAGAGAGAATGAGAGGATCCGTCACTGATTCACTGACTGGGATAGAGAGAGAATCAGAGGATCCATCACTGACTCACTGACTGGGATCGAGAGAGAATGAGAGGATCCATCATTACTCACTGGGATCAAGAGAGAATGAGAGGATCCATCACTAACTCACTGGGATTGAGAGAGAATGAGAGGATCCATCACTGACTCACTGGGATCGAGAGAGAATGAGAGGGTCCATCACTGACTCACTGGGATGGAGAGAGAATGAGAGGATCCATCACTGACTCACTGACTGGGATCGAGAGAGAATGAGAGGATCCATCACTGACACACTGGGATCGAGAGAGAATGACAGGATCCATCACTGACTCACTGACTGGGATCGAGAGAGAATGAGAGGATCCAGCACTGACTCACTGGGATTGAGAGAGAATGAGAGGATCCATCACTGACTCACTGGGATGGAGAGAGAATGAGAGGATCCATCACTGACTCACTGACTGGGATCGAGAGAGAATGAGAGGATCCATCACTGACACACTGGGATTGAGAGAGAATGACAGGATCCATCACTGACTCACTGACTGGGATCGAGAGAGAATGAGAGGATCCATCACTGACTCACTGACTGGGATCGAGAGAGAATGACAGGATCCATCACTGACTCACTGACTGGGATCGAGAGAGAATGACAGGATCCAGCACTGACTCACTGACTGGGATCGAGGCAGAATGAGAGGATCCATCACTGACTCACTGGGATCGAGAGAGAATGAGCGGATCCATCACTGACTCACTGGGATCGAGAGAGAATGAGAGGATCCATCACTGACTCACTGGGAGCGAGAGAGAATGAGAGGATCCATCACTGACTCAATTGGATCAAGAGAGAATGAGAGGATCCATCACTGACTCACTGACTGGGATCGGGAGAGAATGAGAGGATCCATCACCGACTCACTGGGATCGAGAGAGAATGAGAGGATCAATCACTGACTCACTGGGATCGAGAGAGAATGAGAGGATCCATCACTGACTCACAGGGATCCAGAGAGAATGAGAGGATCCATCACTGACTCACTGGGATCGAGAGAGAATGAGAGGATCCATCACTGACTCACTGACTGGGATCGAGAGAGAATGAGAGGATCCATGACTGACTCACAGGGATCGAGAGAGAATGAGAGGATCCATCACTGACTCACTGGGATCGAGAGAGAATGAGAGGATCCATCACTGACTCACTGGGATCGAGAGAGAATGAGAGGATCCATCACTGACTCACTGGGATCGAGAGAGAATAAGAGGATCCATCACTGACTCACAGACTGGGATCGAGAGAGAATGAGAGGATCCATCACTGACTCACTGGGATCGAGAGAGAATGAGAGGATCCATCACTGACTCACAGACTGGGATCGAGAGAGAATGAGAGGATCCATCACTGACTCACTGGGATCGAGAGAGAATGAGAGGATCCATCACTGACTCACTGGGATCGAGAGAGAATGAGAGGATCCATCACTGACTCACTGGGATCGAGAGAGAATGAGAGGATCCATCACTGACTCACTGGGATCGAGAGAGAATGAGAGGATCCATCACTGACTCACTGGGATCGAGAGAGAATGAGAGGATCCATCACTGACTCACTGGGATCGAGAGAGAATGAGAGGATCCATCACTGAGTCACTGACTGGGATCGAGAGAGAATGAGAGGATCCATCACTGACACACTGGGATCGAGAGAGAATGAGAGGAACCATCACTGACTCACTGGGATCGAGAGAGAATGAGAGGATCCATCACTGACTCACTGGGATCGAGAGAGAATGAGAGGATCCATCACTGACTCACTGGGATCGAGAGAGAATGAGAGGATCCATCACTGACTCACTGACTGGGATCGAGAGAGAATGAGAGGATCCATGACTGACTCACAGGGATCGAGAGAGAATGAGAGGATCCATCACTGACTCACTGGGATCGAGAGAGAATGAGAGGATCCATCACTGATTCACTGGGATCGAGAGAGAATGAGAGGATCCATCACTGACTCACTGGGATCGAGAGAGAATGAGAGGATCCATCACTGACTCACTGGGATCGAGAGAGAATGAGAGGATCCATCACTGACTCACTGGGATCGAGAGAGAATGAGAGGATCCATCACTGACTCACTGGGATCGAGAGAGAATGAGAGGATCCATCACTGAGTCACTGACTGGGATCGAGAGAGAATGAGAGGATCCATCACTGACACACTGGGATCGAGAGAGAATGAGAGGAACCATCACTGACTCACTGGGATCGAGAGAGAATGAGAGGATCCATCACTGACTCACTGGGATCGAGAGAGAATGAGAGGATCCATCACTGACTCACTGGGATCGAGAGAGAATGAGAGGATCCATCACTGACTCACTGACTGGGATCGAGAGAGAATGAGAGGATCCATGACTGACTCACAGGGATCGAGAGAGAATGAGAGGATCCATCACTGACTCACTGGGATCGAGAGAGAATGAGAGGATCCATCACTGACTCACTGGGATCGAGATAGAATGAGAGGATCCATCACTGACTCACTGGGATCGAGAGAGAATAAGAGGATCCATCACTGACTCACAGACTGGGATCGAGAGAGAATGAGAGGATCCATCACTGACTCACTGGGATCGAGAGAGAATGAGAGGATCCATCACTGACTCACAGACTGGGATCGAGAGAGAATGAGAGGATCCATCACTGACTCACTGGGATCGAGAGAGAATGAGAGGATCCATCACTGACTCACTGGGATCGAGAGAGAATGAGAGGATCCATCACTGACTCACTGGGATCGAGAGAGAATGAGAGGATCCATCACTGACTCACTGGGATCGAGAGAGAATGAGAGGATCCATCACTGACTCACTGGGATCGAGAGAGAATGAGAGGAACCATCACTGACTCACTGGGATCGAGAGAGAATGAGAGGATCCATCACTGACTCACTGGGATCGAGAGAGAATGAGAGGATCCATCACTGACTCACTGGGATCGAGAGAGAATGAGAGGATCCATCACTGACTCACTGGGATCGAGAGAGAATGAGAGGATCCATCACTGACTCACTGGGATCGAGAGAGAATGAGAGGATCCATCACTGACTCACTGGGATCGAGAGAGAATTAGAGGATCCATCACTGACTCACTGACTGGGATCGAGAGAGAATGAGAGGATCCATCACTGACTCACTGGGATCGAGAGAGAATGAGAGGATCCATCACTGACTTACTGGTATCGAGAGAGAATGAGAGGATCCATCACTGACTCACTGGGATCGAGAGAGAATGAGAGGATCCATCACTGACTCACTGGGATCGAGAGAGAATGAGAGGATCCATCACTGACTCACTGGGATCGAGAGAGAATGAGAGGATCCATCACTGACTCACTGGGATCGAGAGAGAATGAGAGGATCCATCACTGACTCACTGGGATCGAGAGAGAATGAGAGGATCCATCACTGACTCACTGGGATCGAGAGAGAATGAGAGGATCCATCACTGACTCACTGGGATCGAGAGAGAATGAGAGGATCCATCACTGACTCACTGGGATCGAGAGAGAATGAGAGGATCCATCACTGACTCACTGGGATCGAGAGAGAATGAGAGGATCCATCCCTGACTCACTGGGATCGAGAGAGAATGAGAGGATCCACCACTGACTCACTGGGATTGAGAGAGAATGAGAGGATCCATCACTGACTCACTGAGATCGAGAAAGAATGAGAGGATCCATCACTGACTCACTGACTGGGCTCGAGAGAGAATGAGAGGATCCATCACTGACTCACTGGGATCGAGAGAGAATAAGAGGATCCATCACTAACTCACTGGGATCGAGAGAGAATGAGAGGATCCATCACTGACTCACTGGGATCGAGAGAGAATGAGAGGATCCATCACTAACTCACTGACTGGGATCGAGAGAGAATGAGAGGATCCATCACTGACTCACTGACTGGGATCGAGAGATAATGAGAGGATCCATCACTGACTCACTGGGATAGAGAGAGAATAAGAGGATCCATCACTAACTCACTGACTGGGATCGAGAGAGAATGAGAGGATCCATGACTGACTCACTGACTGGGATCGAGAGAGAATGAGAGGATCCATGACTGACTCACTGACTGGGATCAAGAGAGAATGAGAGGATCCATCACTGACTCACTGGGATAGAGAGAGAATAAGAGGATCCATCACTGACTCACTGGGATCGAGAGAGAATGAGAGGATCCATCACTGAATCACTGACTGGGATCGAGAGATAATGAGAGGATCCATCACTGACTCACTGGGATCGAGAGAGAATAAGAGGATCCATCACTAACTCACTGACTGGGATCGAGAGAGAATGAGAGGATCCATGACTGACTCACTGACTGGGATCGAGAGAGAATGAGAGGATCCATGACTGACTCACTGACTGGGATCGAGAGAGAATGAGAGGATCCATCACTGACTCACTGGGATCGAGAGAGAATGAGAGGATCCATCACTGACTCACTGGGATCGAGAGAGAATGAGAGGATCCATCACTGACTCACTGGGATCGAGAGAGAATGTGAGGATCCATCACTGACTCACAGGAATCGAGAGAGAATGAGAGGATCCATCACTGACTCACTGCGATCGAGAGAGAATGAGAGGATCCACCACTGACTCACTGGGATCGAGAGAGAATGAGAGGATCCATCACTGACTCACTGGGATCGAGAGAGAATGAGAGGATCCACCACTGACTCACTGGGATCGAGAGAGAATGAGAGGATCCATCACTGACTCTCTGACTGGGATCGAGAGAGAATGAGAGGATCCATCACTGACTCACTGGGATCGAGAGAGAATGAGAGGATCCATCACTGACTCACTGGGATCGAGAGAGAATGAGAGGATCCACCACTGACTCACTGGGATCGACAGAGAATGAGAGGATCCATCACTGACTCACTGACTGGGATCGAGAGAGAATGAGAGGATCCATCACTGACTCACTGGGATCGAGAGAGAATGAGAGGATCCATCACTGACTCACTGGGATCGAGAGAGAATGAGAGGATCCATCACTGACTCACTGGGATCGAGAGAGAATGAGAGGATCCATCACTGACTCACTGGGATCGAGAGAGAATGAGAGGATCCATCACTGACTCACTGGGATCGAGAGAGAATGAGAGGATCCATCACTGACTCATTGACTAGGATCGAGAGATAATGAGAGGATCCATCACTGACTCACTGGGATCGAGAGAGAATGAGAGGATCCATCACTGACTCATTGACTAGGATCGAGAGATAATGAGAGGATCCATCACTGACTCACTCAATGGGATCGAGAGAGAATGAGAAGATCCATCACTGACTCACAGACTGGGATCGTGAGAGAATGAGAGGATCCATCACTGACTCACTGGGATCGAGAGAGAATGAGAGGATCCATCACTGACTCACTGGGATCGAGAGAGAATGAGAGGATCCATCACTGACTCACTGACTGGGATCGAGAGAGAATGAGAGGATCCATCACTGACTCACTGACTGGGATCGAGAGAGAATGAGAGGATCCATCACTGACTCACTGGGATCGAGAGAGAATGAGAGGATCCATCACTGACTCACTGACTGGGATCGAGAGAGAATGAGAGGATCCATCACTGACTCACTGGGATCGAGAGAGAATGAGAGGATCCATCACTGACTCACTGGTATCGAGAGAGAATGAGAGGATCCATCACTGACTCACTGGGATCGACAGAGAATGAGAGGATCCATCACTGACTCACTGGGATCGAGAGAGAATGAGAGGATCCATCACTAACTCACTGGGATCGAGAGAGAATGAGAGGATCCATCACTAACTCACTGGGATTGTGAGAGAATGAGAGGATCCATCACTGACTCACTGGGATCGAGAGAGAATGAGAGGATAGATCACTGACTCACTGGGATCGAGAGAGAATGAGAGGATCCATCACTGACTCACTGGGATCGAAAGAGAATGAGAGGGTCCATCACTGACTCACTGGGATGGAGAGAGAATGAGAGGATCCATCACTGACTCACTGACTGGGATCGAGAGAGAATGAGAGGATCCATCACTGACTCACTGGGATCGAGAGAGAATGAGAGGATCCATCACTGACTCACTGGGATCGAGAGAGAATGAGAGGATCCATCACTGACTCACTGGGATCGACAGAGAATGAGAGGATCCATCACTGACTCACTGGGATCGAGAGAGAATGAGAGGATCCATCACTAACTCACTGGGATCGAGAGAGAATGAGAGGATCCATCACTAACTCACTGGGATTGTGAGAGAATGAGAGGATCCATCACTGACTCACTGGGATCGAGAGAGAATGAGAGGATAGATCACTGACTCACTGGGATCGAGAGAGAATGAGAGGATCCATCACTGACTCACTGGGATCGAAAGAGAATGAGAGGATCCATCACTGACTCACTGGGATGGAGAGAGAATGAGAGGATTCATCACTGACTCACTGACTGGGATCGAGAGAGAATGAGAGGATCCATCACTGACTCACTGACTGGGAAGGAGAGAGGATGAGAGGATCCATCACTGACTCACTGACTGGGATGGAGAGAGAATGACAGGATCCATCACTGACTCACTGACTGGGATCGAGAGAGAATGAGAGGATCCATCACTAACTCACTGGGATCGAGAGAGAATGAGAGGATCCATCACTAACTCACTGGGATTGAGAGAGAATGAGAGGATCCATCACTGACTCACAGGGATGGAGAGAGAAAGAGAGGATCCATCAGTCACTCACTGGGAGCGAGAGAGAATGAGAGGATCCATCAGTAACTCACTGGGATCGAGAGAGAATGAGAGGATCAATCACTAACTCACTGACTGGGATCGAGAGAGAATGAGAGGAACCATCACTGACTCACTGTGATCGAGAGAGAATGAGAGGATCCATCACTGACTCACTGGGATCGAGAGAGAATGAGAGGATCCATCACTGACTCACTGACTGGGATCGAGAGAGAATGAGAGGATATATCACTGACTCACTGGGATCGAGAGAGAATGAGAGGATCCATCACTGACTCACTGGGATCGAGAGAGAATGAGAGGATCCATCACTGACTCACAGGGATCGAGAGAGAATGAGAGGATCCATCACTGACTCAATTGGATCAAGAGAGAATGAGAGGATCCATCACTGACTCACTGACTGGGATCGAGAGAGAATGAGAGGATCCATCACTGACTCACTGACTGGGATCGAGGCAGAATGAGAGGATCCAGCACTGACTCACTGACTGGGATCGAGAGAGAATGAGAGGATCCATCACTGACTCACTGGGATCGAGAGAGAATGAGAGGATCCATCACTGACTCACTGGGATCGAGAGAGAATGAGAGGATCCATCACTGACTCACCGACTGGGATCGAGAGAGAATGAGAGGATCCATCACTGAGTCACTGGGACAGAGAGAGAATGAGAGGATCCATCACTGACTCACTGGGATCGAGAGAGAATGAGAGGATCCATCACTGACTCACTGGGATCGAGAGAGAATGAGAGGATCCATCACTGAATCACAGGGATCGAGAGAGAATGAGAGGATCCATCACTAACTCACTGGGATGGAGAGAGAATGAGAGGATCCATCACTGACTCACTGACTGGGATCGAGAGAGAATGAGAGGATCCATCAATGACACACTGGGATGGAGAGAGAATGACAGGATCCATCACTGACTCACTGACTGGGATGGAGAGAGAATGAGAGGATCCATCACTGACTCACTGACTGGGATCGAGAGAGAATGAGACGATCGATCACTGACTCACTGGGATCGAGAGAGAATGAGAGGATCCATCACTGACTCACTGACTGGGATCGAGAGAGAATGAGAGGACCCATCACTGACTCACTGACTGGGATCGAAAGAGAATGAGAGGATCCATCACTGACACACTGGGATGGAGAGAGAATGAGAGGATCCATCACTGACTCACTGACTGGGATCGAGAGAGAATGAGACGATCGATCACTGACTCACTGGGATCGAGAGAGAATGAGAGTATCCATCACTGACTCACTGGGATCGAGAGAGAATGAGAGGATCCATCACTGACTCAATTGGATCAAGAGAGAATGAGAGGATCCATCACTGACTCACTGACTGGGATCGAGAGAGAATGAGAGGATCCATCACTGACTCACTGAATGGGATCGAGAGAGAATGAGAGGATCCATGACTGACTCACTGGGATCGAGAGAGAATGAGAGGATCCATCACTGACTCACTGACTGGGATCGAGAGAGAATGAGAGGATCCATCACTGACTCACTGGGATCGAGAGAGAATGAGAGGATCCATCACTGAATCACAGGGATCGAGAGAGAATGAGAGGATCCATCACTAACTCACTGGGATGGAGAGAGAATGAGAGGATCCATCACTGACTCAATGGGATCGAGAGAGAATGAGAGGATCAATCACTAACTCACTGACTGGGATCGAGAGAGAATGAGAGGATCCATCACCGACTCAATGGGATCGAGAGAGAATGAGAGGTTCAATCACTAACTCACTGACTGGGATCGAGAGAGAATGAGAGGATCCATCACTGACTCACTGTGATCGAGAGAGAATGAGAGGATCCATCACTGACTCACTGACTGGGATCGAGAGAGAATGAGAGGATCCATCACTGACTCACTGTGATCGAGAGAGAATGAGAAGATCCATCACTGACTCACTGACTGGGATCGAGAGAGAATGAGAGGATCCATCACTGACTCACTGGGATCGAGAGAGAATGAGAGGATCCATCACTGACTCACTTGGATCGAAAGAGAATGAGAGGATCCATCACTGACTCACAGGGATCGAGAGAGAATGAGAGGATCCATCACTGACTCAATTGGATCAAGAGAGAATGAGAGGATCCATCACTGACTCACTGACTGGGATCGAGAGAGAATGAGAGGATCCATCACTGACTCACTGACTGGGATTGAGGCAGAATGAAAGGATCCATCACTGACTCACTGGGATCGAGAGAGAATGAGAGGATCCATCACGGACTCACTGGGATCGAGAGAGGATCCACCAGTGACTCACTGGGATCGAGAGAGAATGAGAGGATCCATCATTGACTCACTGACTGGGATCGAGAGAGAATGAGAGGATCCATCACTGAGTCACTGGGATCGAGAGAGAATGAGAGGATCCATCACTGACTCACTGGGATCGAGAGAGAATGAGAGGATCCACCACTGACAAACTGACTGGGATCGAGAGAGAATGAGAGGATCCATCACTAACTCACTGGGATCGAGAGAGAATGAGAGGATCCATAACTGACTCACTGGGATGGAGAGAGAATGAGAGGATCCATCACTGACTCACTGACTGGGATCGAGAGAGAATGAGAGGATCCATCACTGACACACTGGGATGGAGAGAGAATGAAAGGATCCATCACTGACTGGGATCGAGAGAGAATGAGAGGATCGATCACTGACGCACTGGGATCGAGAGAGACTGAGAGGATCCATCAATGACTCACTGGGATCGAGAGAGAATGAGAGGGTCCATCACTGACTCACTGGGATGGAGAGAGAATGAGAGGATCCATGACTGACTCACTGACTGGGATCGAGAGAGAATGAGAGGATCCATCACTGACACACTGGGATGGAGAGAGAATGACAGGATCCATCACTGACTCACTGACTGGGATCGAGAGAGAATGAGAGGATCCATCACTGACTCACTGGGATCGAGAGAGAATGAGAGGATCCATCACTAACTCACTGGGATCGAGAGAGAATGAGAGGATCCATCACTAACTCACTGGGATTGAGAGAGAATGAGAGGATCCATCACTGACTCACTGAGATCGAGAGAGAATGAGAGGATCCACCACTCACTCACAGGGATGGAGAGAGAAAGAGAGGATCCATCACTGACTCACTGGGAGCGAGAGAGAATGAGAGGATCCATCACTAACTCACTGGGATCGAGAGAGAATGAGAGGATCCATCACTAACTCACTGACTGGGATCGAGAGAGAATGAGAGGATCCATCACTGACTCACTGACTGGGATCGAGAGAGAATGAGAGGATCCATCACTGACTCACAGGGATCGAGAGAGAATGAGAGGATCCATCACTGACTCAATTGGATCAAGAGAGAATGAGAGGTTCCATCACTGACTCACTGACTGGGATCAAGGCAGAATGAGAGGATCCATCACTGACTCACTGGGATCGAGAGAGAATGAGCGGATCCATCACTGACTCACAGGGATCGAGAGAGAATGAGAGGATCCATCATTGACTCACTGGGAGCGAGAGAGAATGAGAGGATCCATCACTAACTCACTGGGATCGAGAGAGAATGAGAGGATCCATCACTAACTCACTGACTGGGATCGAGAGAGAATGAGAGGATCCATCACTGACTCACTGACTGGGATCGAGAGAGAATGAGAGGATCCATCACTGACTCACAGGGATCGAGAGAGAATGAGAGGATCCATCACTGACTCAATTGGATCAAGAGAGAATGAGAGGTTCCATCACTGACTCACTGACTGGGATCGAGGCAGAATGAGAGGATCCATCACTGACTCACTGGGATCGAGAGAGAATGAGCGGATCCATCACTGACTCACAGGGATCGAGAGAGATTGAGAGGATCCATCACTAACTCACTGGGATCGAGAGAGAATGAGAGGATCAATCACTAACTCACTGACTGGGATCGAGAGAGAATGAGAGGATCCATGACTGACTCACTGGGATGGAGAGAGATTGAGAGGATCCATCACTGACTCAATTGGATCAAGAGAGAATGAGAGGTTCCATCACTGACTCACTGACTGGGATCGAGGCAGAATGAGAGGATCCATCACTGACTCACTGGGATCGAGAGAGAATGAGCGGATCCATCACTGACTCACAGGGATCGAGAGAGAATGAGCGGATCCATCACTGACTCACAGGGATCGAGAGAGATTGAGAGGATCCATCACTAACTCACTGGGATTGAGAGAGAATGAGAGGATCAATCACTAACTCACTGACTGGGATCGAGAGAGAATGAGAGGATCCATCACTAACTCACTGGGATGGAGAGAGAATGAGAGGATCCATCACCGACTCGCTGGGATCGAGAGAGAATGAGAGGATCAATCACTAACTCACTGACTGGGATCGAGAGAGAATGAGAGGATCCATGACTGACTCACTGACTGGGATCGAGAGAGAATGAGAGGATCCATCACTGACTCACTGGGATCGAGAGAGAATGAGAGGATCCATCACTGACGCAAATTGGATCAAGAGAGAATGAGAGGATCCATCACTGACTCACAGGGATCGAGAGAGAATGAGAGGATCCATCACTGACTCAATTGGATCAAGAGAGAATGAGAGGATCCATCACTGACTCACTGACTGGGATCGAGAGAGAATGAGAGGATCCATCACGGACTCACTGGGATCGAGAGAGAATGAGAGGATCCATCACTGACTCACTTGGATCGAAAGAGAATGAGAGGATCCATCACTGACTCACAGGGATCGAGAGAGAATGAGAGGATCCATCACTGACTCAATTGGATCAAGAGAGAATGAGAGGATCCATCACTGACTCACTGACTGGGATCGAGAGAGAATGAGAGGATCCATCATTGACTCACTGACTGGGATCGAGAGAGAATGAGAGGATCCATCACTGAGTCACTGGGATCGAGAGAGAATGAGAGGATCCACCACTGACAAACTGACTGGGATCGAGAGAGAATGAGAGGATCCATCACTAACTCACTGGGATCGAGAGAGAATGAGAGGATCCATAACTGACTCACTGGGATGGAGAGAGAATGAGAGGATCCATCACTGACTCACTGACTGGGATCGAGAGAGAATGAGAGGATCCATCACTGACGCACTGGGATCGAGAGAGACTGAGAGGATCCATCAATGACTCACTGGGATCGAGAGAGAATGAGAGGATCCATCACGGACTCACTGGGATCGAGAGAGGATCCACCAGTGACTCACTGGGATCGAGAGAGAATGAGAGGATCCATCATTGACTCACTGACTGGGATCGAGAGAGAATGAGAGGATCCATCACTGAGTCACTGGGATCGAGAGAGAATGAGAGGATCCACCACTGACAAACTGACTGGGATCGAGAGAGAATGAGAGGATCCATCACTAACTCACTGGGATCGAGAGAGAATGAGAGGATCCATAACTGACTCACTGACTGGGATCGAGAGAGAATGAGAGGATCCATCACTGACTCACTGACTGGGATCGAGAGAGAATGAGAGGATCCATCACTGACTCACTGACTGGGATTGAGGCAGAATGAAAGGATCCATCACTGACTCACTGGGATCGAGAGAGAATGAGAGGATCCATCACTGACTCACTGGGATCGAGAGAGAATGAGAGGATCCATCACGGACTCACTGGGATCGAGAGAGGATCCACCAGTGACTCACTGGGATCGAGAGAGAATGAGAGGATCCATCATTGAGTCACTGGGATCGAGAGAGAATGAGAGGATCCACCACTGACAAACTGACTGGGATCGAGAGAGAATGAGAGGATCCATCACTGAGTCACTGGGATCGAGAGAGAATGAGAGGATCCACCACTGACAAACTGACTGGGATCGAGAGAGAATGAGAGGATCCATCACTAACTCACTGGGATCGAGAGAGAATGAGAGGATCCATAACTGACTCACTGGGATGGAGAGAGAATGAGAGGATCCATCACTGACTCACTGACTGGGATCGAGAGAGAATGAGAGGATCCATCACTGACGCACTGGGATCGAGAGAGACTGAGAGGATCCATCAATGACTCACTGGGATCGAGAGAGAATGAGAGGATCCATCACGGTCTCACTGGGATCGAGAGAGAATGAGAGGATCCATCACGGACTCACTGGGATCGAGAGAGGATCCACCAGTGACTCACTGGGATCGAGAGAGAATGAGAGGATCCATCATTGACTCACTGACTGGGATTGAGGCAGAATGAAAGGATCCATCACTGACTCACTGGGATCGAGAGAGAATGAGAGGATCCATCACGGACTCACTGGGAGCGAGAGAGGATCCACCAGTGACTCACTGGGATCGAGAGAGAATGAGAGGATCCATCACTGAGTCACTGACTGGGATCGAGAGAGAATGAGAGGATCCATCACTGAGTCACTGGGATCGAGAGAGAATGAGAGGATCCACCACTGACAAACTGACTGGGATCGAGAGAGAATGAGAGGATCCATCACTGACTCACTGGGATCGAGAGAGAATGAGAGGATCCATAACTGACTCACTGGGATGGAGAGAGAATGAGAGGATCCATCACTGACTCACTGACTGGGATCGAGAGAGAATGAGAGGATCCATCACTGACACACTGGGATGGAGAGAGAATGAAAGGACCCATCACTGACTCACTGACTGGGATCGAGAGAGAATGAGAGGATCGATCACTGACGCACTGGGATCGAGAGAGACTGAGAGGATCCATCAATGACTCACTGGGATGGAGAGAGAATGAGAGGATCCATCACTGACACACTGGGATGGAGAGAGAATGAAAGGACCCATCACTGACACACTGACTGGGATCGAGAGAGAATGAGAGGATCGATCACTGACGCACTGGGATCGAGAGAGACTGAGAGGATCCATCACTGACTCACTGGGATGGAGAGAGAATGAGAGGATCCATGACTGACTCACTGACTGGGATCGAGAGAGAATGAGAGGATCCATCACTGACACACTGGGATGGAGAGAGAATGACAGGATCCATCACTGACTCACTGACTGGGATCGAGGCAGAATGGGAGGATCCATCACTGACTCACAGGGATCGAGAGAGAATGAGAGGATCCATCACTGACTCAATTGGATCAAGAGAGAATGAGAGGATCCATCACTGACACACTGACTGGGATCGAGGCAGAATGAGAGGATCCATCACTGACTCACTGGGATCGAGAGAGAATGAGAGGATCCATTATGACTCACTGGGATCGAGAGAGAATGAGAGGATCCATCACTGACTCACTGGGATCGAGAGAGAATGAGAGGATCCATTATGACTCACTGGGATCGAGAGAGAATGAGAGGATCCATCACTGACTCACTGGGATCGAGAGAGAATGAGAGGATCCATCACTGACTCACTGGGATCGAGAGAGAATGAGAGGATCCATCACTGACTCACAGGGATTGAGAGAGAATGAGAGGATCCATCACTGACTCAATTGGATCGAGAGAGAATGAGAGGATCCATCACGACTCACTGGGATTGAGAGAGAATGAGAGGAACCATCACTGACTCACTGGGATCGAGAGAGAATGAGAGGATCCATCACTGACTAACAGGGATCGAGAGAGAATGAGAGGATCCATCACGACTCACTGGGATTGAGAGAGAATGAGAGGATCCATCACTGACTCACTGGGATCGAGAGAGAATGAGAGGATCCATCACTGACTAACAGGGATCGAGAGAGAATGAGAGGATCCATCACTGACTCAATTGAATCAAGAGAGAATGAGAGGATCCATCACTGACTCACTGACTGGGATCGAGAGAGAATGAAAGGATCCATCACTGACTCACTGACTGGGATCGAGGCAGAATGAGACGATCCATCACTGACTCACTGGGATCGAGAGAGAATGAGCGGATCCATCAGTGACTCACTGGGATCGAGAGAGAATGAGCGGATCCATCACTGACTCACTGGGAGCGAGAGAGAATGAGAGGATCCATCACTAACTCACTGGGATGGAGAGAGAATGAGAGGATCCATCACCGACTCAATGGGATCGAGTGAGAATGAGAGGATCAATCACTAACTCACTGACTGGGATCGAGAGAGAATGAGAGGATCCATCACTGACTCACTGGGATCGAGAGAGAATGAGAGGATCCATCACCGACTCAATGGGATCGAGTGAGAATGAGAGGATCAATCACTAACTCACTGACTGGGATCGAGAGAGAATGAGAGGATCCATCACTGACTCACTGTGATCGAGAGAGAATCAGAGGATCCATCACTGACTCACTGACTAGGATCGAGAGAGAATGAGAGGATCCATCACTGACTCACTGGGATCGAGAGAGAATGAGAGGATCCATCACTGACTCACTGGGATCGAAAGAGAATGAGAGGATCCATCACTGACTCACAGGGATCGAGAGAGAATGAGAGGATCCATCACTGACTCACTGACTGGGATCGAGAGAGAATGAGAGGATCCATCACTGACTCACTGTCTGGGATCGAGGCAGAATGAAAGGATCCATCACTGACTCAATTGGATCAAGAGAGAATGAGAGGATCCATCACTGACTCAATTGGATCAAGAGAGAATGAGAGGATCCATCACTGACTCACTCACTGGGATCGAGAGAGAATGAGAGGATCCATCACTGACTCACTGGGATCGAGAGAGGATCCACCAGTGACTCACTGGGATCGAGAGAGATTGAGAGGATCCATCATTGACTCACTGACTGGGATCGAGAGAGAATGAGAGGATCCATCACTGATTCACTGGGATCGAGATAGAATGAGAGGATCCATCACTGACTCAATGGGATCGAGAGAGAATGAGAGGTTCCATCACTGACTCACTGAGATCGAGAGAGAATGAGTGGATCCATCACTGACTTACTGGGATCGAGAGAGAATGAGAGGATCCATCACTGACTCACTGGGATCGAGAGAGAATGAGAGTATCCATCAGTGACTCAATTGGATCAAGAGAGAATGAGAGGATCCATCATTGACTCACTGACTGGGATCGAGAGAGAATGAGAGGATCCATCACTGACTCACTGACTGGGATTGAGGCAGAATGAAAGGATCCATCACTGACTCACTGGGATCGAGAGAGAATGAGAGGATCCATCACGGACTCACTGGGATCGAGAGAGAATGAGAGGATCCACCAGTGACTCACTGGGATTGAGAGAGAATGAGAGGATCCATCATTGACTCACTGACTGGGATCGAGAGAGAATGAGAGGATCCATCACTGAGTCACTGGGATCGAGAGAGAATGAGAGGATCCACCACTGACAAACTGACTGGGATCGAGAGAGAATGAGAGGATCCATCACTAACTCACTGGGATCGAGAGAGAATGAGAGGATCCATAACTGACTCACTGGGATGGAGAGAGAATGAGAGGATCCATCACTGACTCACTGACTGGGATCGAGAGAGAATGAGAGGATCCATCACTGACGCACTGGGATCGAGAGAGACTGAGAGGATCCATCAATGACTCACTGGGATCGAGAGAGAATGAGAGGATCCATCACGGACTCACTGGGATCGAGAGAGGATCCACCAGTGACTCACTGGGATCGAGAGAGAATGAGAGGATCCATCATTGACTCACTGACTGGGATCGAGAGAGAATGAGAGGATCCATCACTGAGTCACTGGGATCGAGAGAGAATGAGAGGATCCACCACTGACAAACTGACTGGGATCGAGAGAGAATGAGAGGATCCATCACTAACTCACTGGGATCGAGAGAGAATGAGAGGATCCATAACTGACTCACTGACTGGGATCGAGAGAGAATGAGAGGATCCATCACTGACTCACTGACTGGGATCGAGAGAGAATGAGAGGATCCATCACTGACTCACTGACTGGGATTGAGGCAGAATGAAAGGATCCATCACTGACTCACTGGGATCGAGAGAGAATGAGAGGATCCATCACGGACTCACTGGGATCGAGAGAGGATCCACCAGTGACTCACTGGGATCGAGAGAGAATGAGAGGATCCATCATTGAGTCACTGGGATCGAGAGAGAATGAGAGGATCCACCACTGACAAACTGACTGGGATCGAGAGAGAATGAGAGGATCCATCACTGAGTCACTGGGATCGAGAGAGAATGAGAGGATCCACCACTGACAAACTGACTGGGATCGAGAGAGAATGAGAGGATCCATCACTAACTCACTGGGATCGAGAGAGAATGAGAGGATCCATAACTGACTCACTGGGATGGAGAGAGAATGAGAGGATCCATCACTAACTCACTGACTGGGATCGAGAGAGAATGAGAGGATCCATCACTGACGCACTGGGATCGAGAGAGACTGAGAGGATCCATCAATGACTCACTGGGATCGAGAGAGAATGAGAGGATCCATCACGGACTCAGTGGGATCGAGAGAGAATGAGAGGATCCATCACGGACTCACTGGGATCGAGAGAGGATCCACCAGTGACTCACTGGGATCGAGAGAGAATGAGAGGATCCATCATTGACTCACTGACTGGGATTGAGGCAGAATGAAAGGATCCATCACTGACTCACTGGGATCGAGAGAGAATGAGAGGATCCATCACGGACTCACTGGGATCGAGAGAGGATCCACCAGTGACTCACTGGGATCGAGAGAGAATGAGAGGATCCATCACTGAGTCACTGACTGGGATCGAGAGAGAATGAGAGGATCCATCACTGAGTCACTGGGATCGAGAGAGAATGAGAGGATCCACCACTGACAAACTGACTGGGATCGAGAGAGAATGAGAGGATCCATCACTAACTCACTGGGATCGAGAGAGAATGAGAGGATCCATAACTGACTCACTGGGATGGAGAGAGAATGAGAGGATCCATCACTGACTCACTGACTGGGATCGAGAGAGAATGAGAGGATCCATCACTGACACACTGGGATGGAGAGAGAATGAAAGGACCCATCACTGACTCACTGACTGGGATCGAGAGAGAATGAGAGGATCGATCACTGACGCACTGGGATCGAGAGAGACTGAGAGGATCCATCAATGACTCACTGGGATGGAGAGAGAATGAGAGGATCCATCACTGACACACTGGGATGGAGAGAGAATGAAAGGACCCATCACTGACACACTGACTGGGATCGAGAGAGAATGAGAGGATCCATCACTGACTCACTGGGATCGAGAGAGAATGAGAGGTTCCATCACTGACTCACTGAGATCGAGAGAGAATGAGTGGATCCATCACTGACTTACTGGGATCGAGAGAGAATGAGAGGATCCATCACTGACTCACTGGGATCGAGAGAGAATGAGAGTATCCATCAGTGACTCACTGGGATCGAGAGAGAATGAGAGGATCCATCAGTGACTCACTGGGATCGAGAGAGAATGAGAGGATCCATCACTGATTCACTGGGATCGAGAGAGAATGAGAGGATCCACCACTGACTCACAGGGATCGAGAGAGAATGAGAGGATCCATCACTGACTCAATTGGATCAAGAGAGAATGAGAGGATCCATCACTGACTCACTGACTGGGATCGAGAGAGAATGAAAGGATCCATCACTGACTCACTGACTGGGATCGAGAGAGAATGAGAGGATCCATCACTGACTCACTGACTGGGATCGAGAGAGAATGAGAGGATCCATCACTGACTCACTGACTGGGATCGAGAGAGAATGAGAGGATCCATCACTGACTCACTGACCGTGATCGAGAGAGAATGAAAGGATCCATCACTGACTCACTGACTGGGATCGAGAGAGAATGAGAGGATCCATCACTGACTCACTGACTGGGATCGAGAGAGAATGAGAGGATCCATCACTGACTCACTGACTGGGATCGAGAGAGAATGAGAGGATCCATCACTAACTCACTGGGATGGAGAGAGAATGAGAGGATCCATCACCGACTCAATGGGATCGAGTGAGAATGAGAGGATCAATCACTAACTCACTGACTGGGATCGAGAGAGAATGAGCGGATCCATCACTGACTCACTGGGAGCGAGAGAGAATGAGAGGATCCATCACTAACTCACTGGGAAGGAGAGAGAATGAGAGGATCCATCACCGACTCAATGGGATCGAGTGAGAATGAGAGGATCAATCACTAACTCACTGACTGGGATCGAGAGAGAATGAGAGGATCCATCACTGACTCACTGTGATCGAGAGAGAATCAGAGGATCCATCACTGACTCACTGACTGGGATCGAGAGAGAATGAGAGGATCCATCACTGACTCACTGGGATCGAGAGAGAATGAGAGGATCCATCACTGACTCACTGGGATCGAGAGAGAATGAGAGGATCCATCACTGACTCACAGGGATCGAGAGAGAATGAGAGGATCCATCACTGACTCAATTGGATCAAGAGAGAATGAGAGGATCCATCACTGACTCACTGACTGGGATCGAGAGAGAATGAGAGGATCCATCACTGACTCACTGTCTGGGATCGAGAGAGAATGAGAGGATCCATCACTGACTCAATTGGATCAAGAGAGAATGAGAGGATCCATCACTGACTCAATTGGATCAAGAGAGAATGAGAGGATCCATCACTGACTCACTGACTGGGATCGAGAGAGAATGAGAGGATCCATCACTGACTCACAGGGATCGAGAGAGAATGAGAGGATCCATCACTGACTCAATTGGATCAAGAGAGAATGAGAGGATCCATCACTGACTCACTGACTGGGATCGAGAGAGAATGAGAGGATCCATCACTGACTCACAGGGATCGAGAGAGAATGAGAGGATCCATCACTGACTCAATTGGATCAAGAGAGAATGAGAGGATCCATCACTGACTCACTGACTGGGATCGAGAGAGAATGAGAGGATCCATCACTGACTCACTGTCTGGGATCGAGGCAGAATGAAAGGATCCATCACTGACTCACTGGGATCGAGAGAGAATGAGAGGATCCATCACTGACTCACTGGGATCGAGAGAGGATCCACCAGTGACTCACTGGGATCGAGAGAGAATGAGAGGATCCATCACTGACTCACTGGGATCGAGAGAGAATGAGAGGATCCATCACTGACTCACTGGGATCGAGAGAGAATGAGAGGATCCATCAGTGACTCACTGGGATCGAGAGAGAATGAGAGGATCCATCACTGATTCACTGGGATCGAGAGAGAATGAGAGGATCCACCACTGACTCACAGGGATCGAGAGAGAATGAGAGGATCCATCACTGACACACTGGGATGGAGAGAGAATGACAGGATCCATCACTGACTCACTGACTGGGATCGAGAGAGAATGAAAGGATCCATCACTGACTCACTGACCGGGATCGAGAGAGAATGAGAGGATCCATCACTGACTCACTGGGATCGAGAGAGAATGAGAGGATCCATGATTGACTCACTGACTGGGATCGAGAGAGAATGAGAGGATCCATCACTGACTCACTGGGATCGAGAGAGAATGAGAGGATCCATCACTGACGCAATTGGATCAAGAGAGAATGAGAGGATCCATCACTGACTCACAGGGATCGAGAGAATGAGAGGATCCATCACTGACTCAATTGGATCAAGAGAGAATGAGAGGATCCATCACTGACTCACTGACTGGGATCGAGGCAGAATGAGAGGATCCATCACTGACTCACAGGGATCGAGAGAGAATGAGAGGATCCATCACTGACTCAATTGCATCAAGAGAGAATGAGAGGATCCATCACTGACTCACTGACTGGGATCGAGAGAGAATGAGAGGATCCATCACTGACTCACTGACTGGGATCGAGGCAGAATGAGAGGATCCATCACTGACTCACTGGGATCGAGAGAGCATGAGAGGATCCATCACTGACTCACTGAGATCGAGAGAGAATGAGAGGATCCATCACTGACTCACAGGGATCGAGAGAGAATGAGAGGATCCATCACTGACTCAATTGGATCAAGAGAGAATGAGAGGATCCATCACTGACTCACTGACTGGGATCGAGATAGAATGAGAGGATCCATCACTGACTCACTGGGATCGAGAGAGAATGAGAGGTTCCATCACTGACTCACTGAGATCGAGAGAGAATGAGTGGATCCATCACTGACTTACTGGGATCGAGAGAGAATGAGAGGATCCATCACTGACTCACTGGGATCGAGAGAGAATGAGAGTATCCATCAGTGACTCACTGGGATCGAGAGAGAATGAGAGGATCCATCAGTGACTCACTGGGATCGAGAGAGAATGAGAGGATCCATCACTGACTCACTGGGATCGAGAGAGAATGAGAGGATCCACCACTGACTCACAGGGATCGAGAGAGAATGAGAGGATCCATCACTGACTCAATTGGATCAAGAGAGAATGAGAGGATCCATCACTGACTCACTGACTGGGATCGAGAGAGAATGAGAGGATCCATCACTGACTCACTGACTGGGATCGAGAGAGAATGAGAGAATCCATCACTGACTCACTGGGATCGAGAGAGAATGAGAGGATCCATCACTAACTCACTGACTGGGATCGAGAGAGAATGAGAGGATCCATCACTGACTCACTGGGATCGAGAGAGAATGAGAGGATCCATCACTAACTCACAGGGATCGAGGCAGAATGAGAGGATCCATCACTGACTCACTGACTGGGATCGAGAGAGAATGAGAGGATCCACCACTGACTCACAGGGATCGAGGCAGAATGAGAGGATCCATCACTGACTCACTGACTGGGATCGAGAGAGAATGAGAGGATCCATCACTGACTCACTGAGATCGAGAGAGAATGAGAGGATCCATCACTGACTCACTGGGATCGAGATGGAATGAGAGGATCCATCACTGACTCACTGGGATCGAGAGAGAATGAGAGGTTCCATCACTGACTCACTGAGATCGAGAGAGAATGAGTGGATCCATCACTGACTCACTGGGATCGAGAGAGAATGAGAGTATCCATCAGTGACTCACTGGGATCGAGAGAGAATGAGAGGATCCATCAGTGACTCACTGGGATCGAGAGAGAATGAGAGGATCCATCACTGACTCACTGGGATCGAGAGAGAATGAGAGGATCCACCACTGACTCACAGTGATCGAGAGAGAATGAGAGGTCCATCACTGACTCAATTGGATCAAGAGAGAATGAGAGGATCCATCACTGACTCACTGACTGGGATCGAGAGAGAATGAGAGGATCCATCACTGACACACTGGGATGGAGAGAGAATGAAAGGATCCATCACTGACTCACTGACTGGGATCGAGAGAGACTGAGAGGATCCATCACTGACTCAATTGCATCAAGAGAGAATGAGAGGATCCATCACTGACTCACTGACTGGGATCGAGAGAGAATGAGAGGATCCATCACTGACTTACTGACTGGGATCGAGAGAGAATGAGAGGATCCATCACTGACTCACTGGGATCGAGAGAGCATGAGAGGATCCATCACTGACTCACTGAGATCGAGAGAGAATGAGAGGATCCATCACTGACTCACTGGGATCGAGAGAGAATGAGAGGTTCCATCACTGACTCACTGAGATCGAGAGAGAATGAGTGGATCCATCACTGACTTACTGGGATCGAGAGAGAATGAGAGGATCCATCACTGACTCACTGGGATCGAGAGAGAATGAGAGGATCCATCACTGACTCACTGGGATCGAGAGAGAATGAGAGTATCCATCAGTGACTCACTGGGATCGAGAGAGAATGAGTGGATCCATCACTGACTTACTGGGATCGAGAGAGAATGAGAGGATCCATCACTGACTCACTGGGATCGAGAGAGAATGAGAGTATCCATCAGTGACTCACTGGGATCGAGAGAGAATGAGAGGATCCATCAGTGACTCACTGGGATCGAGAGAGAATGAGAGGATCCATCACTGACTCACTGGGATCGAGAGAGAATGAGAGGATCCACCACTGACTCACAGGGATCGAGAGAGAATGAGAGGATCCATCACTGACTCAATTGGATCGAGAGAGAATGAGAGGATCCATCACTGACTCACTGACTGGGATCGAGAGAGAATGAGAGGATCCATCACTGACTCACTGACTGGGATCGAGAGAGAATGAGAGGATCCATCACTGACTCACTGACTGGGATCGAGAGAGAATGAGAGGATCCATCACTGACTCACTGGGATCGAGAGAGAATGAGAGGATCCATCACTGACTCACTGGGATCGAGAGAGAATGAGAGGATCCATCACTGACTCACTGGGATCGAGAGAGAATGAGAGGATCCATCACTGAGTCACTGACTGGGATCGAGAGAGAATGAGAGCATCCATCACTGATTCACTGGGATCGAGAGAGAATGAGAGGATCCATCACTGACTCACTGGGATCGAGAGAGAATGAGAGAATCTATCACTGACTCACTGGGATCGAGAGAGAATGAGAGGATCCATCACTGACTCACTGGGATCGAGAGAGAATGAGAGGATCCATCACTGACTCACTGGGATCGAGAGAGAATGAGATAATCTATCACTGACTCACTGGGATCGAGAGAGAATGAGAGGATCCATCACTGACTCACTGAGTGGGATCGAGAGAGAATGAGAGGATCCATCACTGATTCACTGGGATCGAGAGAGAATGAGAGGATCCATCACTAACTCACTGGGATCGATAGAGAATGAGAGGATCCCTCAATGAGTCACTGGGATCGAGAGAGAATGAGAGGATCCATCACTGACTCACTGAGTGGGATCGAGAGAGAATGAGAGGATCCATCACTGATTCACTGGGATCGAGAGAGAATGAGAGGATCCATCACTGACTCACTGGGACAGAGAGAGAATGAGAGGATCCATCACTGACTCACTGGGATCGAGTGAGAATGAGAGGTTCCATCACTGACTCACTGGGATCGAGAGAGAATGAGAGGATCCATCACTGACTCACTGACTGGGATCAAGAGAGAATGAGAGGATCCATCATTGACTCACTGGGATCGAGAGAGAATGAGAGGATCCATCACTGACTCACTGGGATCGAGAGAGAATGAGAGGATCCATCACAGACTAACTGACTGGGATCCAGAGAGAATGAGAGGATCCATCATTGACTCACTGGGATCGAGAGAGAATGAGAGGATCCATCACTGACTCGCTGGGATCCAGAGAGAATGAGAGGATCCATCACTGATTCACTGGGATCGAGAGAGAATGAGAGGATCCATCACAGACTCACTGACTGGGATCGAGAGAGAATGAGAGGATCCATCACTGACTCACTGGGATCGAGAGAGAATGTTTGGATCCATCACTGATTCACTGGGATCGTGAGAGAATGAGAGGATCCATCACTGACTCACTGGGATCGAGAGAGAATGAGAGGATCCATCACTGACTCACTGGGATCGAGAGAGAATGAGAGGATCCATCACTGACTCACTGACTGGGATTGAGAGAGAATGAGAGGATCCATCACTGACTCACTGACTGGGATCGAGAGAGAATGAGAGGATCCATCACTGACTCACTGACTGGGATCGAGGGAGAATGAGAGGATCCATCACTGACTCACTGGGATCGAGAGAGAATGAGAGGATCCATCACTGACTCACTGACAGGGATCGAGAGAGAATGAGAGGATCCATCACTGACTCACTGACAGGGATCGAGAGAGAATGAGAGGATCCATCACTGACTCACTGGGATCGAGAGAGAATGAGAGGATCCATCACTGACTCACTGGGATCGAGAGAGAATGAGAGGATCCATCACTAACTCACTGGGATCGAGAGAGAATGAGAGGATCCATCACTGACTCACTGGGATCGAGAGAGAATGAGAGGATCCATCACTAACTCACTGGGATCGAGAGAGAATGAGAGGATCCATCACTAACTCACTGGGATCGAGAGAGAATGAGAGGATCCATCACTGACTCACTGGGATCGAGAGAGAATGAGAGGATCCATCACTGACTCACTGACTGGGATCGAGAGAGAATGAGAGGATCCATCACTGACTCACTGGGATCGAGAGAGAATGAGAGGATCCATCACTAACTCACTGGGATCGAGAGAGAATGAGAGGATCCATCACTGACTCACTGGGATCGAGAGAGAATGAGAGGATCCATCACTGACTCACTGGGATCGAGAGAGAATGAGAGGATCCATCACTGACTCACTGACAGGGATCGAGAGAGAATGAGAGGATCCATCACTGACTCACTGGGATCGAGAGAGAATGAGAGGATCCATCACTGACTCACTGGGATCGAGAGAGAATGAGAGGATCCATCACTAACTCACTGGGATCGAGAGAGAATGAGAGGATCCATCACTGACTCACTGGGATCGAGAGAGAATGAGAGGATCCATCACTGACTCACTGGGATCGAGAGAGAATGAGAGGATCCATCACTGACTCACTGGGATCGAGAGAGAATGAGAGGATCCATCACTGAGTCACTGACTGGGATTGAGAGAGAATGAGAGGATCCATCACTGACTCACTGGGATCGAGAGAGAATGAGAGGATCCATCACTGAGTCACTGACTGGGATTGAGAGAGAATGAGAGGATCCATCACTAACTCACTGGGATCGAGAGAGAATGAGAGGATCCATCACTAACTCACTGGGATCGAGAGAGAATGAGAGGATCCATCACTGACTCACTGGGATCGAGAGAGAATGAGAGGATCCATCACTAACTCACTGGGATCGAGAGAGAATGAGAGGATCCATCACTAACTCACTGGGATCGAGAGAGAATGAGAGGATCCATCACTGACTCACTGGGATCGAGAGAGAATGAGAGGATCCATCACTGACTCACTGACAGGGATCGAGAGAGAATGAGAGGATCCATCACTGACTCACTGGGATCGAGAGAGAATGAGAGGATCCATCACTGACTCACTGGGATCGAGAGAGAATGAGAGGATCCATCACTAACTCACTGGGATCGAGAGAGAATGAGAGGATCCATCACTGACTCACTGGGATCGAGAGAGAATGAGAGGATCCATCACTGACTCACTGGGATCGAGAGAGAATGAGAGGATCCATCACTGACTCACTGGGATCGAGAGAGAATGAGAGGATCCATCACTGAGTCACTGACTGGGATTGAGAGAGAATGAGAGGATCCATCACTGACTCACTGGGATCGAGAGAGAATGAGAGGATCCATCACTGACTCACTGGGATCGAGAGAGAATGAGAGGATCCATCACTGACTCACAGGGATCGAGCGAGAATGAGAGGATCCATCACTGACTCACTGGGATCGAGAGAGAATGAGAGGATCCATCACTGACTCACTGGGATCGAGAGAGAATGAGAGGATCCATCACTGACTCACTGGGATCGAGAGAGAATGAGAGGATCCATCACTGACTCACTGGGATCGAGAGAGAATGAGAGGATCCATCACTGACTCACTGGGATCGAGAGAGAATGAGAGGATCCATCACTGACTCACTGGGATCGAGAGGGAATGAGAGGATCTATCACTGACTCACTGGGATCGAGAGAGAATGAGAGGATCCATCACTGACTCACTGGGATCGAGAGAGAATGAGAGGATCCATCACTGACTCACTGGGATCGAGAGGGAATGAGAGGATCTATCACTGACTCACTGGGATCGAGAGAGAATGAGAGGATCCATCACTGACTCACTGGGATCGAGGGAGAATGAGAGGATCCATCACTGACTCACTGGGATCGAGAGAGAATGAGAGGATCCATCACTGAGTCACTGACTGGGATTGAGAGAGAATGAGAGGATCCATCACTGACTCACTGACTGGGATCGAGAGAGAATGAGAGGATCCATCACTGACTCACTGGGATCGAGAGAGAATGAGAGGATCCATCACTGACTCACTGGGATCGAGAGAGAATGAGAGGATCCATCACAGACTCACTGGGATCGAGAGAGAATGAGAGGATCCATCACTGACTCACTGGGATCGAGAGAGAATGAGAGGATCCATCACTGCTTCACTGGGATCGAGAGAGAATGAGAGGATCCATCACAGACTCACTGACTGGGATCGAGAGAGAATGAGAGGATCCATCACTGACTCACTGGGATCAAGAGAGAATGTTTGGATCCATCACTGACTCACTGGGATCGAGAGAGTATGAGAGGATCCATCACTGATTCACTGGGATCGAGAGAGAATGAGAGGATCCATCACTGATTCAGTGGGAACGAGAGAGAATGAGAGGATCCATCACTGATTCACTGGGACCGAGAGAGAATGAGAGGATCCATCACTGACTCACTGACTGGGATTGAGAGAGAATGAGAGGATCCATCACTAACTCACTGGGATCGAGAGAGAATGAGAGGATCCATCACTAACTCACGGGGATCGAGGGAGAATGAGAGGATCCATCACTGACTCACTGACTGGGATCGAGAGAGAATGAGAGGATCCATCACTGACTCACTGACAGTGATCGAGAGAGAATGAGAGGATCCATCACTGACTCACTGGGATCGAGAGAGAATGAGAGGATCCATCACTAACTCACTGGGATCGAGAGAGAATGAGAGGATCCATCACTAACTGACTGGGATCGAGAGAGAATGAGAGGATCCATCACTGACTCACAGGGATCGAGAGAGAATGAGAGGATCCATCACTAACTCACTGGGATCGAGAGAGAATGAGAGGATCCATCACTAACTTACTGGGATCGAGAGAGAATGAGAGGATCCATCACTGACTCACTGGGATCGAGAGAGAATGAGAGGATCCATCACTGACTCACTGGGATCGAGAGAGAATGAGAGGATCCATCACTGACTCACTCGGATCGAGAGAGAATGAGAGGATCCATCACTGAGTCACTGGGATCGAGAGAGAATGAGAGGATCCATCACTGACTCACTGAGATCGAGAGAGAATGAGAGGATCCATCACTGACTCACTGAGTGGGATCGAGAGAGAATGAGAGGATCCATCACTGATTCACTGGGATCGAGATAGAATGAGAGGATCCATCACTGACTCACTGGGATCGAGTGAGAATGAGAGGATCCATCACTGACTCACTGGGATCGAGTGAGAATGAGAGGTTCCATCACTGACTCACTGGGATCGAGAGAGAATGAGAGGATCCATCACTGACTCACTGAGTGGGATCGAGAGAGAATGAGAGCATCCATCACTGACTCACTGGGATCGAGAGAGAATGAGAGGATCCATCACTGACTCACTGACTGGGATCCAGAGAGAATGAGAGGATCCATCATTGACTCACTGGGATCGAGAGAGAATGAGAGGATCCATCACTGACTCGCTGGGATCCAGAGAGAATGACAGGATCCATCACTGATTCACTGGGATCGAGAGAGAATGAGAGGATCCATCACAGACTCACTGACTGGGATCGAGAGAGAATGAGAGGATCCATCATTGACTCACTGGGATCGAGAGAGAATGAGAGGATCCATCACTGACTCGCTGGGATCCAGAGAGAATGAGAGGATCCATCACTGATTCACTGGGATCGAGAGAGAATGAGAGGATCCATCACTGTGTCACTGACTGGGATTGAGAGAGAATGAGAGGATCCATCACTGACTCACTGGGATCAAGAGAGAATGTTTGGATCCATCACTGACTCACTGGGATCGAGAGAGTATGAGAGGATCCATCACTGATTCACTGGGATCGAGAGAGAATGAGAGGATCCATCACTGATTCACAGGGAACGAGAGAGAATGAGAGGATCCATCACTGATTCACTGGGAGTGAGAGAGAATGAGAGGATCCATCACTGACTCACTGACTGGGATTGAGAGAGAATGAGAGGATCCATCACTAACTCACTGGTATCGAGAGAGAATGAGAGGATCCATCACTAACTCACTGGGATCGAGAGAGAATGAGAGGATCCATCACTAACTCACTGAGATCGAGAGAGAATGAGAGGATCCATCACTGACTCACTGACTGGGATCGAGAGAGAATGAGAGGATCCATCACTGACTCACTGACTGGGATCGAGAGAGAATGAGAGGATCCATCACTGACTCACTGGGATCGAGAGAGAATGAGAGGATCCATCACTGACTCACTGGGATCGAGAGAGAATGAGAGGATCCATCACTGATTCACTGGGATCGAGAGAGAATGAGAGGATCCATCACTAACTCACTGGGATCGAGAGAGAATGAGAGGATCCATCACTAACTTACTGGGATCGAGAGAGAATGAGAGGATCTATCACTGACTCACTGGGATCGAGAGAGAATGAGAGGATCCATCACTGACTCACTGGGATCGAGAGAGCATGAGAGGATCCATCACTGACTCACTGGGATCGAGAGAGAATGAGAGGATCCATCACTAATTCACTGGGATAGAGAGAGAATGAGAGGATCCATCACTAACTCACTGGGATCGAGAGAGAATGAGAGGATCCATCACTAACTCACTGGGATCGAGAGAGAATTAGAGGATCCACCACTGACTGACTGGGATCGAGAGAGAATGAGAGGATCCACCACTGACTCACTGGGATCTAGATTGAATGAGACGTTCCACCACGGACTCACTTACTGGGATCGAGAGAAAATGAGAGGATCCATCACTGACTCACTGGGATCGAGAGAGAATGAGAGGATCCATCACTAACTCACTGGGATCGAGAGAGAATGAGAGGATCCATCACTAACTCACTGGGAACGAGAGAGAATGAGAGGATCCATCACTGACTCACTGACTGGGATCGAGAGAGAATGAGCGGATCTATCACTGACTCACTGACTGGGATTGAGAGAGAATGAGAGGATCCATCACTGACTCACTGGGATCAAGAGAGAATGAGAGGATCCATCACTGACTCACTGGGATAGAGAGAGAATGAGAGGATCCATCACTAACTCACTGGGATCGAGAGAGAATGAGAGGATCCATCACTAACTCACTGGGAACGAGAGAGAATGAGAGGATCCATCACTGACTCACTGACTGGGATCGAGAGAGAATGAGCGGATCCATCACTGACTCACTGACTGGGATCGAGAGAGAATGAGAGGATCCATCACTGACTCACTGGGATCGAGAGAGAATGAGAGGATCCATCACTGACTCACTGGGATCGAGAGAGAATGAGAGGATCCATCACTGATTCACTGGGATCGAGAGAGAATGAGAGGATCCATCACTGACTCACTGGGATCGACAGAGAATGAGTGGATCCATCACTGACTCACTGGGATCGAGAGAGTATGAGAGGATCCATCACTGATTCACTGGGATCGAGAGAGAATGAGAGGATCCATCACTGATTCACTGGGATCGAGAGAGAATGAGAGGATCCATCACTGACTCACTGGGATCGACAGAGAATGAGTGGATCCATCACTGACACACTGGGATCGAGAGAGTATGAGAGGATCCATCACTGATTCACTGGGATCGAGAGAGAATGAGAGGATCCATCACTGATTCACTGGGATCGAGAGAGAATGAGAGGATCCATCACTGACTCACTGGGATCGAGAGAGAATGAGAGGATCCATCACTGACTCACTGACTGGGATAGAGAATGAGAGGATCCATCAATGACTCACTGACTGGGATCGAGAGAGAATGAGAAGATCCATCACTGACTCACTGGGATCGAGAGAGAATGAGAGGATCCATCACTGACTCACAGGAATCGAGAGAGATGGAGAGGATCCATCACTGACTCACTGACTGGGATCGAGAGAGAATGAGAGGATCCATCACTGACTCACTGGGATCGAGAGAGAATGAGAGGATCCATCACTAACTCACTGGGATCGAGAGAGAATGAGAGCATCCATCTCTAACTCACTGGGATCGAGAGAGAATGAGAGGATCCATCACTGACTCACTGGGATCGAGAGAGAAAGAGAGGATCCATCACTGATTCACTGGGATCGAGAGAGAATGAGAGGATCCATCACTAACTCACTGGGATCGAGAGAGAATGAGAGGATCCATCACTAACTTACTGGGATCGAGAGAGAATGAGAGGATCCATCACTGAGTCACTGGGATCGAGAGAGAATGAGAGGATCCATCACTGACTCACTGGGATCGACAGAGAATGAGTGGATCCATCACTGACTCACTGGGATCGAGAGAGTATGAGAGGATCCATCACTGATTCACTGGGATCGAGAGAGAATGAGAGGATCCATCACTGATTCACTGGGATCGAGAGAGAATGAGAGGATCCATCACTGACTCACTGGGATCGACAGAGAATGAGTGGATCCATCACTGACACACTGGGATCGAGAGAGTATGAGAGGATCCATCACTGATTCACTGGGATCGAGAGAGAATGAGAGGATCCATCACTGATTCACTGGGATCGACAGAGAATGAGAGGATCCATCACTGACTCACTGGGATCGAGAGAGAATGAGAGGATCCATCACTGACTCACTTACTGGGATAGAGAATGAGAGGATCCATCACTGACTCACTGACTGGGATCGAGAGAGAATGAGAAGATCCATCACTGACTCACTGGGATCGAGAGAGAATGAGAGGATCCATCACTGACTCACAGGAATCGAGAGAGATGGAGAGGATCCATCACTGACTCACTGACTGGGATCGAGAGAGAATGAGAGGATCCATCACTGACTCACTGGGATCGAGAGAGAATGAGAGGATCCATCACTAACTCACTGGGATCGAGAGAGAATGAGAGCATCCATCACTAACTCACTGGGATCGAGAGAGAATGAGAGGATCCATCACTGACTCACTGGGATCGAGAGAGAAAGAGAGGATCCATCACTGATTCACTGGGATCGAGAGAGAATGAGAGGATCCATCACTAACTCACTGGGATCGAGAGAGAATGAGAGGATCCATCACTAACTTACTGGGATCGAGAGAGAATGAGAGGATCTATCACTGACTCACTGGGATCGAGAGAGAATGAGAGGATCCATCACTGACTCACTGGGATCGAGAGAGCATGAGAGGATCCATCACTGACTCACTGGGATCGAGAGAGAATGAGAGGATCCATCACTAACTCACTGGGATCGAGAGAGAATGAGAGGATCCATCACTAACTCACTGGGATCGAGAGAGAATGAGAGGATCCACCACTGACTGACTGGGATCGAGAGAGAATGAGAGGATCCACCACTGACTCACTGGGATCTAGATTGAATGAGACGTTCCACCACGGACTCACTTACTGGGATCGAGAGAAAATGAGAGGATCCATCACTGACTCACTGGGATCGAGAGAGAATGAGAGGATCCATCACTAACTCACTGGGATCGAGAGAGAATGAGAGGATCCATCACTAACTCACTGGGAACGAGAGAGAATGAGAGGATCCATCACTGACTCACTGACTGGGATCGAGAGAGAATGAGCGGATCCATCACTGACTCACTGACTGGGATCGAGAGAGAATGAGAGGATCCATCACTGACTCACTGGGATCGAGAGAGAATGAGAGGATCCATCACTGACTCACTGGGATAGAGAGAGAATGAGAGGATCCATCACTAACTCACTGGGATCGAGAGAGAATGAGAGGATCCATCACTAACTCACTGGGAACGAGAGAGAATGAGAGGATCCATCACTGACTCACTGACTGGGATCGAGAGAGAATGAGCGGATCCATCACTGACTCACTGACTGGGATCGAGAGAGAATGAGAGGATCCATCACTGACTCACTGGGATCGAGAGAGAATGAGAGGATCCATCACTGACTCACTGGGATCGAGAGAGAATGAGAGGATCCATCACTGATTCACTGGGATCGAGAGAGAATGAGAGGATCCATCACTGACTCACTGGGATCGACAGAGAATGAGTGGATCCATCACTGACTCACTGGGATCGAGAGAGTATGAGAGGATCCATCACTGACTCACTGGGATCGAGAGAGAATGAGAGGATCCATCACTGATTCACTGGGATCGAGAGAGAATGAGAGGATCCATCACTGACTCACTGGGATCGACAGAGAATGAGTGGATCCATCACTGACACACTGGGATCGAGAGAGTATGAGAGGATCCATCACTGATTCACTGGGATCGAGAGAGAATGAGAGGATCCATCACTGATTCACTGGGATCGAGAGAGAATGAGAGGATCCATCACTGACTCACTGGGATCGAGAGAGAATGAGAGGATCCATCACTGACTCACTGGGATCGAGAGAGAATGAGAGGATCCATCACTGACTCACTTACTGGGATAGAGAATGAGAGGATCCATCACTGACTCACTGGGATCGAGAGAGAATGAGAGGATCCATCACTGACTCACAGGAATCGAGAGAGATGGAGAGGATCCATCACTGACTCACAGGAATCGAGAGAGATGGAGAGGATCCATCACTGACTCACTGGGATCGAGAGAGAATGAGAGGATCCATCACTGACTCACTGGGATCGAGAGAGAATGAGAGGATCCATCACTGACTCACAGGAATCGAGAGAGATGGAGAGGATCCATCACTGACTCACTGGGATCGAGAGAGAATGAGAGGATCCATCACTGACTCACTGGGAACGAGAGAGAATGAGAGGATCCATCACTGACTCACTGGGATCGAGAGAGAATGAGAGAATCTATAACAGACACACTGGGATCGAGAGAGAATGAGAGGATCCATCACTGACTCACTGGGATCGAGAGAGAATGAGCGGATCCATCACTGACTCACAGGAATCGAGAGAGATGGAGAGGATCCATCACTGACTCACTGGGATCGAGAGAGAATGAGAGGATCCATCACTGACTCACTGGGATCGAGAGAGAATGAGAGGATCCATCACTGACTCACTGGGATCGAGAGAGAATGAGAGAATCTATAACAGACACACTGGGATCGAGAGAGAATGAGAGGATCCATCACTGACTCACTGGGATCGAGAGAGAATGAGAGGATCCATCACTGATTCACTGGGATCGAGAGAGAATGAGAGGATCCATCACTGACTCACTGGGATCGAGAGAGAATGAGAGGATCCATCACTGACTCACTGGGATCGAGAGAGAATGAGAGGATCCATCACTGACTCACTGAGTGGGATCGAGAGAGAATGAGAGGATCCATCACTGATTCACTGGGATCGAGAGAGAATGAGAGGATCCATCACTGACTCACTGGGATCGAGAGAGAATGAGAGGATCCATCACTGACTCACTGGGATCGAGAGAGAATGAGAGGATCCATCACTGACTCACTCGGATCGAGAGAGAATGAGAGGATCCATCACTAACTCACTGGGATCGAGAGAGAATGAGAGGATCCATCACTGACTCACTGAGTGGGATCGAGAGAGAATGAGTGGATCCATCACTGATTCACTGACTGGGATCAAGAGAGAATGAGAGGATCCATCACTGACTCACTGGGATCGAGAGAGAATGAGAGGATCCATCACTGACTCACTGACTGGGATCGAGAGAGAATGAGAGAATCTATCACTGACTCACTGAGATCCAGAGAGAATGAGAGGATCCATCATTGACTCACTAGGATCGAGAGAAAATGAGAGGATCCATCACTGACTCACTGGGATCCAGAGAGAATGAGAGGGTCCATCACTGATTCACTGGGATCGAGAGAGTATGAGAGGATCCATCACTGATTCACTGGGATTGAGAGAGAATGAGAGGATCCATCACTGATTCACTGGGATCGAGAGAGAATGAGAGGATCCATCACTGATTCACTGGGATCGAGAGAGAATGAGAGGATCCATCAATGACTCACTGGGATCGAGAGAGAATGAGAGGATCCATCACTGACTCACTGGGATCGAGAGAGAATGAGACGATCCACCACTGACTCACTTACTGGGATCGAGAGAGAATGAGAGGATCCATCACTGACTCACTGGGATCGACAATGAGAGGATCCACCACTGACTCACTGGGATCGAGAGAGAATGAAAGGATCCATCACTGATTCACTGGGATCTAGAGAGAATGAGAGGATCCATCACGGACTCACTGGGTTTCGAGAGAGAATGAGAGGATCCATCACTGACTCACTGGGATCGAGAGAGAATAAGAGGATCCATCACTGACTCACTGGGATCGAGAGAGAATGAGAGGATCCATCACTGAGTCACTGACTGGGATTGAGAGAGAATGAGAGGATCCATCACTGACTCACTGGGATCGAGAGAGAATGAGAGGATCCATCACTGACTCACTGACTGGGATCGAGAGAGAATGAGAGGATCCATCACTGACTCACTGACTGGGATCGAGAGAGAATGAGAGGATCCATCACTGAATGACTGGGATCGAGAGAGAATGAGAGGATCCATCACGGACTCACTGGGATCGAGAGAGAATGAGAGGATCCATCACTGACTCACTGGGATCGAGAGAGAATGAGAGGATCCATCACTGACTCACTTACTGGGATCGAGAGAGAATGAGAGGATCCATTACTGACTCACAGGGATCGAGAGAGAATGAGAGGATCCATCACTGACTCACTGGGATCCAGAGAGAATGAGAGGATCCATCACAGACTCACTGACTCACTGGGATCGAGAGAGTATGAGAGGATCCATCACTGATTCACTGGGATCGAGAGAGAATGAGAGGATCCATCACTGATTCACTGGGATCGAGAGAGAATGAGAGGATCCATCACTGATTCACTGGGATCGAGAGAGAATGAGAGGATCCATCAATGACTCACTGGGATCGAGAGAGAATGAGTGGATCCATCACTGACTCACTCGGATCGAGAGAGAATGAGAGGATCCATCACTGATTCACTGACTGGGATCAAGAGAGAATGAGAGGATCCATCACTGACTCACTGGGATCGAGAGAGAATGAGAGGATCCATCACTGACTCACTGACTGGGATCGAGAGAGAATGAGAGAATCTATCACTGACTCACTGAGATCCAGAGAGAATGAGAGGATCCATCATTGACTCACTGGGATCGAGAGAAAATGAGAGGATCCATCACTGACTCACTGGGATCCAGAGAGAATGAGAGGGTCCATCACTGATTCACTGTGATCGAGATAGAATGAGAGGATCCATCACAGACTCACTGACTCACTGGGATCGAGAGAGTATGAGAGGATCCATCACTGATTCACTGGGATCGAGAGAGAATGAGAGGATCCATCACTGATTCACTGGGATCGAGAGAGAATGAGAGGATCCATCACAGACTCACTGACTCACTGGGATCGAGAGAGAATGAGAGGATCCATCAATGAATCACTGGGATCGAGAGAGAATGAGTGGATCCATCACTGACTCACTGGGATCGAGAGAGAATGAGAGGATCCATCACTGACTCACTGGGATCGAGAGAGAATGAGACGATCCATCACTGAGTCACTGACTGGGATTGAGAGAGAATGAGAGGATCCATCACTGACTCACTGGGATCGAGAGAGAATGAGAGGATCCATCACTGACTCACTGACTGGGATCGAGAGAGAATGAGAGGATCCATCACTGACTCACTGACTGGGATCGAGAGAGAATGAGAGGATCCATCACTGAATGACTGGGATCGAGAGAGAATGAGAGGATCCATCACGGACTCACTGGGATCGAGAGAGAATGAGAGGATCCATCACTGACTCACTGGGATCGAGAGAGAATGAGAGGATCCATCACTGACTCACTTACTGGGATCGAGAGAGAATGAGAGGATCCATCACTGACTCACTTACTGGGATCGAGAGAGAATGAGAGGATCCATCACTGACTCACTGGGATCCAGAGAAAATGAGAGGGTCCATCACTGATTCACTGGGATCGAGATAGAATGAGAGGATCCATCACAGACTCACTGACTCACTGGGATCGAGAGAGTATGAGAGGATCCATCACTGATTCACTGGGATCGAGAGAGAATGAGAGGATCCATCACTGATTCACTGGGATCGAGAGAGAATGAGAGGATCCATCACTGATTCACTGGGATCGAGAGAGAATGAGAGGATCCATCAATGACTCACTGGGATCGAGAGAGAATGAGTGGATCCATCACTGACTCACTGGGATCGAGAGAGAATGAGAGGATCCATCACTGACTCACTGGGATCGAGAGAGAATGAGACGATCCAACACTGACTCACTTACTGGGATCGAGAGAGAATGAGAGGATCCATCACTGACTCACTGGGATCGAGAATGAGAGGATCCACCACTGACTCACTGGGATCGAGAGAGAATGAAAGGATCCATCACTGACTCACTGGGATCTAGAGAGAATGGGAGGATCCATCACTGACTCACTGGGTTGCGAGAGAGAATGAGAGGATCCATCACTGACTCACTGGGATCGAGAGAGAATAAGAGGATCCATCACTGACTCACTGGGATCAAGAGAGAATGAGAGGATCCATCACTGAGTCACTGACTGGGATTGAGAGAGAATGAGAGGATCCATCACTGACTCACTGGGATCGAGAGAGAATGAGAGGATCCATCACTGACTCACTGACTGGGATCGAGAGAGAATGAGAGGATCCATCACTGAATGACTGGGATCGAGAGAGAATGAGAGGATCCATCACGGACTCACTGGGATCGAGAGAGAATGAGAGGATCCATCACCGACTCACTGGGATCGAGAGAGAATGAGAGGATCCATCACTGACTCACTTACTGGGATCGAGAGAGAATGAGAGGATCCATTACGGACTCACAGGGATCGAGAGAGAATGAGAGGATCCATCACTGACTCACTGGGATCGAGAGAGAATGAGAGGATCCATCACTAACTCACTGGGATCGAGAGAGAATGAGATGATCCACCACTGACTCACTGGGATCTAGATAGAATGAGACGATCCACCACTGACTCACTTACTGGGATCGAGAGAGAATGAGAGGATCCATCACTGACTCACTGGGATCGAGAGAGAATGAGAGGATCCATCACTAACTCACTGGGATCGAGAGAGAATGAGAGGATCCATCACTAACTCACTGGGATCGAGAGAGAACGAGAGGATCCATCACTAACTCACTGGGATCGAGAGAGAATGAGAGGATCCATCACTGACTCACTGACTGGGATCGAGAGAGAATGAGAGGATCCATCACTGACTCACTGACTGGGATCGAGAGAGAATGAGAGGATCCATCACTGAATGACTGGGATCGAGAGAGAATGAGAGGATCCATCACGGACTCACTGGGATCGAGAGAGAATGAGAGGATCCATCACTGACTCACTGGGATCGAGAGAGAATGAGAGGATCCATCACTGACTCACTTACTGGGATCGAGAGAGAATGAGAGGATCCATTACTGACTCACAGGGATCGAGAGAGAATGAGAGGATCCATCACTGACTCACTGGGATCCAGAGAGAATGAGAGGGTCCATCCCTGATTCACTGGGATCGAGATAGAATGAGAGGATCCATCACAGACTCACTGACTCACTGGGATCGAGAGAGTATGAGAGGATCCATCACTGATTCACTGGGATCGAGAGAGAATGAGAGGATCCATCACTGATTCACTGGGATCGAGAGAGAATGAGAGGATCCATCACTGATTCACTGGGATCGAGAGAGAATGAGAGGATCCATCAATGACTCACTGGGATCGAGAGAGAATGAGTGGATCCATCACTGACTCACTGGGATCGAGAGAGAATGAGAGGATCCATCACTGACTCACTGGGATCGAGAGAGAATGAGACGATCCAACACTGACTCACTTACTGGGATCGAGAGAGAATGAGAGGATCCATCACTGACTCACTGGGATCGAGAATGAGAGGATCCACCACTGACTCACTGGGATCGAGAGAGAATGAAAGGATCCATCACTGACTCACTGGGATCTAGAGAGAATGGGAGGATCCATCACTGACTCACTGGGTTGCGAGAGAGAATGAGAGGATCCATCACTGACTCACTGGGATCGAGAGAGAATAAGAGGATCCATCACTGACTCACTGGGATCGAGAGAGAATGAGAGGATCCATCACTGAGTCACTGACTGGGATTGAGAGAGAATGAGAGGATCCATCACTGACTCACTGGGATCGAGAGAGAATGAGAGGATCCATCACTGAATGACTGGGATCGAGAGAGAATGAGAGGATCCATCACGGACTCACTGGGATCGAGAGAGAATGAGAGGATCCATCACCGACTCACTGGGATCGAGAGAGAATGAGAGGATCCATCACTGACTCACTTACTGGGATCGAGAGAGAATGAGAGGATCCATTACGGACTCACAGGGATCGAGAGAGAATGAGAGGATCCATCACTGACTCACTGGGATCGAGAGAGAATGAGAGGATCCATCACTAACTCACTGGGATCGAGAGAGAATGAGATGATCCACCACTGACTCACTGGGATCTAGATAGAATGAGACGATCCACCACTGACTCACTTACTGGGATCGAGAGAGAATGAGAGGATCCATCACTGACTCACTGGGATCGAGAGAGAATGAGAGGATCCATCACTAACTCACTGGGATCGAGAGAGAATGAGAGGATCCATCACTAACTCACTGGGATCGAGAGAGAACGAGAGGATCCATCACTAACTCACTGGGATCGAGAGAGAATGAGAGGATCCATCACTGACTCACTGACTGGGATCGAGAGAGAATGAGAGGATCCATCACTGACTCACTGACTGGGATCGAGAGAGAATGAGAGGATCCATCACTGAATGACTGGGATCGAGAGAGAATGAGAGGATCCATCACGGACTCACTGGGATCGAGAGAGAATGAGAGGATCCATCACTGACTCACTGGGATCGAGAGAGAATGAGAGGATCCATCACTGACTCACTTACTGGGATCGAGAGAGAATGAGAGGATCCATTACTGACTCACAGGGATCGAGAGAGAATGAGAGGATCCATCACTGACTCACTGGGATCCAGAGAGAATGAGAGGGTCCATCCCTGATTCACTGGGATCGAGATAGAATGAGAGGATCCATCACAGACTCACTGACTCACTGGGATCGAGAGAGTATGAGAGGATCCATCACTGATTCACTGGGATCGAGAGAGAATGAGAGGATCCATCACTGATTCACTGGGATCGAGAGAGAATGAGAGGATCCATCACTGATTCACTGGGATCGAGAGAGAATGAGAGGATCCATCAATGACTCACTGGGATCGAGAGAGAATGAGTGGATCCATCACTGACTCACTGGGATCGAGAGAGAATGAGAGGATCCATCACTGACTCACTGGGATCGAGAGAGAATGAGACGATCCAACACTGACTCACTTACTGGGATCGAGAGAGAATGAGAGGATCCATCACTGACTCACTGGGATCGAGAATGAGAGGATCCACCACTGACTCACTGGGATCGAGAGAGAATGAAAGGATCCATCACTGACTCACTGGGATCTAGAGAGAATGGGAGGATCCATCACTGACTCACTGGGTTGCGAGAGAGAATGAGAGGATCCATCACTGACTCACTGGGATCGAGAGAGAATAAGAGGATCCATCACTGACTCACTGGGATCGAGAGAGAATGAGAGGATCCATCACTGAGTCACTGACTGGGATTGAGAGAGAATGAGAGGATCCATCACTGACTCACTGGGATCGAGAGAGAATGAGAGGTTCCATCACTGACTCACTGACTGGGATCGAGAGAGAATGAGAGGATCCATCACTGACTCACTGACTGGGATCGAGAGAGAATGAGAGGATCCATCACTGAATGACTGGGATCGAGAGAGAATGAGAGGATCCATCACGGACTCACTGGGATCGAGAGAGAATGAGAGGATCCATCACCGACTCACTGGGATCGAGAGAGAATGAGAGGATCCATCACTGACTCACTTACTGGGATCGAGAGAGAATGAGAGGATCCATTACGGACTCACAGGGACCGAGAGAGAATGAGAGGATCCATCACTGACTCACTGGGATCGAGAGAGAATGAGAGGATCCATCACTAACTCACTGGGATCGAGAGAGAATGAGATGATCCACCACTGACTCACTGGGATCTAGATAGAATGAGACGATCCACCACTGACTCACTTACTGGGATCGAGAGAGAATGAGAGGATCCATCACTGACTCACTGGGATCGAGAGAGAATGAGAGGATCCATCACTAACTCACTGGGATCGAGAGAGAATGAGAGGATCCATCACTAACTCACTGGGATCGAGAGAGAACGAGAGGATCCATCACTAACTCACTGGGATCGAGAGAGAATGAGAGGATCCATCACTGACTCACTGACTGGGATCGAGAGAGAATGAGAGGATCCATCACTGACTCACTGGGATCGAGAGAGAATGAGAGGATCCATCACTGACTCACTGGGATCGAGAGAGAATGAGAGGATCCACCACTGACTCACTGGGATCGAGAGAGAATGAAAGGATCCATCACTGACTCACTTGGATCTAGAGAGAATGAGAGGATCCATCACTGACTCACTGGGTTTCGAGAGAGAATGAGAGGATCCATCACTGACTCACTTGGATCTAGAGAGAATGAGAGGATCCATCACTGACTCACTGGGTTTCGAGAGAGAATGAGAGGATCCATCACTGACTCACTGGGATCGAGAGAGAATAAGAGGATCCATCACTGACTCACTGGGATCGAGAGAGAATGAGAGGATCCATCACTGTGTCACTGACTGGGATTGAGAGAGAATGAGAGGATCCATCACTGACTCACTGGGATCGAGAGAGAATGAGAGGATCCATCACTGACTCACTGACTGGGATCGAGAGAGAATGAGAGGATCCATCACTGACTCACTGGGATCGAGAGAGAATGAGTGGATCCATCACTGACTCACTGGGATCGAGAGAGAATGAGAGGATCCATCACTGACTCACTGGGATCGAGAGAGAATGAGACGATCCATAACTGACTCACTTACTGGGATCGAGAGAGAATGAGAGGATCCATCACTGACTCACTGGGATCGAGAATGAGAGGATCCACCACTGACTCACTGGGATCGAGAGAGAATGAAAGGATCCATCACTGACTCACTGGGATCTAGAGAGAATGGGAGGATCCATCACTGACTCACTGGGTTGCGAGAGAGAATGAGAGGATCCATCACTGACTCACTGGGATCGAGAGAGAATAAGAGGATCCATCACTGACTCACTGGGATCGAGAGAGAATGAGAGGATCCATCACTGAGTCACTGACTGGGATTGAGAGAGAATGAGAGGATCCATCACTGACTCACTGGGATCGAGAGAGAATGAGAGGTTCCATCACTGACTCACTGACTGGGATCGAGAGAGAATGAGAGGATCCATCACTGACTCACTGACTGGGATCGAGAGAGAATGAGAGAATCCATCACTGAATGACTGGGATCGAGAGAGAATGAGAGGATCCATCACGGACTCACTGGGATCGAGAGAGAATGAGAGGATCCATCACCGACTCACTGGGATCGAGAGAGAATGAGAGGATCCATCACTGACTCACTTACTGGGATCGAGAGAGAATGAGAGGATCCATTACGGACTCACAGGGACCGAGAGAGAATGAGAGGATCCATCACTGACTCACTGGGATCGAGAGAGAATGAGAGGATCCATCACTAACTCACTGGGATCGAGAGAGAATGAGATGATCCACCACTGACTCACTGGGATCTAGATAGAATGAGACGATCCACCACTGACTCACTTACTGGGATCGAGAGAGAATGAGAGGATCCATCACTGACTCACTGGGATCGAGAGAGAATGAGAGGATCCATCACTAACTCACTGGGATCGAGAGAGAATGAGAGGATCCATCACTAACTCACTGGGATCGAGAGAGAACGAGAGGATCCATCACTAACTCACTGGGATCGAGAGAGAATGAGAGGATCCATCACTGACTCACTGACTGGGATCGAGAGAGAATGAGAGGATCCATCACTGACTCACTGGGATCGAGAGAGAATGAGAGGATCCATCACTGATTCACTGGGATCGAGAGAGAATGAGAGGATCAATCACTGACTCACTGGGATCGAGAGAGAATGAGAGGATCCACCACTGACTCACTGGGATCGAGAGAGAATGAAAGGATCCATCACTGACTCACTTGGATCTAGAGAGAATGAGAGGATCCATCACTGACTCACTGGGTTTCGAGAGAGAATGAGAGGATCCATCACTGACTCACTTGGATCTAGAGAGAATGAGAGGATCCATCACTGACTCACTGGGTTTCGAGAGAGAATGAGAGGATCCATCACTGACTCACTGGGATCGAGAGAGAATAAGAGGATCCATCACTGACTCACTGGGATCGAGAGAGAATGAGAGGATCCATCACTGTGTCACTGACTGGGATTGAGAGAGAATGAGAGGATCCATCACTGACTCACTGGGATCGAGAGAGAATGAGAGGATCCATCACTGACTCACTGACTGGGATCGAGAGAGAATGAGAGGATCCATCACTGACTCACTGACTGGGATCGAGAGAGAATGAGAGGATCCATCACTGAATGACTGGGATCGAGAGAGAATGAGAGGATCCATCACTGACTCACTGGGATCGAGAGAGAATGAGAGGATCCATTACTGACTCACAGGGATCGAGAGAGAATGAGAGGATCCATCACTGACTCACTGGGATCCAGAGAGAATGAGAGGGTCCATCACTGATTCACTGGGATCGAGATAGAATGAGAGGATCCATCACAGACTCACTGACTCACTGGGATCGAGAGAGTATGAGAGGATCCATCACTGATTCACTGGGATCGAGAGAGAATGAGAGGATCCATCACTGATTCACTGGGATCGAGAGAGAATGAGAGGATCCATCACTGATTCACTGGGATCGAGAGAGAATGAGAGGATCCATCACTGACTCACTTACTGGGATCGAGAGAGAATGAGAGGATCCATTACTGACTCACTGGGATCGAGAGAGAATGAGAGGATCCATCACTGACTCACTGGGATCGAGAGAGAATGAGAGGATCCATCACTGACTCACTTACTGGGATCGAGAGAGAATGAGAGGATCCATTACTGACTCACAGGGATCGAGAGAGAATGAGAGGATCCATCACTGACTCACTGGGATCCAGAGAGAATGAGAGGGTCCATCACTGATTCACTGGGATCGAGATAGAATGAGAGGATCCATCACAGACTCACTGACTCACTGGGATCGAGAGAGTATGAGAGGATCCATCACTGATTCACTGGGATCGAGAGAGAATGAGAGGATCCATCACTGATTCACTGGGATCGAGAGAGAATGAGAGGATCCATCACTGATTCACTGGGATCGAGAGAGAATGAGAGGATCCATCACTGACTCACTTACTGGGATCGAGAGAGAATGAGAGGATCCATTACTGACTCACTGGGATCGAGAGAGAATGAGAGGATCCATCACTAACTCACTGGGATCGAGAGAGAATGACAGGATCCATCACTAACTCACTGGGATCGAGAGAGAATGAGAGGATCCATCACTAACTCACTGGGATCGAGAGAGAATGAGAGGATCCATCACTGATTCACTGGGATCGAGAGAGAATGAGAGGATCCATCACTGATTCACTGGGATCGAGAGAGAATGAGAGGATCCATCACTGACTCACTGGGATCGAGAGAGAATGAGAGGATCCATCACTGACTCACTGGGATCGAGAGAGAATGAGAGGATCCATCACTAACTCACTGGGATCGAGAGAGAATGAGAGGATCCATCACTGACTCACTGGGATCGAGAGAGAATGAGAGGATCCATCACTAACTCACTGGGATCGAGAGAGAATGACAGGATCCATCACTAACTCACTGGGATCGAGAGAGAATGAGAGGATCCATCACTGACTCACTGGGATCGAGGGAGAATGAGAGGATCCATCACTGATTCACTGGGATCGAGAGAGAATAAGAGGATCCATCACTGACTCACTGGGATCAAGAGAGAATGAGAGGATCAATCACTGACTCACTGGGATCGAGGGAGAATGAGAGGATCCATCACTGATTCACTGGGATCGAGAGAGAATAAGAGGATCCATCACTGACTCACTGGGATCAAGAGAGAATGAGAGGATCAATCACTGACTCACTGGGATCGAGGGAGAATGAGAGGATCCATCACTGATTCACTGGGATCGAGAGAGAATAAGAGGATCCATCACTGACTCACTGGGATCAAGAGAGAATGAGAGGATCAATCACTGACTCACTGGGATCGAGGGAGAATGAGAGGATCCATCACTGATTCACTGGGATCGAGAGAGAATAAGAGGATCCATCACTGACTCACTGACTGGGATCGAGAGAGAATGAGAGGATCCATCACTGACTCACTGACTGGGATCGAGAGAGAATGAGAGGATCCATCACTGACTCACTGGGATGGAGAGAGAATGAGAGGATCCATCACTGACTTACTGACTGGGATCGAGAGAGAATGAGAGGATCCATCACTGACTCACTGGGATCGAGAGAGAATGAGAGGATCCATCACTGACTCACTGGGATCGAGAGAGAATGAGAGGATCCATCACTGACTCACTGGGATCGAGAGAGAATGAGAGGATCCATCACTGACTCACTGGGATCGAGAGAGAATGAGAGGATCCATCACTGACTCACTGGGATCGAGAGAGAATGAGAGGATCCATCACTGACTCACTGGGATCGAGAGAGAATGAGAGGATCCATCACTGACTCACTGGGATCTAGAGAGAATGAGAGGATCCATCACTGACTCACTGGGTTGCGAGAGAGAATGAGAGGATCCATCACTGACTCACTGGGATCGAGAGAGAATAAGAGGATCCATCACTGACTCACTGGGATCGAGAGAGAATGAGAGGATCCATCACTGAGTCACTGACTGGGATTGAGAGAGAATGAGAGGATCCATCACTGACTCACTGGGATCGAGAGAGAATGAGAGGATCCATCACTGACTCACTGACTGGGATCGAGAGAGAATGAGAGGATCCATCACTGACTCACTGACTGGGATCGAGAGAGAATGAGAGGATCCATCACTGACTCACTGGGATCGAGAGAGAATGAGAGGATCCATCACCGACTCACTGGGATCGAGAGAGAATGAGAGGATCCATCACTGACTCACTTACTGGGATCGAGAGAGAATGAGAGGATCCATTACGGACTCACAGGGATCGAGAGAGAATGAGAGGATCCATCACTGACTCACTGACTGGGATCGAGAGAGAATGAGAGGATCCATCACTGACTCACTGGGATCGAGAGAGAATGAGAGGATCCACCACTGACTCACTGGGATCGAGAGAGAATGAGACGATGCACCACTGACTCACTGGGATCTAGATAGAATGAGACGATCCACCACTGACTCACTTACTGGGATCGAGAGAGAATGAGAGGATCCATCACTAACTCACTGGGATCGAGAGAGAATGAGAGGATCCATCACTAACTCACTGGGATCGAGAGAGAACGAGAGGATCCATCACTAACTCACTGGGATCGAGAGAGAATGAGGGGATCCATCACTGACTCACTGACTGGGATCGAGAGAGAATGAGAGGATCCATCACTAACTCACTGGGATCGAGAGAGAACGAGAGGATCCATCACTGATTCACTGGGATCGAGAGAGAATGAGAGGATCAATCACTGACTCACTGGGATCGAGAGAGAATGAGAGGATCCATCACTGACTCACTGGGATCGAGAGAGAATGAGAGGATCCATCACTAACTCACTGGGATCGAGAGAGAATGACAGGATCCATCACTAACTCACTGGGATCGAGAGAGAATGAGAGGATCCATCACTGACTCACTGGGATCGAGCGAGCATGAGAGGATCCATCACTGACTCACTGGGATCAAGAGAGAATGAGAGGATCCATCACTGACTCACTGGGATCGAGAGAGAATGAGAGGATCCATCACTGACTCACTGGGATCGAGAGAGAATGAGAGGATCCATCACTGACTCACTGGGATCGAGAGAGAATGAGAGGATCCATCACTGACTTACTGACTGGGATCGAGAGAGAATGAGAGGATCCATCACTGACTCACTGGGATCGAGAGAGAATGAAAGGATCCATCACTGACTCACTGGGATCGAGAGAGAATGAGAGGATCCATCACTGACTCAATGGGATCGAGAGAGAATGAGAGGATCCATCACTGACTCACTGGGATCGAGAGAGAATGAGAGGATCCATCACTGATTCACTGGGATCGAGAGAGAATAAGAGGATCCATCACTGACTCACTGGGATCGAGAGAGAATGAGAGGATCAATCACTGACTCACTGGGATCGAGGGAGAATGAGAGGATCCATCACTGATTCACTGGGATCGAGAGAGAATAAGAGGATCCATCACTGACTCACTGACTGGGATCGAGAGAGAATGAGAGGATCCATCACTGACTCACTGACTGGGATCGAGAGAGAATGAGAGGATCCATCACTGACTCACTGGGATGGAGAGAGAATGAGAGGATCCATCACTGACTTACTGACTGGGATCGAGAGAGAATGAGAGGATCCATCACTGACTCACTGGGATCGAGAGAGAATGAGAGGATCCATCACTGACTCACTGGGATCGAGAGAGAATGAGAGGATCCATCACTGACTCACTGGGATCGAGAGAGAATGAGAGGATCCATCACTGATTCACTGGGATCGAGAGAGAATGAGAGGATCCATCACTGACTCACTGGGATCGAGAGAGAATGAGAGGATCCATCACTGACTCACTGGGATCGAGAGAGAATGAGAGGATCCATCACTGACTCACTGGGATCGAGAGAGAATGAGAGGATCCATCACTGACTCACTGGGATCGAGAGAGAATGAGAGGATCCATCACTGACTTACTGACTGGGATCGAGAGAGAATGAGAGGATCCATCACTGACTCACTGGGATCGAGAGAGAATGAAAGGATCCATCACTGACTCACTGGGATCGAGAGAGAATGAGAGGATCCATCACTGACTCAATGGGATCGAGAGAGAATGAGAGAATCTATCACTGACTGACAGGGATCCAGAGAGAATGAGAGGATCCATCACTGACTCACTGGGATCGTGAGAGAATGAGAGGATCCATCACTGACTCACTGACTGGGATCGAGAGAGAATGAGAGGATCCATCACTGACTTACTGACTGGGATCGAGAGAGAATGAGAGGATCCATCACTGACTCACTGACTGGGATCGAGAGAGAATGAGAGGATCCATCACTGACTCACTGGGATCGACAGAGAATGAGAGGATCCATCACTGACTCACTGACTGGGATTGAGAGAGAATGAGAGGATCCATCACTGACTCACTGGGATCGAGAGAGAATGAGAGGATCCATCACTGAATCACTAAATGCGATCGAGAGAGAATGAGAGGATCCATCACTGATTCACTGGGATCGAGAGAGAATGAGAGGATCCATCACTGATTCACTGGGATCGAGAGAGAATGAGAGGATCCATCACTGACTCACTGGGATCGAGAGAGAATGAGAGGATCCATCACTGACTCACTGGGATCGAGAGAGAATGAGAGGATCCATCACTGACTCACTGACTGGGATCGAGAGAGAATGAGAGGATCCATCACTGACTCACTGGGATCGAGAGAGAATGAGAGGATCCAACACTGACTCACTGGGATCGAGATAGAATGAGAGGATCCATCACTGACTCACTGGGATAGAGAGAGAATGAGAGGATCCATCACTGACTCACTGACTGGGATCGAGAGAGAATGAGAGGATCCATCACTTACTCACTGGTATCGAGAGAGAATGAGAGGATCCATCACTGACTCACTGGGATCGAGAGAGAATGAGAGGATCCATCACTGATTCACTGAGATCGAGAGAGAATGAGAGGATCCATCACTGACTCACTGACTGGGATCGAGAGAGAATGAGAGGATCCATCACTGACTCACTGGGATCGAGAGAGAATGAGAGGATCCAACACTGACTCACTGGGATCGAGATAGAATGAGAGGATCCATCACTGACTCACTGGGATAGAGAGAGAATGAGAGGATCCATCACTGACTCACTGACTGGGATCGAGAGGGAATGAGAGGATCCATCACTGTCTCACTTACTGGGAGCGAGAGAGAATGAGAGGATCGATCAGTGACTCACAAGGATCGAGAGAGAATGAGAGGATCCATCACTGAGTCAGTGACTGGGATCGAGAGAGAATGAGAGGATCCATCACTGACTCACTGACTGGGATCGAGAGAGAATGAGAGGATCCATCACTGAGTCAGTGACTGGGATCGAGAGAGAATGAGAGGATCCATCACTGACTGGGATCGAGAGAGAATGAGAGGATCCATCACTGAGTCAGTGACTGGGATCGAGAGAGAATGAGAGGATCCATCACTGACTTACTGACTGGGATCGAGAGAGAATGAGAGGATCCATCACTGACTCACTGGGAACGAGAGAGAATGAGAGGATCCATCACTGACTCACTGACTGGGATCGAGGGAGAATGAGAGGATCCATCACTTACTCACTGGGACCGAGAGAGAATGAGAGGATCCATCACTTACTCACTGGTATCGAGAGAGAATGAGAGGATCCATCACTGACTAACTGGGACCGAGAGATAATGAGAGGATCCATCACTGACTCACTGGGAACGAGAGAGAATAAGAGGATCCATCACTGACTCACTGACTGGGATCGAGAGAGAATGAGAGGATCCATCACTGACTCACTGGGATCGAGAGAGAATGAGAGGATCCATCACTGACTCACTGGGATCGAGAGAGAATGAGAGGATCCATCACTGACTCACTGGGATGGAGAGAGAATGAGAGGATCCATCACTGACTTACTGACTGGGATCGAGAGAGAATGAGAGGATCCATCACTGACTCACTGGGATCGAGAGAGAATGAGAGGATCCATTACTGACTCACTGGGATCGAGAGAGAATGAGAGGATCCATCACTGACTCACTGGGATCGAGAGAGAATGAGAGGATCCATCACTGACTCACTGGGATCGAGAGAGAATGAGAGGATCCATCACTGACTCACTGGGATCGAGAGAGAATGAGAGGATCCATCACTGACTCACTGGGATCGAGAGAGAATGAGAGGATCCATCACTGACTCACTGGGATCGAGAGAGAATGAGAGGATCCATCACTGACTCACTGGGATGGAGAGAGAATGAGAGGATCCATCACTGACTTACTGACTGGGATCGAGAGAGAATGAGAGGATCCATCACTGACTCACTGGGATCGAGAGAGAATGAAAGGATCCATCACTGACTCAATGGGATCGAGAGAGAATGAGAGAATCTATCACTGACTCACAGGGATCCAGAGAGAATGAGAGGATCCATCACTGACTCACTGGGATCGTGAGAGAATGAGAGGATCCATCACTGACTCACTGACTGGGATCGAGAGAGAATGAGAGGATCCATCACTGACTTACTGACTGGGATCGAGAGAGAATGAGAGGATCCATCACTGACTCACTGGGAACGAGAGAGAATGAGAGGATCCATCACTGACTCACTGACTGGGATCAAGAGCGAATGAGAGGATCCATCACTGACTCACTGGGATCGAGAGAGAATGAGAGGATCCATCACTGACTCACTGACTGGGATTGAGAGAGAATGAGAGGATCCATCACTGACTCACTGGGATCGAGAGAGAATGAGAGGATCCATCACTGAATCACTAAATGCGATCGAGAGAGAATGAGAGGATCCATCACTGATTCACTGGGATCGAGAGAGAATGAGAGGATCCATCACTGACTCACTGGGATCGAGAGAGAATGAGAGGATCCATCACTGACTCACTGGGATCGAGAGAGAATGAGAGGATCCATCACTGACTCACTGACTGGGATCGAGAGAGAATGAGAGGATCCATCACTGACTCACTGGGATCGAGAGAGAATGAGAGGATCCATCACTGACTCACTGGGATCGAGAGAGAATGAGAGGATCCATCACTGATTCACTGAGATCGAGAGAGAATGAGAGGATGAACCACTGACTCACTGGGATCGAGAGAGAATGAGAGGATCCATCACTGATTCACTGACTGGGATCGAGAGAGAATGAGAGGATCCATCACTGACTCACTGACTGGGATCGAGAGAGAATGAGAGGATCCATCACTGATTCACTGACTGGGATCGAGAGAGAATGAGAGGATCCATCACTGATTCACTGACTGGGATCGAGAGAGAATGAGAGGATCCATCACTGATTCACTGACTGGGATCGAGAGAGAATGAGAGGATCCATCACTGACTCACTGGGATCGAGAGAGAATGAGAGGATCCATCACTGATTCACTGACTGGGATCGAGAGAGAATGAGAGGATCCATCACTGACTCACTGACTGGGATCGAGAGAGCAAGAGAGGATCCATCACTGACTCACTGACTGGGATCGAGAGAGAATGAGAGGATCCATCACTGACTCACTGACTGGGATCGAGAGAGCAAGAGAGGATCCATCACTGACTCACTGACTGGGATCGAGAGAGAATGAGAGGATCCATCACTGTCTCACTTACTGGGAGTGAGAGAGAATGAGAGGATCGATCAGTGACTCACAAGGATCGAGAGAGAATGAGAGGATCCATCACTGACTCACTGACTGGGATCGAGAGAGAATGAGAGGATCCATCACTGAGTCAGTGACTGGGATCGAGAGAGAATGAGAGGATCCATCACTGATTCACTGACTGGGATCGAGAGAGAATGAGAGGATCCATCACTGAGTCAGTGACTGGGATCGAGAGAGAATGAGAGGATCCATCACTGACTCACTGACTGGGATCGAGAGAGCAAGAGAGGATCCATCACTGACTCACTGACTGGGATCGAGAGAGAATGAGAGGATCCATCACTGATTCACTGGGATCGAGAGGATCCATCACTGACTCACTGGGAACGAGAGAGAATAAGAGGATCCATCACTGACTCACTGACTGGGATCGAGAGAGAATGAGAGGATCCATCACTGACTCACTGGGATAGAGAGAGAATGAGAGGATCCATCACTGACTCACTGGGATCGAGAGAGAATGAGAGGATCCATCACTGACTCACTGGGATCGAGAGAGAATGAGAGGATCCATCACTGACTCACTGGGATGGAGAGAGAATGAGAGGATCCATCACTGACTTACTGACTGGGATCGAGAGAGAATGAGAGGATCCATCACTGACTCACTGGGATCGAGAGAGAATGAGAGGATCCATCACTGACTCACTGGGATCGAGTGAGAATGAGAGGATCCATCACTGACTCACTGGGATCGAGAGAGAATGAGAGGATCCATCACTGACTCACTGGGATCGAGTGAGAATGACAGGATCCATCACTGACTCACAGGGATCCAGAGAGAATGAGAGGATCCATCACTGACTAACTGGGATCGAGATAGAATGAGAGGATCCATCACTGATTCACTGGGATCGTGAGAGAATGAGAGGATCCATCACTGACTCACTGACTGGGATCGAGAGAGAATGAGAGGATCCATCACGGACTTACTGACTGGGATCGAGAGAGAATGAGAGGATCCATCACTGACTCACTGACTGGGATCAAGAGCGAATGAGAGGATCCATCACTGACTCACTGGGATCGAGAGAGAATGAGAGGATCCATCACTGACTCACTGGGATCGAGAGAGAATGAGAGGATCCATCACTGACTCACTGACTGGGATTGAGAGAGAATGAGAGGATCCATCACTGACTCACTGGGATCGAGAGAGAATGAGAGGATCCATCACTGAATCACTAAATGCGATCGAGAGAGAATGAGAGGATCCATCACTGATTCACTGGGATCGAGAGAGAATGAGAGGATCCATCACTGATTCACTGGGATCGAGAGAGAATGAGAGGATCCATCACTGACTCACTGGGATCGAGAGAGAATGAGAGGATCCATCACTGACTCACTGACTGGGATCGAGAGAGAATGAGAGGATCCATCACTGACTCACTGGGATCGAGAGAGAATGAGAGGATCCATCACTGACTCACTGGGATCGAGAGAGAATGAGAGGATCCATCACTGACTCACTGGGATCGAGAGAGAATGAGAGGATCCAACACTGACTCACTGGGATCGAGAGAGAATGAGAGGATCCAACACTGACTCACTGGGATCGAGAGAGAATGAGAGGATCCATCACTGACTCACTGACTGGGATCGAGAGAGAATGAGAGGATCCATCACTTACTCACTGGGATCGAGAGAGAATGAGAGGATCCATCACTGATTCACTGAGATCGAGAGAGAATGAGAGGATGAACCACGGACTCACTGGGATCGAGAGAGAATGAGAGGATCCATCACTGATTCACTGACTGGGATCGAGAAAGAATGAGAGGATCCATCACTGTCTCACTTACTGGGAGCGAGAGAGAATGAGAGGATCGATCAGTGACTCACAAGGATCGAGAGAGAATGAGAGGATCCATCACTGACTCACTGACTGGGATCGAGAGAGAATGAGAGGATCCATCACTGACTCACTGGGATCGAGAGAGAATGAGAGGATCCAACACTGACTCACTGGGATCGAGAGAGAATGAGAGGATCCATCACTGACTCACTGACTGGGATCGAGAGAGAATGAGAGGATCCATCACTTACTCACTGGGATCGAGAGAGAATGAGAGGATCCATCACTGATTCACTGAGATCGAGAGAGAATGAGAGGATGAACCACGGACTGACTGGGATCGAGAAAGAATGAGAGGATCCATCACTGTCTCACTTACTGGGAGCGAGAGAGAATGAGAGGATCGATCAGTGACTCACAAGGATCGAGAGAGAATGAGAGGATCCATCACTGACTCACTGACTGGGATCGAGAGAGAATGAGAGGATCCATCACTGAGTCAGTGACTGGGATCGAGAGAGAATGAGAGGATCCATCACTGACTCACTGACTGGGATCGAGAGAGAATGAGAGGATCCATCACTGAGTCACTGACTGGGATCGAGAGAGAATGAGAGAATCCATCACTGACCACTGGGATCGAGAGAGAATGAGAGGATCCATCACTAACTCACTGGGATCGAGAGAGAATGAGAGGATCCATCACTAACTCACTGGGATCGAGAGAGAATGAGAGGATCCATCACAAACTCACTGGGATCGAGAGAGAATGAGAGGATCCATCACTGACTCACTGGGATCGAGAGAGAATGAGAGGATCCATCACTGACTCACTGACTGGGATTCAGAGAGAATGAGAGGATCCATCAATGACTCACTGGGATCGAGAGAGAATGAGAGGATCCATCACAGACTCACTGGGATCGAGAGAGGATCCACCACTGACTCACTGGGATCGAGAGAGCATGAGAGGATCAATCACTGACTCACTGACTGGGATCGAGGGAAAATGAGAGGATCCATCACTGACTCACTGGGATCGAGGGAGAATGAGAGGATCCATCACTGATTCACTGGGATCGAGAGAGAATGAGAAGATCCATCACTGACTAACTGGGATGGAGAGAGAATGAGATGATCCATCACTGATTCACTGGGATCAAGAGAGAATGAGACGATCCACCACTGACTCACTGGGATCGAGTGAGAATGAGACGATCCACCACTGACTCACTGGGATCGAGTGAGAATGAGAGGATCCATCACTGACTCACTGGGATCGAGAGAGAATGAGAGGATCCACCACTGACTCACTGGGATCGAGAGAGAATAAGACGATCCACCACTGAGTCACTTACTGGGATCGAGTGAGAATGAGAGCATCCACCACTGACTCACTGGGATCGAGAGAGAATGAGAGGATCCACCACTGACTCACTGGGATCGAGAGAGAATGAGAGGATCCACCACTGACTCACTGGGATCGAGTGAGAATGAGACGATCCACCACTGAGTCACTTACTGGGATCGAGAGAGAATGAGAGGATCCATCACTGACTCACAGGGATCGAGAGAGAATGAGAGGATCCATAACTGACTCACTGACTGTGATCGAGAGAGAATGAGAGGATCCAGCACTGACTCACTGGGATCGACAGAGAATGAGAGGATCCATCACTAACTCACTGGGATCTAGAGAGAATGAGAGGATCCAGCACTAACTCACTGGGATCGAGTGAGAATGAGAGGATCCATCACTAACTCACTGGGATCGAGAGAGAATGAGAGGATCCATCACTGACTCACTGGGATCGACAGAGAATGAGAGGATCCATCACTAACTCACTGGGATCTAGAGAGAATGAGAGGATCCAGCACAAACTCACTGGGATCGAGTGAGAATGAGAGGATCCATCACTAACTCACTGGGATCGAGAGAGAATGAGAGGATCCATCACTGACTCACTGGGAGCGAGAGAGAATGAGAGGATCCATCACTGACTCACTGGGATCGAGAGAGAATGAGAGGATCCATCACTGACTCACTGGGAGCGAGAGAGAATGAGAGGATCCATCACTGACTCACTTGGATCAAGAGAGAATGAGAGGATCCATCACTGATTCACTGACTGGGATCGAGAGAGAATGAGAGGATCCATCACTGACTCACTGACTGGGATTGAGAGAGAATGAGAGGATCCATCACTGACTCACTGGGATTGAGAGAGAATGAGAGGATCCATCACTGACTCACTGGGATCGAGAGAGAATGAGAGGATCCATCACTGAATCACTAACTGAGATCGAGAGAGAATGAGAGGATCCATCACTGATTCACTGGGATCGAGAGAGAATGAGAGGATCCATCACTGACTCACTGGGATCGAGAGAGAATGAGAGGATCCATCACTGACTCACTGGGATCGAGAGAGAATGAGAGGATCCATCACTGACTCACTGACTGGGATCGAGAGAGAATGAGAGGATCCATCACTGACTCACTGGGATCGAGAGAGAATGAGAGGATCCATCACTGACTCACTGGGATCGAGAGAAGAATGAGAGGATCCATCACTGACACACTGGGATCGAGAGAGAATGAGAGGATCCATCACTGACTCACTGGGATCGAGAGAGAATGAGAGGATCCATCACTGACTCACTGGGATAGAGAGAGAATGAGAGGATCCATCACTGACTCACTGGGATCGAGAGAGAATGAGAGGATCCATCACTGACTCACTGGGATAGAGAGAGAATGAGAGGATCCATCACTGATTCACTGAGATCGAGAGAGAATTAGAGGATGAACCACTGACTCACTGGGATCGAGAGAGAATGAGAGGATCCATCACTGATTCACTGACTGGGATCGAGAGAGAATGAGAGGATCCATCACTGACTCACTGGGATCGAGAGAGAATGAGAGGATCCATCACTGACTCACTGGGATCGAGAGAGAATGAGAGGATCCATCACTGACTCACTGGGATCGAGAGAGAATGAGAGGATCCATCACTGACTCACTGACTGGGATCGAGAGAGAATGAGAGGATCCATCACTGATTCACTGGGATCGAGAGAGAATGAGAGGATCCATCACTGATTCACTGGGATCGAGAGAGAATGAGAGGATCCATCACTGACTCACTGACTGGGATCGAGAGAGAATGAGAGGATCCATCACTGACTCACTGGGATCGAGAGAGAATGAGAGGATCCATCACTGACTCACTGGGATCGAGAGAGAATGAGAGGATCCATCACTGACTCACTGACTGGGATCGAGAGAGAATGAGAGGATCCATCACTGATTCACTGGGATCGAGAGAGAATGAGAGGATCCATCACTGATTCACTGGGATCGAGAGAGAATGAGAGGATCCATCACTGATTCACTGGGATCGAGAGAGAATGAGAGGATCCATCACTGATTCACTGGGATCGAGAGAGAATGAGAGGATCCATCACTGATTCACTGGGATCGAGAGAGAATGAGAGGATCCATCACTGACTCACAGGGATCGAGAGAGAATGAGAGGATCCATCACTGATTCACTGGGATCGAGAGAGAATGAGAGGATCCATCACTGACTCACTGGGATCGAGAGAGAATGAGAGGATCCATCACTGACTCACTGGGATCGAGAGAGAATGAGAGGATCCATCACTGACTCACTGGGATCGAGAGAGAATGAGAGGATCCATCACTGACTCACTGGGATCGAGAGAGAATGAGAGGATCCATCACTGACTCACTGACTGGGATCGAGGGAGAATGAGAGGATCCATCACTGACTCACTGGGATCGAGAGAGAATGAGAGGATCCATCACTGACTCACTGGGATCGAGAGAGAATGAGAGGATCCATCACTGACTCACTGACTGGGATCGAGAGAGAATGAGAGGATCCATCACTGACTCACTGGGATCGAGAGAGAATGAGAGGATCCATCACTGACTCACTGACTGGGATCGAGAGAGAATGAGAGGATCCATCACTGACTCACTGGGATCGAGAGAGAATGAGAGGATCCATCACTGACTCACTGACTGGGATCGAGAGAGAATGAGAGGATCCATCACTGACTCACTGGGATCGAGAGAGAATGAGAGGATCCATCACTGACTCACTGGGATCGAGAGAGAATGAGAGGATCCATCACTGACTCACTTGGATCGAGAGAGAATGAGAGGATCCATCACTGACTCACTGGGATCGAGAGAGAATGAGAGGATCCATCACTGACTCACTGGGATCGAGAGAGAATGAGAGGATCCATCACTGACTCACTGGGATCGAGAGAGAATGAGAGGATCCATCACTGACTCACTGGGATCGAGAGAGAATGAGAGGATCCATCACTGACTCACTGACTGGGATCGAGGGAGAATGAGAGGATCCATCACTGACTCACTGGGATCGAGAGAGAATGAGAGGATCCATCACTGACTCACTGACTGGGATCGAGAGAGAATGAGAGGATCCATCACTGACTCACTGGGATCGAGAGAAAATGAGAGGATCCATCACTGACTCACTTGGATCGAGAGAGAATGAGAGGATCCATCACTGACTCACTGACTGGGATCGAGGGAGAATGAGAGGATCCATCACTGATTCACTGGGATCGAGAGAGAATGAGAGGATCCATCACTGACTCACTGGGATCGAGAGAGAATGAGAGGATCCATCACTGACTCACTGACTGGGATCGAGAGAGAATGAGAGGATCCATCACTGACTCACTGGGATCGAGAGAGAATGAGAGGATCCATCACTGACTCACTGGGATCGAGAGAGAATGAGAGGATCCATCACTGACTCACTGGGATCGAGAGAGAATGAGAGGATCCATCACTGACTCACTGGGATCGAGAGAGAATGAGAGGATCCATCACTGACTCACTGGGATCGAGAGAGAATGAGAGGATCCATCACTGACTCACTGGGATCGAGAGAGAATGAGAGGATCCATCACTGACTCACTGGGATCGAGAGAGAATGAGAGGATCCATCACTGACTCACTGGGATCGAGAGAGAATGAGAGGATCCATCACTGACTCACTGGGATCGAGAGAGAATGAGAGGATCCATCACTGACTGGGATCGAGGGAGAATGAGAGGATCCATCACTGATTCACTGGGATCGAGAGAGAATGAGAGGATCCATCACTGACTCACTGGGATCGAGAGAGAATGAGAGGATCCATCACTGACTCACTGGGATCGAGAGAGAATGAGAGGATCCATCACTGACTCACTGGGATCGAGAGAGAATGAGAGGATCCATCACTGACTCACTGGGATCGAGAGAGAATGAGAGGATCCATCACTGACTCACTGGGATCGAGAGAGAATGAGAGGATCCATCACTGACTCACTGGGATCGAGAGAGAATGAGAGGATCCATCACTGAGTCACTGGGATCGAGAGAGAATGAGAGGATCCATCACTGACTCACTGGGATCGAGAGAGAATGAGAGGATACATCACTGATTCACTGGGATCGAGAGAGAATGAGAGGATCCATCACTGACTCACTGGGATCGAGAGAGAATGAGAGGATCCATCACTGACTCACTGGGATCGAGGGAGAATGAGAGGATCCATCACTGATTCACTGGGATCGAGAGAGAATGAGAGGATCCATCACTGACTCACTGGGATCGAGAGAGAATGAGAGGATCCATCACTGACTCACTGGGATCGAGAGAGAATGAGAGGATCCATCACTGACTCACTGACTGGGATCGAGAGAGAATGAGAGGATCCATCACTGACTCACTGGGATCGAGAGAGAATGAGAGGATCCATCACTTATTCACTGGGATCGAGAGAGAATGAGAGGATCCATCACTGACACACTGGGATCGAGAGAGAATGAGAGGATCCATCACTGACACACTGGGATCGAGAGAGAATGAGAGGATCCATCACTTATTCACTGGGATCGAGAGAGAATGAGAGGATCCATCACTGACTCACTGAGATCGAGAGAGAATGAGAGGATCCATCACTGATTCACTGGGATCGAGAGAGAATGAGAGGATCCATCACTGATTCACTGGGATCGAGAGAGAATGAGAGGATCCATCACTGACTCACTGGGATCGAGAGAGAATGAGAGGATCCATCACTGACTCACTTCGATCGAGAGAGAATGAGAGGATCCATCACTGACTCACTGGGATCGAGAGAGAATGAGAGGATCCATCACTGACTCACTGGGATCGAGAGAGAATGAGAGGATCCATCACTGATTCACTGGGATCGAGAGAGAATGAGAGGATCCATCACTGACTCACTGGGATCGAGAGAGAATGAGAGGATCCATCACTGACTCACTGGGATCGAGAGAGAATGAGAGGATCCATCACTGACTCACTGGGATCGAGAGAGAATGAGAGGATCCATCACTGACTCACTGGGATCGAGAGAGAATGAGAGGATCCATCACTGACTCACTGGGATCGAGAGAGAATGAGAGGATCCATCACTGACTCACTGGGATCGAGAGAGAATGAGAGGATCCATCACTGACTCACTGGGATCGAGAGAGAATGAGAGGATCCATCACTGATTCACTGGGATCGAGAGAGAATGAGAGGATCCATCACTGACTCACTGGGATCGAGAGAGAATGAGAGGATCCATCACTGATTCACTGGGATCGAGAGAGAATGAGAGGATCCATCACTGACTCACTTCGATCGAGAGAGAATGAGAGGATCCATCACTGAGTCACTGACTGGGATCGAGAGAGAATGAGAGGATCCATCACTGACTCACTTCGATCGAGAGAGAATGAGAGGATCCATCACTGACTCACTGGGATCGAGGGAGAATGAGAGGATCCATCACTGATTCACTGGGATCGAGAGAGAATGAGAGGATCCATCACTGATTCACTGGGATCGAGAGAGAATGAGAGGATCCATCACTGACTCACTTCGATCGAGAGAGAATGAGAGGATCCATCACTGACTCACTGGGATCGAGAGAGAATGAGAGGATCCATCACTGATTCACTGGGATCGAGAGAGAATGAGAGGATCCATCACTGACTCACTGGGATCGAGAAAGAATGAGAGGATCCATCACTGACACACTGGGATCGAGAGAGAATGAGAGGATCCATCACTGACTCACTGGGATCGAGAAAGAATGAGAGGATCCATCACTGACACACTGGGATCGAGAGAGAATGAGAGGATCCATCACTGATTCACTGGGATCGAGGGAGAATGAGAGGATCCATCACTGACTCACTGGGATCGAGAGAGAATGAGAGGATCCATCACTGACTCACTTGGATCGAGAGAGAATGAGAGGATCCATCACTGAATCACGGAATGGGATCGAGAGAGAATGAGAGGATCCATCACTGACTCACTGGGATCGAGAGAGAATGAGAGGATCCATCACTAACTCACTGACTGAGATCGAGAGAGAATGAGAGGATCCATCACTGAATCACGGAATGGGATCGAGAGAGAATGAGAGGATCCATCACTGACTCACTTGGATCGAGAGAGAATGAGAGGATCCATCACTGATTCACTGGGATCGAGAGAGAATGAGAGGATCCATCACTGACTCACTGGGATCCAGAGAGAATGAGAGGATCCATCACTGATTCACTGGGATCGAGAGAGAATGAGAGGATCCATCACTGACTCACTGGGATCAAGAGATAATGAGAGGATCCATCACTGACTCACTGGGATAGAGAGAGAATGAGAGGATCCATCACTGACTCACTGACTGGGATCGAGGCAGAATGAGAGGATCCATCACTGACTCACTGAGATAGAGTGAGAATGAGAGGATCCATCACTGACACACTGGGATCGAGAGAGAATGAGAGGATCCATCACAGACTCACTTGGATCGAGTGAGAATGAGAGGATCCATCACTGACACACTGGGATCGAGAGAGAATGAGAGGATCCATCACTGACTCACTGGGATCGAGAGAGAATGAGAGGATCCATCACAGACTCACTTGGATCGAGTGAGAATGAGAGGATCCATCACTGACACACTGGGATCGAGAGAGAATGAGAGGATCCATCACAGACTCACTTGGATCCAGAGAGAATGAGAGGATCCATCACTGACTCACTGAGATCGAGTGAGAATGAGAGGATCCATCACTGACACACTGGGATCGAGAGAGAATGAGAGGATCCATCACTGACTCACTGGGATCGAGAGAGAATGAGAGGATCCATCACAGACTCACTTGGATCGAGTGAGAATGAGAGGATCCATCACTGACACACTGGGATCGAGAGAGAATGAGAGGATCCATCACAGACTCACTTGGATCGAGAGAGAATGAGAGGATCCATCACTGAATCACTGACTGGGATCGAGAGAGAATGAGAGGATCCATCACTGACTCACTTGGATCGAGAGAGAATGAGAGGATCCATCACTGAATCACTGACTGGGATCGAGAGAGAATGAGAGGATCCATCACTGACTCACTGGGATCGAGAGGGAATGAGAGGATCCAACACTGACTCACTGGGATCGAGAGAGAATGAGAGGATCCATCACTGACTCACTGGGATCGAGAGAGAATGAGAGGATCCATCACTGACTCACTGGGATCGAGAGGGAATGAGAGGATCCAACACTGACTCACTGACTGGGATCGAGAGAGAATGAGAGGATCCATCACTGACTCACTGGGATCGAGAGGGAATGAGAGGATCCATCACTGACTCACTGACTGGGATCGAGATAGAATGAGAGGATCCATCACTGACTCACTGGGATCGAGAGAGAATGAGAGGATCCATCACTGACTCACTGACTGGGATCGAGATAGAATGAGAGGATCCATCACTGACTCACTGGGATCGAGAGAGAATGAGAGGATCCATCACTGACTCACTGGGATCGAGAGAGAATGAGAGGATCCATCACTGACTCACTGGGATCGAGAGAGCATGAGAGGATCCATCATTGACTCACTGACTGGGATCGAGAGAGAATGAGAGGATCCATCACTAACTCACTGACTGGGATCGAGAGAGAATGAGAGGATCCATCACTGACTCACTGGGATCGAGAGAGAATGAGAGGATCCATCACTGACTCACTGGGATCGAGAGAGAATGAGAGGATCCATCACTGAATCACTGACTGGGATCGAGAGAGAATGAGAGGATCCATCACTGACTCACTGGGATCGAGAGAGAATGAGAGGATCCATCACTGACTCACTGGGATCGAGAGAGAATGAGAGGATCCATCACTGACTCACTGGGATCGAGAGAGAATGAGAGGATCCATCACTGACTCACTGGGATCGAGAGAGAATGAGAGGATCCATCACTGACTCACTGGGATCGAGAGAGAATGAGAGGATCCATCACTGATTCACTGGGATCGAGAGAGAATGAGAGGATCCATCACTGACTCACTGGGATCCAGAGAGAATGAGAGGATCCATCACTGAATCACTGACTGGGATCGAGAGAGAATGAGAGGATCCATCACTGACTCACTGGGATCGAGAGAGAATGAGAGGATCCATCACTGATTCACTGGGATCGAGAGAGAATGAGAGGATCCATCACTGACTCACTGGGATCCAGAGAGAATGAGAGGATCCATCACTGAATCACTGACTGGGATCGAGAGAGAATGAGAGGATCCATCACTGATTCACTGGGATCGAGAGAGAATGAGAGGATCCATCACTGACTCACTGGGATCCAGAGAGAATGAGAGGATCCATCACTGACTCACTGGGATCAAGAGAGAATGAGAGGATCCATCACTGACTCACTGGGATCGAGAGAGAATGAGAGGATCCATCACTGACTCACTGGGATCGAGAGAGAATGAGAGGATCCATCACTGACTCACTGACTGGGATTGAGCGAGAATGAGAGGATCCATCACTGATTCACTGGGATCCAGAGAGAATGAGAGGATCCATCACTGAATCACTGACTGGGATCGAGAGAGAATGAGAGGATCCATCACTGACTCACTGGGATCGAGAGAGAATGAGAGGATCCATCACTGATTCACTGGGATCGAGAGAGAATGAGAGGATCCATCACTGACTCACTGGGATCCAGAGAGAATGAGAGGATCCATCACTGAATCACTGACTGGGATCGAGAGAGAATGAGAGGATCCATCACTGATTCACTGGGATCGAGAGAGAATGAGAGGATCCATCACTGACTCACTGGGATCCAGAGAGAATGAGAGGATCCATCACTGACTCACTGGGATCAAGAGAGAATGAGAGGATCCATCACTGACTCACTGGGATCGAGAGAGAATGAGAGGATCCATCACTGACTCACTGGGATCGAGAGAGAATGAGAGGATCCATCACTGACTCACTGACTGGGATTGAGCGAGAATGAGAGGATCCATCACTGACTCACTGGGATCGAGAGAGAATGAGAGGATCCATCACTGACTCACTGACTGGGATCGAGGGAGAATGAGAGGATCCATCACTGACTCACTGGGATCGAGAGAGAATGAGTGGATCCATCACTGACTCACTGGGATCGAGAGAGAATGAGAGGATCCACCACTGATTCACTGGGATCGAGAGAGAGTGAGAGGATCCACCACTGACTCACTGGGATCGAGAGAGAATGAGAGCATCCATCACTGACTCACTGGGATCGAGAGAGAATGAGTGGATCCATCACTGACTCACTGGGATCGAGAGAGAATGAGAGGATCCATCACTGACTCACTGGGATCGAGAGAGAATGAGCGGATCCATCACTGACTCACTGGGATCGAGAGAGAATGAGCGGATCCATCACTGAATCACTGACTGGGATCGAGAGAGAATGAGAGGATCCATCACTGACTGAGATCGAGGGAGAATGAGAGGAAACAACACTGATTCACTGGGATCGAGAGAGAATGAGAGGATCCATCACTGACTCACTGACTGGGATCGAGGGAGAATGAGAGGATCCATCACTGATTCACTGGGATCGAGAGAGAATGAGAGGATCCATCACTGATTCACTGGGATCGAGAGAGAATGAGAGGATCCATCACTGACTCACTGGGATCGAGAGAGATTGAGTGGATCCATCACTGACTCACAGGTATCGAGAGAGAATGAGAGGATCCACCACTGACTCACTGGGATCGAGAGAGAATGAGTGGATCCATCACTGACTCACTGGGATCGAGAGAGAATGAGAGCCTCCATCACTGACTCACTGGGCTCGAGAGAGAATGAGTGGATCCATCACTGACTCACTGGGATCGAGAGAGAATGAGAGGATCCACCACTGATTCACTGGGATCGAGAGAGAGTGAGAGGATCCACCACTGACTCACTGGGATCGAGAGAGAATGAGAGCATCCATCACTGACTCACTGGGATCGAGAGAGAATGAGTGGATCCATCACTGACTCACTGGGATCGAGAGAGAATGAGCGGATCCATCACTGACTCACTGGGATCGAGAGAGAATGAGAGGATCCATCACTGACTCACTGGGATCGAGAGAGAATGAGAGGATCCATCACTGGCTCACTGGGATCGAGAGAGAATGAGAGGATCCATCACTGACTCACTGGGAACGAGAGAGAATGAGACGATCCATCACTGACTCACTTACTGGGATCGAGAGAGAATGAGAGGATCCATTACTGACTCACTGGGATCGAGAGAGAATGAGAGGATCCATCACTGACTCACTGGGATCGAGAGAGAATGAGAGGATCCATCACTGACTCACTGACTGGGATCGAGAGAGAATGAGAGGATCCATCACTGACTCACTGACTGGGATCGAGAGAGAATGAGAGGATCCATCACTGACTCACTGGGATCGAGAGAATGAGAGGATCCATCACTGACTCACTGGGATCGAGAGAGAATGAGAGGATCCATCACGAACTCACTGGGATCGAGAGAGAATGAGAGGATCCAGCACTGATTCACTGGGATCGAGAGAGAATGAGAGGATCCATCACTGATTCACTGGGATCGAGAGAGAATGAGAGGATCCATCACTGACTCAATGGGAACAAGAGAGAATGAGAGGATCCATCACTGACTCACTGGGTTCGAGAGAGAATGAGAGGATCCATCACAGACTCACTTGGATCGAGAGAGAATGAGAGGATCCATCACTGAATCACTGACTGGGATCGAGAGAGAATGAGAGGATCCATCACTGACTGAGATCGAGGGAGAATGAGAGGAAACAACACTGATTCACTGGGATCGAGAGAGAATGAGAGGATCCATCACTGATTCACTGGGATCGAGGGAGAATGAGAGGATCCATCACTGACTCACTGGGATCGAGAGAGAATGAGAGGATCCATCACAGACTCACTTGGATCGAGAGAGAATGAGAGGATCCATCACTGAATCACTGACTGGGATCGAGAGAGAATGAGAGGATCCATCACTGACTGAGATCGAGGGAGAATGAGAGGAAACAACACTGATTCACTGGGATCGAGAGAGAATGAGAGGATCCATCACTGACTCACTGGGATCGAGAGAGAATGAGAGGATCCATCACTGACTGAGATCGAGGGAGAATGAGAGGAAACAACACTGATTCACTGGGATCGAGAGAGAATGAGAGGATCCATCACTGACTCACTGGGATCCAGAGAGAATGAGAGGATCCATCACTGACTCACTGGGATCGAGAGAGAATGAGAGGATCCATCACTGACTCACTGGGATCGAGAGAGAATGAGAGGATCCATCACTGACTCACTGGGATCGAGAGAGAAAGAGAGGATCCATCACTGACTCACTGGGATCGAGAGAGAATGAGAGGATCCATCACTGACTCACTGGGATCGAGAGAGAAAGAGAGGATCCATCACTGACTCACTGGGATCAAGAGATAATGAGAGGATCCATCACTGACTCACTGGGATCGAGAGAGAATGAGAGGATCCATCACTGATTCACTGGGATCGAGAGAGAATGAGAGGATCCATCACTGACTCACTGGGATCGAGAGAGAAAGAGAGGATCCATCACTGACTCACTGGGATCAAGAGATAATGAGAGGATCCATCACTGACTCACTGGGATCGAGAGAGAATGAGAGGATCCATCACTGACTCACTGGGATCGAGAGAGAATGAGAGGATCCATCACTGACTCACTGGGATCGAGAGAGAATGAGAGGATCCATCACTGACTCACTGGGATCGAGAGAGAATGAGAGGATCCATCACTGACTGGGATCAAGGGAGAATGAGAGGATCCATCACTGACTCACTGGGATCGAGAGAGAATGAGAGGATCCATCACTGACTGGGATCAAGGGAGAATGAGAGGATCCATCACTGACTCACTGGGATCGAGAGAGAATGAGAGGATCCATCACTGATTCACTGGGATCGAGAAAGAATGAGAGGATCCATCACTGACTCACTGGGATCGAGAAAGAATGAGAGGATCCATCACTGACTCACTGAGATCGAGTGAGAATGAGAGGATCCATCACTGACACACTGGGATCGAGAGAGAATGAGAGGATCCATCACTGAGTCACTGACTGGGATCGAGAGAGAATGAGAGGATCCATCACTGACTCACTGGGATCAAGAGATAATGAGAGGATCCATCACTGACTCACTGGGATCAAGAGATAATGAGAGGATCCATCACTGACTCACTGGGATCGAGAAAGAATGAGAGGATCCATCACTGACTCACTGAGATCGAGTGAGAATGAGAGGATCCATCACTGACTCACTGGGATCGAGAGAGAATGAGAGGATCCATCACTGAGTCACTGACTGGGATCGAGAGAGAATGAGAGGATCCATCACTGACTCACTGAGATCGAGTGAGAATGAGAGGATCCATCACTGAGTCACTGACTGGGATCGAGAGAGAATGAGAGGATCCATCACTGACTCACTGGGATCAAGAGATAATGAGAGGATCCATCACTGACTCACTGACTGGGATTGAGAGAGAATGAGAGGATCCATCACTGACTCACTGGGATCAAGAGTTAATGAGAGGATCCATCACTGACTCACTGGGATCAAGAGATAATGAGAGGATCCATCACTGACTCACTGGGATCGAGAGAGAATGAGAGGATCCATCACTGACTCACTGACTGGGATCGAGAGAGAATGAGAGGATCCATCACTGAATCACTGGGATCGAGAGAATGAGAGGATCCATCACTGACTCACTGGGATCGAGAGAGAATGAGAGGATCCATCACTGACTCACTGGGATCGAGAGAGAATGAGAGGATCCATCACTGAATCACTGGGATCGAGAGAGAATGAGAGGATCCATCACTGACTCACTGGGATCGAGAGAGAATGAGAGGATCCATCACTGAATCACTGGGATCGAGAGAATGAGAGGATCCATCAGTGACTCACTGCGATCGAGAGAGAATGAGAGGATCCATCACTGACTCACTGGGATCGAGAGAGAATGAGAGGATCCATCACTGACTCACTGGGATCGAGAGAGAATGAGAGGATCCATCACTGACTCACTGGGATCGACAGAGCATGAGAGGATCCATCATTGACTCACTGACTGGGATCGAGGGAGAATGAGAGGATCCATCACTGAAACACTGACTGGGATCGAGAGAGAATGAGAGGATCCATCACTGATTCACTGGGATCGAGAGAGAATGAGAGGATCCATCACTGAAACACTGACTGGGATCGAGAGAGAATGAGAGGATCCATCACTGACTCACTGGGATCGAGAGAGAATGAGAGGATCCATCACTGACTGGGATCGAGGGAGAATGAGAGGATCCATCACTGATTCACTGGGATCGAGAGAGAATGAGAGGATCCATCACTGACTCACTGGGATCGAGAGAGAATGAGAGGATCCATCACTGACTCACTGGGATCCAGAGAGAATGAGAGGATCCATCACTGACTCACTGGGATCGAGAGAGAATGAGAGGATCCATCACTGATTCACTGGGATCGAGAGAGAATGAGAGGATCCATCACTGATTCACTGGGATCGAGAGAGAATGAGAGGATCCATCACTGACTCACTGGGATCGAGAGAGAATCTGTGGATCCATCACTGACTCACTGGGATCGAGAGAGAATGAGAGGATCCACCACTGATTCACTGGGATCGAGAGAGAATGAGAGCATCCATCACTGACTCACTGGGATCGAGAGAGAATGAGCGGATCCATCACTGACTCACTGGGATCGAGAGAGAATGAGAGGATCCATCACTGACTCACTTACTGGGATCGAGAGAGAATGAGAGGATCCATCACTGACTCACTGGGATCGAGAGAGAATGAGTGGATCCATCACTGACTCACTGGGATCGAGAGAGAATGAGCGGATCCATCACTGACTCACTGGGAACGAGAGAGAATGAGACGATCCATCACTGACTCACTTACTGGGATCGAGAGAGAATGAGAGGATCCATTACTGACTCACTGGGATCGAGAGAGAATGAGAGGATCCATCACTGACTCACTGGGATCGAGAGAGAATGAGAGGATCCATCACTGACTCACTGACTGGGATCGAGAGAGAATGAGAGGATCCATCACTGACTCACTGGGATCGAGAGAGAATGAGAGGATCCATCACGAACTCACTGGGATCGAGAGAGAATGAGAGGATCCATCACTGACTCACTGGGATCGAGAGAGAATGAGAGGATCCATCACTGACTCACTGGGACCGAGAGAATGAGAGGATCCATCACTGACTCACTGGGATCGAGAGAGAATGAGAGGATCCATCACGAACTCACTGGGATCGAGAGAGAATGAGAGGATCCATCACGAACTCACTGGGATCGAGAGAGAATGAGAGGATCCATCACTGACTCACTGGGACCGAGAGAATGAGAGGATCCATCACTGACTCACTGGGATCGAGAGAGAATGAGAGGATCCATCACGAACTCACTGGGATCGAGAGAGAATGAGAGGATCCATCACAAACTCACTGGGATCGAGAGAGAATGAGAGGATCCATCACTGACTCACTGGGATCGAGAGAGAATGAGAGGATCCATCACTGACGCACTGACTGGGATCGAGAGAGAATGAGAGGATCCATCACTGACTCACTGGGATCGAGAGAGAATGAGAGGATCCATCACTGACTCACTGGGATCAAGAGAGAATGAGAGGATCCATCACTGACTCACAGGGATCGAGAGAGAATGAGAGGATCCATCACTGACTCACTGACTGGGATCGAGAGAGAATGAGAGGATCCATCACTGACTCACTGACTGGGATCGAGAGAGAATGAGAGGATCCATCACTGACTCACTGACTGGGATCGAGAGAGAATGAGAGGATCCATCACTGACTCACTGGGATCGAGAGAGAATGAGAGGATCCATCACTGACTCACTGACTGGGATCGAGAGAGAATGAGAGGATCCATCACTGACTCACTGGGATCGAGAGAGAATGAGAGGATCCATCACGAACTCACAGGGATCGAGAGAGAATGAGAGGATCCATCACTGACTCACTGACTGGGATCGAGAGAGAATGAGAGCATCCATCACTGACTCACTGGGATCGAGAGAGAATGAGAGGATCCATCACTGACTCACTGGGATCAAGAGAGAATGAGAGGATCCATCACGAACTCACTGGGATCGAGAGAGAATGAGAGGATCCATCACAAACTCACTGGGATCGAGAGAGAATGAGAGGATCCATCACTGACTCACTGGGATCGAGAGAGAATGAGAGGATCCATCACTGACGCACTGACTGGGATCGAGAGAGAATGAGAGGATCCATCACTGACTCACTGGGATCGAGAGAGAATGAGAGGATCCATCACGAACTCACAGGGATCGAGAGAGAATGAGAGGATCCATCACTGACTCACTGACTGGGATCGAGAGAGAATGAGAGGATCCATCACTGACTCACTGGGATCGAGAGAGAATGAGAGGATCCATCACTAATTCACTGGGATCGAGAGAGAATGAGAGGATCCATCACTGACTCACTGGGATCGAGAGAGAATGAGAGGATCCATCACTGACTCACTGGGATCGAGAGAGAATGAGAGGATCCATCACTGACTCACTGGGATCGAGAGAGAATGAGAGGATCCATCACTGACTCACTGGGATCGAGAGAGAATGAGAGGATCCATCACTGACTCACTGGGATCGAGAGAGAATGAGAGGATCCATCACTAATTCACTGGGATCGAGAGAGAATGAGAGGATCCATCACTGACTCACTGACTGGGATCGAGAGAGAATGAGAGGATCCATCACTGACTCACTGGGATCGAGAGAGAATGAGAGGATCCATCACTGACTCACTGGGATCGAGAGAGAATGAGAGGATCCATCACTAATTCACTGGGATCGAGAGAGAATGAGAGGATCCATCACTGACTCACTGACTGAGATCGAGAGAGAATGAGAGGATACATCACTGACTCACTGACTGAGATCGAGAGAGAATGAGAGGATCCATCACTGACTCACTGGGATCGAGAGAGAATGAGAGGATCCATCACTGACTCACTGACTGAGATCGAGAGAGAATGAGAGGATCCATCACTGACTCACTGGGATCGAGAGAGAATGAGAGGATCCATCACTAACTCACTGGGATCGAGAGAGAATGAGAGGATCCATCACTGACTCACTGGGATCGAGAGAGAATGAGAGGATCCATCACTGACTCACTGGGATCGAGAGAGAATGAGAGGATCCATCACTGACTCACTGGGATCGAGAGAGAATGAGAGGATCCATCACTAACTCACTGGGATCGAGAGAGAATGAGAGGATCCATCAATGCCTCACTGGGATCGAGAGAGAATGAGAGGATCCATCACTGACTCACTGGGATCGAGAGAGAATGAGAGGATCCATCAATGCCTCACTGGGATCGAGAGAGAATGAGAGGATCCATCAATGCCTCACTGGGATCGAGAGAGAATGAGAGGATCCATCACTGACTCACTGGGATCGAGAGAGAATGAGAGGATCCATCACTGACTCACAGGGATCGAGAGAGAATGAGAGGATCCATCAATGCCTCACTGGGATCGAGAGAGAATGAGAGGATCCATCAATGCCTCACTGGGATCGAGAGAGAATGAGAGGATCCATCAATGCCTCACTGGGATCGAGAGAGAATGAGAGGATCCATCAATGCCTCACTGGGATCGAGAGAGAATGAGAGGATCCATCAATGCCTCACTGGGATCGAGAGAGAATGAGAGGATCCATCACTGACTCACTGACTGGGATCGAGAGAGAATGAAAGGATCCATCACTGACTCACTGACTGGGATCGAGAGAGAATGAAAGGATCCATCACTGACTCACTGACTGAGATCGAGAGAGAATGAGAGGATCCATCACTGACTCACTGGGATCGAGAGAGAATGAGAGGATCCATCACTGACTCACTGACTGGGATCGAGGGAGAATGAGAGGATCCATCACTGACTCACTGGGATCGAGAGAGCATGAGAGGATCCATCACTGACTCACTGGGATCGAGAGAGCATGAGAGGATCCATCATTGACTCACTGACTGGGATCGAGAGAGAATGAGAGGATCCATCACTGACTCACTGGGATCGAGAGAGCATGAGAGGGTCCATCACTGACTCACTGGGATCGTGAGAGAATGAGAGGATCCATCACTGACTCACTGGGATCGAGAGAGAATGAGAGGATCCATCACTGACTGGGATCGAGAGAGAATGAGAGGGTCCATCACTGACTCACTGGGATCGAGAGAGCATGAGAGGGTCCATCACTGACTCACTGGGATCGAGAGAGAATGAGAGGATCCATCACTGACTCACTGGGATCGAGAGAGAATGAGAGGATCCATCACTGACTCACTGACTGGGATCGAGAGAGAATGAGAGGATCCATCATTGACTCACTGGGATCGAGAGAGAATGAGAGGGTCCATCACTGACTCACTGGGATCGAGAGAGCATGAGAGGGTCCATCACTGACTCACTGGGATCGAGAGAGAATGAGAGGATCCATCACTGACTCACTGGGATCGAGAGAGAATGAGAGGATCCATCACTGACTGGGATCGAGAGAGAATGAGAGGGTCCATCACTGACTCACTGGGATCGAGAGAGCATGAGAGGGTCCATCACTGACTCACTGGGATCGAGAGAGAATGAGAGGATCCATCATTGACTCACTGACTGGGATCGAGAGAGAATGAGAGGATCCATCATTGACTCACTGGGATCGAGAGAGAATGAGAGGGTCCATCACTGACTCACTGGGATCGAGAGAGCATGAGAGGGTCCATCACTGACTCACTGGGATCGAGAGAGAATGAGAGGATCCATCACTGACTCACTGGGATCGAGAGAGAATGAGAGGATCCATCACTGACTGGGATCGAGAGAGAATGAGAGGGTCCATCACTGACTCACTGGGATCGAGAGAGCATGAGAGGGTCCATCACTGACTCACTGGGATCGAGAGAGAATGAGAGGATCCATCACTGACTCACTGGGATCGAGAGAGAATGAGAGGATCCATCACTGGCTCACTGGGATCGAGGGAGAATGAGAGGATCCATCACTGATTCACTGGGATCCAGAGAGCATGAGAGGATCCATCAATGCCTCACTGGGATCGAGAGAGAATGAGAGGATCCATCACTGACTCACTGGGATCGAGAGAGAATGAGAGGATCCATCACTGACTCACTGGGATCGAGAGAGCATGAGAGGATCCATCAATGCCTCACTGGGATCGAGGGAGAATGAGAGGATCCATCACTGATTCACTGGGATCCAGAGAGAATGAGAGGATCCATCACTGACTCACTGGGATCGAGAGAGAATGAGAGGATCCATCACTGGCTCACTGGGATCGAGGGAGAATGAGAGGATCCATCACTGACTGGGATCGAGAGAGAATGAGAGGATCCATCACTGATTCACTGGGATCGAGAGAGAATGAGAGGATCCATCACTGACTCACTGGGATCCAGAGAGAATGAGAGGATCCATCACTGACTCACTGGGATCAAGAGATAATGAGAGGATCCATCACTGACTCACTGGGATCGAGAGAGAATGAGAGGATCCATCACTGATTCACTGGGATCGAGAGAGAATGAGAGGATCCATCACTGACTCACTGGGATCCAGAGAGAATGAGAGGATCCATCACTGACTCACTGGGATCAAGAGATAATGAGAGGATCCATCACTGACTCACTGGGATCGAGAGAGAATGAGAGGATCCATCACTGACTCACTGGGATCGAGAGAGAATGAGAGGATCCATCACTGATTCACTGGGATCGAGAGAGAATGAGAGGATCCATCACAGACTCACTGGGATCCAGAGAGAATGAGAGGATCCATCACTGACTCACTGGGATCAAGAGATAATGAGAGGATCCATCACTGACTCACTGGGATCGAGAGAGAATGAGAGGATCCATCACTGATTCACTGGGATCGAGAGAGAATGAGAGGATCCATCACTGACTCACTGGGATCCAGAGAGAATGAGAGGATCCATCACTGACTCACTGGGATCAAGAGATAATGAGAGGATCCATCACTGACTCACTGGGATCGAGAGAGAATGAGAGGATCCATCACTGACTCACTGGGATCGAGAGAGAATGAGAGGATCCATCACTGACTCACTGGGATCGAGAGAGAATGAGAGGATCCATCACTGACTCACTGGGATCGAGAGAGAATGAGAGGATCCATCACTGACTCACTGGGATCGAGAGAGAATGAGAGGATCCATCACTGACTGGGATCGAGAGAGAATGAGAGGATCCATCACTGATTCACTGGGATCGAGAGAGAATGAGAGGATCCATCACTGACTCACTGGGATCGAGAGAGAATGAGAGGATCCATCACTGACTCACTGGGATCCAGAGAGAATGAGAGGATCCATCACTGACTCACTGGGATCAAGAGATAATGAGAGGATCCATCACTGACTCACTGGGATCGAGAGAGAATGAGAGGATCCATCACTGACTCACTGACTGGGACCGAGGTAGAATGAGAGGATACATCACTGATTCACTGGGATCGAGAGAGAATGAGAGGATCCATCACTGACTCACTGGGATCGAGAGAGAATGAGAGGATCCAGCACTAACACACTGGGATCGAGAGAGAATGAGAGGATCCATCACTAACTCACTGGGATCGAGAGAGAATGAGAGGATCCATCACTGACTCACTGGGATCGAGAGAGAATGAGAGGATCCATCACTAACACACTGGGATCGAGAGAGAATGAGAGGATCCATCACTAACACACTGGGATCGAGAGAGAATGAGAGGTTCCATCACTAACTCACTGGGATCGAGAGAGAATGAGAGGATCCATCACTGACTCACTGGGATCGAGAGAGAATGAGAGCATCCATCACTGACTCACTGGGATCGAGAGAGCATGAGAGGATCCATCACTGACTCACTGGGATCGAGAGAGAATGAAAGGATCCATCACTGACTCACTGACTGGGATCGAGAGAGAATGAAAGGATCCATCACTGACTCACTGGGATCGAGAGAAAATGAGAGGATCCATCACTGACTCACTGGGATCGAGAGAGAATGAGAGGACCCATCACTGACTCACTGACTGAGATCGAGAGAGAATGAGAGGATCCATCACTGACTCACTGGGATCGAGAGAGAATGAAAGGATCCATCACTGACTCACTGACTGGGATCGAGAGAGAATGAAAGGATCCATCACTGACTCACTGACTGGGATCGAGAGAGAATGAAAGGATCCATCACTGACTCACTGGGATCGAGAGAAAATGAGAGGATCCATCACTGACTCACTGGGATCGAGAGAGAATGAAAGGATCCATCACTGACTCACTGGGATCGAGAGAAAATGAGAGGATCCATCACTGACTCACTGACTGGGATCGAGAGAGAATGAAAGGATCCATCACTGACTCACTGACTGAGATCGAGAGAGAATGAGAGGATCCATCACTGACTCACTGGGATTGAGAGAGAATGAGAGGATCCATCACTGACTCACTGGGATCGAGAGAGAATGAGAGGATCCATCACTGACTCACTGGGATCGAGAGAGAATGAGAGGATCCATCACTGATTCACTGGGATCGAGAGAGAATGAGAGGATCCATCACTGACTCACTGACTGGGATCGAGAGAGAATGAGAGGATCCATCACTAACTGGGATCCAGAGAGAATGAGAGGATCCATCACTGACTCACTGGGATCGAGAGAGAATGAGAGGATCCATCACTGACTCACTGGGATCGAGAGAGAATGAGAGGATCCATCACTGACTCACTGGGATCGAGAGAGAATGAGAGGATCCATCACTGACTCACTGACTGGGATCGAGAGAGAATGAGAGGATCCATCACTGACTCACTGGGATCGAGAGAGAATGAGAGGATCCATCACTGACTCACTGGGATCGAGAGAGCATGAGAGGATCCATCACTGACTCACTGACTGGGATCGAGGGAGAATGAGAGGATCCATCACTGATTCACTGGGATCGAGAGAGAATGAGAGGATCCATCACTGACTCACTGGGATCGAGAGAGATTGAGTGGATCGATCACTGACTCACTGGGATCGAGAGAGAATGAGTGGATCCATCACTGACTCTCTGGGATCGAGAGAGAATGAGAGCATCCATCACTGACTCACTGGGATCGAGAGAGAATGAGTGGATCCATCACTGACTCACTGGGATCGAGAGAGAATGAGAGGATCCATCACTGATTCACTGGGATCGAGAGAGAATGAGAGGATCCATCACTAACTGGGATCCAGAGAGAATGAGAGGATCCATCACTGACTCACTGGGATCGAGAGAGAATGAGAGGATCCATCACTGACTCACTGGGATCGAGAGAGAATGAGAGGATCCATCACTGACTCACTGGGATCGAGAGAGAATGAGAGGATCCATCACTGATTCACTGGGATCGAGAGAGAATGAGAGGATCCATCACTGACTCACTGACTGGGATCGAGAGAGAATGAGAGGATCCATCACTAACTGGGATCCAGAGAGAATGAGAGGATCCATCACTGACTCACTGGGATCGAGAGAGAATGAGAGGATCCATCACTGACTCACTGGGATCGAGAGAGAATGAGAGGATCCATCACTGACTCACTGGGATCGAGAGAGAATGAGAGGATCCATCACTGACTCACTGGGATCGAGAGAGAATGAGAGGATCCATCACTGACTCACTGACTGGGATCGAGAGAGAATGAGAGGATCCATCACTGACTCACTGGGATCGAGAGAGAATGAGAGGATCCATCACTGACTCACTGGGATCGAGAGAGCATGAGAGGATCCATCACTGACTCACTTGGATCGAGAGAGAATGAGAGGATCCATCACTGACTCACTGACTGGGATCGAGGGAGAATGAGAGGATCCATCACTGATTCACTGGGATCGAGAGAGAATGAGAGGATCCATCACTGATTCACTGGGATCGAGAGAGAATGAGAGGATCCATCACTGACTCACTGGGATCGAGAGAGATTGAGTGGATCGATCACTGACTCACTGGGATCGAGAGAGAATGAGTGGATCCATCACTGACTCTCTGGGATCGAGAGAGAATGAGAGCATCCATCACTGACTCACTGGGATCGAGAGAGAATGAGAGGATCCATCACTGACTCAGTGGGATCGAGAGAGAATGAGAGGATCCACCACTGATTCACTGGGATCGAGAGAGAGTGAGAGGATCCACCACTGACTCACTGGGATCGAGAGAGAATGAGAGCATCCATCACTGACTCACTGGGATCGAGAGAGAATGAGTGGATCCATCACTGACTCACTGGGATCGAGAGAGAATGAGCGGATCCATCACTGACTCACTGGGATCGAGAGAGAATGAGCGGATCCATCACTGACTCACTGGGATCGAGAGAGAATGAGAGGATGCATCACTGACTCACTGGGATCGAGAGAGAATGAGAGGATCCATCACTGGCTCACTGGGAACGAGAGAGAATGAGAGGATCCATCACTGACTCACTTACTGGGATCGAGAGAGAATGAGAGGATCCATCACTGACTCACTGGCATCGAGAGAGAATGAGAGGATCCATCACTGACTCACTGACTGGGATCGAGAGAGAATGAGAGGATCCATCACTGACTCACTGACTGGGATCGAGAGAGAATGAGAGGATCCATCACTGACTCACTGGGATTGAGAGAATGAGAGGATCCATCACTGACTCACTGGGATCGAGAGAGAATGAGAGGATCCATCACGAACTCACTGGGATCGAGAGAGAATGAGAGGATCCAGCACTGACTCACTGGGATCGAGAGAGAATGAGAGGATCCATCACGATCTCACTGGGATCGAGAGAGAATGAGAGGATCCAGCACTAACACACTGGGATCGAGAGAGAATGAGAGGATCCATCACTAACTCACTGGGATCGAGAGAGAATGAGAGGATCCATCACTGACTCACTGGGATCGAGAGAGAATGAGAGGATCCATCACTGACTCACAGGGATCGAGAGAGAATGAGAGAATCTATCACTGACTCACTGGCATCGAGAGAGAATGAGAGGATCCATCACTGACTCACTGGGATCGAGAGAGAATGAGAGGATCCATCACTGACTCACTGGGATCGAGAGAGAATGAGAGGATCCATCACTGACTCACTGGGATCGAGAGAGAATGAGAGGATCCATCACTGACTCACTGGGATCGAGAGAGAATGAGAGAATCCATCACTGACTCACTGGGATCGAGAGAGAATGAGAGGATCCATCACTGACTCACTGACTGGGATCGAGAGAGAATGAGAGGATCCATCACTGACTCACTGACTGGGATCGAGAGAGAATGAGAGGATCCATCACTGACTCACTGGGATCGAGAGAGAATGAGAGGATCCATCACGAACTCACTGGGATCGAGAGAGAATGAGAGGATCCAGCACTAACACACTGGGATCGAGAGAGAATGAGAGGATCCATCACTAACTCACTGGGATCGAGAGAGAATGAGAGGATCCATCACTGACTCACTGGGATCGAGAGAGAATGAGAGCATCCATCACTGACTCACTGGGATCGAGAGAGAATGAGAGGATCCATCACTGACTCACTGGGATCAAGAGATAATGAGAGGATCCATCACTGACTCACTGGGATCGAGAGAGCATGAGAGGATCCATCACTGACTCACTGACTGGGATCGAGGTAGAATGAGAGGATACATCACTGATTCACTGGGATCGAGAGAGAATGAGAGGATCCATCACTGACTCACTGGGATCGAGAGAGAATGAGAGGATCCATCACTGACACACTGGGATCGAGAGAGAATGAGAGGATCCATCACTGACTCACTGGGATCGAGAGAGAATGAGAGGATCCATCACTGACTCACTGGGATCGAGAGAGAATGAGAGGATCCAGCACTGACTCACTGGGATCGAGAGAAAATGAGAGGATCCATCACTGACTCACTGGGATCGAGAGAGAATGAGAGGATCCATCACTGACTCACTGACTGGGATCGAGAGAGAATGAAAGGATCCATCACTGACTCAGTGACTGAGATCGAGAGGGAATGAGAGGATCCATCACTGACTCACTGACTGGGATTGAGAGAGAATGAGAGGATCCATCACTGAGTCACTGACTGGGATCGAGAGAGAATGAGAGCATCCATCACTGATTCACTGGGATCGAGAGAGAATGAGAGGATCCATCACTGACTCACTGGGAAAGAGAGTGAATGAGAGGATCCATCACTGACTCACTGGGATCGAGATAGAATGAGAGGATCCATCACTGACTCACTGGGATCGAGAGAGAATGAGAGGATCCATCACTGACTCACTGGGATCGAAAGAGAATGAGAGGATCCATCACTGACTCACTGGGATAGAGAGAGAATGAGAGGATCCATCACTGGCTCACTTGGATCGAGAGAGAATGAGAGGATCCATCACTGACTCACTGGGATCGAGAGAGAATGAGAGGATCCATCACTGATTCACTGGGATCGAGAGAGAATGAGAGGATCCATCACTGACTCACTGGGATCGAAAGAGAATGAGAGGATCCATCACTGACTCACTGGGATCGAGAGAGAATGAGAGGATCCTTCACTGGCTCACTTGGATCGAGAGAGAATGAGAGGATCCATCACTGACTCACTGGCATCGAGAGAGAATGAGAGGATCCATCACTGACTCACTGGGATCAAGAGATAATGAGAGGATCCATCACTGACTCACTGGGATCGAGAGAGCATGAGAGGATCCATCACTGACTCACTGACTGGGATCGAGGTAGAATGAGAGGATACATCACTGATTCACTGGGATCGAGAGAGAATGAGAGGATCCATCACTGACTCACTGGGATCGAGAGAGAATGAGAGGATCCATCACTGACACACTGGGATCGAGAGAGAATGAGAGGATCCATCACTGACTCACTGGGATCGAGAGAGAATGAGAGGATCCATCACTGACTCACTGGGATCGAGAGAGAATGAGAGGATCCATCACTGAGTCACTGACTGGGATCGAGAGAGAATGAGAGCATCCATCACTGATTCACTGGGATTGAGAGAGAATGAGAGGATCCATCACTGACTCACTGGGATCGAGAGAGAATGAGAGGATCCATCACTGACTCACTGGGATCAAAAGAGAATGAGAGGATCCATCACTGACTCACTGGGATCGAGAGAGAATGAGAGGATCCATCACTGGCTCACTTGGATCGAGAGAGAATGAGAGGATCCATCACTGAGTCACTGACTGGGATTGAGGGAGAATGAAAGGATCCATCACTGACTCACTGACAGTGATTGAGAGAGAATGAGAGGATCCATCACTGACTCACTGGGATCGAGAGAGAATGAGAGGATCCATCACTGACTCACTGGGATCGAGAGAGAATGAGAGGATCCATCACTAACTCACTGGGATCGAGAGAGAATGAAAGGATCCATCACTGACTCACTGACTGGGATCGACAGAGAATGAGAGGATCCATCACTGACTCACTGGGATCGAGAAAGAATGAAAGGATCCATCACTGACTCACTGACTGGGATCGACAGAGAATGAGAGGATCCATCACTGACTCACTGGGATCGAGAGAGAATGAGAGGATCCATCACTGACTCACTGACTGGGATTGAGAGAGAATGAGAGGATCCATCACTGACTCACTAGGATCGAGAGAGAATGAGAGGATCCATCACTGACTCACTGGGATCGAGAGAGAATGAGAGGATCCATCACTGACTCACAGGGATCGAGAGAGAATGAGAGAATCTATCACTGACTCACTGGCATCGAGAGAGAATGAGAGGATCCATCACTGACTCACAGGGATCGAGAGAGAATGAGAGAATCTATCACTGACTCACTGGGATCGAGAGAGAATGAGAGGATCCATCACTGACTCACTGGGATCGAGAGAGAATGAGAGGATCCATCACTGACTCACTGGGATCGAGAGAGAATGAGAGGATCCATCACTGACTCACTGGGATCGAGAGAGAATGAGAGAATCCATCACTGACTCACTGGGATCGAGAGAGAATGAGAGGATCCATCACTGACTCACTGACTGGGATCGAGAGAGAATGAGAGGATCCATCACTGACTCACTGGGATCGAGAGAGAATGAGAGGATCCATCATGAACTCACTGGGATCGAGAGAGAATGAGAGGATCCAGCACTAACACACTGGGATCGAGAGAGAATGAGAGGATCCATCACTAACTCACTGGGATCGAGAGAGAATGAGAGGATCCATCACTGACTCACTGGGATCGAGAGAGAATGAGAGCATCCATCACTGACTCACTGGGATCGAGAGAGAATGAGAGGATCCATCACTGACTCACTGGGATCAAGAGATAATGAGAGGATCCATCACTGACTCACTGGGATCGAGAGAGCATGAGAGGATCCATCACTGACTCACTGACTGGGATCGAGGTAGAATGAGAGGATACATCACTGATTCACTGGGATCGAGAGAGAATGAGAGGATCCATCACTGACTCACTGGGATCGAGAGAGAATGAGAGGATCCATCACTGACACACTGGGATCGAGAGAGAATGAGAGGATCCATCACTGACTCACTGGGATCGAGAGAGAATGAGAGGATCCATCACTGACTCACTGGGATCGAGAGAGAATGAGAGGATCCAGCACTGACTCACTGGGATCGAGAGAAAATGAGAGGATCCATCACTGACTCACTGGGATCGAGAGAGAATGAGAGGATCCATCACTGACTCACTGACTGGGATCGAGAGAGAATGAAAGGATCCATCACTGACTCAGTGACTGAGATCGAGAGAGAATGAGAGGATCCATCACTGACTCACTGACTGGGATTGAGAGAGAATGAGAGGATCCATCACTGAGTCACTGACTGGGATCGAGAGAGAATGAGAGCATCCATCACTGATTCACTGGGATCGAGAGAGAATGAGAGGATCCATAACTGACTCACTGGGAAAGAGAGTGAATGAGAGGATCCATCACTGACTCACTGGGATCGAGATAGAATGAGAGGATCCATCACTGACTCACTGGGATCGAGAGAGAATGAGAGGATCCATCACTGACTCACTGGGATCGAAAGAGAATGAGAGGATCCATCACTGACTCACTGGGATAGAGAGAGAATGAGAGGATCCATCACTGGCTCACTTGGATCGAGAGAGAATGAGAGGATCCATCACTGATTCACTGGGATCGAGAGAGAATGAGAGGATCCATCACTGACTCACTGGGATCGAAAGAGAATGAGAGGATCCATCACTGACTCACTGGGATCGAGAGAGAATGAGAGGATCCATCACTGGCTCACTTGGATCGAGAGAGAATGAGAGGATCCATCACTGACTCACTGGGATCGAGAGAGAATGAGAGGATCCATCACTGACTCACTGGGATCAAGAGATAATGAGAGGATCCATCACTGACTCACTGGGATCGAGAGAGCATGAGAGGATCCATCACTGACTCACTGACTGGGATCGAGGTAGAATGAGAGGATACATCACTGATTCACTGGGATCGAGAGAGAATGAGAGGATCCATCACTGACTCACTGGGATCGAGAGAGAATGAGAGGATCCATCACTGACACACTGGGATCGAGAGAGAATGAGAGGATCCATCACTGACTCACTGGGATCGAGAGAGAATGAGAGGATCCATCACTGACTCACTGGGATCGAGAGAGAATGAGAGGATCCATCACTGACTCACTGGGATCGAGAGAGAATGAGAGGATCCATCACTGAGTCACTGACTGGGATCGAGAGAGAATGAGAGCATCCATCACTGATTCACTGGGATTGAGAGAGAATGAGAGGATCCATCACTGACTCACTGGGATCGAGAGAGAATGAGAGGATCCATCACTGACTCACTGGGATCAAAAGAGAATGAGAGGATCCATCACTGACTCACTGGGATTGAGAGAGAATGAGAGGATTCATCACTGGCTCACTTGGATCGAGAGAGAATGAGAGGATCCATCACTGACTCACTGGGATCGAGAGAGAATGAGAGGATCCATCACTGATTCACTGGGATCGAGAGAGAATGAGAGGATCCATCACTGACTCACTGGGATCGAGAGAGAATGAGAGGATCCATCACTGACTCACTGACTGGGATCGAGAGAGAATGAGAGGATCCATCACTGACTCACTGGGATCGAGAGAGAATGAGAGGATCCATCACTGACTCACTGACTGGGATTGAGAGAGAATGAGAGGATCCATCACTGACTCACTGGGATCGAGAGAGAATGAGAGGATCCATCACTGACTCACTGACTGGGATCGAGAGAGAATGAGAGGATCCATCACTGACTCACTGGGATCGAGAGAGAATGAGAGGATCCATCACTGAGTCACTGACTGGGATTGAGGGAGAATGAAAGGATCCATCACTGACTCACTGACTGTGATTGAGAGAGAATGAGAGGATCCATCACTAACTCACTGACTGGGATCGAGAGAGAATGAGAGGATCCATCACTGACTCACTGACTGGGATCGAGAGAGAATGAGAGGATCCATCACTGACTCACTGGGATCGAGAGAGAATAAGAGGATCCATCACTGACTCACTCACTGGGATCGCGAGAAAATGAGTGGATCCATCACTGACTCACTGAGATCGAGAGAGAATGAAAGGATCCATCACTGACTCACATGGGATTGAGAGAGAATGAGAGGATCCATCACTGACTCACTGGGATTGAGAGAGAATGAGAGGATCCCTCACTGACTCACTGACTGGGATTGAGAGAGAATGAGAGGATCCATCACTGACTCACTGGGATCGAGAGAGAATGAGAGGATCCATCACTGACTCACTGGGATCGAGAGAGAATGAGAGGATCCATCACTAACTCACTGGGATCGAGAGAGAATGAAAGGATCCATCACTGACTCACAGACTGGGATCGACAGAGAATGAGAGGATCCATCACTGACTCACTGGGATCGAGAAAGAATGAAAGGATCCATCACTGACTCACTGACTGGGATCGACAGAGAATGAGAGGATCCATCACTGACTCACTGGGATCGAGAGAGAATGAGAGGATCCATCACTGACTCACTGACTGGGATTGAGAGAGAATGAGAGGATCCATCACTGACTCACTAGGATCGAGAGAGAATGAGAGGATCCATCACTGACTCACTGACTGTGATCGAGAGAGAATGAGAGGATCCATCACTGACTCAGTGACTGGGATTGAGAGAGAATGAGAGGATCCATCACTGACTCACTGGGATCGAGAGAGAATGAGAGGATCCATCACTGACTCACTGGGATCGAAAGAGAATGAGAGGATACATCATTGACTCACTGGGATCGAGAGAGAATGAGAGGATCCATCACTGACTCACTGGGATCGAGAGAGAATGAGAGGATCCATCACTGAGTCACTGACTGGGATCGAGAGAGAATGAGAGGATCCATCACTGACTCACTGGGATCGAGAGAGAATGAGAGGATCCATCACTGATTCACCGGGATCGAGAGAGAATGAGAGGATCCATCACTGACTCACTGGGATCGAGAGTGAATGAGAGGATCCATCACTGACTCACTGGGATCGAGATAGAATGAGAGGATCCATCACTGACTCACTGGGATCGAAAAAGAATGAGAGGATCCATCACTGACTCACTGGGATCGAGAGAGAATGAGAGGATCCATCACTGACTCACTGGGATCGAGAGAGAATGAGAGGATCCATCACTGACTCACTGACTGGGATCGAGAATGAGAGGATCCATCACTGACTCACTGGGATCGAGAGAGAATGAGAGGATCCATCACTGACTCACTGACTGGGATTGAGAGAGAATGAGAGGATCCATCACTGACTCACTGGGATCGAGAGAGAATGAGAGGATCCATCACTGACTCACTGACTGGGATTGAGAGAGAATGAGAGGATCCATCACTGACTCACTGGGATCGAGAGAGAATGAGAGGATCCATCACTGACTCAGTGACTGGGATCGAGAGAGAATGAGAGGATCCATCACTGACTCTGACTGGGATTGAGAGAGAATGAAAGGATCCATCTCTGACTCACTGACTGGGATTGAGAGAGAATGAGAGGATCCATCACTAACTCACTGACTGGGATCGAGAGAGAATGAGAGGATCCATCACTGACTCACTGGGATCGAGAGAGAATGAGAGGATCCATCACTGACTCACTGACTGGGATCGAGAGAGAATGAGAGGATCCATCACTGACTCACTGGGATCGAAAGAGAATTAGAGGATCCATCACTGACTCACTCACTGGGATCGCGAGAGAATGAGTGGATCCATCACTGACTCACTGAGATCGAGAGAGAATGAGAGGATCCATCACTGACTCACTGGGATTGAGAGAGAATGAGAGGATCCATCACTGACGCACTGACTGGGATCGAGAGAGAATGAGAGGATCCATCACTGATTCACTGACTGGGATCGAGAGAGAATGACAGGATCCATCACTGACTCACTGGGATCGAGAGAGAATGAGAGGATCCATCACTGACTCACTTGGATCGAGAGAGAATGAGAGGATCCATCACTGACTCACTGGGATCGAGAGAGAATGAGAGGATCCATCACTGAATCACTGGGATCGAGAGAGAATGAGAGGATCCATCACTGACTCACTGGGATCGAGAGAGAATGAGAGGATCCATCACTGACTCACTGGGATCGAAAGAGAATGAGAGGATCCATCACTGACTCACTGGGATCGAGAGAGAATGAGAGGATCCATCACTAACTCACTGACTGGGATCGAGAGAGAATGAGAGGATCCATCACTGACTCACTGGGATGGAGAGAGAATGAGAGCATCCATCACTGACTCACTGGGATCGAGAGAGAATGAGAGGATCCATCACTGACTCACTGACTGGGATCGAGAGAGAATGAGAGGATCCATCACCGAGTCACTGACTGGGATTGAGAGAGAATGAGAGGATCCATCACTGACTCACTGGGATCGAGAGAGAATGAGAGGATCCATCACTGACTCACTTGGATCGAGAGAGAATGAGAGGATCCATCACTGAGTCACTGACTGGGATCGAGAGAGAATGAGAGGATCCATCACTGACTCACTGGGATCGAGACAGAATGAGAGGATCCATCACTGACTCACTGGGATCGAGAGAGAATGAGAGGATCCATCACTGACTCACTGGGATTGAGAGAGAATGAGAGGTTCCATCACTGACGCACTGACTGGAATCGAGAGAGAATGAGAGGATCCATCACTGACTCACTGACTGGGATCGAGAGAGAATGACAGGATCCATCACTAACTCACTGACTGGGATCGAGAGGGAATGAGAGGATCCATCACTGACTCACTGACTGGGATCGAGAGAGAATGAGAGGATACATCACTGACTCACTGGGATCGAGAGAGAATAAGAGGATCCATCACTGACTCACTGACTGGGATCGAGAGAGAATGAGAGGATCCATCACTGACTCACTGGGATCGAGAGAGAATGAGAGGATCCATCACTGACTCACTGGGATCGAGAGAGAATGAGAGGATCCATCACTGACTCACTGACTGGGATTGAGAGAGAATGAGAGGATCCATCACTAACTCACTGACTGGGATCGAGAGAGAATGAGAGGATCCATCACTGACTCACTGGGATCGAGAGAGAATGAGAGGATCCATCACTGACTCACTGACTGGGATCGAGAGAGAATGAGAGGATCCATCACTGACTCACTGGGATCGAGAGAGAATAAGAGGATCCATCACTGACTCACTCACTGGGATCGCGAGAAAATGAGTGGATCCATCACTGACTCACTGAGATCGAGAGAGAATGAGAGGATCCATCACTGACTCACTGGGATCGAGAGAGAATGAGAGGATCCATCACTGACTCACTTGGATCGAGAGAGAATGAGAGGATCCATCACTGACTCACTTGGATCGAGAGAGAATGAGAGGATCCATCACTGACTCACTGAGATCGAGAGAGAATGAGAGGATCCATCACTGAATCACTGGGATCGAGAGAGAATGAGAGGATCCATCACTGACTCACTGGGATCGAGAGAGAATGAGAGGATCCATCACTGACTCACTGGGATCGAGAGAGAATGAGAGGATCCATCACTGAGTCACTGACTGGGATCGAGAGAGAATGAGAGGATCCATCACTGACTCACTGGGATCGAAAGAGAATGAGAGGATACATCACTAACTCACTGCGATCGAGAGAGAATGAGAGGATCCATCACTGACTCACTGGGATCGAGAGAGAATGAGAGGATCCATCACTGACTCACTTGGATCGAGAGAGAATGAGAGGATCCATCACTGACTCACTGGGATCGAGAGAGAATGAGAGGATCCATCACTGAATCACTGGGATCGAGAGAGAATGAGAGGATCCATCACTGACTCACTGGGATCGAGAGAGAATGAGAGGATACACCACTGACTCACTGGGATCGAGAGAGAATGAGAGGATCCATCACTGACTCACTTGGATCGAGAGAGAATGAGAGGATCCATCACTGAGTCACTGACTGGGATCGAGAGAGAATGAGAGGATCCATCACTGACTCACTGACTGGGATCGAGAGAGAATGAGAGGATCCATCACTGACTCACTGGGATCGAGAGAGAATAAGAGGATCCATCACTGACTCACTCACTGGGATCGCGAGAAAATGAGTGGATCCATCACTGACTCACTGAGATCGAGAGAGAATGAGAGGATCCATCACTGACTCACTTGGATCGAGAGAGAATGAGAGGATCCATCACTGAATCACTGGGATCGAGAGAGAATGAGAGGATCCATCACTGACTCACTGGGATCGAGAGAGAATGAGAGGATCCATCACTGACTCACTGGGATCGAGAGAGAATGAGAGGATCCATCACTGAGTCACTGACTGGGATCGAGAGAGAATGAGAGGATCCATCACTGACTCACTGGGATCGAAAGAGAATGAGAGGATACATCACTGACTCACTGCGATAGAGAGAGAATGAGAGGATCCATCACTGACTCACTGGGATCGAGAGAGAATGAGAGGATCCATCACTGACTCACTGGGATCGAGAGAGAATGAGAGGATCCATCACTGAATCACTGGGATCGAGAGAGAATGAGAGGATCCATCACTGACTCACTGGGATCGAGAGAGAATGAGAGGATCCATCACTGACTCACTGGGATCGAGAGAGAATGAGAGGATCCATCACTGAATCACTGGGATCGAGAGAGAATGAGAGGATCCATCACTGACTCACTGGGATCGAGAGAGAATGAGAGGATCCATCACTGAGTCACTGACTGGGATCGAGAGAGAATGAGAGGATCCATCACTGACTCACTGGGATCGAGAGAGAATGAGAGGATCCATCACTGACTCACTGGGATTGAGAGAATGAGAGGATCCATCACTGAGTCACTGACTGGGATCGAGAGAGAATGAGAGGATCCATCACTGACTCACTGGGATCGAGAGAGAATGAGAGGATCCATCACTGACTCACTGGGATTGAGAGAATGAGAGGATCCATCACTGATTCACTGGGATCGAGAGAGAATGAGAGGATCCATCACTGACTCACTGGGATCGAGAGTGAATGAGAGGATCCATCACTGACTCACTGGGATCGAGAGAGAATGAGAGGATCCATCACTGACTCACTGGGATCGAGAGAGAATGAGAGGATCCATCACTGACTCACTGGGATCGAAAGAGAATGAGAGGATCCATCACTGACTCACTGGGATCGAGAGAGAATGAGAGGATCCATCACTGACTCACTGGGATCGAGAGAGAATGAGAGGATCCATCACTAACTCACTGACTGGGATCGAGAGAGAATGAGAGGATCCATCACTGACTCACTGGGATCGAGAGAGAATGAGAGGATCCATCACTGACTCACTGACTGGGATCGAGAGAGAATGAGAGGATACATCACTGACTCACTGGGATCGAGAGAGAATGAGAGGATCCATCACTGAATCACTGGGATCGAGAGAGAATGAGAGGATCCATCACTGACTCACTGGGATCGAGAGAGAATGAGAGGATCCATCACTGAGTCACTGACTGGGATCGAGAGAGAATGAGAGGATCCATCACTGACTCACTGGGATCGAGAGAGAATGAGAGGATCCATCACTGACTCACTGGGATTGAGAGAATGAGAGGATCCATCACTGAGTCACTGACTGGGATCGAGAGAGAATGAGAGGATCCATCACTGACTCACTGGGATCGAGAGAGAATGAGAGGATCCATCACTGACTCACTGGGATTGAGAGAATGAGAGGATCCATCACTGATTCACTGGGATCGAGAGAGAATGAGAGGATCCATCACTGACTCACTGGGATCGAGAGTGAATGAGAGGATCCATCACTGACTCACTGGGATCGAGAGAGAATGAGAGGATCCATCACTGACTCACTGGGATCGAGAGAGAATGAGAGGATCCATCACTGACTCACTGGGATCGAAAGAGAATGAGAGGATCCATCACTGACTCACTGGGATCGAGAGAGAATGAGAGGATCCATCACTGACTCACTGGGATCGAGAGAGAATGAGAGGATCCATCACTAACTCACTGACTGGGATCGAGAGAGAATGAGAGGATCCATCACTGACTCACTGGGATCGAGAGAGAATGAGAGGATCCATCACTGACTCACTGACTGGGATCGAGAGAGAATGAGAGGATACATCACTCACTCACTGGGATCGAGAGAGAATGAGAGGATCCATCACTGACTCACTGGGATCGAGAGAGAATGAGAGCATCCATCACTGACTCACTGGGATCGAGAGAGAATGAGAGGATCCATCACTGATTCACTGGGATCGAGAGAGAATGAGAGCATCCATCACTGACTCACTGGGATTGAGAGAGAATGAGAGCATCCATCACTGACTCACTGGGATCGAGAGAGAATGAGAGGATCCATCACTGATTCACTGGGATTGAGAGAGAATGAGAGCATCCATCACTGACTCACTGGGATCGAGAGAGAATGAGAGGATCCATCACTGACTCACTGACTGGGATCGAGAGAGAATGAGAGGATACATCACTGACTCACTGGGATCGAGAGAGAATGAGAGGATCCATCACTGACTCACTGGGATCGAAAGAGAATGAGAGGATACATCACTGACTCACTGGGATCGAGAGAGAATGAGAGGATCCATCACTGACTCACTGGGATCGAGAGAGAATGAGAGGATCCATCACTGACTCACTGGGATCGAGAGAGAATGAGAGGATCCATCACTGACTCACTGGGATTGAGAGAGAATGAGAGGTTCCATCACTGACGCACTGACTGGGATCGAGAGAGAATGAGAGGATCCATCACTGACTCACTGACTGGGATCGAGAGAGAATGAGAGGATCCATCACTGACTCACTGGGATCGAGCGAGAATGAGAGGATCCATCACTGACTCACTGGGATCGAGAGAGAATGAGAGGATCCATCACTAACTCACTGACTGGGATCGAGAGAGAATGAGAGGATCCATCACTGACTCACTGAGATCGAGAGAGAATGAGAGGATCCATCACTGACTCACTGACTGGGATCGAGAGAGAATGAGAGGATCCATCACTGACTCACTGGGATCGAGAGAGAATGAGAGGATCCATCACTGACTCACTTGGATCGAGAGAGAATGAGAGGATCCATCACTGAGTCACTGACTGGGATCGAGAGAGAATGAGAGGATCCATCACTGACTCACTGGGATCGAGAGAGAATGAGAGGATCCATCACTGACTCACTGACTGGGATCGAGAGAGAATGAGAGGATCCATCACTGACTCACTGGGATCGAGAGAGAATGAGAGGATCCATCACTGACTCACTTGGATCGAGAGAGAATGAGAGGATCCATCACTGAGTCACTGACTGGGATCGAGAGAGAATGAGAGGATCCATCACTGACTCACTGGGATCGAGAGAGAATGAGAGGATCCATCACTGACTCACTGGGATCGAGAGAGAATGAGAGGATCCATCACTGACTCACTGGGATTGAGAGAGAATGAGAGGTTCCATCACTGACGCACTGACTGGGATCGAGAGAGAATGAGAGGATCCATCACTGACTCACTGACTGGGATCGAGAGAGAATGACAGGATCCATCACTAACTCACTGACTGGGATCGAGAGGGAATGAGAGGATCCATCACTGACTCACTGACTGGGATCGAGAGAGAATGAGAGGATCCAACACTGACTCACTGGGATTGAGAGAGAATGAGAGGATCCATCACTGACTCACTGACTGGGATCGAGAGAGAATGAGAGGATACATCACTGACTCACTGGGATCGAGAGAGAATAAGAGGATCCATCACTGACTCACTGACTGGGATCGAGAGAGAATGAGAGGATCCATCACTGACTCACTGGGATCGAGAGAGAATGAGAGGATCCATCACTGACTCACTGGGATCGAGAGAGAATGAGAGGATCCATCACTGACTCACTGGGATCAAGAGAGAATGAGAGGATCCATCACTGACTCACTGACTGGGATTGAGAGAGAATGAGAGGATCCATCACTAACTCACTGACTGGGATCGAGAGAGAATGAGAGGATCCATCACTGACTCACTGGGATCGAGAGAGAATGAGAGGATCCATCACTGAGTCACTGACTGGGATCGAGAGAGAATGAGAGGATCCATCACTGACTCACTGGGATCGAGAGAGAATGAGAGGATCCATCACTGACTCACTGGGATTGAGAGAATGAGAGGATCCATCACTGATTCACTGGGATCGAGAGAGAATGAGAGGATCCATCACTGACTCACTGGGATCGAGAGTGAATGAGAGGATCCATCACTGACTCACTGGGATCGAGAGAGAATGAGAGGATCCATCACTGACTCACTGGGATCGAGAGAGAATGAGAGGATCCATCACTGACTCACTGGGATCGAAAGAGAATGAGAGGATCCATCACTGACTCACTGGGATCGAGAGAGAATGAGAGGATCCATCACTGACTCACTGGGATCGAGAGAGAATGAGAGGATCCATCACTAACTCACTGACTGGGATCGAGAGAGAATGAGAGGATCCATCACTGACTCACTGGGATCGAGAGAGAATGAGAGGATCCATCACTGACTCACTGACTGGGATCGAGAGAGAATGAGAGGATACATCACTCACTCACTGGGATCGAGAGAGAATGAGAGCATCCATCACTGACTCACTGGGATCGAGAGAGAATGAGAGGATCCATCACTGACTCACTGGGATCGAGAGAGAATGAGAGCATCCATCACTGACTCACTGGGATTGAGAGAGAATGAGAGGATCCATCACTGATTCACTGGGATTGAGAGAGAATGAGAGCATCCATCACTGACTCACTGGGATTGAGAGAGAATGAGAGCATCCATCACTGACTCACTGGGATCGAGAGAGAATGAGAGGATCCATCACTGATTCACTGGGATTGAGAGAGAATGAGAGCATCCATCACCGACTCACTGGGATCGAGAGAGAATGAGAGGATCCATCACTGACTCACTGACTGGGATCGAGAGAGAATGAGAGGATCCATCACTGACTCACTGGGATCGAAAGAGAATGAGAGGATACATCACTGACTCACTGGGATCGAGAGAGAATGAGAGGATCCATCACTGACTCACTGGGATCGAGAGAGAATGAGAGGATCCATCACTGACTCACTGGGATCGAGAGAGAATGAGAGCATCCATCACTGACTCACTGGGATCGAGAGAGAATGAGAGGATCCATCACTGATTCACTGGGATTGAGAGAGAATGAGAGCATCCATCACTGACTCACTGGGATCGAGAGAGAATGAGAGGATCCATCACTGACTCACTGACTGGGATCGAGAGAGAATGAGAGGATACATCACTGACTCACTGGGATCGAGAGAGAATGAGAGGATCCATCACTGACTCACTGGGATCGAAAGAGAATGAGAGGATACATCACTGACTCACTGGGATCGAGAGAGAATGAGAGGATCCATCACTGACTCACTGGGATCGAGAGAGAATCAGAGGATCCATCACTGACTCACTGGGATTGAGAGAGAATGAGAGGTTCCATCACTGACGCACTGACTGGGATCGAGAGAGAATGAGAGGATCCATCACTGACTCACTGCGATCGAAAGAGAATGAGAGGATACATCACTGACTCACTGGGATCGAGAGAGAATGAGAGGATCCATCACTGACTCACTGGGATCGAGAGAGAATGAGAGGATCCATCACTGACTCACTGGGATCGAGAGAGAATGAGAGGATCCATCACTGACTCACTGGGATCGAGAGAGAATGAGAGGATCCATCACTAACTCACTGACTGGGATCGAGAGAGAATGAGAGGATCCATCACTGACTCACTGGGATCGAGAGAGAATGAGAGGATCCATCACTGACTCACTGAGATCGAGAGAGAATGAGAGGATCCATCACTGACTCACTGACTGGGATCGAGAGAGAATGAGAGGATCCATCACTGACTCACTGGGATCGAGAGAGAATGAGAGGATCCATCACTGACTCACTTGGATCGAGAGAGAATGAGAGGATCCATCACTGAGTCACTGACTGGGATCGAGAAAGAATGAGAGGATCCATCACTGACTCACTGGGATCGAGAGAGAATGAGAGGATCCATCACTGACTCACTGGGATCGAGAGAGAATGAGAGGATCCATCACTGACTCACTGGGATTGAGAGAGAATGAGAGGTTCCAACACTGACGCACTGACTGGGATCGAGAGAGAATGAGAGGATCCATCACTGACTCACTGACTGGGATCGAGAGAGAATGACAGGATCCATCACTAACTCACTGACTGGGATCGAGAGGGAATGAGAGGATCCATCACTGACTCACTGACTGGGATCGAGAGAGAATGAGAGGATCCAACACTGACTCACTGGGATTGAGAGAGAATGAGAGGATCCATCACTGACTCACTGACTGGGATCGAGAGAGAATGAGAGGATACATCACTGACTCACTGGGATCGAGAGAGAATAAGAGGATCCATCACTGACTCACTGACTGGGATCGAGAGAGAATGAGAGGATCCATCACTGACTCACTGGGATCGAGAGAGAATGAGAGGATCCATCACTGACTCACTGGGATCGAGAGAGAATGAGAGGATCCATCACTGACTCACTGGGATCGAGAGAGAATGAGAGGATCCATCACTGACTCACTGACTGGGATTGAGAGAGAATGAGAGGATCCATCACTAACTCACTGACTGGGATCGAGAGAGAATGAGAGGATCCATCACTGACTCACTGGGATCGAGAGAGAATGAGAGGATCCATCACTGACTCACTGACTGGGATCGAGAGAGAATGAGAGGATCCATCACTGACTCACTGGGATCGAGAGAGAATAAGAGGATCCATCACTGACTCACTCACTGGGATCGCGAGAAAATGAGTGGATCCATCACTGACTCACTGAGATCGAGAGAGAATGAGAGGATCCATCACTGACTCACTGGGATCGAGAGAGAATGAGAGGATCCATCACTGACTCACTGGGATCGAGAGAGAATGAGAGGATCCATCACTGAGTCACTGACTGGGATCGAGAGAGAATGAGAGGATACATCACTGACTCACAAGGATCGAGAGAGAATGAGAGGATCCATCACTGACTCACTGGGATCGAAAGAGAATGAGAGGATACATCACTGACTCACTGCGATCGAGAGAGAATGAGAGGATCCATCACTGACTCACTGGGATCGAGAGAGAATGAGAGGATCCATCACTGACTCACTTGGATCGAGAGAGAATGAGAGGATCCATCACTGAGTCACTGACTGGGATCGAGAGAGAATGAGAGGATCCATCACTGAGTCACTGACTGGGATCGAGAGAGAATGAGAGGATACATCACTGACTCACAAGGATCGAGAGAGAATGAGAGGATCCATCACTGACTCACTGGGATCGAAAGAGAATGAGAGGATACATCACTGACTCACAAGGATCGAGAGAGAATGAGAGGATCCATCACTGACTCACTGCGATCGAGAGAGAATGAGAGGATCCATCACTGACTCACTGGGATCGAGAGAGAATGAGAGGATTCATCAATGACTCACTTGGATCGAGAGAGAATGAGAGGATCCATCACTGAGTCACTGACTGGGATCGAGAGAGAATGAGAGGATCCATCACTGACTCACTGGGATCGAGAGAGAATGAGAGGATCCATCACTGACTCACTGGGATCGAGAGAGAATGAGAGGATCCATCACTGACTCACTGGGATCGAGAGAGAATGAGAGGATCCATCACTGACTCACTGGGATCGAGAGAGAATGAGAGGATCCATCACTGACTCACTGGGATCGAGAGAGAATGAGAGGATCCATCACTAACTCACTGACTGGGATCGAGAGAGAATGAGAGGATCCATCACTGACTCACTGGGATCGAGAGAGAATGAGAGGATCCATCACTGACTCACTGAGATCGAGAGAGAATGAGAGGATCCATCACTGACTCACTGACTGGGATCGAGAGAGAATGAGAGGATCCATCACTGACTCACTGGGATCGAGAGAGAATGAGAGGATCCATCACTGACTCACTTGGATCGAGAGAGAATGAGAGGATCCATCACTGAGTCACTGACTGGGATCGAGAGAGAATGAGAGGATCCATCACTGACTCACTGGGATCGAGAGAGAATGAGAGGATCCATCACTGACTCACTGGGATCGAGAGAGAATGAGAGGATCCATCACTGACTCACTGGGATTGAGAGAGAATGAGAGGTTCCAACACTGACGCACTGACTGGGATCGAGAGAGAATGAGAGGATCCATCACTGACTCACTGACTGGGATCGAGAGAGAATGACAGGATCCATCACTAACTCACTGACTGGGATCGAGAGGGAATGAGAGGATCCATCACTGACTCACTGACTGGGATCGAGAGAGAATGAGAGGATCCAACACTGACTCACTGGGATTGAGAGAGAATGAGAGGATCCATCACTGACTCACTGACTGGGATCGAGAGAGAATGAGAGGATACATCACTGACTCACTGGGATCGAGAGAGAATAAGAGGATCCATCACTGACTCACTGACTGGGATCGAGAGAGAATGAGAGGATCCATCACTGACTCACTGGGATCGAGAGAGAATGAGAGGATCCATCACTGACTCACTGGGATCGAGAGAGAATGAGAGGATCCATCACTGACTCACTGGGATCGAGAGAGAATGAGAGGATCCATCACTGACTCACTGACTGGGATTGAGAGAGAATGAGAGGATCCATCACTAACTCACTGACTGGGATCGAGAGAGAATGAGAGGATCCATCACTGACTCACTGACTGGGATCGAGAGAGAATGAGAGGATCCATCACTGACTCACTGACTGGGATCGAGAGAGAATGAGAGGATCCATCACTGACTCACTGGGATCGAGAGAGAATAAGAGGATCCATCACTGACTCACTCACTGGGATCGCGAGAAAATGAGTGGATCCATCACTGACTCACTGAGATCGAGAGAGAATGAGAGGATCCATCACTGACTCACTGGGATCGAGAGAGAATGAGAGGATCCATCACTGACTCACTGGGATCGAGAGAGAATGAGAGGATCCATCACTGAGTCACTGACTGGGATCGAGAGAGAATGAGAGGATACATCACTGACTCACAAGGATCGAGAGAGAATGAGAGGATCCATCACTGACTCACTGGGATCGAGAGAGAATGAGAGGATCCATCACTGACTCACTGACTGGGATCGAGAGAGAATGAGAGGATCCATCACTGACTCACTGGGATCGAGAGAGAATAAGAGGATCCATCACTGACTCACTCACTGGGATCGCGAGAAAATGAGTGGATCCATCACTGACTCACTGAGATCGAGAGAGAATGAGAGGATCCATCACTGACTCACTGGGATCGAGAGAGAATGAGAGGATCCATCACTGACTCACTGGGATCGAGAGAGAATGAGAGGATCCATCACTGAGTCACTGACTGGGATCGAGAGAGAATGAGAGGATACATCACTGACTCACAAGGATCGAGAGAGAATGAGAGGATCCATCACTGACTCACTGGGATCGAAAGAGAATGAGAGGATACATCACTGACTCACTGCGATCGAGAGAGAATGAGAGGATCCATCACTGACTCACTGGGATCGAGAGAGAATGAGAGGATCCATCACTGACTCACTTGGATCGAGAGAGAATGAGAGGATCCATCACTGAGTCACTGACTGGGATCGAGAGAGAATGAGAGGATCCATCACTGACTCACTTGGATCGAGAGAGAATGAGAGGATCCATCACTGAGTCACTGACTGGGATCGAGAGAGAATGAGAGGATACATCACTGACTCACAAGGATCGAGAGAGAATGTGAGGATCCATCACTGACTCACTGGGATCGAAAGAGAATGAGAGGATACATCACTGACTCACAAGGATCGAGAGAGAATGAGAGGATCCATCACTGACTCACTGCGATCGAGAGAGAATGAGAGGATCCATCACTGACTCACTGGGATCGAGAGAGAATGAGAGGATCCATCAATGACTCACTTGGATCGAGAGAGAATGAGAGGATCCATCACTGAGTCACTGACTGGGATCGAGAGAGAATGAGAGGATCCATCACTGACTCACTGGGATCGAGAGAGAATGAGAGGATCCATCACTGACTCACTGGGATCGAGAGAGAATGAGAGGATCCATCACTGATTCACTGGGATCGAGAGAGAATGAGAGGATCCATCACTGACTCACTGGGATCGAGAGTGAATGAGAGGATCCATCACTGACTCACTGGGATCGAGAGAGAATGAGAGGATCCATCACTGACTCACTGGGATCGAGAGAGAATGAGAGGATCCATCACTGATTCACTGGGATCGAGAGAGAATGAGAGGATCCATCACTGACTCACTGGGATCGAGAGTGAATGAGAGGATCCATCACTGACTCACTGGGATAGAGAGAGAATGAGAGGATCCTTCACTGACTCACTGGGATCGAGAGAGAATGAGAGGATCCATCACTAACTCACTGACTGGGATCGAGAGAGAATGAGAGGATCCATCACTGACTCACTGGGATTGAGAGAGAATGAGAGGATCCATCACTTACTCACTGGGATCGAGAGAGAATGAGAGGATCCATCACTAACTCACTGACTGGGATCGAGAGAGAATGAGAGGATCCATCACTGACTCACTGGGATCGAGAGAGAATGAGAGCATCCATCACTGACTCACTGGGATCGAGAGAGAATGAGAGGATCCATCACTGACTCACTGACTGGGATCGAGAGAGAATGAGAGGATACATCACTGACTCACTGGGATCGAGAGAGAATGAGAGGATCCATCACTGACTCACTGGGATCGAAAGAGAATGAGAGGATACATCACTGACTCACTGGGATCGAGAGAGAATGAGAGGATCCATCACTGACTCACTGGGAACGAGAGAGAATGAGAGGATCCATCACTGAGTCACTGACTTGGATCGAGAGAGAATGAGAGGATCCATCACTGACTCACTGGGATCGAGAGAGAATGAGAGGATCCATCACTGACTCACTGGGATCGAGAGAGAATGAGAGGATCCATCACTGATTCACTGGGATCGAGAGAGAATGAGAGGATCCATCACTGACTCACTGGGATCGAGAGAGAATGAGAGGATCCATCACTGAGTCACTGACTTGGATCGAGAGAGAATGAGAGGATCCATCACTGACTCACTGGGATCGAGAGAGAATGAGAGGATCCATCACTGACTCACTGGGATCGAGAGAGAATGAGAGGATCCATCACTGATTCACTGGGATCGAGAGAGAATGAGAGGATCCATCACTGACTCACTGGGATCGAGAGAGAATGAGAGGATCCATCACTGACTCACTGGGATCGAGAGAGAATGAGAGGATCCATCACTGACTCACTGGGATCGAAAGAGAATGAGAGGATCCATCACTGACTCACTGGGATCGAGAGAGAATGAGAGGATCCATCACAGACTCACGGACTGGGATCGAGAGAGAATGAGAGGATCCATCACTGACTCACTCACTGGGAACGCGAGAGAATTAGTGGATCCATCACTGACTCACTGGGATTGAGAGAGAATGAGAGGTTCCATCACTGACTCACTGACTGGGATCGAGAGAGAATGAGAGGATCCATCACTGACTCACTGGGATTGAGAGAGAATGAGAGGTTCCATCACTGACTCACTGACTGGGATCGAGAGAGAATGAGAGGATCCATCACTAACTCACTGACTGGGATCGAGAGGGAATGAGAGGATCCATCACTGACTCACTGACTGGGATCGAGAGAGAATGAGAGGATCCATCACTGACTCACTGAGATCGAGAGAGAATGAGAGGATCCATCACTGACTCACTGGGATTGAGAGAGAATGAGAGGTTCCATCACTGACGCACTGACTGGGATCGAGAGAGAATGAGAGGATCCATCACTGACTCACTGACTGGGATCGAGAGAGAATGAGAGGATCCATCACTAACTCACTGACTGGGATCGAGAGGGAATGAGAGGATCCATCACTGAGTCACTGACTGGGATCGAGAGAGAATGAGAGGATCCATCACTGACTCACTGGGATCGAGAGAGAATGAGAGGATCCATCACTGAGTCACTGACTGGGATCGAGAGAGAATGAGAGGATCCATCACTGACTCACTGGGATCGAGAGAGAATGAGAGGATCCATCACTGACTCACTGGGATCGAGAGAGAATGAGAGGATCCATCACTGACTCACTGGGATTGAGAGAGAATGAGAGGTTCCAACACTGACGCACTGACTGGGATCGAGAGAGAATGAGAGGATCCATCACTGACTCACTGACTGGGATCGAGAGAGAATGACAGGATCCATCACTAACTCACTGACTGGGATCGAGAGGGAATGAGAGGATCCATCACTGACTCACTGACTGGGATCGAGAGAGAATGAGAGGATCCAACACTGACTCACTGGGATTGAGAGAGAATGAGAGGATCCATCACTGACTCACTGACTGGGATCGAGAGAGAATGAGAGGATACATCACTGACTCACTGGGATCGAGAGAGAATAAGAGGATCCATCACTGACTCACTGACTGGGATCGAGAGAGAATGAGAGGATCCATCACTGACTCACTGGGATCGAGAGAGAATGAGAGGATCCATCACTGACTCACTGGGATCGAGAGAGAATGAGAGGATCCATCACTGACTCACTGGGATCGAGAGAGAATGAGAGGATCCATCACTGACTCACTGACTGGGATTGAGAGAGAATGAGAGGATCCATCACTAACTCACTGACTGGGATCGAGAGAGAATGAGAGGATCCATCACTGACTCACTGGGATCGAGAGAGAATGAGAGGATCCATCACTGACTCACTGACTGGGATCGAGAGAGAATGAGAGGATCCATCACTGACTCACTGGGATCGAGAGAGAATAAGAGGATCCATCACTGACTCACTCACTGGGATCGCGAGAAAATGAGTGGATCCATCACTGACTCACTGAGATCGAGAGAGAATGAGAGGATCCATCACTGACTCACTGGGATCGAGAGAGAATGAGAGGATCCATCACTGACTCACTGGGATCGAGAGAGAATGAGAGGATCCATCACTGAGTCACTGACTGGGATCGAGAGAGAATGAGAGGATACATCACTGACTCACAAGGATCGAGAGAGAATGAGAGGATCCATCACTGACTCACTGGGATCGAAAGAGAATGAGAGGATACATCACTGACTCACTGCGATCGAGAGAGAATGAGAGGATCCATCACTGACTCACTGGGATCGAGAGAGAATGAGAGGATCCATCACTGACTCACTTGGATCGAGAGAGAATGAGAGGATCCATCACTGAGTCACTGACTGGGATCGAGAGAGAATGAGAGGATCCATCACTGACTCACTTGGATCGAGAGAGAATGAGAGGATCCATCACTGAGTCACTGACTGGGATCGAGAGAGAATGAGAGGATACATCACTGACTCACAAGGATCGAGAGAGAATGAGAGGATCCATCACTGACTCACTGGGATCGAAAGAGAATGAGAGGATACATCACTGACTCACAAGGATCGAGAGAGAATGAGAGGATCCATCACTGACTCACTGCGATCGAGAGAGAATGAGAGGATCCATCACTGACTCACTGGGATCGAGAGAGAATGAGAGGATCCATCAATGACTCACTTGGATCGAGAGAGAATGAGAGGATCCATCACTGAGTCACTGACTGGGATCGAGAGAGAATGAGAGGATCCATCACTGACTCACTGGGATCGAGAGAGAATGAGAGGATCCATCACTGACTCACTGGGATCGAGAGAGAATGAGAGGATCCATCACTGATTCACTGGGATCGAGAGAGAATGAGAGGATCCATCACTGACTCACTGGGATCGAGAGTGAATGAGAGGATCCATCACTGACTCACTGGGATCGAGAGAGAATGAGAGGATCCATCACTGACTCACTGGGATCGAGAGAGAATGAGAGGATCCATCACTGATTCACTGGGATCGAGAGAGAATGAGAGGATCCATCACTGACTCACTGGGATCGAGAGTGAATGAGAGGATCCATCACTGACTCACTGGGATAGAGAGAGAATGAGAGGATCCATCACTGACTCACTGGGATCGAGAGAGAATGAGAGGATCCATCACTAACTCACTGACTGGGATCGAGAGAGAATGAGAGGATCCATCACTGACTCACTGGGATTGAGAGAGAATGAGAGGATCCATCACTTACTCACTGGGATCGAGAGAGAATGAGAGGATCCATCACTAACTCACTGACTGGGATCGAGAGAGAATGAGAGGATCCATCACTGACTCACTGGGATCGAGAGAGAATGAGAGCATCCATCACTGACTCACTGGGATCGAGAGAGAATGAGAGGATCCATCACTGACTCACTGACTGGGATCGAGAGAGAATGAGAGGATACATCACTGACTCACTGGGATCGAGAGAGAATGAGAGGATCCATCACTGACTCACTGGGATCGAAAGAGAATGAGAGGATACATCACTGACTCACTGGGATCGAGAGAGAATGAGAGGATCCATCACTGACTCACTGGGAACGAGAGAGAATGAGAGGATCCATCACTGAGTCACTGACTTGGATCGAGAGAGAATGAGAGGATCCATCACTGACTCACTGGGATCGAGAGAGAATGAGAGGATCCATCACTGACTCACTGGGATCGAGAGAGAATGAGAGGATCCATCACTGATTCACTGGGATCGAGAGAGAATGAGAGGATCCATCACTGACTCACTGGGATCGAGAGAGAATGAGAGGATCCATCACTGAGTCACTGACTTGGATCGAGAGAGAATGAGAGGATCCATCACTGACTCACTGGGATCGAGAGAGAATGAGAGGATCCATCACTGACTCACTGGGATCGAGAGAGAATGAGAGGATCCATCACTGATTCACTGGGATCGAGAGAGAATGAGAGGATCCATCACTGACTCACTGGGATCGAGAGAGAATGAGAGGATCCATCACTGACTCACTGGGATCGAGAGAGAATGAGAGGATCCATCACTGACTCACTGGGATCGAGAGAGAATGAGAGGTTCCATCACTGACTCACTGACTGGGATCGAGAGAGAATGAGAGGATCCATCACTGACTCACTGGGATTGAGAGAGAATGAGAGGTTCCATCACTGACTCACTGACTGGGATCGAGAGAGAATGAGAGGATCCATCACTAACTCACTGACTGGGATCGAGAGGGAATGAGAGGATCCATCACTGACTCACTGACTGGGATCGAGAGAGAATGAGAGGATCCATCACTGACTCACTGGGATTGAGAGAGAATGAGAGGTTCCATCACTGACGCACTGACTGGGATCGAGAGAGAATGAGAGGATCCATCACTGACTCACTGACTGGGATCGAGAGAGAATGAGAGGATCCATCACTAACTCACTGACTGGGATCGAGAGGGAATGAGAGGATCCATCACTGACTCACTGACTGGGATCGAGAGAGAATGAGAGGATCCATCACTAACTCACTGACTGGGATCGAGAGGGAATGAGAGGATCCATCACTGACTCACTGACTGGGATCGAGAGAGAATGAGAGGATCCATCACTGACTCACTGACAGGGATTGAGAGAGAATGAGAGGATCCATCACTGACTCACTGGGATCGAGAGAGAATGAGAGGATCCATCACTGACTCAATGACTGGGATTGAGAGAGAATGAGAGGATCCATCACTGACTCACTGGGATCGAGAGAGAATGAGAGGATCCATCACTGACTCACTGACTGTGATCGAGAGAGAATGAGAGGATCCATCACTGACTCACTGACTGGGATTGAGAGAGAATGAGAGGGTCCATCACTGACTCACTGGGATCGAGAGAGAATGAGAGGATCCATCACTGACTCACTGACTGGGATCGAGAGAGAATGAGAGGATCCATCACTGACTCACTGGGATCGAGAGAGAATGAAAGGATCCATCACTGACTCACTGACTGTGATCGAGAGAGAATGAGAGGATCCATCACTGACTCACTGGGATCGAGAGAGAATGAGAGGATCCATCACTGACTCACTGACTGGGATCGAGAGAGAATGAGAGGATCCATCACTAACTCACTGACTGGGATCGAGAGAGAATGAGAGGATCCATCACTGACTCACTGGGATCGAGAGAGAATGAGAGGATCCATCACTGACTCACTGACTGGGATCGAGAGAGAATGAGAGGATCCATCACTGACTCACTGGGATCGAGAGAGAATAAGAGGATCCATCACTGACTCACTCACTGGGATCGCGAGAAAATGAGTGGATCCATCACTCACTCACTGAGATCGAGAGAGAATGAGAGGATCCATCACTGACTCACTGACTGGGATCGAGAGAGAATGACAGGATCCATCACTGACTCACTGGGATTGAGAGAGAATGAGAGGATCCATCACTGACTCACTGGGATTGAGAGAGAATGAGAGGATCCATCACTGACTCACTGACTGGGATCGAGAGAGAATGAGAGGATCCATCACTGACTCACTGACAGGGATTGAGAGAGAATGAGAGGATCCATCACTGACTCACTGGGATCGAGAGAGAATGAGAGGATCCATCACTGACTCAATGACTGGGATTGAGAGAGAATGAGAGGATCCATCACTGACTCACTGGGATCGAGAGAGAATGAGAGGATCCATCACTGACTCACTGACTGTGATCGAGAGAGAATGAGAGGATCCATCACTGACTCACTGACTGGGATTGAGAGAGAATGAGAGGGTCCATCACTGACTCACTGGGATCGAGAGAGAATGAGAGGATCCATCACTGACTCACTGACTGGGATCGAGAGAGAATGAGAGGATCCATCACTGACTCACTGGGATCGAGAGAGAATGAGAGGATCCATCACTGACTCACTGACTGTGATCGAGAGAGAATGAGAGGATCCATCACTGACTCACTGGGATCGAGAGAGAATGAGAGGATCCATCACTGACTCACTGACTGGGATCGAGAGAGAATGAGAGGATCCATCACTAACTCACTGACTGGGATCGAGAGAGAATGAGAGGATCCATCACTGACTCACTGGGATCGAGAGAGAATGAGAGGATCCATCACTGACTCACTGACTGGGATCGAGAGAGAATGAGAGGATCCATCACTGACTCACTGGGATCGAGAGAGAATAAGAGGATCCATCACTGACTCACTCACTGGGATCGCGAGAAAATGAGTGGATCCATCACTCACTCACTGAGATCGAGAGAGAATGAGAGGATCCATCACTGACTCACTGGGATTGAGAGAGAATGAGAGGATCCATCACTGATGCACTGACTGGGATCGAGAGAGAATGAGAGGATCCATCACTGACTCACTGACTGGGCTCGAGAGAGAATGACAGGATCCATCACTGACTCACTGGGATTGAGAGAGAATGAGAGGATCCATCACTGACTCACTGGGATTGAGAGAGAATGAGAGGATCCATCACTGACTCACAGACTGGGATCGAGAGAGAATGAGAGGATCCATCACTGACTCACTGGGATCGAGAGAGAATAAGAGGATCCATCACTGACTCACTCACTGGGATCGAGAGAAAACGAGAGGATCCATCACTGACTCACTGAGATCGAGAGAGAATGTGAGGATCCATCACTGACTCACTGGGATCGAGAGAGAATGAGAGGATCCATCACTGACTCACTGACTGGGATCGAGAGAGAATGAGAGGATCCATCACTGACTCACTGGGATCGAGAGAGAATAAGAGGATCCATCACTGACTCACTCACTGGGATCGCGAGAAAATGAGTGGATCCATCACTCACTCACTGAGATCGAGAGAGAATGAGAGGATCCATCACTGACTCACTGGGATTGAGAGAGAATGAGAGGATCCATCACTGACTCACTGACTGGGATCGAGAGAGAATGAGAGGATCCATCACTGACTCACTGGGATTGAGAGAGAATGAGAGGATCCATCACTGACTCACTGACTGGGATCGAGAGAGAATGAGAGGATCCATCACTGACTCACTGGGATCGAGAGAGAATGAGAGGATCCATCACTGACTCACTGACTGTGATCGAGAGAGAATGAGAGGATCCATCACTGACTCACTGGGATCGAGAGAGAATGAGAGGATCCATCACTGACTCACTGACTGGGATCGAGAGAGAATGAGAGGATCCATCACTAACTCACTGACTGGGATCGAGAGAGAATGAGAGGATCCATCACTGACTCACTGGGATCGAGAGAGAATGAGAGGATCCATCACTGACTCACTGACTGGGATCGAGAGAGAATGAGAGGATCCATCACTAACTCACTGACTGGGATCGAGAGAGAATGAGAGGATCCATCACTGACTCACTGACTGGGATCGAGAGAGAATGACAGGATCCATCACTGACTCACTGGGATTGAGAGAGAATGAGAGGATCCATCACTGACTCACTGGGATTGAGAGAGAATGAGAGGATCCATCACTGACTCACTGACTGGGATCGAGAGAGAATGAGAGGATCCATCACTGACTCACTGACAGGGATTGAGAGAGAATGAGAGGATCCATCACTGACTCACTGGGATCGAGAGAGAATGAGAGGATCCATCACTGACTCAATGACTGGGATTGAGAGAGAATGAGAGGATCCATCACTGACTCACTGGGATCGAGAGAGAATGAGAGGATCCATCACTGACTCACTGACTGTGATCGAGAGAGAATGAGAGGATCCATCACTGACTCACTGACTGGGATTGAGAGAGAATGAGAGGGTCCATCACTGACTCACTGACTGGGATCGAGAGAGAATGAGAGGATCCATCACTGACTCACTGGGATCGAGAGAGAATGAGAGGATCCATCACTGACTCACTCACTGGGATCGAGAGAGAATGAGAGGATCCATCACTAACTCACTGACTGGGATCGAGAGAGAATGAGAGGATCCATCACTGACTCACTGGGATCGAGAGTGAATAAGAGGATCCATCACTGACTCACTGGGATCGAGAGAGAATGAGAGGATCCATCACTGACTCACTGACTGGGATCGAGAGAGAATGAGAGGATCCATCACTAACTCACTGACTGGGATCGAGAGAGAATGAGAGGATCCATCACTGACTCACTGGGATCGAGAGTGAATAAGAGGATCCATCACTGACTCACTCACTGGGATCGCGAGAAAATGAGTGGATCCATCACTCACTCACTGAGATCGAGAGAGAATGAGAGGATCCATCACTGACTCACTGGGATTGAGAGAGAATGAGAGGATCCATCACTGATGCACTGACTGGGATCGAGAGAGAATGAGAGGATCCATCACTGACTCACTGACTGGGATCGAGAGAGAATGACAGGATCCATCACTGACTCACTGGGATTGAGAGAGAATGAGAGGATCCATCACTGACTCACTGGGATTGAGAGAGAATGAGAGGATCCATCACTGACTCACAGACTGGGATCGAGAGAGAATGAGAGGATCCATCACTGACTCACTGGGATCGAGAGAGAATAAGAGGATCCATCACTGACTCACTCACTGGGATCGAGAGAAAATGAGAGGATCCATCACTGACTCACTGAGATCGAGAGAGAATGTGAGGATCCATCACTGACTCACTGGGATCGAGAGAGAATGAGAGGATCCATCACTGACTCACTGACTGGGATCGAGAGAGAATGAGAGGATCCATCACTGACTCACTGGGATCGAGAGAGAATAAGAGGATCCATCACTGACTCACTCACTGGGATCGCGAGAAAATGAGTGGATCCATCACTCACTCACTGAGATCGAGAGAGAATGAGAGGATCCATCACTGACTCACTGGGATTGAGAGAGAATGAGAGGATCCATCACTGACTCACTGACTGGGATCGAGAGAGAATGAGAGGATCCATCACTGACTCACTGGGATTGAGAGAGAATGAGAGGATCCATCACTGACTCACTGACTGGGATCGAGAGAGAATGAGAGGATCCATCACTGACTCACTGGGATCGAGAGAGAATGAGAGGATCCATCACTGACTCACTGACTGTGATCGAGAGAGAATGAGAGGATCCATCACTGACTCACTGGGATCGAGAGAGAATGAGAGGATCCATCACTGACTCACTGACTGGGATCGAGAGAGAATGAGAGGATCCATCACTAACTCACTGACTGGGATCGAGAGAGAATGAGAGGATCCATCACTGACTCACTGGGATCGAGAGAGAATGAGAGGATCCATCACTGACTCACTGACTGGGATCGAGAGAGAATGAGAGGATCCATCACTAACTCACTGACTGGGATCGAGAGAGAATGAGAGGATCCATCACTGACTCACTGACTGGGATCGAGAGAGAATGACAGGATCCATCACTGACTCACTGGGATTGAGAGAGAATGAGAGGATCCATCACTGACTCACTGGGATTGAGAGAGAATGAGAGGATCCATCACTGACTCACTGACTGGGATCGAGAGAGAATGAGAGGATCCATCACTGACTCACTGACAGGGATTGAGAGAGAATGAGAGGATCCATCACTGACTCACTGGGATCGAGAGAGAATGAGAGGATCCATCACTGACTCAATGACTGGGATTGAGAGAGAATGAGAGGATCCATCACTGACTCACTGGGATCGAGAGAGAATGAGAGGATCCATCACTGACTCACTGACTGTGATCGAGAGAGAATGAGAGGATCCATCACTGACTCACTGGCTGGGATTGAGAGAGAATGAGAGGGTCCATCACTGACTCACTGACTGGGATCGAGAGAGAATGAGAGGATCCATCACTGACTCACTGGGATCGAGAGAGAATGAGAGGATCCATCACTGACTCACTCACTGGGATCGAGAGAGAATGAGAGGATCCATCACTAACTCACTGACTGGGATCGAGAGAGAATGAGAGGATCCATCACTGACTCACTGGGATCGAGAGTGAATAAGAGGATCCATCACTGACTCACTGGGATCGAGAGAGAATGAGAGGATCCATCACTGATTCACTGACTGGGATCGAGAGAGAATGAGAGGATCCATCACTAACTCACTGACTGGGATCGAGAGAGAATGAGAGGATCCATCACAGACTCACTGGGATCGAGAGTGAATAAGAGGATCCATCACTGACTCACTCACTGGGATCGCGAGAAAATGAGTGGATCCATCACTCACTCACTGAGATCGAGAGAGAATGAGAGGATCCATCACTGACTCACTGGGATTGAGAGAGAATGAGAGGATCCATCACTGATGCACTGACTGGGATCGAGAGAGAATGAGAGGATCCATCACTGACTCACTGACTGGGATCGAGAGAGAATGACAGGATCCATCACTGACTCACTGGGATTGAGAGAGAATGAGAGGATCCATCACTGACTCACTGGGATTGAGAGAGAATGAGAGGATCCATCACTGACTCACAGACTGGGATCGAGAGAGAATGAGAGGATCCATCACTGACTCACTGGGATCGAGAGAGAATAAGAGGATCCATCACTGACTCACTCACTGGGATCGAGAGAAAATGAGAGGATCCATCACTGACTCACTGAGATCGAGAGAGAATGTGAGGATCCATCACTGACTCACTGGGATCGAGAGAGAATGAGAGGATCCATCACTGACTCACTGACTGGGATCGAGAGAGAATGAGAGGATCCATCACTGACTCACTGGGATCGAGAGAGAATAAGAGGATCCATCACTGACTCACTCACTGGGATCGCGAGAAAATGAGTGGATCCATCACTCACTCACTGAGATCGAGAGAGAATGAGAGGATCCATCACTGACTCACTGGGATTGAGAGAGAATGAGAGGATCCATCACTGACTCACTGACTGGGATCGAGAGAGAATGAGAGGATCCATCACTGACTCACTGGGATTGAGAGAGAATGAGAGGATCCATCACTGACTCACTGACTGGGATCGAGAGAGAATGACAGGATCCATCACTGACTCACTGGGATTGAGAGAGAATGAGAGGATCCATCACTGACGCACTGACTGGGATCGAGAGAGAATGAGAGGATCCATCACTGACTCACTGACTGGGATCGAGAGAGAATGACAGGATCCATCACTGACTCACTGGGATTGAGAGAGAATGAGAGGATCCATCACTGACTCACTGGGATTGAGAGAGAATGAGAGGATCCATCACTGACTCACTGACTGGGATCGAGAGAGAATGAGAGGATCCATCACTGACTCACTGGGATCGAGAGAGAATAAGAGGATCCATCACTGACTCACTCACTGGGATCGAGAGAAAATGAGAGGATCCATCACTGACTCACTGAGATCGAGAGAGAATGAGAGGATCCATCACTGACTCACTGGGATCGTGAGAGAATGAGAGGATCCATCACTGACTCACTGGGATCGAGAGAGAATGAGAGGATCCATCACTGACTCACTGGGATCGAGAGAGAATGAGAGGATCCATCACTGACTAACTGGGATCGAGAGAGAATGAGAGGATCCATCACTGACTCACTGGGATCGAAAGAGAATGAGAGGATCCATCACTGACTCACTGGGATCGAGAGAGAATGAGAGGATCCATCACTGATTCACTGACTGGGATCGAGAGAGAATGAGAGGATCCATCACTGACTCACGGACTGGGATCGAGAGAGAATGAGAGGATCCATCACTGACTCACTCACTGGGATCGCGAGAGAATTAGTGGATCCATCACTGACTCACTGAGATCGAGAGAGAATGAGAGGATCCATCACTGACTCACTGGGATTGAGAGAGAATGAGAGGATCCATCACTGACTCACTGGGATCGAGAGAGAATGAGAGGTTCCATCACTGACGCACTGACTGGGATCGAGAGAGAATGAGAGGATCCATCACTAACTCACTGACTGGGATCGAGAGGGAATGAGAGGATCCATCACTGACTCACTGACTGGGATCGAGAGAGAATGAGAGGATCCATCACTAACTCACTGACTGGGATCGAGAGGGAATGAGAGGATCCATCACTGACTCACTGACTGGGATCGAGAGAGAATGAGAGGATCCATCACTGACTCACTGACAGGGATTGAGACAGAATGAGAGGATCCATCACTGACTCACTGACTGGGATCGAGAGAGAATGAGAGGATCCATCACTGACTCAATGACTGGGATTGAGAGAGAATGAGAGGATCCATCACTGACTCACTCGATCGAGAGAGAATGAGAGGATCCATCACTGACTCACTGACTGTGATCGACAGAGAATGAGAGGATCCATCACTGACTCACTGACTGGGATTGAGAGAGAATGAGAGGGTCCATCACTGACTCACTGGGATCGAGAGAGAATGAGAGGATCTATCACTGACTCACTGACTGGGATCGAGAGAGAATGAGAGGATCCATCACTGACTCACTGGGATCGAGAGAGAATGAGAGGATCCATCACTGACTCACTGACTGGGATTGAGAGAGAATGAAAGGATCCATCACTGACTCACTGGGATCGAGAGAGAATGAGAGGATCCATCACTGACTCACTGACTGGGATCGAGAGAGAATGAGAGGATCCATCACTAACTCACTGACTGGGATCGAGAGAGAATGAGAGGATCCATCACTGAGTCACTGACTGGGATCGAGAGAGAATGAGAGGATACATCACTGACTCACAAGGATCGAGAGAGAATGAGAGGATACATCACTGACTCACTGCGATCGAGAGAGAATGAGAGGATCCATCACTGACTCACTGGGATCGAAAGAGAATGAGAGGATACATCACTGACTCACTGGGATCGAGAGAGAATGAGAGGATCCATCACTGACTCACTTGGATCGAGAGAGAATGAGAGGATCCATCACTGAGTCACTGACTGGGATCGAGAGAGAATGAGAGGATCCATCACTGACTCACTGGGATCGAGAGAGAATGAGAGGATCCATCACTGACTCACTGGGATCGAGAGAGAATGAGAGGATCCATCACTGATTCACTGGGATCGAGAGAGAATGAGAGGATCCATCACTGACTCACTGGGATCGAGAGTGAATGAGAGGATCCATCACTGACTCACTGACAGGGATCGAGAGAGAATGAGAGGATCCATCACTGACTCACTGGGATCGAGAGAGAATGAGAGGATCCATCACTGACTCACTGGGATCGAGAGAGAATGAGAGGATCCATCACTGACTCACTGGGATCGAGAGAGAATGAGAGGATCCATCACTGATTCACTGGGATCGAGAGAGAATGAGAGGATCCATCACTGACTCACTGGGATCGAGAGTGAATGAGAGGATCCATCACTGACTCACTGGGATCGAGAGAGAATGAGAGGATCCATCACTGACTCACTGGGATCGAGAGAGAATGAGAGGATCCATCACTGACTCACTGGGATCGAGAGAGAATGAGAGGATCCATCACTGATTCACTGGGATCGAGAGAGAATGAGAGGATCCATCACTGACTCACTGGGATCGAGAGTGAATGAGAGGATCCATCACTGACTCACTGGGATCGAGAGAGAATGAGAGGATCCATCACTGACTCACTGACTGGGATCGAGAGAGAATGAGAGGATCCATCACTGACTCACTGGGATCGAGAGAGAATGAGAGGATCCATCACTGACTCACTGGGATCGAGAGAGAATGAGAGGATCCATCACTGACTCACTGACTGGGATCGAGAGAGAATGAGAGGATCCATCACTGACTCACTGGGATTGAGAGAGAATGAGAGGATCCATCACTTACTCACTGGGATCGAGAGAGAATGAGAGGATCCATCACTAACTCACTGACTGGGATCGAGATAGAATGAGAGGATCCATCACTGACTCACTGGGATCGAGAGAAAATGAGAGGATCCATCAGTTTCACTGGGATCGAGAGAGAATGAGAGGATCCACCACTGACTCACAGGGATCCAGAGAGAATGAGAAGATCCATCACTGACTCACTGACTGGGATCGAGAGAGAATGAGAGGATCCATCACTGACTCACTGGGATCGAGAGAGAATGAGAGGATCCATCACTGAGTCACTGACTGGGATCGAGAGAGAATGAGAGGATCCATCACTGATTCACTGGGATCGAGAGAGAATGAAAGGATCCATCACTGACTCACTGGGATCGAGAGAGAATGAGAGGATCCATCACTGACTCACTGGGATCGAGAGAGAATGAGAGGATCCATCACTAACTCACTGACTGGGATCGAGAGAGAATGAGAGGATCCATCACTGACTCACTGGGATCGAGAGAGAATGAGAGGATCCATCACTAACTCACTGACTGGGATCGAGATAGAATGAGAGGATCCATCACAGACTCACTGGGATCGAGAGAGAATGAGAGGATCCATCACTAACTCACTGACTGGGATCGAGAGAGAATGAGAGGATCCATCACTGACTCACTGGGATCGAGAGAGAATGAGAGGATCCATCACTAACTCACTGACTGGGATCGAGAGAGAATGAGAGGATCCATCACTGACTCACTGGGATCGAGAGAGAATGAGAGGATCCATCACTAACTCACTGACTGGGATCGAGATAGAATGAGAGGATCCATCACTGACTCACTGGGATCGAGAGAAAATGAGAGGATCCATCATTGACTCACTGGGATCGAGAGAGAATGAGAGGATCCATCACTGATTCACTGGGATCGAGAGAGAATGAGAGGATCCATCACTGACTCACTGGGATCGAGAGAGAATGAGAGGATCCATCACTGCCTAACTGGGATCGAAAGAGAATGAGAGGATACATCACTGACTCACTGGGATCGAGAGAGAATGAGAGGATCCATCACTGATTCACTGGGATCGAGAGAGAATGAGAGGATCCATCACTAACTCACTGACTGGGATCGAGATGGAATGAGAGGATCCATCACTGACTCACTGGGATCGAGAGAAAATGAGAGGATCCATCACTGACTCACTGAGATCGAGAGAGAATGAGAGGATCCATCACTGATTCACTGGGATCGAGAGAGAATGAGAGGATCCATCACTGACTCACTGGGATCGAGAGAGAATGAGAGGATCCATCACTGACTCACTGGGATCGAGAGAGAATGAGAGGATCCATCACTGACTCACTGACTGGGATCGAGAGAGAATGAGAGGATACATCACTGACTCACTAGGATCGAGAGAGAATGAGAGGATACATCACTGGCTCACTGACTGGGATCGAGAGAGAATGAGAGGATACATCACTGACTCACTAGGATCGAAAGAGAATGAGAGGATCCATCACTGACTCACTGGGATCGAGAGAGCATGAGAGGATCCATCACTGGCTCACTGACTGGGATCGAGAGAGAATGAGAGGATACATCACTGACTCACTAGGATCGAAAGAGAATGAGAGGATCCATCACTGACTCACTGGGATCGAAAGAGAATGAGAGGATCCATCACTGACTCACTGGGATCGAGAGAGAATGAGAGGATCCATCACTGACTCACTGGGATCGAGAGAGAATGAGAGGATCCATCACTGACTCACTTGGATCGAGAGAGAATGAGAGGATCCATCACTGAGTCACTGACTGGGATCGAGAGAGAATGAGAGGATCCATCACTGATTCACTGGGATCGAGAGAGAATGAGAGGATCCATCACTGACTCACTGGGATCGAGAGAGAATGAGAGGATCCATCACTGACTCACTGGGATCGAGAGAGAATGAGAGGATCCATCACTGATTCACTGGGATCGAGAGAGAATGAGAGGATCCATCACTGACTCACTGGGATCGAGAGAGAATGAGAGGATGCATCACTGACTCACTGGGATCGAAAGAGAATGAGGGGATCCATCACTAACTCACTGGGATCGAGAGAGAATGAGAGGATCCATCACTGGCTCACTTGGATCGAGAGAGAATGAGAGGATCCATCACTGACTCACTTGGATCGAGAGAGAATGAGAGGATCCATCACTGACTCACTGACTGGGATCGAGAGAGAATGAGAGGATCCATCACTGACTCACTGGGATCGAGAGAGAATGAGAGGATCCATCACTGACTCACTGACTGGGATCGAGAGAGAATGAGAGGATCCATCACTGACTCACTGGGATTGAGAGAGAATGAGAGGATCCATCACTGACTCACTGGGATCGAGAGAGAATGAGAGGATCCATCACTGACTCACTGACTGGGATCGAGAGAGAATGAGAGGATCCATCACTGACTCACTGGGATTGAGAGAGAATGAGAGGATCCATCACTTACTCACTGGGATCGAGAGAGAATGAGAGGATCCATCACTAACTCACTGACTGGGATCGAGAGAGAATGAGAGGATCCATCACTGACTCACTGGGATCGAGAGAAAATGAGAGGATCCATCAGTTTCACTGGGATCGAGAGAGAATGAGAGGATCCACCACTGACTCACAGGGATCCAGAGAGAATGAGAAGATCCATCACTGACTCACTGACTGGGATCGAGAGAGAATGAGAGGATCCATCACTGACTCACTGGGATCGAGAGAGAATGAAAGGATCCATCACTGACTCACTGGGATCGAGAGAGAATGAGAGGATCCATCACTGACTCACTGGGATCGAGAGAGAATGAGAGGATCCATCACAGACTCACTGGGATCGAGAGAGAATGAGAGGATCCATCACTAACTCACTGACTGGGATCGAGAGAGAATGAGAGGATCCATCACTGACTCACTGGGATCGAGAGAGAATGAGAGGATCCATCACTGACTCACTGAGATCGAGAGAGAATGAGAGGATCCATCACTGACTCACTGGGATCGAGAGAGAATGAGAGGATCCATCACTGACTCACTGACTGGGATCGAGAGAGAATGAGAGGATCCATCACTGTCTCACTGACTGGGATTGAGGGAGAATGAGAGGATACATCACTGACTCACTAGGATCGAGAGAGAATGAGAGGATCCATCACTGTCTCACTGACTGGGATTGAGGGAGAATGAGAGGATACATCACTGACTCACTGGGATCGAAAGAGAATGAGAGGATACATCACTGACTCACTGGGATCGAGAGAGAATGAGAGGATACATCACTGACTCACTGGGATCGAGAGAGCATGAGAGGATCCATCACTGACTCACTGACTGGGATCGAGAGAGAATGAGAGGATCCATCACTGCCTAACTGGGATCGAAAGAGAATGAGAGGATACATCACTGACTCACTGGGATCGAGAGAGAATGAGAGGATACATCACTGACTCACTGGGATCGAGAGAGCATGAGAGGATCCATCACTGACTCACTGACTGGGATCGAGAGAGAATGAGAGGATCCATCACTGACTCACTGGGATCGAAAGAGAATGAGAGGATCCATCACTGATTCACTGGGATCGAGAGAGAATGAGAGGATCCATCACTGACTCACTGGGATCGAGAGAGAATGAGAGGATCCATCACTGAGTCACTGACTGGGATCGAGAGAGAATGAGAGGATCCATCACTGATTCACTGGGATCGAGAGAGAATGAGAGGATCCATCACTGATTCACTGGGATCGAGAGAGAATGAGAGGATCCATCACTGATTCACTGGGATCGAGAGAGAATGAGAGGATCCATCACTGACTCACTTGGATCGAGAGAGAATGAGAGGATCCATCACTGAGTCACTGACTGGGATCGAGAGAGAATGAGAGGATCCATCACTGACTCACTGGGATCGAGAGAGAATGAGAGGATCCATCACTGATTCACTGGGATCGAGAGAGAATGAGAGGATCCATCACTGACTCACTGGGATCGAGAGAGAATGAGAGGATGCATCACTGACTCACTGGGATCGAAAGAGAATGAGGGGATCCATCACTAACTCACTGGGATCGAGAGAGAAAGAGAGGATCCATCACTGGCTCACTTGGATCGAGAGAGAATGAGAGGATCCATCACTGGCTCACTTGGATCGAGAGAGAATGAGAGGATCCATCACTGACTCACTGACTGGGATTGAGAATGAGAGGATCCATCACTGACTCACTGGGATTGAGAGAGAATGAGAGGATCCATCACTGACTCACTGGGATCGAGAGAGAATGAGAGGATCCATCACTGACTCACTGGGATCGAGAGAGAATGAGAGGATCCATCACTGACTCACTGGGATCGAGAGAGAATGAGAGGATCCATCACTGACTCACTTGGATCGAGAGAGAATGAGAGGATCCATCACTGACTCACTGACTGGGATCGAGAGAGAATGAGAGGATCCATCACTGACTCACTGACTGGGATTGAGGGAGAATGAGAGGATCCATCACTGACTCACTGGGATCGAGAGAGAATGAGAGGATCCATCACTGACTCACTGACTGGGATCGAGAGAGAATGAGAGGATCCATCACTGACTCACTGGGATTGAGAGAGAATGAGAGGATCCATCACTGACTCACTGGGATCGAGAGAGAATGAGAGGATCCATCACTGACTCACTGGGATCGAGAGAGAATGAGAGGATCCATCACTGACTCACTGGGATAGAGAGAGAATGAGAGGATCCATCACTGACTCACTGGGATAGAGAGAGAATGAGAGGATCCATCACTGACTCACTGGGATAGAGAGAGAATGAGAGGATCCATCACTGACTCACTGGGATCGAGAGAGAATGAAAGGATCCATCACTGACTCACTGGGATTGAGACAGAATGAGAGGATCCATCACTGACACACTGGGATAGAGAGAGAATGAGAGGATCCATCACTGACTCACTGGGATCGAGAGAGAATGAGAGGATCCATCACTGACTCACTGACTGGGATCGAGAGAGAATGAGAGGATACATCACTGACTCACTGGGATCGAGAGAGAATGAGAGGATCCATCACTGACTCACTGGGATCGAGAGAGAATGAGAGGATCCATCACTAACTCACTGACTGGGATCGAGAGAGAATGAGAGGATCCATCACTGACTCACTGGGATCGAGAGAGAATGAGAGCATCCATCACTGACTCACTGGGATCGAGAGAAAATGAGAGGATCCATCACTGACTCACTGACTGGGATCGAGAGAGAATGAGAGGATCCATCACTGACTCACTGGGATCGAGAGAGAATGAGAGGATCCATCACTGACTCACTGGGATCGAGAGAGAATGAGAGGATCCATCACTGACTCACTGGGATCGAAAGAGAATGAGAGGATCCATCACTGACTCACTGGGATCGAGAGAGAATGAGAGGATCCATCACTGGCTCACTTGGATCGAGAGAGAATGAGAGGATCCATCACTGACTCACTGACTGGGATCGAGAGAGAATGAGAGGATCCATCACTGACTCACTGGGATCGAGAGAGAATGAGAGGATCCATCACTGACTCACTGGGATCGAGAGAGAATGAGAGGATCCATCACTGATTCACTGGGATCGAGAGAGAATGAGAGGATCCATCACTAACTCACTGGGATCGAGAGAGAATGAGAGGATCCATCACTAACTTACTGGGATCGAGAGAGAATGAGAGGATCTATCACTGACTCACTGGGATCGAGAGAGAATGAGAGGATCCATCACTGACTCACTGGGATCGAGAGAGCATGAGAGGATCCATCACTGACTCACTGGGATCGAGAGAGAATGAGAGGATCCATCACTAATTCACTGGGATAGAGAGAGAATGAGAGGATCCATCACTAACTCACTGGGATCGAGAGAGAATGAGAGGATCCATCACTAACTCACTGGGATCGAGAGAGAATTAGAGGATCCACCACTGACTGACTGGGATCGAGAGAGAATGAGAGGATCCACCACTGACTCACTGGGATCTAGATTGAATGAGACGTTCCACCACGGACTCACTTACTGGGATCGAGAGAAAATGAGAGGATCCATCACTGACTCACTGGGATCGAGAGAGAATGAGAGGATCCATCACTAACTCACTGGGATCGAGAGAGAATGAGAGGATCCATCACTAACTCACTGGGAACGAGAGAGAATGAGAGGATCCATCACTGACTCACTGACTGGGATCGAGAGAGAATGAGCGGATCTATCACTGACTCACTGACTGGGATTGAGAGAGAATGAGAGGATCCATCACTGACTCACTGGGATCGAGAGAGAATGAGAGGATCCATCACTGACTCACTGGGATAGAGAGAGAATGAGAGGATCCATCACTGACTCACTGGGATAGAGAGAGAATGAGAGGATCCATCACTGACTCACTGGGATAGAGAGAGAATGAGAGGATCCATCACTGACTCACTGGGATCGAGAGAGAATGAGAGGATCCATCACTGACTCACTTGGATCGAGAGAGAATGAGAGGATCCATCACTGAGTCACTGACTGGGATCGAGAGAGAATGAGAGGATCCATCACTGATTCACTGGGATCGAGAGAGAATGAGAGGATCCATCACTGACTCACTGGGATCGAGAGAGAATGAGAGGATCCATCACTGACTCAATGGGATCGAGAGAGAATGAGAGGATCCATCACTGATTCACTGGGATCGAGAGAGAATGAGAGGATCCATCACTGACTCACTGGGATCGAGAGAGAATGAGAGGATGCATCACTGACTCACTGGGATCGAAAGAGAATGAGGGGATCCATCACTAACTCACTGGGATCGAGAGAGAAAGAGAGGATCCATCACTGACTCACTGACTGGGATCGAGAGAGAATGAGAGGATCCATCACTGACTCACTGACTGGGATCGAGAGAGAATGAGAGGATCCATCACTGACACACTGGGATCGAGAGAGAATGAGAGGATCCATCACTGACTCACTGACTGGGATCGAGAGAGAATGAGAGGATCCATCACTGACTCACTGACTGGGATTGAGGGAGAATGAGAGGATCCATCACTGACTCACTGGGATCGAGAGAGAATGAGAGGATCCATCACTGACTCACTGACTGGGATCGAGAGAGAATGAGAGGATCCATCACTGACTCACTGGGATTGAGAGAGAATGAGAGGATCCATCACTGACTCACTGGGATCGAGAGAGAATGAGAGGATCCATCACTGACTCACTGGGATCGAGAGAGAATGAGAGGATCCATCACTGACTCACTGGGATCGAGAATGAGAGGATCCATCACTGACTCACTTGGATCGAGAGAGAATGAGAGGATCCATCACTGACTCACTGACTGGGATCGAGAGAGAATGAGAGGATCCATCACTGACTCACTGACTGGGATTGAGGGAGAATGAGAGGATCCATCACTGACTCACTGGGATCGAGAGAGAATGAGAGGATCCATCACTGACTCACTGACTGGGATCGAGAGAGAATGAGAGGATCCATCACTGACTCACTGGGATTGAGAGAGAATGAGAGGATCCATCACTGACTCACTGGGATCGAGAGAGAATGAGAGGATCCATCACTGACTCACTGGGATCGAGAGAGAATGAGAGGATCCATCACTGACTCACTGGGATAGAGAGAGAATGAGAGGATCCATCACTGACTCACTGGGATAGAGAGAGAATGAGAGGATCCATCACTGACTCACTGGGATAGAGAGAGAATGAGAGGATCCATCACTGACTCACTGGGATCGAGAGAGAATGAAAGGATCCATCACTGACTCACTGGGATTGAGACAGAATGAGAGGATCCATCACTGACACACTGGGATAGAGAGAGAATGAGAGGATCCATCACTGACTCACTGGGATCGAGAGAGAATGAGAGGATCCATCACTGACTCACTGACTGGGATCGAGAGAGAATGAGAGGATACATCACTGACTCACTGGGATCGAGAGAGAATGAGAGGATCCATCACTGACTCACTGGGATCGAGAGAGAATGAGAGGATCCATCACTAACTCACTGACTGGGATCGAGAGAGAATGAGAGGATCCATCACTGACTCACTGGGATCGAGAGAGAATGAGAGCATCCATCACTGACTCACTGGGATCGAGAGAAAATGAGAGGATCCATCACTGACTCACTGACTGGGATCGAGAGAGAATGAGAGGATCCATCACTGACTCACTGGGATCGAGAGAGAATGAGAGGATCCATCACTGACTCACTGGGATCGAGAGAGAATGAGAGGATCCATCACTGACTCACTGGGATCGAAAGAGAATGAGAGGATCCATCACTGACTCACTGGGATCGAGAGAGAATGAGAGGATCCATCACTGGCTCACTTGGATCGAGAGAGAATGAGAGGATCCATCACTGACTCACTGACTGGGATCGAGAGAGAATGAGAGGATCCATCACTGACTCACTGGGATCGAGAGAGAATGAGAGGATCCATCACTGACTCACTGGGATCGAGAGAGAATGAGAGGATCCATCACTGACTCACTGGGATCGAGAGAGAATGAGAGGATCCATCACTGACTCACTGACTGGGATCGAGAGAGAATGAGAGGATCCATCACTGACTCACTGGGATCGAGAGAGAATGAGAGGATCCATCACTGACTCACTGACTGGGATTGAGAGAGAATGAGAGGATCCATCACTGACTCACTGGGATCGAGAGAGAATGAGAGGATCCATCACTGATTCACTGGGATCGAGAGAGAATGAGAGGATCCATCACTGACTCACTGACTGGGATCGAGAGAGAATGAGAGGATCCATCACTGACTCACTGGGATCGAGAGAGAATGAGAGGATCCATCACTGACTCACTGACTGGGATCGAGAGAGAATGAGAGGATCCATCAGTGACTCACTGGGATCGAGAGAGAATGAAAGGATCCATCACTGACTCACTGACTGGGATTGAGAGAGAATGAGAGGATCCATCACTAACTCACTGACTGGGATCGAGAGAGAATGAGAGGATCCATCACTGACTCACTGGGATCGAGAGAGAATGAGAGGATCCATCAGTGACTCACTCACTGGGATCGAGAGAGAATGAGAGGATCCATCACTGACTCACTGGGATCGAGAGAGAATAAGAGGATCCATCACTGACTCACTCACTGGGATCGCGAGAAAATGAGTGGATCCATCACTAACTCACTGAGATCGAGAGAGAATGAGAGGATCCATCACTGACTCACTGACTGGGATTGAGAGAGAATGAGAGGATCCATCACTGACTCACTGGGATTGAGAGAGAATGAGAGGATCCATCACTGACTCACTGACTGGGATTGAGAGAGAATGAGAGGATCCATCACTGACTCACTGGGATTGAGAGAGAATGAGAGGATCCATCACTGACTCACTGACTGTGATCGACAGAGAATGAGAGGATCCATCACTGACTCACTGACTGGGATTGAGAGAGAATGAGAGGATCCATCACTGACTCACTGACTGGGATTGAGAGAGAATGAGAGGATCCATCACTGACTCACTGGGATTGAGAGAGAATGAGAGGATCCATCACTGACTCACTGACTGTGATCGACAGAGAATGAGAGGATCCATCACTGACTCACTGACTGGGATTGAGAGAGAATGAGAGGGTCCATCACTGACTCACTGGGATCGAGAGAGAATGAGAGGATCTATCACTGACTCACTGACTGGGATCGAGAGAGAATGAGAGGGTCCATCACTGACTCACTGGGATGGAGAGAGAATGAGAGGATCCATCACTGACTCACTGACTGGGATTGAGAGAGAATGAAAGGATCCATCACTGACTCACTGGGATCGAGAGAGAATGAGAGGATCCATCACTGACTCACTGACTGGGATCGAGAGAGAATGAGAGGATCCATCACTAACTCACTGACTGATATCGAGAGAGAATGAGAGGATCCATCACTGACTCACTGGGATCGAGAGAGAATGAGAGGATCCATCACTGACTCACTGACTGGGATCGAGAGAGAATGAGAGGATCCATCACTGACTCACTGGGATCGAGAGAGAATAAGAGGATCCATCACTGACTCACTCACTGGGATCGCGAGAAAATGAGTGGATCCATCACTGACTCACTGGGATTGAGAGAGAATGAGAGGATCCATCACTGACTCACTGACTGGGATCGAGAGAGAATGACAGGATCCATCACTGACTCACTGGGATTGAGAGAGAATGAGAGGATCCATCACTAACTCACTGGGATCGAGAGAGAACAAGAGGATCCATCACTGACTCACTCACTGGGATCGAGAGAAAATGAGAGGATCCATCACTGACTCACTGGGATCGAGAGAGAACAAGAGGATCCATCACTGACTCACTCACTGGGATCGAGAGAAAATGAGAGGATCCATCACTGACTCACTGGGATCGAGAGAGAACAAGAGGATCCATCACTGACTCACTCACTGGGATCGAGAGAAAATGAGAGGATCCATCACTGACTCACTGAGATTGAGAGAGAATGAGAGGATCCATCACTGACTCACTGGGATCGAGAGAGAACAAGAGGATCCATCACTGACTCACTGGGATCGAGAGAGAATGAGAGGATCCATCACTGACTCACTGGGATCGAGAGTGAATGAGAGGATCCATCACTGACTCACTGGGATCGAGAGTGAATGAGAGGATCCATCACTGACTCACTGGGATCGAAAGAGAATGAGAGGATCCATCACTGACTCACTGGGATCGAGAGTGAATGAGAGGATCCATCACTGACTCACTGGGATCGAGAGAGAATGAGAGGATCCATCACTGACTCACTGGGATCGAAAGAAAATGAGAGGATCCATCACTGAATCACTGACTGGGATCGAGACAGAATGAGAGGATACATCACTGACTCACAAGGATCGAGAGAGAATGAGAGGATCCATCACTGACTCACTGGGATCGAGAGAGAATGAGATGATCCATCACTGATTCACTGGGATCGAGAGAGAATGAGAGGATCCATCACTGACTCACTGGGATCGAGAGTGAATGAGAGGATCCATCACTGACTCACTGGGATCGAGAGAGAATGAGAGGATCCATCACTGACTCACTGACTGGGATCGAGAGAGAATGAGAGGATCCATCACTGACTCACTGGGATCGAGAGAGAATGAGAGCATCCATCACTGACTCACTGGGATCGAGAGAGAATGAGAGGATCCATCACTGACTCACTGAGATCGAGAGAGAATGAGAGGATCCATCACTGACTCACTGACTGGGATTGAGAGAGAATGAGAGGATCCATCACTGACTCACTGGGATCGAGAGAGAATGAGAGGATCCATCACTGAGTCACTGACTGGGATCGAGAGAGAATGAGAGGATACATCACTGACTCACAAGGATCGAGAGAGAATGAGAGGATACATCACTGACTCACTGCGATCGAGAGAGAATGAGAGGATCCATCACTGACTCACTGGGATCGAAAGAGAATGAGAGGATACATCACTGACTCACTGCGATCGAGAGAGAATGAGAGGATCCATCACTGACTCACTGGGATCGAGAGAGAATGAGAGGATCCATCACTGATTCACTGGGATCGAGAGAGAATGAGAGGATCCATCACTGACTCACTGGGATCGAGAGTGAATGAGAGGATCCATCACTGACTCACTGGGATCGAGAGAGAATGAGAGGATCCATCACTGACTCACTGGGATCGAGAGAGAATGAGAGGATCCATCACTGACTCACTGACTGGGATCGAGAGAGAATGAGAGGATCCATCACTGACTCACTGGGATTGAGAGAGAATGAGAGGATCCATCACTTACTCACTGGGATCGAGAGAGAATGAGAGGATCCATCACTAACTCACTGACTGGGATCGAGAGAGAATGAGAGGATCCATCACTGACTCACTGGGATCGAGAGAAAATGAGAGGATCCATCAGTTTCACTGGGATCGAGAGAGAATGAGAGGATCCACCACTGACTCACAGGGATCCAGAGAGAATGAGAAGATCCATCACTGACTCACTGACTGGGATCGAGAGAGAATGAGAGGATCCATCACTGACTCACTGGGATCGAGAGAGAATGAGAGGATCCATCACTGAGTCACTGACTGGGATCGAGAGAGAATGAGAGGATCCATCACTGACTCACTGGGATCGAGAGAGAATGAAAGGATCCATCACTGACTCACTGGGATCGAGAGAGAATGAGAGGATCCATCACTGACTCACTGGGATCGAGAGAGAATGAGAGGATCCATCACAGACTCACTGGGATCGAGAGAGAATGAGAGGATCCATCACTAACTCACTGACTGGGATCGAGAGAGAATGAGAGGATCCATCACTGACTCACTGGGATCGAGAGAGAATGAGAGGATCCATCACTGACTCACTGAGATCGAGAGAGAATGAGAGGATCCATCACTGAGTCACTGACTGGGATCGAGAGAGAATGAGAGGATCCATCACTGACTCACTGGGATCGAGAGAGAATGAAAGGATCCATCACTGACTCACTGGGATCGAGAGAGAATGAGAGGATCCATCACTGAGTCACTGACTGGGATCGAGAGAGAATGAGAGGATCCATCACTGACTCACTGGGATCGAGAGAGAATGAGAGGATCCATCACTGACTCACTGACTGGGATCGAGAGAGAATGAGAGGATCCATCACTAACTCACTGACTGGGATCGAGAGAGAATGAGAGGATCCATCACTGACTCACTGGGATCGAGAGAGAATGAGAGGATCCATCACTGACTCACTGAGATCGAGAGAGAATGAGAGGATCCATCACTGAGTCACTGACTGGGATCGAGAGAGAATGAGAGGATCCATCACTGACTCACTGGGATCGAGAGAGAATGAAAGGATCCATCACTGACTCACTGGGATCGAGAGAGAATGAGAGGATCCATCACTGAGTCACTGACTGGGATCGAGAGAGAATGAGAGGATCCATCACTGACTCACTGGGATCGAGAGAGAATGAGAGGATCCATCACTGACTCACTGACTGGGATCGAGAGAGAATGAGAGGATCCATCACTGACTCACTAGGATCGAAAGAGAATGAGAGGATCCATCACTGACTCACTGGGATCGAGAGAGAATGAGAGGATCCATCACTGCCTAACTGGGATCGAAAGAGAATGAGAGGATACATCACTGACTCACTGGGATCGAGAGAGAATGAGAGGATACATCACTGACTCACTGGGATCGAGAGAGCATGAGAGGATCCATCACTGACTCACTGACTGGGATCGAGAGAGAATGAGAGGATACATCACTGACTCACTAGGATCGAAAGAGAATGAGAGGATCCATCACTGACTCACTGGGATCGAAAGAGAATGAGAGGATCCATCACTGACTCACTGGGATCGAGAGAGAATGAGAGGATCCATCACTGACTCACTGGGATCGAGAGAGAATGAGAGGATCCATCACTGACTCACTTGGATCGAGAGAGAATGAGAGGATCCATCACTGACTCACTGGGATCGAGAGAGAATGAGAGGATCCATCACTGACTCACTGGGATCGAGAGAGAATGAGAGGATCCATCACTGACTCACTTGGATCGAGAGAGAATGAGAGGATCCATCACTGAGTCACTGACTGGGATCGAGAGAGAATGAGAGGATCCATCACTGATTCACTGGGATCGAGAGAGAATGAGAGGATCCATCACTGACTCACTGGGATCGAGAGAGAATGAGAGGATCCATCACTGACTCACTGGGATCGAGAGAGAATGACAGGATCCATCACTGATTCACTGGGATCGAGAGAGAATGAGAGGATCCATCACTGACTCACTGGGATCGAGAGAGAATGAGAGGATGCATCACTGACTCACTGGGATCGAAAGAGAATGAGGGGATCCATCACTAACTCACTGGGAGCGAGAGAGAATGAGAGGATCCATCACTGGCTCACTTGGATCGAGAGAGAATGAGAGGATCCATCACTGACTCACTTGGATCGAGAGAGAATGAGAGGATCCATCACTGACTCACTGGGAGCGAGAGAGAATGAGAGGATCCATCACTAACTCACTGGGAGCGAGAGAGAATGAGAGGATCCATCACTGGCTCACTTGGATCGAGAGAGAATGAGAGGATCCATCATTGACTCACTGACTGGGATCGAGAGAGAATGAGAGGATCCATCACTGACTCACTGACTGGGATTGAGGGAGAATGAGAGGATCCATCACTGACTCACTGGGATCGAGAGAGAATGAGAGGATCCATCACTGACTCACTGACTGGGATCGAGAGAGAATGAGAGGATCCATCACTGACTCACTGGGATTGAGAGAGAATGAGAGGATCCATCACTGACTCACTGGGATCGAGAGAGAATGAGAGAATCCATCACTGACTCACTGGGATCGAGAGAGAATGAGAGAATCCATCACTGACTCACTGGGATCGAGAGAGAATGAGAGGATCCATCACTGACTCACTGGGATCGAGAGAGAATGAGAGGATCCATCACTGACTCACTTGGATCGAGAGAGAATGAGAGGATCCATCACTGACTCACTGACTGGGATCGAGAGAGAATGAGAGGATCCATCACTGACTCACTGGGATCGAGAGAGAATGAGAGGATCCATCACTGACTCACTGGGATCGAGAGAGAATGAGAGGATCCATCACTGACTCACTGGGATAGAGAGAGAATGAGAGGATCCATCACTGACTCACTGGGATAGAGAGAGAATGAGAGGATCCATCACTGACTCACTGGGATAGAGAGAGAATGAGAGGATCCATCACTGACTCACTGGGATAGAGAGAGAATGAGAGGATCCATCACTGACTCACTGGGATCGAGAGAGAATGAAAGGATCCATCACTGACTCACTGGGATTGAGACAGAATGAGAGGATCCATCACTGACACACTGGGATAGAGAGAGAATGAGAGGATCCATCACTGACTCACTGGGATCGAGAGAGAATGAGAGGATCCATCACTGACTCACTGACTGGGATCGAGAGAGAATGAGAGGATACATCACTGACTCACTGGGATCGAGAGAGAATGAGAGGATCCATCACTGACTCACTGGGATCGAGAGAGAATGAGAGGATCCATCACTAACACACTGACTGGGATCGAGAGAGAATGAGAGGATCCATCACTGACTCACTGGGATCGAGAGAGAATGAGAGCATCCATCACTGACTCACTGGGATCGAGAGAGAATGAGAGGATCCATCACTGACTCACTGACTGGGATCGAGAGAGAATGAGAGGATCCATCACTGACTCACTGGGATCGAGAGAAAATGAGAGGATCCATCACTGACTCACTGGGATCGAGAGAGAATGAGAGGATCCATCACTGACTCACTGGGATCGAGAGAGAATGAGAGGATCCATCACTGACTCACTGGGATCGAGAGAGAATGAGAGGATCCATCACTGACTCACTGGGATCGAAAGAGAATGAGAGGATCCATCACTGACTCACTGGGATCGAGAGAGAATGAGAGGATCCATCACTGGCTCACTTGGATCGAGAGAGAATGAGCGGATCCATCACTGACTCACTGACTGGGATCGAGAGAGAATGAGAGGATCCATCACTGACTCACTGGGATCGAGAGAGAATGAGAGGATCCATCACTGACTCACTGACTGGGATTGAGAGAGAATGAGAGGATCCATCACTGACTCACTGGGATCGAGAGAGAATGAGAGGATCCATCACTGATTCACTGGGATCGAGAGAGAATGAGAGGATCCATCACTGACTCACTGACTGGGATCGAGAGAGAATGAGAGGATCCATCACTGACTCACTGGGATCGAGAGAGAATGAGAGGATCCATCACTGACTCACTCACTGGGATCGAGAGAGAATGAGAGGATCCATCAGTGACTCACTGGGATCGAGAGAGAATAAGAGGATCCATCACTGACTCACTCACTGGGATCGCGAGAAAATGAGAGGATCCATCACTGACTCACTGGGATTGAGAGAGAATGAGAGGATCCATCACTGACTCACTGGGATTGAGAGAGAATGAGAGGATCCATCACTGACTCACTGACTGGGATCGAGAGAGAATGAGAGGATCCATCACTGACTCACTGGGATCGAGAGAGAATAAGAGGATAGATCACTGACTCACTCACTGGGATCGAGAGAAAATGAGAGGATCCATCACTGACTCACTGAGATCGAGAGAGAATGAGAGGATCCATCACTGACTCACTGGGATCGAGAGAGAATGAGAGGATCCATCACTGACTCACTGGGATCGAGAGAGAATGAGAGGATCCATCACTGACTCACTGGGATCGAGAGAGAATGAGAGGATCCATTACTGACTCACTGGGATCGAGAGAAAATGAGAGGATCCATCACTGACTCACTGACTGGGATCGAGAGAGAATGAGAGGATCCATCACTGACTCACTGACTGGGATCGAGAGAGAATGAGAGGATACATCACTGACTCACTAGGATCGAAAGATAATGAGAGGATCCATCACTGACTCACTGGGATCGAAAGAGAATGAGAGGATCCATCACTGACTCACTGGGATCGAGAGAGAATGAGAGGATCCATCACTGACTCACTGGGATCGAGAGAGAATGAGAGGATCCATCACTGAGTCACTGACTGGGATCGAGAGAGAATGAGAGGATCCATCACTGATTCACTGGGATCGAGAGAGAATGAGAGGATCCATCACTGACTCACTGGGATCGAGAGAGAATGAGAGGATCCATCACTGAGTCACTGACTGGGATCGAGAGAGAATGAGAGGATCCATCACTGACTCACTGACAGGGATCGAGAGAGAATGAGAGGATCCATCACTGATTCACTGGGATCGAGAGAGAATGAGAGGATCCATCACTGACTCACTGGGATCGAGAGAGAATGAGAGGATCCATCACTGATTCACTGGGATCGAGAGAGAATGAGAGGATCCATCACTAATTCACTGGGATCGAGAGAGAATGAGAGGATCCATCACTGACTCACAGGGATCGAGAGAGAATGAGAGGATCCATCACTAACTCACTGGGATCGAGAGAGAATGAGAGGATCCATCACTAACTCACTGGGATCGAGAGAGAATGAGAGGATCCATCACTGACTCACTGGGATCGAGAGAGAATGAGAGGATCCATCACTGACTCACTGGGATCGAGAGAGAATGAGAGGATCCATCACTGACTCACTGACTGGGATCGAGAGAGAATGAGAGGATCCATCACTGACTCACTGGGATCGAGAGAGAATGAGAGGATCCATCACTGACTCACTGACTGGGATTGAGAGAGAATGAGAGGATCCATCACTGACTCACTGACTGGGATCGAGAGAGAATGAGAGGATCCATCACTGACTCACTGGGATCGAGAGAGAATGAGAGGATCCATCACTGACTCACTGGGATCGAGAGAGAATGAGAGGATCCATCACTGATTCACTGGGATCGAGAGAGAATGAGAGGATCCATCACTGACTCACTGACTGGGATCGAGAGAGAATGAGAGGATCCATCACTGACTCACTGGGATCGAGAGAGAATGAGAGGATCCATCACTGACTCACTGACTGGGATTGAGAGAGAATGAGAGGATCCATCACTGACTCACTGACTGGGATCGAGAGAGAATGAGAGGATCCATCAGTGACTCACTGGGATCGAGAGAGAATGAAAGGATCCATCACTGACTCACTGACTGGGATTGAGAGAGAATGAGAGGATCCATCACTAACTCACTGACTGGGATCGAGAGAGAATGAGAGGATCCATCACTGACTCACTGGGATCGAGAGAGAATAACAGGATCCATCAGTGACTCACTCACTGGGATCGAGAGAGAATGAGAGGATCCATCACTGACTCACTGGGATCGAGAGAGAATAAGAGGATCCATCACTGACTCACTCACTGGGATCGCGAGAAAATGAGTGGATCCATCACTAACTCACTGAGATCGAGAGAGAATGAGAGGATCCATCAGTGACTCACTGGGATCGAGAGAGAATGAAAGGATCCATCACTGACTCACTGACTGGGATTGAGAGAGAATGAGAGGATCCATCACTGACTCACTGGGATTGAGAGAGAATGAGAGGATCCATCACTGACTCACTGGGATTGAGAGAGAATGAGAGGATCCATCACTGACTCACTGACTGGGATCGAGAGAGAATGAGAGGATCCATCACTGACTCACTGGGATCGAGAGAGAATAAGAGGATAGATCACTGACTCACTCACTGGGATCGAGAGAAAATGAGAGGATCCATCACTGACTCACTGAGATCGAGAGAGAATGAGAGGATCCATCACTGACTCACTGGGATCGAGAGAGAATGAGAGGATCCATCACTGACTCACTGGGATCGAGAGAGAATGAGAGGATCCATCACAGACTCACTGAGATCGAGAGAGAATGAGAGGATCCATCACTGACTCACTGGGATCGAGAGAGAATGAGAGGATCCATCACTGACTCACTGGGATCGAGAGAAAATGAGAGGATCCATCACTGACTCACTGACTGGGATCGAGAGAGAATGAGAGGATACATCACTGACTCACTAGGATCGAAAGATAATGAGAGGATCCATCACTGACTCACTGGGATCGAAAGAGAATGAGAGGATCCATCACTGACTCACTGGGATCGAGAGAGAATGAGAGGATCCATCACTGACTCACTGGGATCGAGAGAGAATGAGAGGATCCATCACTGACTCACTGGGATCGAGAGAGAATGAGAGGATCCATCACTGACTCACTTGGATCGAGAGAGAATGAGAGGATCCATCACTGAGTCACTGACTGGGATCGAGAGAGAATGAGAGGATCCATCACTGATTCACTGGGATCGAGAGAGAATGAGAGGATCCATCACTGACTCACTGGGATCGAGAGAGAATGAGAGGATCCATCACTGATTCACTGGGATCGAGAGAGAATGAGAGGATCCATCACTGACTCACAGGGATCGAGAGAGAATGAGAGGATCCATCACGAACTCACTGGGATCGAGAGAGAATGAGAGGATCCATCACTGACTCACTGGGATCGAGAGAGAATGAGAGGATCCATCACTGACTCACTGGGATCGAGAGAGAATGAGAGGATCCATCACTAACTCACTTGGATCGAGAGAGAATGAGAGGATCCATCACTGACTCACTGGGATCGAGAGAGAATGAGAGGATCCATCACTGACTCACTGGGATCGAGAGAGAATGAGAGGATCCATCACTGACTCACTGGGATCGAGAGAGAATGAGAGGATCCATCACTGACTGACTTGGATCGAGAGAGAATGAGAGGATCCATCACTGACTCACTGACTGGGATCGAGAGAGAATGAGAGGATACATCACTGACTCACTGGGATCGAGAGAAAATGAGAGGATCCATCACTGACTCACTGGGATCGAGAGAGAATGAGAGGATCCATCAGTGACTCACTGGGATCGAGAGAGAATGAAAGGATCCATCACTGACTCACTGACTGGGATTGAGAGAGAATGAGAGGATCCATCACTAACTCACTGACTGGGATTGAGAGAGAATGAGAGGATCCATCACTAACTCACTCACTGGGATCGAGAGAAAATGAGAGGATCCATCACTGACTCACTGGGATCGAGAGAGAATGAGAGGATCCATCAGTGACTCACTGGGATCGAGAGAGAATGAGAGGATCCATCAGTGACTCACTGGGATCGAGAGAAAATGAGAGGATCCATCACTGACTCACTGGGATCGAGAGAGAATGAGAGGATCCATCACTGACTCACTGGGATCGAGAGAGAATGAGAGGATCCATCACTGACTCACTGGGATCGAGAGAGAATGAGAGGATCCATCAGTGACTCACTGGGATCGAGAGAGAATGAGAGGATCCATCACTGACTCACTGGGATCGAGAGAGAATGAGAGGATCCATCAGTGACTCACTGGGATCGAGAGAGAATGAGAGGATCCATCACTGACTCACTGGGATCGAGAGAGAATGAGAGGATCCATCACTGACTCACTGGGATTGAGAGAGAATGAGAGGATCCATCACTGACTCACTGGGATTGAGAGAGAATGAGAGGATCCATCACTGACTCACTGACTGTGATCGAGAGAGAATGAGAGGATCCATCACTGACTCACTGGGATCGAGAGAGAATAAGAGGATAGATCACTGACTCACTCACTGGGATCGAGAGAAAATGAGAGGATCCATCACTGACTCACTGAGATCGAGAGAGAATGAGAGGATCCATCACTGACTCACTGGGATCGAGAGAGAATGAGAGGATCCATCACTGACTCACTGGGATCGAGAGAGAATGAGAGGATCCATCACTGACTCACTGGGATCGAGAGAGAATGAGAGGATCCATCACTGACTCACTGGGATCGAGAGAAAATGAGAGGATCCATCACTGACTCACTGGGATCGAGAGAGAATGAGAGGATCCATCACTGACTCACTGGGATCGAGAGAGAATGAGAGGATCCATCACTGACTCACTGGGATCGAGAGAGAATGAGAGGATCCATCACTGACTCACTGACTGGGATCGAGAGAGAATGAGAGGATCCATCACTGACTCACTTGGATCGAGAGAGAATGAGAGGATCCATCACTGAGTCACTGACTGGGATCGAGAGAGAATGAGAGGATCCATCACTGATTCACTGGGATCGAGAGAGAATGAGAGGATCCATCACTGAGTCACTTGGATCGAGAGAGAATGAGAGAATCCATCACTGACTCACTGGGATCGAGAGTGAATGAGAGGATTCATCACTGATTCACTTGGATCGAGAGAGAATGAGAGGATCCATCACTGATTCACTGGGATCGAGAGAGAATGAGAGGATCCATCACTGAGTCACTTGGATCGAGAGAGAATGAGAGAATCCATCACTGACTCACTGGGATCGAGAGAGAATGAGAGGATCCATCACTGATTCACTTGGATCGAGAGAGAATGAGAGAATCCATCACTGACTCACTGGGATCGAGAGAGAATGAGAGGATCCATCACTGACTCACTGGGATCGAAAGAGAATGAGAGGATCCATCACTGACTCACTGGGATCGAGAGAGAATGAGAGAATCCATCACTGACTCACTGGGATCGAGAGAGAATGAGAGGATCCATCACTGACTCACTGGGATCGAGAGAGAATGAGAAGATCCATCACTGACTCACTGGCATCGAGAGAGAATGAGAGGATCCATCACTGACTCACTGACTGGGATTGAGAGAGAATGAGAGGATCCATCACTGACTCACTGGGATCGAGAGAGAATGAGAGGATCCATCACTGACTCACTGGGATCGAGAGAGAATGAGAGGATCCATCACTGATTCACTGGGATCGAGAGAGAATGAGAGGATCCATCACTGACTCACTGACTGGGATCGAGAGAGAATGAGAGGATCCATCACTGACTCACTGGGATCGAGAGAGAATGAGAGGATCCATCACTGACTCACTGACTGGGATTGAGAGAGAATGAGAGGATCCATCACTGACTCACTGACTGGGATCGAGAGAGAATGAGAGGATCCATCAGTGACTCACTGGGATCGAGAGAGAATGAAAGGATCCATCACTGACTCACTGACTGGGATTGAGAGAGAATGAGAGGATCCATCACTAACTCACTGACTGGGATCGAGAGAGAATGAGAGGATCCATCACTGACTCACTGGGATCGAGAGAGAATGAGAGGATCCATCAGTGACTCACTCACTGGGATCGAGAGAGAATGAGAGGATCCATCACTGACTCACTGGGATCGAGAGAGAATAAGAGGATCCATCACTGACTCACTCACTGGGATCGCGAGAAAATGAGTGGATCCATCACTAACTCTCTGAGATCGAGAGAGAATGAGAGGATCCATCAGTGACTCACTGGGATCGAGAGAGAATGAAAGGATCCATCACAGACTCACTGGGATTGAGAGAGAATGAGAGGATCCATCACTGACTCACTGGGATTGAGAGAGAATGAGAGGATCCATCACTGACTCACTGGGATTGAGAGAGAATGAGAGGATCCATCACTGACTCACTGACTGGGATCGAGAGAGAATGAGAGGATCCATCACTGACTCACTAGGATCGAGAGAGAATAAGAGGATAGATCACTGACTCACTCACTGGGATCGAGAGAAAATGAGAGGATCCATCACTGACTCACTGAGATCGAGAGAGAATGAGAGGATCCATCACTGACTCACTGGGATCGAGAGAGAATGAGAGGATCCATCACTGACTCACTGGGATCGAGAGAGAATGAGAGGATCCATCACTGACTCACTGGGATCGAGAGAGAATGAGAGGATCCATCACTGACTCACTGGGATCGAGAGAGAATGAGAGGATCCATCACTGACTCACTGGGATCGAGAGAAAATGAGAGGATCCATCACTGACTCACTGACTGGGATCGAGAGAGAATGAGAGGATACATCACTGACTCACTAGGATCGAAAGATAATGAGAGGATCCATCACTGACTCACTGGGATCGAAAGAGAATGAGAGGATCCATCACTGACTCACTGGGATCGAGAGAGAATGAGAGGATCCATCACTGACTCACTGGGATCGAGAGAGAATGAGAGGATCCATCACTGATTCACTGGGATCGAGAGAGAATGAGAGGATCCATCACTGACTCACTGGGATCGAGAGAGAATGAGAGGATCCATCACTGATTCACTGGGATCGAGAGAGAATGAGAGGATCCATCACTGACTCACTCACTGGGATCGAGAGAGAATGAGAGGATCCATCACTAACTCACTGGGATCGAGAGAGAATGAGAGGATCCATCACTAACTCACTGGGATCGAGAGAGAATGAGAGGATCCATCACTGACTCACTGGGATCGAGAGAGAATGAGAGGATCCATCACTAACTCACTTGGATCGAGAGAGAATGAGAGGATCCATCACTGATTCACTGGGATCGAGAGAGAATGAGAGGATCCATCACTAACTCACTGGGATCGAGAGAGAATGAGAGGATCCATCACTAACTCACTGGGATCGAGAGAGAATGAGAGGATCCATCACTGACTCACTGGGATCGAGAGAGAATGAGAGGATCCATCACTGACTCACTGGGATCGAGAGAGAATGAGAGGATCCATCACTGACTCACTGGGATCGAGAGAGAATGAGAGGATCCATCACTGACTCACTTGGATCGAGAGAGAATGAGAGGATCCATCACTGACTCACTGACTGGGATCGAGAGAGAATGAGAGGATACATCACTGACTCACTGGGATCGAGAGAGAATGAGAGGATCCATCACTGACTCACTGGGATCGAGAGAAAATGAGAGGATCCATCACTGACTCACTGGGATCGAGAGAGAATGAGAGGATCCATCAGTGACTCACTGGGATCGAGAGAGAATGAAAGGATCCATCACTGACTCACTGACTGGGATTGAGAGAGAATGAGAGGATCCATCACTAACTCACTGACTGGGATTGAGAGAAAATGAGAGGATCCATCACTGACTCACTGGGATCGAGAGAGAATGAGAGGATCCATCAGTGACTCACTCACTGGGATCGAGAGAGAATGAGAGGATCCATCACTGACTCACTGACTGGGATCGAGAGAGAATGAGAGGATCCATCACTAACTCACTCACTGGGATCGAGAGAAAATGAGAGGATCCATCACTGACTCACTGGGATTGAGAGAGAATGAGAGGATCCATCACTGACTCACTGGGATTGAGAGAGAATGAGAGGATCCATCACTGACTCACTGACTGGGATCGAGAGAGAATGAGAGGATCCATCACTGACTCACTGGGATCGAGAGAGAATAAGAGGATAGATCACTGACTCACTCACTGGGATCGAGAGAAAATGAGAGGATCCATCACTGACTCACTGAGATCGAGAGAGAATGAGAGGATCCATCACTGACTCACTGGGATCGAGAGAGAATGAGAGGATCCATCACTGACTCACTGGGATCGAGAGAGAATGAGAGGATCCATCACTGACTCACTGGGATCGAGAGAGAATGAGAGGATCCATCACTGACTCACTGGGATCGAGAGAGAATGAGAGGATCCATCACTGACTCACTGGGATCGAGAGAGAATGAGAGGATCCATCACTGACTCACTGGGATCGAGAGAAAATGAGAGGATCCATCACTGACTCACTGACTGGGATCGAGAGAGAATGAGAGGATCCATCACTGACTCACTTGGATCGAGAGAGAATGAGAGAATCCATCACTGACTCACTGGGATCGAGAGTGAATGAGAGGATCCATCACTGACTCACTGGGATCGAGAGAGAATGAGAGGATCCATCACTGATTCACTTGGATCGAGAGAGAATGAGAGAATCCATCACTGACTCACTGGGATCGAGAGAGAATGAGAGGATCCATCACTGACTCACTGGGATCGAAAGAGAATGAGAAGATCCATCACTGACTCACTGGCATCGAGAGAGAATGAGAGGATCCATCACTGGCTCACTTGGATCGAGAGAGAATGAGAGGATCCATCACTGACTCACTTGGATCGAGAGAGAATGAGAGGATCCATCACTGACTCACTGACTGGGATCGAGAGAGAATGAGAGGATCCATCACTGACTCACTGGGATCGAGAGAGAATGAGAGGATCCATCACTGACTCACTGGGATCGAGAGAGAATGAGAGGATCCATCACTGACTCACTGGGATCGAGAGTGAATGAGAGGATCCATCACTGACTCACTGGGATCGAGAGAGAATGAGAGGATCCATCACTGATTCACTTGGATCGAGAGAGAATGAGAGAATCCATCACTGACTCACTGGGATCGAGAGAGAATGAGAGGATCCATCACTGACTCACTGGGATCGAAAGAGAATGAGAAGATCCATCACTGACTCACTGGCATCGAGAGAGAATGAGAGGATCCATCACTGGCTCACTTGGATCGAGAGAGAATGAGAGGATCCATCACTGACTCACTTGGATCGAGAGAGAATGAGAGGATCCATCACTGACTCACTGACTGGGATCGAGAGAGAATGAGAGGATCCATCACTGACTCACTGGGATCGAGAGAGAATGAGAGGATCCATCACTGACTCACTGGGATCGAGAGAGAATGAGAGGATCCATCACTGACTCACTTGGATCGAGAGAGAATGAGAGGATCCATCACTGACTCACGGACTGGGATCGAGAGAGAATGAGAGGATCCATCACTGACTCACTGAGATCGAGAGAGAATGAGAGGATCCATCACTGACTCACTGACTGGAATCGAGAGAGAATGAGAGGATCCATCACTGACTCACTGGGATCGAGAGAGAATGAGAGGATCCATCACTGACACACTGACTGGGATTGAGAGAGAATGAGAGGATCCATCACTGACTCACTGGGATCGAGAGAGAATGAGAGGATCCATCACTGACTCACTGACTGGGATTGAGAGAGAATGAGAGAATCCATCACTGACTCACTGGGATCGAGAGAGAATGAGAGGATCCATCACTGACTCACTGACTGGGATCGAGAGAGAATGAGAGGATCCATCACTGACTCACTGGGATCGAGAGAGAATGAGAGGATCCATCACTGACTCACTGGGATCGAGAGAGAATGAGAGGATCCATCACTGACTCACTGGGATCGAGAGAGAATGAGAGGATCCATCACTGAGTCACTGACTGGGATCGAGAGAGAATGAGAGGATCCATCACTGACTCACTGACTGGGATCGAGAGAGAATGAGAGGATCCATCACTGACTCACTGACTGGGATCGAGAGAGAATGAGAGGATCCATCACTGAGTCACTGACTGGGATCGAGAGAGAATGAGAGGATCCATCACTGACTCACTGACTGGGATCGAGAGAGAATGAGAGGATCCATCACTGACTCACTGACTGGGATCGAGAGAGAATGAGAGGATCCATCACTGACTCACTGACTGGGATCGAGAGAGAATGAGAGGATCCATCACTGACTCACTGACTGGGATTGAGAGAGAATGAGAGGATCCATCACTGACTCACTGGGATCGAGAGAGAATGAGAGGATCCATCACTGACTCACTGACTGGGATTGAGAGAGAATGAGAGGATCCATCACTGACTCACTGACTGGGATCGAGAGAGAATGAGAGGATCCATCACTGACTCACTGGGATCGAGAGAGAATGAGAGGATCCATCACTGATTCACTGGGATCGAGAGAGAATGAGAGGATCCATCACTGACTCACTGACTGGGATCGAGAGAGAATGAGAGGATCCATCACTGACTCACAGGGATCGAGAGAGAATGAGAGGATCCATCACTGACTCACTGGGATCGAGAGAGAATCAGAGAATCCATCACTGACTCACTGACTGGGATCGAGAGAGAATGAAAGGATCCATCACTGACTCACTGACTGGGATCGAGAGAGAATGAAAGGATCCATCACTGACTCACTGGGATCGAGAGAGAATGAGAGGATCCATCACTGACTCACTGGGATCGAGAGAGAATCAGAGAATCCATCACTGACTCACTGACTGGGATCGAGAGAGAATGAGAGGATCCATCACTGACCCACTGGGATCGAGAAGGGACAGAATGCCCTCTGTGTGATACCAAAACCTATTTTTCTCTAGATATTATTTTCTGCCAAGCAGTGAATTCTACATTGCACAGAAAACATTTGACTATTTTGCTTCTGCCATTACTCACAGGGGGTCCTTGCAGTCCAGGGGGTCCTTTTGGTCCAAGGTGTCCTCTTGGTCCCTTGGGGAAAGAGATAGGAGTAAAATAAACAAACATTTCAGGATATGATCTTGTACGCCACGCTGCATGATTGATAAAAGTTTGACATGTAGGACTGAGGGAAGTGAATCTTAATCTTAATTTTGCTCCGCCTTACATTTAAACTTCTTCAGCTGCGGGGTCGATTGATTTGTCCTGATGGTGTTATCAACTGGTGGGGCAGTTCATGGTCAGGGAATTCCCGTGGTGAGCACACAATTGGGCCGATGCACACAATAGAAATTCTCGGATATAAGTCCTTATAGTGAACACAGCGAGATTTGTGCAATGCGTTGAGTTGAACCCACAGTCAGGACTAGGCAATTGCCCTGATCGGAGGGCACAGTGACCCAGCCAGGGCTCTGTGGTTGCTGCAAGATGAACAGCAGCCTTCACCACCCAGGAACATTCATGTCACACTCGGGACACAGATCCTGCAGCAAGGTGAGGCTTGTAGACCCACAGCACTGTACAAGTGGCTCAAGGCTCACGGCTTCCATCTCCGTTCCCCAGGCATGAGTTCTTTTGACTTGGGATGCCAGGTGATTACCTACCTATTTGCTGCTGTGTCCAGCTACCGGCCAAGCCCAAATGCTAAGTTATGCAGTCCCACTGTCACTCCCTCAGAAGCTGGACAAGGTCTGTTGTCAAACCCAGAGCCATGTTCAGGTGACCCAGTCTCCCTCGGCCAGAGTTTTGTTAAATTTAGTTACAAGATATGCAAGTTGCCGGCAAGGCCCACATTTGTTGCCCATCCTGAATTGCCCTTGAGAAGGTGGTGGTGAGCTGCCTTCTTTATTTTTATTTTTTTTAATTTTTTTTATTTAGAGATACAGCACTGAAACAGGCCCTTCGGCCCACCGAGTCTGTGCCGTCCAACAACCACCCATTTATACTAACCCTGCAGTAATCCCATATTCCCTACCACCTACCGACACTAGGGGCAATTTACAATGGCCAATTTACCTATCAACCTGCAAGTCTTTGGCTGTGGGAGGAAACCGGAGCACCCGGCGAAAACCCACACGGTCACAGGGAGAACTTGCAAACTCCACGCAGGCAGAACCCAGAAACAGTTCCTGAAACTCTGCAGTCTGTGGGGTATAGGAAACCCTAACCTTATTCAGAGAGAATGAGTCAGGTGTAGCGGTATTGGGAGAGTGTGAGGTGGGGCAGTTATTGGGAGAGTGTGAGGTGTGGGGGGGTATTGGGAGGGTGTGGGGGGGTATTGGGAGAGTGTGAGGTGTGGAGGGGGTATTGAGAGAGTGTGAGGTGTGGGGGGTATTGGGAGAGTGTGAGGTGTGAGGGTATTGGGAGAGTGTGAGGTGGGGCAGGTATTGGGAGAGTGTGAGGTGTGGGGGGTTATTGGGAGAGTGTGAGGTGTGGGGGGCTATTGGGAGAGTGTGAGGTGTGGGGGGGGGGGGGGTTACTGGGAGAGTGTGAGGTGTGGAGAGTATTGGGAGAGTGTGAGGTGAGGGGGTATTGGGAGAGTGTGAGGTATTGGGAGAGTGTGAGGTGGGGCGAGTATTGGGAGAGGGTGAGGTGCAAGGGTATTGGGAGAGTGTGAGGTTTTGGGGGGCAGTATTGGGACAGTGTGAGGTGGGGGGTATTGGGAGAGTGTGAGGTGTGGGGGGGGGGGTTACTGGGAGAGTGTGAGGTGTGGAGAGTATTGGGAGAGGGTGAGGTGCGAGGGTATTGGGAGAGTGTGAGGTGTGGGGGGGGGTTACTGGGAGAGTGTGAGGTGTGGAGAGTATTGGGAGAGTGTGAGGTGAGGGGGTATTGGGAGAGTGTGAGGTGGGGGGTATTGGGAGAGGGTGGCGTGTGGAGGGTCTTGGGAGAGTGTGAGGTGAGGGGGTATTGGGAGAGTGTGAGGTGGAGGGTATTGGGTGAGTGTGAGGTGTGGGGGGTATTGGGAGAGTGTGAGGTGGGGCAGGTATTGGGAGAGTGTGAGGTGTGGGGGGTTATTGGGAGAGTGTGAGGTGTGGGGGGCTATTGGGAGAGTGTGAGGTGGGGGTATTGGGAGAGTGTGAGGTGGGGCGGGTATTGGGAGAGTATGAGGTGGGGCGGGTATTGGGAGAGGGTGAGGTGCGAGGGTATTGGGAGAGTGTGAGGTTTTGGGGGGCAGTATTGGGACAGTGTGAGATGGGGGGTATTGGGAGAGTGTGAGGTGGGGCGAGTATTGGGAGAGGGTGAGGTGCGAGGGTATTGGGAGAGTGTGAGGTGTGGGGCGGGGTTACTGGGAGAGTGTGAGGTGTGGAGAGTATTGGGAGAGTGTGAGGTGAGGGGGTATTGGGAGAGTGTGAGGTGGGGGGTATTGGGAGAGGGTGACGTGTGGAGGGTCTTGGGAGAGTGTGAGGTGAGGGGGTATTGGGAGAGTGTGAGGTGGGGGGTATTGGGAGAGTGTGAGGTGGGGGGTATTGGGAGAGTGTGAGGTGGGGGTTATTGGGAGAGTGTGAGGTGGGGGGGTTTTGGGAGAGTTTCAGGTGGGGGGTATTGGGAGAGTGTGAGGTGGGGGGGGGTACTGGGAGAGTGTGAGGTGGGGGGGTTTGGGAGAGTGTGAGGTGGGGGGGTTTGGGAGAGTGTGAGGTGGGGGGGTTTTGGGAGAGTGTGAGGTGGGGGGGTTTTGGGAGAGTGTGAGGTGGGGGGGGGTTTGGGAGAGTGTGAGGTGGGGGGGTTTTGGGAGGGTGTGAGGTGGGGGGGGTTTTGGGAGAGTGTGAGGTGGGGGGGGTTTTGGGAGAGTATGAGGTGTGGGAGTTTTGGGAGAGTGTGAGGTGGGGGGGTTTTGGGAGAGTGTGAGGTGAGGGGGTTTTGGGAGAGTGTGAGGTGGGGGGGTTTTGGGAGAGTGTGAGGTGGGGGGGTATTGGGAGAGTGTGAGGTGGGGGGGTTTTGGGAGAGATTCAGGTGGGGGGTATTGGGAGAGTGTGAGGTGGGGGGGGTACTGGGAGAGTGTGAGGTGGGGGGGTTTGGGAGAGTGTGAGGTGGGGGGGTTTTGGGAGAGTGTGAGGTGGGGGGGTTTTGGGAGAGTGTGAGGTGGGGGGGGTTTTGGGAGAGTGTGAGGTGGGGGGGTTTTGGGAGGGTGTGAGGTGGGGGGGGGGTTTTGGGAGAGTGTGAGGTGGGGGGGGTTTTGGGAGAGTGTGAGGTGGGGGGGGGGGGTTTGGGAGAGTGTGAGGTGTGGGAGTTTTGGGAGAGTGTGAGGTGGGGGGGTTTTGGGAGAGTGTGAGGTGAGGGGGTTTTGGGAGAGTGTGAGGTGGGGGGGTTTTGGGAGAGTGTGAGGTGGGGGGGTTTTGGGAGAGTGTGAGGTGAGGGGGTTTTGACAGAGTGTGAGGTGGGGGGGGGGGTTTTGGGAGAGTGTGAGGTGGGGGGGTTTTGGGAGAGTGTGAGGTGGGGGTTATTGGGAGAGTGTGAGGTGGGTGGGGGAATTGGGAGAGTGTGAAATGGGGGGTTTTGGGAAAGTGTGAGTGGTGGGAGTATTGGGAGAGTGTGAGGTGGGGTGGGCTATTGTGAGAGTGTGAGGTGGGGATGTTTTGGGAGAGTGTGAGGTGGGGGGGGGTATTGGGAGAGTGTGAGGTGGGGGGATATTGGGAGAGTGTGAGGTGGGGGCGTATTGGGAGAGTGTGAGGTGGGGGGGTATTGGGAGAGTTTCAGGTGGGGGGTATTGGGAGAGTGTGAGGTGGGGGGGTATTGGGAGAGTGTGAGGTGGGGGGGTTTTGGGAGAGTGTGAGGTGGGGGGGGGGGTTTGGGAGAGTGTGAGGTGGGGGGGGTTTTGGGAGAGTGTGAGGTGGGGGGGTTTTGGGAGAGTGTGAGGTGGGGGGGTTTTGGGAGAGTGTGAGGTGACGGGGTTTTGGGAGAGTGTGAGGTGGGGGGGGGGGTTTTGGGAGAGTGTGAGGTGGGGGGATTTTGGGAGAGTGTGAGGTGGGGGGGTTTTGGGAGAGTGTGAGGTGGGGGGGGTTTTGGGAGAGTGTGAGGTGAGGGGGTATTGGGAGAGTGTGAGGTGGGGGGTATTGGGAGAGTGTGAGGTGGGGCGAGTATTGGGAGAGGGTGAGGTGCAAGGGTATTGGGAGAGTGTGAGGTTTTGGGGGGCAGTATTGGGACAGTGTGAGGTGGGGGGTATTGGGAGAGTGTGAGGTGTGGGGGGGGGGGTTACTGGGAGAGTGTGAGGTGTGGAGAGTATTGGGAGAGTGTGAGGTGAGGGGTATTGGGAGAGTGTGAGGTGGGGGGTATTGGGAGAGGGTGGCGTGTGGAGGGTCTTGGGAGAGTGTGAGGTGAGGGGGTATTGGGAGAGTGTGAGGTGGGGGGTATTGGGAGAGTGTGAGGTGTGGGGGGTATTGGGAGAGTGTGAGGTGGGGCAGGTATTGGGAGAGTGTGAGGTGTGGGGGGTTATTGGGAGAGTGTGAGGTGTGGGGGCTATTGGGAGAGTGTGAGGTGGGGGTATTGGGAGAGTGTGAGGTGGGGCGGGTATTGGGAGAGTATGAGGTGGGGCGGGTATTGGGAGAGGGTGAGGTGCGAGGGTATTGGGAGAGTGTGAGGTTTTGGGGGGCAGTATTGGGACAGTGTGAGATGGGGGGTATTGGGAGAGTGTGAGGTGGGGCGAGTATTGGGAGAGGGTGAGGTGCGAGGGTATTGGGAGAGTGTGAGGTGTGGGGGGGGGGGGTTACTGGGAGAGTGTGAGGTGTGGAGAGTATTGGGAGAATGTGAGGTGAGGGGGTATTGGGAGAGTGTGAGGTGGGGGGTATTGGGAGAGGGTGACGTGTGGAGGGTCTTGGGAGAGTGTGAGGTGAGGGGGTATTGGGAGAGTGTGAGGTGGGGGGTTTGGGAGAGTGTGAGGTGGGGGGGTTTTGGGAGAGTGTGAGGTGGGGGGGTTTTGGGAGAGTGTGAGGTGGGGGGGGTTTTGGGAGAGTGTGAGGTGGGGGGGTTTTGGGAGGGTGTGAGGTGGGGGGGGGTTTGGGAGAGTGTGAGGTGGGGGGGGTTTTGGGAGAGTGTGAGGTGTGGGAGTTTTGGGAGAGTGTGAGGTGGGGGGGTTTTGGGAGAGTGTGAGGTGAGGGGGTTTTGGGAGAGTGTGAGGTGGGGGGGTTTTGGGAGAGTGTGAGGTGGGGGGGTATTGGGAGAGTGTGAGGTGGGGGGGTTTTGGGAGAGTTTCAGGTGGGGGGTATTGGGAGAGTGTGAGGTGGGGGGGGGTACTGGGAGAGTGTGAGGTGGGGGGGTTTGGGAGAGTGTGAGGTGGGGGGGTTTTGGGAGAGTGTGAGGTGGGGGGGTTTTGGGAGAGTGTGAGGTGGGGGGGGTTTTGGGAGAGTGTGAGGTGGGGGGGTTTTGGGAGGGTGTGAGGTGGGGGGGGGTTTTGGGAGAGTGTGAGGTGGGGGGGGTTTTGGGAGAGTGTGAGGTGGGGGGGGGGGTTTTGGGAGAGTGTGAGGTGTGGGAGTTTTGGGAGAGTGTGAGGTGGGGGGGTTTTGGGAGAGTGTGAGGTGAGGGGGTTTTGGGAGAGTGTGAGGTGGGGGGGTTTTGGGAGAGTGTGAGGTGGGGGGGTTTTGGGAGAGTGTGAGGTGAGGGGGTTTTGGGAGAGTGTGAGGTGGGGGGGGGTTTTGGGAGAGTGTGAGGTGGGGGGGTTTTGGGAGAGTGTGAGGTGGGGGTTATTGGGAGAGTGTGAGGTGGGTGGGGGAATTGGGAGAGTGTGAAATGGGGGGTTTTGGGAAAGTGTGAGTGGTGGGAGTATTGGGAGAGTGTGAGGTGGGGTGGGCTATTGTGAGAGTGTGAGGTGGGGATGTTTTGGGAGAGTGTGAGGTGGGGGGGGGGTATTGGGAGAGTGTGAGGTGGGGGGATATTGGGAGAGTGTGAGGTGGGGGGGTATTGGGAGAGTTTCAGGTGGGGGGTATTGGGAGAGTGTGAGGTGGGGGGTATTGGGAGAGTTTCAGGTGGGGGGTATTGGGAGAGTGTGAGGTGGGGGGTATTGGGAGAGTGTGAGGTGGGGGGTATTGGGAGAGTGTGAGGTGGGGGGGTTTTGGGAGAGTGTGAGGTGGGGGGGGGTTTGGGAGAGTGTGAGGTGGGGGGGGTTTTGGGAGAGTGTGAGGTGGGGGGGTTTTGGGAGAGTGTGAGGTGGGGGGGTTTTGGGAGAGTGTGAGGTGACGGGGTTTTGGGAGAGTGTGAGGTGGGGGGGGGGGGTTTTGGGAGAGTGTGAGGTGGGGGGGTTTTGGGAGAGTGTGAGGTGGGGGGGTTTTGGGAGAGTGTGAGGTGGGGGGGGTTTTGGGAGAGTGTGAGGTGAGGGGGTATTGGGAGAGTGTGAGGTGGGGGGTATTGGGAGAGTGTGAGGTGGGGCGAGTATTGGGAGAGGGTGAGGTGCAAGGGTATTGGGAGAGTGTGAGGTTTTGGGGGGCAGTATTGGGACAGTGTGAGGTGGGGGGTATTGGGAGAGTGTGAGGTGTGGGGGGGGGGGGGTTACTGGGAGAGTGTGAGGTGTGGAGAGTATTGGGAGAGTGTGAGGTGAGGGGTATTGGGAGAGTGTGAGGTGGGGGGTATTGGGAGAGGGTGGCGTGTGGAGGGTCTTGGGAGAGTGTGAGGTGAGGGGGTATTGGGAGAGTGTGAGGTGGGGGGTATTGGGAGAGTGTGAGGTGTGGGGGGTATTGGGAGAGTGTGAGGTGTGGGGGCTATTGGGAGAGTGTGAGGTGGGGGTATTGGGAGAGTGTGAGGTGGGGCGGGTATTGGGAGAGTATGAGGTGGGGCGGGTATTGGGAGAGGGTGAGGTGCGAGGGTATTGGGAGAGTGTGAGGTTTTGGGGGGCAGTATTGGGACAGTGTGAGATGGGGGGTATTGGGAGAGTGTGAGGTGGGGCGAGTATTGGGAGAGGGTGAGGTGCGAGGGTATTGGGAGAGTGTGAGGTGTGGGGGGGGGGTTACTGGGAGAGTGTGAGGTGTGGAGAGTATTGGGAGAATGTGAGGTGAGGGGGTATTGGGAGAGTGTGAGGTGGGGGGTATTGGGAGAGGGTGACGTGTGGAGGGTCTTGGGAGAGTGTGAGGTGAGGGGGTATTGGGAGAGTGTGAGGTGGGGGGTATTGGGAGAGTGTGAGGTGGGGGGTATTGGGAGAGGGTGACGTGTGGAGGGTCTTGGGAGAGTGTGAGGTGAGGGGGTATTGGGAGAGTGTGAGGTGGGGGGTATTGGGAGAGTGTGAGGTGGGGGTTATTGGGAGAGTGTGAGGTGGGTGGGGGAATTGGGAGAGTGTGAAATGGGAGGGTTTGGGAAAATGGGAGTTGGGCGGGGTATTGGGAGAGTGTGAGGTGGGGGGTATTGTGAGAGTGTGAGGTGGTGGGCTATTGTGAGAGTGTGAGGTGGGGATGTTTTGGGAGAGTGTGAGATGGGGGGGGGTATTGGGAGAGTGTGAGGTGGGGGGGTTTTGGGAGAGTTTCAGGTGGGGGGTATTGGGAGAGTGTGAGGTGGGGGGGTTTTGGGAGAGTGAGAGGTGGGGGGGGGGGTTTGGGAGAGTGTGAGGTGGGGGGGGGTTTTGGGAGAGTGTGAGGTGGGGGGGTTTTGGGAGAGTGTGAGGTGGGGGGGGGGTTTTGGGAGAGTGTGAGGTGGGGGGGGGTTTGGGAGAGTGTGAGGTGGGGGGGTTTTGGGAGAGTGTGAGGTGGGGGGGTTTTGGGAGAGTGTGAGGTGAGGGGGTTTTGGGAGAGTGTGAGGTGGGGGGGGTTTTGGGAGAGTGTGTGGTGGGGGGGTTTTGGGAGAGTGTGAGGTGGGGGGGTTTTGGGAGAGTGTGAGGTGGGGGGGTTTTGGGAGAGTGTGAGGTGGGGGGTTTTGGGAGAGTGTGAGGTGGGGGGGTTTTGGCAGAGTGCCTCTGTGCTGTGACTGTGTCTCTAGGTGGACTGAAGGGGGAGTGAGTGAGGAATTCAGCACTGGGAGCTGGACAGAGAAGCCTGGGACAGCCTGGCTCCCAGTGGAAATGGGTCCCTCTGGGTTCAGCCCCTCTGGGATCGGACCCTCTGGGATTGGGCCCTCTGCGCTCGGACCCTCTGATGCTCGTGGCACCCTGGCCATGCCCCGGATTCTCTTCACTCGAATGGGGGAACAAGTCCGGGTGATACTTACAGGTTCACCTGGCAAGCCTCTGGGTCCAGCCTCCCCGTCATCTCCCTGCAGAACAAAGCCAAACAGAAGGTATTAAATCGCAAAGCGATTGCAGTCACCTCTCTCTCACAGCGCAGCCAACAAACAAAGCAGATGTCCAGAGAGGAGAGGTAAGCTAATGAAATTTATACCCAGCCTTTCACAATCTCACGACGTCCCAAAGTGCTTTACAGACAATGAATTACTTTTCAAAGGGTAGTCGCTGTTGCAATGCAGGAAATGTGGCATTCAGCCTGTGCACAGCAAGATCCCACAATCAGACAATGAGCTGAGAAACTTTTTTCAATGATTGGAGGGGTAAATACTGCAACCGGACGCCGGGGAATTCTCCCCCTGCTCTTCCTCAAAATAATGGCTGCGGGATCTTTCACCTCCGCCTGGGAGGGCAGACGGGGCCTCGGTTTCACGTCTCATCTGAAAGACGGCACCTCCGGCTGTGCAGTGCTCCCTCAGCGCTGCTCCCGAGTGTCAGCCTGGAGTTTGCGCTCGAGTCTCTGAAGAAGGACTTGAACCCATGACCTTCTGACATCGGGGGGAGGAGGGGGGGGGTGGGCAGCGGAGATGAGAAGTGGGGGGTGGGGAGGAAGAATGACTGACACAACACCCATGGGGAATGAGGTGAGCTGCCCGCAGGGTGTAATCCACTGTCCCAGGCGGAGGAGCATGACCATCAGTGATGGGAGTGGATTGGAGGCCCGGCCCCGGAGATTATGAGGCGAGACAATCTGCAGCGCCTGTTTTACACCCATTGCAACGTCCTCACCTCCCACCCACCGCTCCAGTCCTATCCTGCCCTGCACCTACCCTTCAGTCTCCCGCCAATGTCATGATCCGCCCCGTTCCACGCCTCAATCCCATGAGGCAACCCCGGCACCCTCCCCACCCCCCGCACTCCCTGCTTTCAATGAACAGATCACCGGTGGAACAAGGCAAACACTCACCCTCTCTCCGTCTTCCCCTTGCTTTCCCAGTGGTCCCTGAGCGCCAGGCTCCCCCTACAACGACAAGACAAATGAGGAGATCAAGCTGCCGGCACGCCACCAATAACTTTCCGCCATCGTGCTTCCGGCGCGGAGCCCCCCCCCCCGTCTGTCGGGGACAACGCACTGGAACATGGTGCCCAGCCCACCTTTCACACCCCATGACATCAGTAAATGGGAAAGCACGGGCGGAATGCACACCTCAACACACAAGGCCCAGCATCAGGAGCTGTGCAGGTGGAGAACTGACCCCTTGAGGTTCATTTTCAAAGACAGGCAGACGCGGCTCCCTATCGCACCTTTCCCCCACCTCAGGATGTTCCAAAGTGCTCGACAACCAATGAAGCACGTTTGAAGTGCGGTCGCCATTGTCCCGCCTGGAAGTTGGCGCACCGCAAGATCCTCGCACGCCCCAATGCGCCGAATGGATGGACAACCTGTCTTTGAATGGCGTTAGTTTGAGGGATAAATGTTAGGCCAGGTCACTGGGGAGGTCTCCCCTGCTCTTCTTCAAAATAGCGGCCGTGGGATCTTTTACAAGAGCGGACCAGCGCGGCCTCGGCTTAACGTCTCATCCTGCGCTTTGCCGATAGCCGGACGGTTAACTCAGCCGCTGATGCCACTTGGGGATTGGGGATTGGAGAAACATCCGTGCTGGAAGCTCTGATTGGCATGTGTCAAAGTTCATGAACACAAGCACTGCCAAATGCTTATACCCCGAGTTTACTCTCAAAGAGAACGGAGAGTAATATCCGGGCGGTGCACAAAAGCGGCATCCCACTCAATCCTCTGGGTTAGCTGAGTTAAAGTTACACCCGATACGTCTACCCTGTGCCCTTTAACCCTTTTCCACCCTGCGAAACTACAAATGATGAAATGATTTTCACTGTCAGACTTCAGCGCGACTTCACCTCGGGTGCGAGAGAGATGACAGAATGGGCCGCTCACTTGCACCTACCCGTTTGGATCTGAGTTCCTCCCTTCAGGTGCGACTGGACCCGCGTCATTTTGGCGAGCGTGCTTGATCGACAGATCACAACGGCAAAAGCGTGACACTGGCACCTCTGCACTACCTCTAGAATTCCATCCCTCGCTGAGGCGGGTGCGCAAACGTGTGCCCGTCCTCCTGATCCGCGCTCGGCTGAGGGCCAGTTACCTCGCCTCGAGCAAGCCGTCAGAAAGACCCAATGCACCGGTCTCAGTGCACTCGGCTGCTCAGTCATGTACTCACCCGGTTCCCCTTTTCTCCAGGAAGGCCAGGAAGTCCATCAAAACCTCGGTCACCCTGTGCAACACAAAGACAGACATGAGCAGGTACTTCAACACTGCAACTCAGTGCGAGCTCACACTCTTTTACAGCAGCACACACTGATCACCACAGGGACTCACACACACTCACACACACACTGATCACCACAGGGACTAACACACACACACACACAGATCACCACAGGGACTCACACACACTCACACACACACTGATCACCACAGGGACTAACACACACACACACACACTGATCACCACAGGGACTCACACACACTCACACACACACTGATCACCACAGGGACTAACACACACACACACACTGATCACCACAGGGACTCACACACACACACACACTGATCACCACAGGGACTCACACACACACTGATCACCACAGGGACTCACACACACACACACACTGATCACCACAGGGACTCACACACACTCACACACACACTGATCACCACAGGGACTGACACACACACACACACACACTGATCACCACAGGGACTGACACACACTCACACACACACTGATCACCACAGGGACTGACACACACACACACACACACACACACTGATCACCACAGGGACTCACACACACTCACACACACACTGATCACCACAGGGACTGACACACACACACACTCACACACACACTGATCACCACAGGGACTAACACACACACACACACTGATCACCACAGGGACTCACACACACACACACTGATCACCACAGGGACTCACACACACTCACACACACACTGATCACCACAGGGACTGACACACACACACACACACTGATCACCACAGGGACTGACACACACTCACACACACACTGATCACCACAGGGACTGACACACACACACACACACACACACACACACACTGATCACCACAGGGACTCACACACACTCACACACACACGCTGATCACCACAGGGACTGACACACACTCACACACTGATCACCACAGGGACTGACACACACTCACACACACACTGATCACCACAGGGACTCACACACACTCACACACACACTGATCACCACAGGGACTGACACACACTCACACACTGATCACCACAGGGACTGACACACACTCACACACACACACTGATCACCACAGGGACTGACACACACTCACACACTGATCACCACAGGGACTGACACACACTCACACACACACTGATCACCACAGGGACTGACACACACACACACACACACACACACACTGATCACCACAGGGACTGACACACACACACCCACACACACTGATCACCACAGGGACTGACACACACTCACACACACACTGATCAACACAGGGACTGACACACACACACACACACACACACACTGATCACCACAGGGACTGACATACGCATACACATACACACTGATCATACAGAAACATGGAAAATAGGAGTCGGCCATTCGGCCCTTCGAGCCTGCTCCGCCATTCATTATGATTATGGCTGATCATCCAACTCAGTAACCTGTTCCTGCTTTCGCCCCATATCCTTTGATCCCTTTAAACCCAAGAGCTATATCTAATTCCTTCTTGAAAACATACAATGTTTTGGCCTCAACTGCTTTCTGTGGTAGTGAATTCCATGGGCTCACCACTCTCTGGGTGAAGAAATTTCTCCTCATCTCAGTCCTGAATGGTTTATCCCGTATCCTTAGACTATGACCCCTGGTTCTGGACTCCCCCACCATCGGGAACATCCTTCCTGCATCTACCCTGTCAAGTCCTGTTAGAATTTTATAGGTTTCTATGTGATCCCCCCTCACTCTTCTGAACTCCAGCGAATATAATCCTAACCGACTCAATCTCTCCTCATATGTCAGTCCCACCATCCCAGGAATCAGTCTGGTAAACCTTCGCTGCACTCCCTCTGTAGCAAGAACATCCTTCCTCAGATAAGGAGACCAAAACTGCACACAATATTCCAGGTGATGCCTCACCAAGGCCCTGTATAATTGCAGCAAGACATCCCTGCTCCTGTATTCGAATCCTCTCGCTATGAAGGCCAACATACCATTTGCCTTTTTTACTACCTGTTGCACCTGCATGCTTACCTTCTGTGACTGGTGTACGAGAACACCCAGGTCTCGCTGCAGATTCCCCTCTCTCAGTTTATAGCCGTTCAGATAATAATCTGCCTTCCTGTATTTGCTACCAAAGTGGATAACCTCACATTTATCCACATTATACTGCATCTGCCATGCATTAGCCCACTCACTTAACTTGTCCAAATCACCCTGAAGCCTCTCTGCATCCTCCTCACAACTCACCCTCACACCCAGTTTTGTGTCATCTGCAAATTTGCAGATATTGCATTTAGTACATTCATCAATATATATTATGAATAGCTGGGATCCTAGCACCGATCCCTGCGATACCCCACTAGTCACTTCCTGCCATTTGGAAAAAGACCCATTTATCCCTATTCTTTGTTTCCTGTCTGCCAACCAATTTTCTATCCATCACAATACACTACCCCCAATCCCATGCACTTTAATTTTACATGTTAATCTCTTATGTGGGACTTTGTCGAAAGCCTTCTGAAAGTCCAAATAAACCACATCCACTGGCTCCCCCTCATCAACTCTACTAGTTACATCCTCAAAGAATTCTAGTAGATTTGTAAATACATGCTGACACTGCCCAATTTAACCACTGTTCTCCAAGTGCTCTGCTATAAAATCTTTGATAATGGACTCTGGAATTTTCCCCAGTACCGACGTCAGACTGACTGGTCTATAATTCCCTGTTTTCACTCCACCTCCCTTTTTAAATAGTGCGGTTACATTAGCTACCCTCCAATCTGTAGGAACCGTTCCAGAGTCCATAGAATCTTGGAAGATGACCACCAATGCATCCACTATATCTAGGGCCACTTCCTTAAGTACTCTGGGATGCATACCATCAGGGCCTGGGGATTTATCGACCTTCAATCCCATCAATTTCCCCAACACCATTTCTCTACTAATACTGATTAATACTAATCACCACAGGGACTGACACACACACACACACTGATCACTGCAGGGACTGACACACACACACACACACACACAGATCACCAGAGGGACTGACACACACACACGCACTGATCACCACAAGGACTGACACTCACACTGGTCACCACAGGGACTGACACACTGGTCACCACAGGGACTGACACACACACACTGATCACCACAGGGACTGAGACACGCATACTGATCACCACAGGGACTGACACACACACACACACTGATCACCACAGAGGCTAACACACACACACACATACTGATCACCACAGGGACTGACACAGACACACACACTGATCACCACAGGGACTGACACACGCATACTGATCACCACAGGGACTGACACACACACACACACACTGATCACCACAGAGGCTAACACACACACACATACTGATCACCACAGGGACTGACACACACACACTGATCACCACAGGGACTGAGACACGCATACTGATCACCACAGGGACTGACACACACACACACACTGATCACCACAGAGGCTAACACACACACACACACTGATCACCACAGAGGCTAACACACACACACATACTGATCACCACAGGGACTGACACACACACACACACTGATCACCACAGGGACTGACACACACACACACACACACTGATCACCACAGTGGATAACACACACACACTGATCACCACAGGGACTGACACAGACACACACACTGATCATCACAGAGGATAACACACACACACACTGATCACCACAGGGACTGACACAGACACACACACTGATCACCACAGGGACTGACACACACACACACACACACACTGATCATCACAGAGGATAACACACACACACATACTGATCACCACAGGGACTGACACAGACACACGCACTGATCACCAGAGGGACTGACACACACACACACACACACAGATCACCACAGGGACTGACACACACACACATACTGATCACCACAGGGACTGACACAGACACACACACTGATCACCACAGGGACTGACACACACACACACACAGATCACCAGAGGGACTGACACAGACACACACACTGATCACCACAGGGACTGACACACACACACACACAGATCACCAGAGGGACTGACACACACACACGCACTGATCACCACAAGGACTGACACTCACACTGGTCACCACAGGGACTGACACACACATACTGATCACCACAGGGACTGACACACACACACACACTGATCACCACAAGGACTGACACACACACTGATCATCACAGGATCTGACACACACACACTGATCACCACAGGGACTGACACACACACACACACACACACTGATCACCACAGGGACTGACACACATGCGCACACACACACTGATCACCACAGGGACTGACACACACACACTGATCACCACAGGGACTGACACACACACACTCACGCACTGATCACCACAGGGTCTGACACACACACACACTGATCACCACAGGGACTGACACGCACTGATCACCACAGGGACTGACACACACACACTGATCACCACAGGGACTGACACACACTGATAACCACAGGGACTGACACACACACACACTGATCACCACAGAAACTGACACACACACACACTGATCACCACAGGGACTGACACACACACAGTGATCACCACAGGGACTGACACGCACTGATCACCACAGGGACTGACACACACACACTGATCACCACAGGGACTGACACACACTGATAACCACAGGGACTGACACACACACACACTGATCACCACAGAAACTGACACACACACACTGATCACCACAGGGACTGGCACACACACACACACTGATCACCACAGGGACTGACACACACACACACACACACACTGATCATCACAGAGGATAACACACACACACATACTGATCACCACAGGGACTGACACAGACACACGCACTGATCACCACAGGGACTGACACACACACACATACTGATCACCACAGGGACTGACACAGACACACACACTGATCACCACAGGGACTGACACACACACACACACAGATCACCAGAGGGACTGACACAGACACACACACTGATCACCACAGGGACTGACACACACACACACACAGATCACCAGAGGGACTGACACACACACACGCACTGATCACCACAAGGACTGACACTCACACTGGTCACCACAGGGACTGACACACACATACTGATCACCACAGGGACTGACACACACACACACACTGATCACCACAAGGACTGACACACACACTGATCATCACAGGATCTGACACACACACACTGATCACCACAGGGACTGACACACACACACACACACACACTGATCACCACAGGGACTGACACACATGCGCACACACACACTGATCACCACAGGGACTGACACACACACACTGATCACCACAGGGACTGACACACACACACTCACGCACTGATCACCACAGGGTCTGACACACACACACACTGATCACCACAGGGACTGACACGCACTGATCACCACAGGGACTGACACACACACACTGATCACCACAGGGACTGACACACACTGATAACCACAGGGACTGACACACACACACACTGATCACCACAGAAACTGACACACACACACACTGATCACCACAGGGACTGACACACACACAGTGATCACCACAGGGACTGACACGCACTGATCACCACAGGGACTGACACACACACACTGATCACCACAGGGACTGACACACACTGATAACCACAGGGACTGACACACACACACACTGATCACCACAGAAACTGACACACACACACTGATCACCACAGGGACTGGCACACACACACACACTGATCACCACAGGGACTGACACACACACACACACACACTGATCACCACAGGGACTGACACACACACACACACGGATCACCACAGGGACTGACACACACACACTGATCACCACAGGGACTGACACGCACTGATCACCACAGGGACTCACACACACACACACACACACACACTGATCACCACAGGGACTGACCCACATCCACACTGATCACCACAGAAACTGACACACACACACTGATCACCACAGGGACTGACACGCACTGATCACCACAGGGACTGACACACACACACACACACTGATCACCACAGGGACTTACACACACACACACTGATCACCACAGGGACTAACACACACACACACACACTGATCACCACAGGGACTGACACACACACACTGATCACCACAGGGACTGACACGCACTGATCACCACAGGGACTGACACACACATACTGATCACCACAGGGACTGACACACACTGATAACCACAGGGACTGACACACACACACACTGATCACCACAGAAACTGACACACACACTGATCACCACAGGGACTGACACACACACACACTGATCACCACAGGGACTGACACACACACACACACACTGATCACCACAGGGACTGACACACACACACACGGTTCACCACAGGGACTGACACACACACACACACTGATCACCACAGGGACTGACACACACACACTGATCACCACAGGGACTGACACACACACACACACTGATCACCACAGGGACTGACACACACACACACTCACGCACTGATCACCACAGGGTCTGACACACACACACACTGATCACCACAGGGACTGACACACACACACTGATCACCACAGGGACTGACACGCACTGATCACCACAGGGACTGACACACACACACTGATCACCACAGGGACTGACACACACTGATAACCACAGGGACTGACACACACACACACTGATCACCACAGAAACTGACACACACACACACTGATCACCACAGGGACTGACACACACACACTGATCACCACAGGAACTGACACGCACTGATCACCACAGGGACTGACACACACACACTGATCACCACAGGGACTGACACACACTGATAACCACAGGGACTGACACACACACACACTGATCACCACAGAAACTGACACACACACACTGATCACCACAGGGACTGGCACACACACACTGATCACCACAGGGACTGACACGCACTGATCACCACAGGGACTCACACACACACACACACACTGATCACCACAGGGACTGACCCACATCCACACTGATCACCACAGAAACTGACACACACACACTGATCACCACAGGGACTGACACGCACTGATCACCACAGGGACTGACACACACACACACACTGATCACCACAGGGACTTACACACACACACACTGATCACCACAGGGACTAACACACACACACACACACACACACTGATCACCACAGGGACTGACACACACACACGCACTGATCACCACAGAAACTGACACACACGCACACTGATCACCACAGAAACTGACACACACACACTGATCACCACAGGGACTGACACGCACTGATCACCACAGGGACTGACACACACACACACACTGATCACCACAGGGACTGACACACACACACACTGATCATCACAGAAACTGACACACACACACACTGATCACCACAGGGACTGACACACACACACTGATCACCACAGGGACTGACACACACACACACACACACACACGCCACCGCCGCCACCGGTAACACCTCTGCCGCTGACACCTCCGCCGCCGACACAATCACTGCCACCAACACAATCACCACCAACACTGGCGCCACTGACACCACTGCCAACACCGACACCACGACCAGCGACACCACCACTACTGCCAACACTGCCGCCACCACTGCCGACACCACCGCTGCCAATGCCACCACTGACACCAACACCACTGCCACCACCAACACCGTCACCGACACCAACAACGACATCACTGCCGCTGACACCACCACCGCCAATACAACCAACACCACCAACGCCACTGGCACCACTGCCGCCGACACCCCCAACACCGACACCAGCAACACCAACAGCACCACCACCGACACCACTAGCATTGACACCAACACCGTCACCACCGCTGCCAATGCCACCGACACCAACACCGAAATCTCTGCCGCTGGCGCCACCGCCGCCAACACCGCTGCCATCACCAACACCGACACCACCAATGCTGTCGACACCACCAAAACCGACACCACCGCCTCCGACACCACTGCTACCAACACCACTGCCACCGACACTACCACTGACACCACCAACATCACCGTCGCCGACACCACTGCAACCTACACCACCAATACCGACACCACCACCACCGACGCCACTGCCGCCGACACCGACACCACCGCTACCAACGCCACTGGCACCACTGCCGCCGACACCACCACCACAGACACCACTGCCACAGACACCACCGCCGCCCTCACCAACACTGTCACCACCATCGCCAACACCACTGCCGCCTATACCAACACCGACACCACTGCCACCACCACCGCCGACTCCACCAACACCACCAACACAGACACCACCGACACCGACACCAGCGCCACCAACACCACTGCCACCGATGCCGATACCACCAACACCGACACCACCGACACCAACACCACCACCAATGCCACCAGCGCCACTGCCGGCAACACCACCAATACCGACACCACTGCCGCCCACACCACCACCAACACCGATGCTGCCGATGCCATCGCCGCCAACACCACTGCCAACAAAACCGCCTCCACTGACATCACCAACACTGACACAACCACCACCAATGCCACTGGCACCACTGCCGCCAAACATCAACACCACCACCAATGCCACTGCCACCAACACCACCAATACCGACACCACTGCTGCCGACACCACTGCCACCTACACCACCAATACCGACACCACCAACACTGACTCCACCGCCGCCGCCACAACCAACACCACCAACACCGACACCACCACCACCGACACCACCAACGCCACCGGCACCATTGCCGCTGACACCACCACCGCCGACACCAACACCGACACCTCCATTGCTGACACCACTGCCACCTACACCACTAACACAGACACTACCGCCACCACTGCCGCCGACACCACCGCTGCCGACTCCTCCGCCGCCACCAACACCACCGCCACTACTGCTGACACCACCGACCGTGACACCACCGACGCTTCTGGCACCAGCGCTGCTGCCACCGCCACTGCCCCCAGCGACACCGAAACCACCGCCGCCAATGCCGACACCACCACCATCGACACCACCGCTGCCCATACGACTGCCGCCGACACCACTGCCACCAACACCACTGCCGCCGATACCACTGCCGCCACCACCGACGCAGACACCACCGCTACCACTGTCGCCAACACCGACGCCACCATCGCCACTACTGCCGCCGACACCACTGTCACCGACACCACCGACGCCGACACCACCACCGACACCACTGCCGCCACCACCGCCAACATCACCACCACCATCGTCGCCAACACTGGCGCCGCTGAAACCTCTGCCGACACCACCACCGCCATTCCACTACTGGGACTGATACACACACACTCCACCACCTCCAGCGTGATGCCACCACCAAACACATCTTCCTCCCCCCACTTCCCCTGTCAGCATTCCGAAGGGATCGTTCCCTCTGCAACACCCTGGTCTACTTCACCATCACCCCCAACACCTCGTCTACTTCCCATGGCACCTGTCCATGCAATAACAGGAGGTGTAATACCTGCCCATTTACCTCCTCTCTCCTCACTATCCAAGGTCCCAAACACACCTTTCAGGTGAAGCAGCGATTTACTTGTACTTCTTTCAATGTAGTATACTGTATTCGCTGCTCACAATGTGGTCTCCTCTACATTGGAGAGACCAAACGCAGATTGGGTGACCGCTTTGCGGAACACCTCCACTCAGTCGGAAAGCATGACCCCGAGCTTCCAGTCGCCTGTCAATTTAATTCTCTGCTTTGTTCCCACTCTGACCTCTCTGTCCTCAGCCTCCTGCACTGTTCCAATGAAGCTCAATTCCAGCTTGAGGAACAGCACCTCATCTTTTTATTAGGCACTTCACAGCCTTCTGGACTCAACATTAAGTTCAACAATTTCAGATCGTAATCTCTGCCCCCATTTTGTTTCCTTTTCTTTGAGTATTTCAGTCTTAATTTTGTTTTTGCTTTCAGACAGCAGCTGTTCATTATTCTGCCATTCACACCTCCTCTTGTCCCATTCCCACTCCCTTTGGCTCTGCCCCACCAACTCTTTTGTCATTTAATGTCTCCCGTCTTCTGCCTGATCACAGAGCTTACTGTTTTTTCTTTTCCCACACTTCCCCATTTCACCTGCTTAAAAACCTTTCACTTTTCTCATATTTGCCAGTTCTGATGAAGGGTCACTGACCTGAAACATTAACTCTGCTTCACTCTCCACAGATGCTGCCAGACCTGCTGAGTATTTCCAGCATTTCTCATTTTAATTTTAGATTTACAGCATCTGCACTATTTTGCTCCTGCTCTCACACACAGACACGCACGCAAACTCTCTGATCACCGCAGGGATTGACACTAAACTGCATCTTCACACATCTGACATACAGTGCTCCCAGTGAGCAGCAAATGGTGTTTCAGACCATAGGAATCTCTATCATTTTTATTTCAGATGTGAGCAGCACTGGTAAGGCAGCATTGATGCTGATGCTCATAGCGCAGACAAGGATGAGTTAAACATAAAGCCCCGAAACCAAGCTAACCTGCCTGACAGGAATGTGATGGATTCAGATCAGACAGCCGGTGTTACCCCGTCTGTCTTCACACCCAAGCCCTCTCTTATCCGTGCCCCCCTCTTACCCCTGCCCCCTTTTACCCCCACCCCAGGATCCCACTCTCTTGACCACAGATGTTTACCCCGATGCCCCTTACCTACTCTCACCCCTGCAGCCTGTTACCCCATTTTTACCACTAGACTTCGTCCCTTCCTCTTAACACTCTTCACTTCACTCTCTTGACACCTGCTCCGACTTATCCCCATTACAGCCACCGCCCCCCCACACCCCCCCAACAAACTTAACCCTTCCCCCCTATTAGCTCCCCTTACTCCTGCCTTATCTTAAACCCCGTGTCCCCCCCAGCACAAGTCAAAGGTCAAATTGAGAAACCGAAGAGAGCAACACTCCATTTCCCAAGCTCATTCACGTGCACTCACACACTGCTCTGATAGAGGTGGAAGCCCAGGCTTACAGCAACAAGCTCGACACCATACCTTGATTCCTGTTTCCCCTGGCATTCCTCTTGCTCCATCAGCACCTGCGCGACCCTGCAACACAAGCCAGTCTTGTTATTCAGAAGCTGACAAATGCATTACTACAAGGATAACGGGCAATGAATGCAGAGAAAGGGACACTCACCCTCCGACCTGATCTCCCGGGTGGACCTGGAGCACCTCGAGGGCCACGTGGACCCTGTTTAACACAAAGACATGTCACTCACTGTAACCCACGTTACACCGTCACTCACTGTACCCCCCAAATTACACCGTCACTCACTGTACCCCCCATATTACACCGTCAATCACTGTACCCCAAATTACACCGTCACTCACTGTACCCCCCATATTACACCGTCAATCACTGTACCCCAAATTACACCGTCACTCACTGTACCCCCCATATTACACCGTCAATCACTGTACCCCACATTACACTGTCACTCACTGTACCCCAAATTACACTGTCACTCACTGTACCCCAAATTACACTGTCACTCATTGTACCCCACATGACACCGTCACTCACTGCACCCCACATTACACCGTCAATCACTGTACCCCCACATTACACCGTCAATCACTGTACTCCTCATTACACCATCAATCACTGTAACCCCACATTACACCGTCAATCACTGTACCCCTCATTACACCATCAATCACTGTACCCCTCATTACACCATCAATCACTGTAACCCCACATTACACCGTCAATCACTGTACCCCACATTACACCGTCACTCACTGTACCCCACATTACACCGTCAATCACTGTACCCCTCATTACACCATCAATCACTGTACCCCTCATTACACCATCAATCACTGTACCCCTCATTACACCATCAATCACTGTAACCCCACATTACACCGTCACTCACTGTACCCCACATTACACCGTCAATCACTGTACCCCACATTACACCATCACTCACTGTACCCCCCACATTACACCATCAATCACTGTAACCCCACTTTACACCGTCACTCACTGTAACCCCACATTACACCATCAATCACTGTAACCCCACATTACACCGTCACTCACTGTACCCCACATTACACCGTCACTCACTGTACCCCACATTACACCATCAATCACTGTACCCCACATTACACCATCAATCACTGTACCCCCACATTACACCATCAATCACTGTAACCCCACATTACACCATCAATCACTGTAACCCCACTTTACACCGTCACTCACTGTACCCCACATTACACCATCAATCACTGTACCCCCACATTACACCATCAATCACTGTAACCCCACATTACACCGTCAATCACTGTACCCCCACATTACACCGTCAATCACTGAACCCCCCCACATTACACCGTCACTCACTGTCCCCCACATTACACCGTCACTCACTGTCCCCCACAAAACACTGTCAATCACTGTACCCCCCACATTACACCGTCAATCACAGTACCCCCACCCCCCACATTACACCGTCAATCACTGTAACCCCCCCCCACATTACACCATCAATCACTGTACCCCCCACATTACACCATCAATCACTGTACCCCCCACATTACACCGTCAATCACAGTACCCCCACCCCCCACATTACACCGTCAATCACTGTACCCCCCCCCCCACATTACACCATCAATCACTGTACCCCCCACATTACACCATCAATCACTGTAATCCCCACATTACACCATCAATCACTGTACCCCCCACATTACACCGTCAATCACTGTACCCCCCACATTACACCGTCAATCACTGTACCCCCCACATTACACCATCAATCACTGTACCCCCCACATTACACCGTCAATCACTGTACCCCCCACATTACACCATCAATCACTGAACCCCCCACATTACACCGTCAATCACTGTACCCCCCACATTACACCGTCAATCACTGTACCCCCCATATTACACCATCAATCACTGTACCCCCCACATTACACCGTCAATCATAGTACCCCCCACATTACACCATCAATCACTGTACCCCACATTACACCGTCACTCACTGTACCCCACAAAACACTGTCAATCACTGTACCCCCCACATTACACCGTCAATCACAGTACCCCCACCCCCCACATTACACCATCACTCACTGTACCCCCCACATTACACCATCAATCACTGTACCTCCCCCACATTACACCATCACTCACTGTACCCCCCACATTACACCATCAATCACTGTACCTCCCCCACATTACACCATCACTCACTGTACCCCCCACATTACACCATCAATCACTGTACCTCCCCCACATTACACCATCACTCACTGTACCCCCCACATTACACCATCAATCACTGTACCCCCCACATTACACCGTCAATCATAGTACCCCCCACATTACACCATCAATCACTGTACCCCACATTACACCGTCACTCACTGTACCCCACAAAACACTGTCAATCACTGTACCCCCCCACATTACACCGTCAATCACAGTACCCCCACCCCCCACATTACACCATCACTCACTGCACCCCCCACATTACACCATCAATCACTGTACCCCCCACATTACACCGTCAATCACTGTAATCCCCACATTACACCGTCAATCACTGTACCCCCCACATTACACCGTCAATCACTGTACCCCCCACATTACACCATCAATCACTGTACCCCCCACATTACACCGTCAATCACTGTACCCCACATTACACTGTCAATCACTGTAATCCCCACATTACACCGTCAATCACTGAACCTCCCTCATTACACCGTCAATCACTGTAATCCCCACATTACACCGTCAATCACTGTACCTCCCCCACATTACACCGTCAATCACTGTAATCCCCACATTACACCGTCAATCACTGTACCTCCCCCACATTACACCGTCACTCACTGTACCCCACATTACACCATCACTCACTGTACCCCACATTACACCGTCAATCACTGAACCTCCCTCATTACACCGTCAATCACTGTAATCCCCACATTACACCGTCACTCACTGTACCCCCCACATTGCACACTGACCCCCGAGCCCCCCACACTACACACATATACTCTGAGATAAGCAGATTGCCTACCTGGGGACCCATGTCACCTTCTTCTCCCTTTAGACCATATCCTCCAGGACTTCCCTGGAAACCAAGAGCAAGATCATGATCAGCGTGAGTGAGAACAGGGTGGAAAATATATCTACTGGTGTAAGGAGCTGAGAGATTGGGCAGTTCACGCTGCATTGGCCATCTCACACCAACCAAAGAACAAAGAACAAAGAACAGTACAGCACAGGAACAGGCCATTCGGCCCTCCAAGCCTGCGCCAATCTTGATGCCTGCCTAAACTAACACCTTCTGCACTTCCAGGGCCCATATCCCTCTATTCCCTTCCTATTCATATATTTGTCAAGATGTCTCTTAAACATCGCTATTGTATCTGCTTCCACCACCTCCCCTGGCAGCAAGTTCCAGGCACTCACCACCATCTGTGTAAAAAACCTGCCTCGCACATCCCCTCTAAACTTTGCCCCTCATACCTTAAATCTATGTCCCCTCGTAACTGACTCTTCCACCCTGGGAAAAAGCTTCTGACTATCCACTCTGTCCATGCCGCTCATAACTTTGTAAACCTCTATCATGTCGCCCCTCCACCTCCGTCGTTCCAGTGAAAACAATCCGAGTTTATCCAACCTCTCCTCATAGCTAATGCCCTCCAGACCAGGCAACATCCTGGTAAACCTCCTCTGTACCCTCTCCAAAGCCTCCATGTCCTTCTGGTAGTGTGGCGACCAGAATTGCACGCAATATTCTAAGTGTGGCCTAACTAAGGTTCTGTACAGCTGCAACATGACTTGCCAATTTTTATACTCTATGCCCCGACCGATGAAGGCAAGCATGCCGTATGCCTTCTTGACGACCTTATCCACCTGCATTGCCACTTTCAGTGACCTGTGGACCTGTACGCCCAGATCTCTCTGTCTGTCAATACTCCTAAGGGTTCTGCCATTTACTGTATACTTCCCACCTGCATTAGACCTTCCAAAATGCATTACCTCACATTTGTCCGGATTAAACTCCATCTGTCATTTCTCCGCCCAAGTCTCCAACCGATCTATATCCTGCTGTATCCTCTGACAATCCTCATCATTATCCGTAACTCCACCAACCTTTGTGTCGTCCGCAAACTTACTAATCAGACCAGCTACATTTTCCTCCAAATCATTTATATATACTACAAACAGCAAAGGTCCCAGCACTGATCCCTGCAGAACATCACTAGTCACATCCCTCCATTCAGAAAAGCACCCTTCCACTGCTACCCTCTGTCTTCTCTGACCGAGCCAGTTCTGTATCCATCTTGCCAGCTCACCTCTGATCTCATGTGACTTCACCTTTTGTACCAGTCTGCCATGCGGGACCTTGTCAAAGGCTTTACTGAAGTCCATATAGATAACATCCACTGCCCTTCCTTCATCAATCATCTTCGTAACTTCCTCAAAAAACTCAATCAGGTTAGTGAGACATGACCTCCCCTTCACAAAACCATGCTGCCTCTCGCTAATAAGTTCATTTGTTTCCAAATGGGAATAAATCCTGTCCCGAAGAATCCTCTCTAATAGTTTCCCTACCACTGACGTAAGGCTCACCAGCCTATAATTTCCTGGATTATCCTTGCTTCCCTTCTAAAAACAAAGGAACAACGTTGGCTATTCTCCAGTCCGCTGGGACCTCACCTGTAGCCAATGAGGATACAAAGATTTCTGTCAAGGCCCCAGCAATTTCCTCCCTTGCCTCCCTCAGTATTCTGGGGTAGATCCCATCAGGCCCTGGGGACTTATCTACCTTAATGTTTTTCAAGACTCCCAACACTTCCTCCTTTTTGATAATGACATGACCCAGACTATCTACATTCCCTTCCCTAGACTCATGATCCACCAAGTCCTTCTCTTTGGTGAATACTGATGCAAAGTACTCATTTAGTATCTCGCCCATTTCCTCTCACTCCACGCATAGATTCCCTCCTCTGTCCACTGCAACAGCCTTCCTGCCCCTCAGTTCCACTAGAGGGTAGGAGTGCAAACCCTTCATAGAGCCTTAGAGTCATACAGCATAGAAACAGGCCCTTCGGCCCATCACGTTCATGCCGACCATAATGCCTATCTATACTAAACCACCAACCTGCATTAATTCCATATCCCTCGATGCCTTGCTCATTCAAGCGCCTGTCCAGATGCCTCTTAAATGTTGCTACTGTTCCTGTCTCCACCACCTCCTCTGGCAGCTTATTCCAGATACCCACTATTCTTTGTGTGAAAAATTTACCCCTTTGATCCCCTTTAAATCTCCTCCCTCTCACCTTAAATCTATGCCCTCTAGTTTTAGTCACCCCTACCATGGGAAACAGACTCTGGCTATCTACCCTATCTATGCCTCTCATAATTTTATATACCTCTATCATGTCCCCTCTCAGCCTCCTTCACTCCAGGGAAAACAGACCCAGCCTATCCAATCTCTCTTGATAACTCAAGCCCTCCAAACCAGGCAACATCCTTGTGAATCTTTTCTGCACCCTCTAGAGCTTAATCACATCTTTCCTGTAGTGCGGTGACCAGAACTGCACACAGTACTCCAAATGCGGCCTAACCAACCTTATGTACAACTGTAACATGACATCCCAACTCTTGTACTCAATGCCTCAGCCGATGAAGGCAAGCATGCCATACGCCTTCTTCACCACCCTGTCTACCTGTGTTGCCACTTTCAGGGAACTATGTACTTGCACCCCAAGGTCTCTCTGCTCAACAACACTCCCCAGGGCCCTGCCATTCACAGTATATGTCCTGCCCTGGTTTAACTTCCCAAAATGCATCATTTTGCACTTGTCTGCGTTAAATTCCATTTGCCAATCCCTTGCCCACTTTCCGTGTTTATCTATATCCTGTTGTAACCTTAGACAACCTTCTTCACTGTCCACTAAACCACCAATTTTGGTGTCATCTGCAAACTTACTAATCATGCCCCCTACATTCACATCCAAGTCATTAATATATATGACAAACAACAGAGGGCCCAGCACCGATCCCTGCGGCACACCACTGGTCACCGGCCTCCAATCTGAAAAACAACCCTCCACTCCCACCCTCTGCCTCCTGTCACCAAGCCAATTTTGTATCCAATTGGCTAGCTCACCCTGGATCCCATGTGCTCGAACCTTCTGGACCAGCCTACCACGTGGGACCTTGTCAAAGGCCTTGCTAAAGTCCATGTAGACAACGTCCATCGCCCTGCCCTCGTCAATCCTCTTGGTCACCTCCTCAAAAAACTCAATCAAATTCGTGAGACATGATTTCCCACGCACAAAGCCATGCTGACTATCCCTAATCAGACCTTGCCTTCCCAAATGCATCTAAATCCTGTCTCTCAGAATCCCTTCCAATAACTTTCCCACCACTGATGGAAGGCTCACCGGCCTTGAGTTCCCTGGATTATCCCTGCTGCCCTTCTTAAATAAAGGCACGACATTAGCTATCCTCCAGTCTTCCGGTACCTCACCCGTGGCTAACGATGATACAAAAATCTCTGCCAGGGCCCCAGCAATCTCCTCCCTTGCTTCCCATAGCATCTTAGGATACACCTGGTCAGGCCCTGGGAATTTATCCACCTTAATGTGCTTCAAAACCTCCAACACCTCCTCCTTTGTAATGTTGATATGCTCCAGGATATTGCTGTTCCCTCCCTTGAATTCACTAGCTTCCATGACCTTCTCCACAGTAAATACAGACATTTAAGACCTCGCCCACTTCCCGTGGCTCCACACATAGATTACCACATTGATCCTTCAGGGGACCTACTCTCGCCCTAGCTACCCTTTTACTCTTAATATACTTATAGAAACCCTGCTCAGCAGAGTGGGGAAAGTCTTCGCTCGAGTAGCTTTAAACAGGCTCCAGAAGCTGGCCGAGCGTGTCTACCCTGAGGCACAGTGTGGCTTTCGAGCAGAGAGATCGACCGTTGACATGCTGTTCTCCCTTTGCCAGCTACAGGAGAAATGTCACAAACAACAGATGCCCCTCTACATTGCTTTCATTGATCTCACCAAAGCCTTTGACCTCGTCAGCAGACGTGGTCTCTTCAGACTACTAGAAAAGATCGGATGTCCACCAAAGCTACTAAGTATCATCACCTCATTCCATGACAACATGAAAGGCACAATTCAGCATAGCGGTACCTCATCAGACCCCTTTCCAATCCTGATGGCGTAAAACAGGGCTGTGTTCTCACACCTACACTGTTTGGGATCTTCTTCTCACTGCTGCTCTCACATGCGTTCAAGTCTTCAGAAGAAGGAATTTTCCTCCACACAAGATCAGGTGGCAAGTTATTCAACCTTGCCCGCCTAAGAGTGAAGACCAAAGTACGGAAAGTCCTCATCAGAGAACTCCTCTTTGCTGATGATGCTGCATTAACATCTCACACTGAAGACTGTCTGCAGAGACTCATCGACAGGATTGCGGCTGCCTGCAATGAATTTGGCCGAACCATCAGCCTCAAGAAAACCAACATCATGGGGCAGGACATCAGAAATACTCCATCCATCAATATCGGCGACCACTGTCTGGAAGTGGTTCAAGACTTCACCTACCTAGGCTCAACTATCACCAGTAACCTGTCTCTAGATGCAGAATTAAACAAGCGCATGGGAAAGGATTCCACTGCTATGTCCAGACTGACCAAGACAGTGTGGGAAAATGGCGCACTGACACGGAACACAAAAGTCCGAGTGTATCAAGCCTGTGTCCTCGGTACCTTGCTCTACGGCAGTGAGGCCTGGATAACGTATGTCAGCCAAGAGCGACGTCTCAATTGATTCCATCTTCGCTGCCTCCGGAGAATCCTTGGCATCAGGTGTCAGGACCGTATCTCCAACACAGAAGTCCTCGAGGCGGCCAACATCCCCAGCTTATACACACTACTGAGTCAGCGGCGCTTGAGATGGCTTGGCCATGTGAGCCGCATGGAAGATGGCAGGATCCCCAAAGACACATTGTACAGCGAGCTCGCCACTGGTATCAGACCCACCGGCCATCCATGTCTCCGCTATAGAGACGTCTGCAAACGCGACATGAAATCCTGTGACACTGATCACAAGTCGTGGGAGTCAGTTGCCAGCGTTCGCTAGAGCTGGCGGGCAGCCATAAAAGCGGGGCTAATGTGTGGCGAGTCAAAGAGACTTAGCAGTTGGCAGGAAAAAAGACAGAAGCACAAGGGGAGAGCCAACTGTGCAACAGCCCCGACAACCAATTTTATCTGCAGCACCTGTGGAAGAGCCTGTCACTCTAGAATTGGCCTTTATAGCCACTCCAGGCGCTGCGTCACAAACCACTGACCACCTCCAGGTGCTTACCCATTGTCTCTCGAGACAAGGAGGCCAAAGAAGAGGAAGAACTTAGAGAAATTTTTAGGATTCTCCTTTATCTTATCTGTCAGGGAAATCTCATGGCCCCTTTTCGCCCTCCTAATTTCCTTCTTAAGTGCACTCCTACATACTGTATACTCCTCGAGGGACTCGCTTGATCCCAGCTGCCTATGCCTGACATATGCCTCCTTCTTTGTCCCGACCAGATCCTCAATATCCCTCGTCAACCAAAGTGTCCATTGTTCAAGTCCAGACACTTCCTCAATAGCAGTTGAGCCCAGCTGCTTTGTACAATATTTAACATCGAATTGCACCCGACCCAGCAGACTACTCCTCTCTGTTGTATCTGCTCATCTCAGCCAGGGTAGTGGAGGCTCTCCAATTGGCCTCTGTCCTTTTTCCTTTCAAGTGACCACGTGCGGACTGTTGGCAAGGATCCGACTGGGCTCTGCTGTGCCATCACCCATGGCCAAATAGCCCGCTGGCACAGCATGGGTTGCGGGAGGGTGAAGATTGGCATGGGGTCTGTCTCCCCTCCCTCTCCCTTACTTAGGCCAACCGCAATCCCTGCAGGTCTATACTGTAGAGATGGTCTCCGCTGGGAGGGAGTGGATGGGGAGGGGCAGGGTTAGAGCTGAAGCCAGGCTCATGCTGGGGCCCACCCCCACTCTATGCAGCTCCCTCAGAATGGCAACGGCAGCCATGTTGCCAGAGTCAGTGGAGCCCCCCAGGAGGCTCCTGGCCTCCAATCTCGACTCCATCTTTCCCATCGCGCAACTGCTGCCTGAACATCGGCCGAATTCTATCCACTCGCATGTTGAGGAGTCACCGTAGCAAGTTGTCAAAACTTCACAGAGTATGTACTTTGGAAGGGTGTTGATCGCTGTGATGCCACCGGAGACATACCGTAACCGGGGAAACGAGGAGACTGACCGCACAATCTGCAGGCCGAGATTCAGTGTTCGAGGCCCGAGTGGAGCCTCGAACCCGCAACTGTCTACCTCGGAGGTGAGGGAACGACCAATTGATCCGGGGCTGAATGATTGGATGGCGCTCCTGCTACCAAATAGGGGTTAACATTTCCAGGATTCCTGCAGTCAATCGAGGGAGGATTGGTGGCTGAAATATTGCACAATTTCACATCGTGGCTCAGAGTATTAGTATCCACTTAAATCACACAGCAGGGGCTCCTTTCATCCGAAGGACAGCAGCTCCGACAGTGCAGCACTCCCTCAGTACTGACCCTCCGACAGTGCAGCACTCCCTCAGTACTGACCCTCTGACAGTGCAGCACTCCCTCAGTACTGACCCTCCGACAGTGCAGCACTCCCTCAGTACTGACCCTCTGACAGTGCAGCACTCCCTCAGTACTGACCCTCCGACAGTGCAGCACTCCCTCAGTACTGACCCTCCGACAGTGCAGCACTCCCTCAGTACTGACCTTCCGACAGCGCAGCACTCCCCTAGTACTGCCCCTCCAACAGTGCAGCACTCTCTCAGTACTGACCCTCTGACAGTGCTGCACTCCCTCAGTACTGAACCTCTGACAGTGCTGCACTCCCTCAGTACTGACCCTCCGACAGTGCAGCACTCCCTCAGTACTGACCCTCTGACAATGCAGCACTCCCTCAGTACTGACCCTCCGACAGTGCAGCACTCCCTCAGTACTGACCCTCCGACAGTGCAGCACTCCCCTAGTACTGCCCCTCCAACAGTGCTGCACTCCCTCAGTACTGCCCCTCTGACAGTGCTGCACTCCCTCAGTACTGACCCTCTGACAGTGCAGCACTCCCTCAGTACTGCCCCTCCAACAGTGCAGCACTCCCTCAGTACTGAGCCTCTGACAGTGCTGCACTCCCTCAGTACTGACCTTCTGACAGTGCAGCACTCCCTCAGTACTGACCCTCTGACAGTGCTGCACTCCCTCAGTACTGCACTGCAAGTGTCAGGCTGGATTATGGGCTCAGGTCTAGAGTGGAACTTGAATCCCTGGCCTTGTAACTTAGAGGCGTGAGTGTTACCCACTGAGTCACGGCTGGATAATTGGACGGTTTTCCTGGTACATCCTGGGTCTCAACATCCCCATGAATCCTTGGATCCATTTGGTGGTTTAAAGCTCTTTATAAATTGTGATATTCTGATTGAATAGACCTGGACCCCTGTTTGTACAGCTTTTCCTGATGATTCTTGAACGCACCCCGCTCCCCCCTAATCCCACATGTCCTCAGAGTCCCATGAGATAGTGTGGCGACCTGGAAAGCATTGAACAGGCAGGAGGCAGGGAAGAGGTTGCTCACCACAGGTCCTGGTCGTCCTGTGAAACCCATGGGTCCTGAAGGTCCTCGTAACGCCAACTGGAAGAAGAAGTAGAGAGGTCAGCTGGGGAGGTGCTGGGGTCAGCTATTTACCCAATGGCTCAAAGCAACTACTCTGAGGGAAGGATTCATGAACCCTATGGTGTAGGCCCGATATCGGGGCTCAGGTCCGGGAGCCCGCATCGACTGAGTTTCCATGGAAACGTCGGAGCTTTGATCACTCTGCTCCCGCCAACCACACCCCCGCCCCCCTACCCACAGGACAGCTGTTGCTCAGCATCACCAAACCAATCAGACCAATCCAATCTCAAGGTAGGTGTCTCTGGTTGGTGTTTACTTATGGAGTCACCCGTTTCATTGGTGTTTATCCAAGAGACGCCCCTCCCCCACTTCACACACACAAACACACACACACACCCTGTCCCAAAGAGCGGCCGGTAATGGCCCACTAATGACTCCCAATTCACAGCCTTCACCTCTTTGAACCCCGCCATTGCGAGACAGGCTAACCGCGGGCAAGGCAGTGAAAGTCCGCTCGGGTTCAACCGGGATGATCCCGGGGCAGGGCGGGGAGGGGAGGGAAGTGCCCGGTGCCAGTCTAGCTAGGGGTCCTCTATCAGGCTCTATACCTACCCGAGCTTGTTGTAGAATCGCCTGGGCCTGTGCCTCTTGTGCAGACACAACTGGTCCCTTATCCCCTCCGCTCGCACCAAATCGGAACTGAAAAGAGAAAAATGCGCACAGGCAAACACATGAGGCAGGTGGTTAGAGAAAGACAACATTGCACAGAGAGGGTGATGTCCAGAGTCATTCCGCTTAGTGCCTGTCGGCCTGCGGTGCTCCCACCTCGGGCCCAGCCTGTTGCAGAAGCTCACGCTGTTCGCACGCTGTCCGGGCCTATCGGTAAGGGTCATGCCCTGACATCAAACCTCACCCACTGGGAGCCTATGCCAGAGTTCCAGCCCTGTGCCATCCATCTTTACCTCACCAAGGTTCCTCGCACTGCCTGTATCCAGATACAAGCCCACTGACTCTAGCCCAGAAACTCTCGTATCTATTGCAAGCCCTGCGATGGACAAGGAAATCAATCAATTTGTCAAATTGTCCTGGAGGCAGCCACTATCTTCCTGTAATTTCTCAAATACTTCCCCGGGGCACGCAGTCGCTTCCTGTCATTTTTCTGGAATCATGGATCAGTCCAGCACAGTAGGAGGACAGTCAGCCCATTAAGTCTGGCTCTTGCAAACAGCAATCCAGTTTGTCGCACTCCCCTATTTGCTCTCCCCAACAACCCCCCCCCCCCCCCCCACAAGTCCCCCGCACCCATAAGCCTACACATTTTTCTCCTTCAAGTTTTTATCCCATTCCCATCTGAAGGTGACTGCCCGATCAGGAATTGCATTCCAAATCCTAAACATTTGTTGCACAAAAATGTTTTTCCTACTGCCACCTCTGGTTCTTTTGCCAATCACCTTAAATCTGTGAGGTCCAGTTATCGACCCATCAGCCACTGGGAACAGTTTTCTTTATTTACCCTGTATAAATCTTTCATGATTTTGAAGACCTCTATCATGTGTCCTTTTCACCTTCTCTACTCTAAGGAGAACAATGGTATCAAGCAGTCTCAGTTTACAGCATTGCAACCAACAGAGAAAATGAACTTTTGACTAAGAGCAGACTGCTGCCAGGCAAGGAGCACCAGAAAAAAAATGTCTGTGCAGTTTAAGGACCTGCTTTGAGAATGAGATGGATTTGTGTACAAGTCTTGCTATTTTACCCTTGTTTGTCATTTAGTAATGATACTGAGAAGTCATCAGTAAGTCTGTACGCTAAAAGCTATAAAATGCACAATAAATATTTTAAGAATTAATTCAATCCCAGACGGGAGGTCAGTGCTCGAGTCCAAGGGCAAGCAATCCCTTCCTGTAATATCTCAAACACCTTTCTTAACGCACTCAAAGATGCTCAAAAGTGCAATTTTGTCGGATCGTTGGAGAAGGAATAGCCTGAGAAAAGCACCCAAGGCACACATCCATTTCCAGCATGTGGTGATTATATGGAATGGACAGGTTTATAGGAGCAGAGCGGGAGATGTCCGAGAGGGACATGGATCAGGAGCTGGCCAAGGAAACATCTGGAGAGTGAGAGAGAAATGAGTGTGTGAGGTGTTTCCAAAAATGAGGATCGGCCTGGTGGAGTGCAGTGGCCTCCAGCATGTCCCAGCCATTCCTGTGTTAAAATAGACAAGGCATGATCACATTAACCAACGCGTACAAACACCGAACAGAGGACGTTGAACCATCCAGAGTGCTCCCCATTCCAACGTTTCATCCCAGTGCTTCTCTTAAAGGCAAGTCACAAGACTGGGGTCCGGCTCCCTCGCGCAGAATTGTCCCTGGAGCAGAGAAGGTCAATGGGAGATTTAAAAGGGGTGCTCAAAATGTTAATGGGGTTTTGCTAGAGTAAATAAGGGGAATTTCCACTGGCTGGAGGGTCAGCAGCCAGAGGACACAGATTTAGGGCGATTGACAAAAAGAACCTGAGGCGACGGGAGGAAACATTTCTTTCACACAGTGAGTTGTTGTGATCTGGAATGTTCTGCCTGAAAGGGCAGTGGAAGCAGATTCAATGATAACTTTCAAAAGGTCAATTGGATCAATATTTGAAAGGGAAGAAAATGTCCAGGGCTCTAGGGAAAGGAGTGGGACTAATTGGATAGATCTGACGACCTCACCACATCCCCTCCCCCCGCCTCCTCCTCTCCTCTCCTCTCCTCTCCCTCCCTCACACCATTACTTACCGGCAGCATGAGTGATGTACCAGGGGGACCGGGCAGCCCATCAGCACCAGGAAGCCCAGGACGGCCACTGCGCCCCTGGAAACAGATCACATGATCAGAGTTAGCCAATCGACGGAGGCACCACCGCTGCCCCGCCCCAAAAATAGCAACAATCTGCACCGGCTCAAATCAGGAGGATGAGAAATAGGTCAAATACTCGACAGAACAGATACCATATCATTGTATACCTAGTGCTGTTCATAACATATACCATAACTGTGTATAATCACTCCCCCAGTGTACATAACACACCAGAACTGTATAATAGATTGAGTCGTGTACAATATATATCCTTACTGTACTTAACAGACTGAATACTGCTTAATTGTACATGAAAAATCAAATACTGTATCTAATAAAACAGATACTGCGTGGCACGGTCGCACGGTGGTTCTGTTATGGGACGAGTAACCCAGAAGGCAGGATTAATGACTTGGGGACAGGGGTTCAAATCCCACCAAAGCAATTTGGGGAAATAGTATTCAATTAATAAATTCCTAATCAAAAAACACCAGTCTCAGTAATAGTGACCGTGAAACTATCAGATTGCTGCATAAACCCGCCAGGTTCACTATAATACCCCTTGAGGGAAGGAAATCTGCCGTCCTTACTTGGTTTGTCCTACATGTGACTCTTAATTGCCCTGTGAAATGGCCTAGCAAGGGCAATTAGGGACAAGCCAGCGACGCCCACATCCCATGAATGAATTTTTTTTTTAAATTACGTGATGCCATTGCTGTGCATGGTAAATTAACTCCTCTATGATATATATTGTGAATCAAATATTTGTCGTTAAATGGTGATGGTTACAACCTGAAAGATGATATCTTTATGTACATTCGAGGGAACACCGGCACTACGTATCTTGACAGGAGCTGAAATTTCCATCTCGGAATGCCACCAGATCCCAGCATCTCCCTCCCACTGATCCCAGCATTCCGAAAACCACCTTCTTCGGAAAGAACTGGCTCTGCCAACGTGCCTGCACATGAATACATTCATACGCGCACACTCATATACACACACAAGCACAAGCACATGTGCACACACGCAGGCACACAGACACAAACACATATGTGCATGCATACACACACACACCTCCACAAACACACACACACACACACACTATCCAGGCTGACTTTAACCTCTTTGGCCTGTGTGTTTTTTTCATTCGTTCAAAGGATTTGAGCATCGCTGGCCAGGCCAGTATTTATTGCCCATCCCTAATTGCCCTTGAGAAGGTGGTGGTGAGCTGCCTTCTTGAACCTTTGCAGTCCATTTGGGGTAGGTACACCCACAGTGCTGTTAGGAAGGGAGTTCCAGGATTTTGACCCAGCGACAGTGAAGGAACGGCGAGAGAGTTCCAAGTCAGGATGGTGTGTGACTTGGAGGGGAACTTGCAGGTGGTGGTGTTCCCATGCATTTGCTGCCCTTGTCCTTCTAGTTGGTACAGGTCACGGGTTAGGAACGTTCTGTCTAAGGAGCCTTGGTGCGTTGCTGCAGTGCATCTTGTAGATGGTACACACTGCTGCCACTGTGCGTCGGTGGTGGAGAGAGTGAATGTTTGTGAATGGGGTGACAATTAAGTGGGTTGCTTTGACATGGATGGTGTCGAGCTTCTTGAGTGTTGTTGGAGCTGCACCTATCCAGGCAAGTGGAGAGTATTCCATCACACTCCTGACTTGTGCCTTGTAGATGGTGGACAGTCTTTGGGGAGTCAGGAGGTGAGTTACTCGCTGCAGGATTCCCAGCCTCTGACCTGCTCTTGTAGCCAAGTATTTATATGGCTTCTCCACTTCAGTTTTGGTCAATGGTAACCCCCAAGGTGTTCATAGTGGGGGATTGAGTGATCGTAATGCCACTGAATGTCAAGGGGAAAGAACATGTTACAACATCACTAGTTGTTACCTCCAAGTCCAAAAGGAAAGCCCCAAAATCAGTGCTTTGTTGCTGTAATGCACAGAATCACCACCAGGGGAGGACAGATTGCTACTCCACAATCCTGTTCCCAAGGACCAGTTCAGAGAACAGATGAGAATCCTGGCAGGAATCTGTGTGATGGACTTCCCCAGTCCTTGTAACTCCTTGCACACCACACCATCACATAATCCCTCACACACACCACACTACCCGGAACTCCGTAAACACTGCGGTCCCCGACACTCCTCTCACTCACACACTCACACATCACTCCCCGTCACTCACACACAAACACACCGCTCCCCGTCACTCACACACACACCCCGCTCCCCGTCACTCACTCACACACACCGCTCCCCGTCATTCACACACACACATCACTCCCCGTCACTCACACACAAACACACCGCTCCCCGTCACTCACTCACACACACCGCTCCCCGTCACTCACACACACACACACCGCGCCCCGTCACTCACACACACACCCCGCTCCCCGTCACTCACTCACACACACACACACACCGCTCCCCGTCACTCACTCACACACACACACACACCGCTCCCCGTCACTCACACACACACACGGCGCACCGTCACTCACACACACACACCGCTCCCCGTCACTCACACACACACACACACACCGCTCCCCGTCACTCACACACACACCGCTCCCCGTCACTCACACACACACACACACACACCGCTCCCCGTCACTCACTCACACACACCGCTCCCCGTCACTCACACACACACCGCTCCCCGTCACTCACTCACACACACCGCTCCCCGTCACTCACACACACACCGCTCCCCGTCACTCACTCACACACACCGCTCCCCGTCACTCACACACACACCGCTCCCCGTCACTCACACACACACCCCGCTCCCCGTCACTCACACACACACATCACTCCCCGTCACTCACACACACACACCGCTCCCCGTCACTCACACACACACCCCGCTCCCCGTCACTCACACACACACATCACTCCCCGTCACTCACACACACACACCGCTCCCCGTCACTCACTCACACACACCGCTCCTCGTCACTCACACACACACACCGCTCCCCGTCACTCACACACACACACCGCTCCCCGTCACTCACACACACACACACTGCTCCCCGTCACTCACACACACACCCCGCTCCCCGTCACTCACACACACACATCACTCCCCGTCACTCACACACACACACACTGCTCCCCGTCACTCACACACACACCCCGCTCCCCGTCACTCACACACACACATCACTCCCCGTCACTCACTCACACACACACCGCTCCCCGTCACTCACACACACACATCACTCCCCGTCACTCACACACACACACACACACACACACACAGCTCGCCATCACTCCTCACTCACACACACTCCATCACTCCTCACGCTCACACCACTCCCCGTCACACACACACGCCGTTATGCGTTACACACACACACTCTGCTCCCCGTCTCTCTCTCACACACACACACACAAACAGCACCCCATCACTCCTCACACACACACCGCTCCGTCACTCCTCACACACACACCGCTCCCCGTCACTCCTCACTCGCTCACACACACCGCTCCCCGTCACTCCTCACTCGCTCACACACACTGCTCCCCGTCACTCCTCACTCACACACACACCGCTCCCCGTCACTCCTCACTCGCTCACACACACTGCTCCCCGTCACTCCTCACTCGCTCACACACACCGCTCCCCGTCACTCCTCACTCACTCACACACACCGTTCCCCATCACTCTTCACACACAACACTCCCCGTTACTCACTCACACGCACACACGCACCACTCCACGTCACTCACTGACACATACACACTCCGCTCCCCGTCACATACACATACACACACACACAGGTGCGCGTGCACACACACACTCCGCTCCCCGTCACTCACACACACACACAGGTGCGCGTGCACACACACACACCGCTCCCCGTCACTCACTCACACACACACACAGCTCGCCATCACTCCTCACTCACACACACTCCGTCACTCCTCACGCTCACACCACTCCCCGTCACACACACACGCCGTTATGCGTTACACACACACACTCCGCTCCCCGTCTCTCTCACACACACACACACACACACACTCCGCTCCCCATCACTCACACACACACACACACCTCCCTGTCTCTCCTCACAGACACACGGCCATTTGTTAAACTCCTTCCCTGCTACCCACCACTAACCAGGCAATGTTTCTCTATTGCAGCCACTCAGACAATTAGTGCACCCTCTCTCCTTGTGCGTTGACAGAAATCCTTCATTGGACCTGATGTTAGAGGACCTGCAAGTCAGGGACCAGTGACCGAATGGAGTGGGAACCCCTCGTTTTTCCAACAGCTTTCTGGGTTTCTCGGTTTGTGTTGCATTCTGACCCAGTCAGACAACTGCAGAAAGGCACGGCCTGTCACATTCACATCAATGGCTCTGTGAGCCGACAGGAATTCCTGTGCAGCATTTCTACAATAATGCTGCTGAAGGCCCTGCTTCCAACACCCTTACAAAGGCCCAGCTTGAGACAAACCTGCCTAGACAGAGGACTGGGTCAGGGCGCCCCCACATTTCGACGCGGGCACGATGTTAAATGGGCATCGGGCCCAGACTCCACCCTCCAGCCCCCGCCGGGGCCGGTCAGCTACAAACCAGGGATCAACTCCCTGCAGGTTCACAGCGTTGAAGGAGTTCTCCGCAGATGAAGATTGGACTTACCCTTTCACCAGGATCGCCCATGGGTCCGGGGGATCCCGACGCTCCTGGGGGGCCAGTCGGACCCTGTCAACAAGACCAAAACAAAACCAAAGTCAAAAACCAATACAAGAGGCAGGCTCTGAGGCCTCAGCACCTGTAACTAGCACAGGCAAAAAACAAGGTTCATCGCAGTCCCCTTCATTACACTGCAATCTGCCCAGGACAGATAGTGAGACAGCAGCAAGGAAAGAGCAGAGAGACAGCAGCAAGGAGAAAGCAGAGAGACAGCAGCAAGGAGAAAGCAGAGAGACAGCAGCAAGGAGAAAGCAGAGAGACAGCAGCAAGAAGAAAGCAGAGAGAGACAGCAGCAAGGAGAAAGCAGAGAGACAGCAGCAAGGAGAAAGCAGAGAGACAGCAGCAAGGAGAAAGCAGAGAGACAGCAGCAAGGAGAAAGCAGAGAGAGACAGCAGCAAGAAGAAAACAGAGAGAGACAGCAGCAAGGAGAAAACAGAGAGACAGCAGCAAGGAGAAAGCAGAGAGACAGCAGTAAGGAGAAAGCAGAGAGACAGCAGTAAGGAGAAAGCAGAGAGACAGCAGCAAGGAGAAAGCAGAGAGAGACAGCAGCAAGAAGAAAACAGAGAGAGACAGCAGCAAGGAGAAAACAGAGAGACAGCAGCAAGGAGAAAACAGAGAGACAGCAGCAAGGAGAAAGCAGAGAGACAGCAGCAAGGAGAAAGCAGAGAGAGACAGCAGCAAGAAGAAAACAGAGAGAGACAGCAGCAAGGAGAAAACAGAGAGACAGCAGCAAGGAGAAAGCAGAGAGACAGCAGTAAGGAGAAAGCAGAGAGACAGCAGTAAGGAGAAAGCAGAGAGACAGCAGCAAGGAGAAAGCAGAGAGAGACAGCAGCAAGAAGAAAACAGAGAGAGACAGCAGCAAGGAGAAAACAGAGAGACAGCAGCAAGGAGAAAGCAGAGAGACAGCAGTAAGGAGAAAGCAGAGAGACAGCAGCAAGGAGAAAGCAGAGAGACAGCAGCAAGAAGAAAACAGAGAGAGACAGCAGCAAGGAGAAAACAGAGAGACAGCAGCAAGGAGAAAGCAGAGAGACAGCAGTAAGGAGAAAGCAGAGAGACAGCAGCAAGGAGAAAACAGAGAGAGACAGCAGCAAGGAGAAAGCAGAGAGACAGCAGCAAGGAGAAAGCAGAGAGACAGCAGCAAGGAGAAAGCAGAGAGAGACAGCAGCAAGAAGAAAACAGAGAGAGACAGCAGCAAGGAGAAAACAGAGAGACAGCAGCAAGGAGAAAACAGAGAGACAGCAGCAAGGAGAAAACAGAGAGAGACAGCAGCAAGGAGAAAGCAGAGAGACAGCAGCAAGGAGAAAGCAGAGAGACAGCAGCAAGGAGAAAGCAGAGAGAGACAGCAGCAAGGAGAAAACAGAGAGACAGCAGCAAGGAGAAAGCAGAGAGACAGCAGCAAGGAGAAAGCAGAGAGACAGCAGCAAGAAGAAAACAGAGAGAGACAGCAGCAAGGAGAAAACAGAGAGACAGCAGCAAGGAGAAAGCAGAGAGACAGCAGTAAGGAGAAAGCAGAGAGAGACAGCAGCAAGGAGAAAACAGAGAGACAGCAGCAAGGAGAAAGCAGAGAGACAGCAGCAAGGAGAAAGCAGAGAGAGACAGCAGCAAGGAGAAAGCAGAGAGACAGCAGCAAGGAGAAAACAGAGAGACAGCAGCAAGGAGAAAACAGAGAGACAGCAGCAAGGAGAAAACAGAGAGACAGCAGCAAGGAGAAAACAGAGAGAGACAGCAGCAAGGAGAAAACAGAGAGACAGCAGCAAGGAGAAAGCAGAGAGACAGCAGTAAGGAGAAAGCAGAGAGAGACAGCAGCAAGGAGAAAACAGAGAGACAGCAGCAAGGAGAAAACAGAGAGACAGCAGCAAGGAGAAAGCAGAGAGACAGCAGCAAGGAGAAAACAGAGAGACAGCAGCAAGGAGAAAGCAGAGAGACAGCAGCAAGGAGAAAACAGAGAGACAGCAGCAAGGAGAAAACAGAGAGACACCAGCAAGGAGAAAACAGAGAGACAGCAGCAAGGAGAAAGCAGAGAGAGACAGCAGCAAGGAGAAAGCAGAGAGACAGCAGCAAGGAGAAAACAGAGAGACAGCAGCAAGGAGAAAGCAGAGAGAGACAGCAGCAAGGAGAAAACAGAGAGAGAGCAGCAAGGAGAAAACAGAGAGAGACAGCAGCAAGGAGAAAACAGAGAGACAGCAGCAAGGAGAAAGCAGAGAGACAGCAGCACGGAGAAAGCAGAGAGACAGCAGCAAGGAGAAAACAGAGAGAGACAGCAGCAAGGAGAAAACAGAGAGACAGCAGCAAGGAGAAAGCAGAGAGAGACAGCAGCAAGGAGAAAGCAGAGAGACAGCAGCAAGGAGAAAACAGAGAGACAGCAGCAAGGAGAAAACAGAGAGACAGCAGCAAGGAGAAAGCAGAGAGACAGCAGCAAGGAGAAAGCAGAGAGAGACAGCAGCAAGGAGAAAGCAGAGAGAGACAGCAGCAAGGAGAAAGCAGAGAGACAGCAGCAAGGAGAAAGCAGAGAGAGACAGCAGCAAGGAGAGCAGAGAGCAACAGCAGCAAGGAGAAAGCAGAGATAGACAGCAGCAAGGAGAAAGCAGAGAGAGACAGCAGCAAGGAGAAGCAGAGAGAGACAGCAGCAAGGAGAAAACAGAAAGACAGCAACAAGGAGAAATCAGAGAGAGACAGTAGCAAGGAGAGAGCAGAGAGAGACAGCAGCAAGGAGAAAACAGAGAGAGACAGCGGCAAGGGGAGAGCAGAGTGAGACAGCAGCAAGGAGAAAGTAGAGAGAGACAGCAGCACAGAGAATGCAGAGAGAGACAGAAGCAAAGAGAAAGCAGAGAGAGACAGCAGCAAAGAGAAAGCAGAGAGAGACAGCAGCAAGGAGATAGCAGAGAGACAGCAGCAAGGAGAAAGCAGAGAGACAGCAGCAAGGAGAAAGCAGAGAGACAGCAGCAAGGAGAAAGCAGAGAGACAGCAGCAGAGAGACAGCAGCAAGGAGAAAGCAGAGAGACAGCAGCAAGGGGAAAGCAGAGAGACAGCAGCAAGGAGAAAGAAGAGAGACAGCAGCAAGGTGAAAGTAGAGAGAGACTGCAGCAAAGAGAAAACAGAGAGAGACAGCAGCAAGGAGAAAGCAGAGAGATAGCAGCAAGGAGAGAGCAGAGAGACAGCAGCAAGGAGAGAGCAGAGAGACAGCAGCAAGGAGAAAGCAGAGAGACAGCAACAAAGAGAAAGCAGAGAGAGACAGCAGCAAGGAGAAAGCAGAGAGACAGCAGCATGGAGAAAGCAGAGAGAGACAGCAGCAAGGAGAAAGAAAGCAGAGAGAGACAGCAGCAAGGAGAGAGAAAGCAGAGAGACAGCAGCAAGGAGAGAGAAAGCAGAGCGAGGGCGTTGGACTGGGAGGACAGAGAGAGAGAGGCACAAAGGTTGAAGTCAAGGAAAGTCTGCAAGAGGTCAAGAAAGGGAGGGTGGAGAGTGAGAGAGTGGAAGAGAAACGAGCGGAAAAGGAGAGGAGGGAGAGACATGAGAAACAAGAAGGGTACCGAGTGAGAGAAAGAGAGAGACAGAATGCGAGGGAGAGGAGAAAGGGTGTGTGCACAATGGTAACATCTCAGCTGCCACGAGATAAAGAGGCTGGTCCGGAAGCAAACCTTAACCATTTGGCACTAACATCACCCACAGGCAGGCAGCAACCCGTGAATGACCAGCTCGTCTGCTTGTGCTGGACCGAGGGCACAGAGACCAGGAGAATGTCCTGATCCTCTTTGAGAATTCCCACGGGATCTGAAAGGTTCTCCTGACCAGGCAGACAGGGGCCTCGGTTTAAGATGTGATTTACAGACCAGTCCCTCTGACAATGCGGCACTCCCTCGGTACTGACAATACGGCACTCCCTCGGCGCTGACAGTGCGGCACTCCCTCGGTACTGACAGTATGGCACTCCCTCGGTGCTGACAGTGCGGCACTCCCGCGGTACTGATAGTGCGGCACTCCCTCGGTACTGACAGTACGGCACTCCGTCAGTACTGACAATACGGCACTCCCTCGGCGCTGACAGTGCGGCACTCCCTCAGTGCTGACAGTACGGCACTCCCTCGGTACTGACAATATGGCACTCCCTCAGTGCTGACAGTACGGCACTCCCTCGGTACTGACAATATGGCACTCCCTCAGTGCTGACAGTGCGGCACTCCCTCAGTGCTGACAGTACGGCACTCCCTCAGTGCTGACAGTACGGCACTCCCTCGGAACTGACAATATGGCACTCCCTCAGTGCTGACAGTGCGGCACTCCCTCAGTGCTGACAGTATGGCACTCCCTCGGAACTGACAATATGGCACACCCTCAGTGCTGACATTACGGCACTCCCTCGGTACTGACAATATGGCACTCCCTCAGTGCTGACAGTGCGGCACTCCCTCAGTACTGACAATATGGCACACCCTCAGTGCTGACAGTGTGGCACTCCCTCAGTGCTGACAGTACAGCACTCACTCGGTACCGACAGGGCGGCACTCCCTCAGTATCGCAAGGCAGAGGATCTTCAGACCAAGGAGGCTCCACCAGCCACTCTCTCTGACTCTGGTGCAGGTCCTTAAAGCTGTTTGTCTTTGCAGAGTTCAAACCTTCACCCTCACCCTCGCCCTCCACCCTCAACCTCCCCCACCACCCTCATTGTCACCCTCCACCCTCAGCCTCCCCCACCACACTCACCGTCACCCTCCACCCTCAGCCTTCCCCGCCACCCTCACTGCCACCTTCACCCTCTGTCTCCACCCTCACCCTTTTCCCTCCATTCACCTCCACCTCCATGCTCACCCTCTTCCCTACCATCCACCCTCATGCTCACTCATTCTCTCTCTCAACCCTCCATCCTCACCTTTCACCCTCACCCTCTTGCACTACCCCCCTCACCCTGACCCTCGCTCCCTACACTAACCATCTATTACAATATTTATTTCTCAGAATTATCTATCCTACAATGGCTATTCCTCCTCAGAACATCCCTGTATGATTCCCCCCGCCCACCTCACACACTCCTGCTCCAGCCCCCATCCTGACTCCATTGAGATCCCGACTGCTTACCCAGAGCCACCAGAATGAGGAACAGCTCACGATCTGACTCGGAGACAACCTGGCAAAGCCTAATCCTCTCCCTGCGACTTGGGCAGAAGACGTTTCAGGGTACGATGGCCAGACTCCGTTCATTTCAAGAAATTGCAGGATTCTTCACACTGACGTCATTTTATGGGGAGTAACAAGGAGGCAAAACAACAGGCAGGGATGAACAATTGAGGGGATTGGTTCAAAAGGACAGGAGCATGGTTTGGGAAAAGACAAGTGGATGTGAAAGGGACCGAAAATGTGCAGCTCCTGTTCCCACAGCAGATCAAACAGAATCACTTACCGCAGGACCTTCAGCACCAGGAGGACCTTCAACCAGCATCCCCTGTAAATACATAGAGACAGTGTCAGACACAGGAGGGGGAGAAGAGGGGGAATCCCTTGTAAATACATAGAGACAGTGTCAGACACAGGAGGGGGAGGGGAGGGGGAATCCCCTGTAAATACATAGAGACAGCGTCAGACACAGGAGGGGGAGAGGAGGGGGAATCCCCTGTAAATACATAGAGACAGTGTCAGACACAGGAGGGGGGAGGGGAGGGGGAATCCCCTGTAAATACATAGAGACAGTGTCAGACACAGGAGGGGGAGAGGAGGGGGAATCCCCTGTAAATACATAGAGACAGTGTCAGACACAGGAGGGGGAGGGGAGGGGAATCCAATGTAAATACATAGAGACAGTGTCAGACACAGGAGGGGGAGGGGAGGGGAATCCAATGTAAATACATAGAGACAGTGTCAGACACAGGAGGGGGAGGGGAGGGGGAATCCCCTGTAAATACCTAGAGACAGTGTCAAACACAGGAGGGGGAGGGGAGGGGGAATCCCCTGTAAATACATAGACAGTGTCAGACACAGGAGGGGGAGGGGAGGGGAATCCAATGTAAATACATAGAGACAGTGTCAGACACAGGAGGGAAAAGAGGAGGGGGAAGCCCCTGTAATTACAAAGAGACAGTGTCAGACACAAGAGGGGGGAGGGGAGGGGAATCCCCTATAAAGACATAGAGACAGTGTCAGACACAGGAGGGGGAGGGGAGGGGAATCCCCTGTAATTACAAAGAGACAGTGTCAGACACAGGAGGGTAAAGAGGAGGGCGAAGCCCCTGTAATTACAAAGAGACAGTGTCTGACGCAGGATTGGGGTGGGGAGGGGAATCCCCTGTAATTACAAAGAGACAGTGTCAGACACTGGAGGGAAAAGAGGAGGGGGAAGCCCCTGTAAATACATAGAGACAGTGTCAGACACAGGAGGGTAAAGAGGAGGGCGAAGCCCCTGTAATTACAAAGAGACAGTGTCTGACGCAGGATTGGGGTGGGGAGGGGAATCCCCTGTAATTACAAAGAGACAGTGTCAGACACTGGAGGGAAAAGAGGAGGGGGAATCCCCTGTAATTACAAAGAGACAGTGTCAGACACAAGAGGGGGGAGGGGAGGGGAATCCCCTATAAATACATAGAGACAGTGTCAGACACAGGAGGGGAGGGGGATTCCCTGTAAATATATAGAGACAGTGTCAGACACAGGAGGGGAGGGGGATTCCCTGTAAATATATAGAGACAGTGTCAGACACAGGAGGGGGGAGGGGAGGGGAATCCCCTGTAATTACAAAGAGACAGTGTCAGACACAGGAGGGGAAAGAGGAAGGGGATTCCCTGTAAATACATAGAGACAGCGTCAAACACAGGAGGGGGAGGGGAGGGGAGGGAAATCCCCTGTAATTACAAAGAGACAGTGTCAGAACACAGGAGGGGAAAGAGGAAGGGGATACCCGGTAAATACATCGAGACAGTGTCAGTCACAGGAAGGGGGAGGGGAGAGGAATCCCTGTAAATACATAGAGACAGTGTCAGACACAGGAGGGGGAAGGGGAGGGGAATCCCTGTAATGACAAAGAGACAGTGTCAGACACAGGAGGGGAAAGAGGAAGGGGATTCCCTGTAAATACATAGAGACAGTGTCAGACACAGGAGGGGGGAGGGGAGGGGAATCCCCTGTAATTACAAAGAGACAGTGTCAGACACAGGAGGGGAAAGAGGAAGGGGATTCCCTGTAAATACATAGAGACAGTGTCAAACACAGGAGGGGGAGGGTAGGGGAGGGAAATCCCCTGTAATTACAAAGAGACAGTGTCAGACACAGGAGGAGAAAGAGGAAGGGGATACCCGGTAAATACATAGAGACAGTGTCAGACACAGGAGGGGAAGGGGAAGGGGGATTCCCTGTAAATACATAGAGACAGTGTCAGACACAGGAAGGGGGAGGGGAGGGGAATCCCTGTAAATACATAGAGACAGTGTCAGACACAGGAGGAGGGAGAGGAGGGGAATCCCCTGTAATTACAAAGAGACAGTGTCAGACACAGGAGGGGAAAGAGGAAGGGGATTCCCTGTAAATACATCGAGACAGTGTCAGATACAGGAAGGGGGAGGGGAGGGGAATCCCTGTAAATACATAGAGACAGTGTCAGACACAGGAGGGGGGAGGGGAGGGGAATCCCCTGTAAATACATAGAGACAGTGTCAGACACAGGAGGGGGAGGGGGGAATCCCCTGTAAATACATAGAGACAGTGTCAGACACAGGAGGGGGAGGGGGGAATCCCCTGTAAATACATCGAGACATTGTCAGACACAGGAGGGGGGAGGGGAGGGGGGAATCCCCTGTAAATACACAGAGACAGCGTCAGACACAGGAGGGGGGAGGGGAGGGGAATCCCCTGTAATTACAAAGAGACAGTGTCAGACACAGGAGGGAGGAGGGGAGGGGGATTCCCTGTAAATATATAGAGACAGTGTCAGACACAGGATGGGGGAGGGGAGGGGAATCCCCTGCAAAAAATTCTAATTCTAATTCTAATTACGAAGAGACATTGTCAGACACAGGAGGGAGGAGGGGAGGAGGATTCCCTGTAAATATATAGAGACAGTGTCAGACACAAGAAGGGGGAGGGGAGGGGAATCCCCTGTAATTACAAAGAGACAGTGTCAGACACAGGAGGGGAGGGGGATTCCCTGTAAATATATAGAGACAGTGTCAGACACAGGAGGGGGAGGGGAGGGGAGGGGAATCCCCTGTAATTACAAAGAGACAGTGTCAGACACAGGAGGGGAAAGAGGAAGGGGATTCCCTGTAAATACATAGAGACAGTGTCAAACACAGGAGGGGGAGGGGAGGGGAGGGGAATCCCCTGTAATTACAAAGAGACAGTGTCAGACACAGGAGGGGAAAGAGGAAGGGGATACCCGGTCAATACATAGAGACAGTGTCAGACACAGGAGGGGGAGGGGAAGGGGGAATCCCTGTAAATACATAGAGACAGTGTCAGACACAGGAGGGGGGAGGGGAGGGGAATCCCCTGCAATTACAAAGAGACAGTGTCAGACACAGTAGGGGAAAGAGGAAGGGGATTCCCTGTAAATACATCGAGACAGTGTCAGACACAGGAAGGGGGAGGGGAGGGGAATCCCTGTAAATACATAGAGACAGTGTCAGACACAGGAGGGGGAGGGGGGAATCCCCTGTAAATACATAGAGACAGTGTCAGGCACAGGAGGGGGAGGGGGGAATCCCCTGTAAATACATAGAGACAGTGTCAAACACAGGAGGGGGAGGAGAGGGGAGGGGAATCCCCTGTAATTACAAAGAGACAGTGTCAGAGACAGGAGGGGAAAGAGGAAGGGGATACCCGGTAAATACATAGAGACAGTGTCAGACACAGGAGGGGGAGGGGAAGGGGGATTTCCTGTAAATACATAGAGACAGTGTCAGACACAGGAGGGGAAAGAGGAAGGGGATTCCCTGTAAATACATCGAGACAGTGTCAGACACAGGAAGGGGGAGGGGAGGGGAATCCCTGTAAATACATAGAGACAGTGTCAGACACAGGAGGGGGGAGGGGAGGGGAATCCCCGGTAAATACATAGAGACAGTGTCAGACACAGGAGGGGAGGGGGATTCCCTGTAAATATATAGAGACAGTGTCAGACACAGGAGGGGGAGGGGAGGGGAGGGGAATCCCCTGTAATTACAAAGAGACAGTGTCAGACACAGGAGGGGAAAGAGGAAGGGGTTTCCCTGTAAATACATAGAGACAGTGTCAAACACAGGAGGGGGAGGGGAGGGGAGGGGAATCCCCTGTAATTACAAAGAGACAGTGTCAGACACAGGAGGGGAAAGAGGAAGGGGATACCCGGTAAATACATAGAGACAGTGTCAGACACAGGAGGGGGAGGGGAAGGGGGATTCCCTGTAAATACATAGAGACAGTGTCAGACACAGGAAGGGGGAGGGGAGGGGAATCCCTGTAAATACATAGAGACAGTGTCAGACACAGGAGGGGGGAGGGGAGGGGAATCCCCTGTAATTACAAAGAGACAGTGGCAGACACAGTCGGGGAAAGAGGAAGGGGATTCCCTGTAAATACATCGAGACAGTGTCAGACACAGGAAGGGGGAGGGGAGGGGAATCCCTGTAAGTACATAGAGACAGTGTCAGACACAGGAGGGGGGAGGGGAGGGGAATCCCCTGTAAATACATAGAGACAGTGTCAGACACAGGAGGGGGAGGGGGGAATCCCCTGTAAATACATAGAGACAGTGTCAGGCACAGGAGGGGGAGGGGGAATCCCCTGTAAATACATAGAGACAGTGTCAAACACAGGAGGGGGAGGGGAGGGGAGGGGAATCCCCTGTAATTACAAAGAGACAGTGTCAGACACAGGAGGGGAAAGAGGAAGGGGATACCCGGTAAATCCATAGAGACAGTGTCAGACACAGGAGGGGGAGGGGAAGGGGGATTCCCTGTAAATACATAGAGACAGTGTCAGACACAGGAGGGGAAAGAGGAAGGGGATTCCCTGTAAATACATCGAGACAGTGTCAGACACAGGAAGGGGGAGGGGAGGGAATCCCTGTAAATACATAGAGACAGTTTCAGACACAGGAGGGGGGAGGGGAGGGGAATCCCCTGTAAATACATAGAGACAGTGTCAGACACAGGAGGGGAGGGGGATTCCCTGTAAATATATAGAGACAGTGTCAGACACAGGATGGGGGAGGGGAGGGGAATCCCCTGCAATTACAAAGAGACATTGTCAGACACAGGAGGGAGGAGGGGAGGAGGATTCCCTGTAAATATATAGAGACAGTGTCAGACACAAGAAGGGGGAGGGGAGGGGAATCCCCTGTAATTACAAAGAGACAGTGTCAGACACAGGAGGGGAGGGGGATTCCCTGTAAATATATAGAGACAGTGTCAGACACAGGAGGGGGAGGGGAGGGGAGGGGAATCCCCTGTAATTACAAAGAGACAGTGTCAGACACAGGAGGGGAAAGAGGAAGGGGATTCCCTGTAAATGCATAGAGACAGTGTCAAACACAGGAGGGGGAGGGGAGGGGAGGGGAATCCCCTGTAATTACAAAGAGACAGTGTCAGACACAGGAGGGAAAGAGGAAGGGGATTCCCTGTAAATACATAGAGACAGTGTCAGACACAGGAGGGGGAGGGGAAGGGGGATTCCCTGTAAATACATCGAGACAGTGTCAGACACAGGAGGGGGGAGGGGAGGGGAATCCTCTGTAATTACAAAGAGACAGTGTCAGACACAGTAGGGGAAAGAGGAAGGGGATTCCCTGTAAATACATCGAGACAGTGTCAGACACAGGAAGGGGGAGGGGAGGGGAATCCCTGTAAATACATAGAGACAGTGTCAGACACAGGAGGGGGGAGGGGAGGGGAATCCCCTGTAAATACATAGAGACAGTGTCAGACACAGGAGGGGGAGGGGGGAATCCCCTGTAAATACATAGAGACAGTGTCAGGCACAGGAGGGGGAGGGGGGAATCCCCTGTAAATACATAGAGACAGTGTCAAACACAGGAGGGGGAGGAGAGGGGAGGGGAATCCCCTGTAATTACAAAGAGACAGTGTCAGACACAGGAGGGGAAAGAGGAAGGGGATACCCGGTAAATACATAGAGACAGTGTCAGACACAGGAGGGGGAGGGGAAGGGGGATTCCCTGTAAATACATAGAGACAGTGTCAGACACAGGAGGGGAAAGAGGAAGGGGATTCCCTGTAAATACATCGAGACAGTGTCAGACACAGGAAGGGGGAGGGGAGGGGAATCCCTGTAAATACATAGAGACAGTGTCAGACACAGGAGGGGGGAGGGGAGGGGAATCCCCGGTAAATACATAGAGACAGTGTCAGACACAGGAGGGGAGGGGGATTTCCTGTAAATATATAGAGACAGTGTCAGACACAGGAGGGGGAGGGGAGGGGAGGGGAATCCCCTGTAATTACAAAGAGACATTGTCAGACACAGGAGGGGAAAGAGGAAGGGGATTCCCTGTAAATACATAGAGACAGTGTCAGACACAGGAGGGGGGAGGGGAGGGGAATCCCCTGTAATTACAAAGAGACAGTGTCAGACACAGGAGGGGAAAGAGGAAGGGGATTCCCTGTAAATACATAGAGACAGTGTCAAACACAGGAGGGGGAGGGGAGGGGAGGGAAATCCCCTGTAATTACAAAGAGACAGTGTCAGACACAGGAGGGGAAAGAGGAAGGGGATACCCGGTAAATACATAGAGACAGTGTCAGACACAGGAGGGGGAGGGGAAGGGGGATTCCCTGTAAATACATAGAGACAGTGTCAGACACAGGAAGGGGGAGGGGAGGGGAATCCCTGTAAATACATAGAGACAGTGTCAGACACAGGAGGGGGAGGGGAAGGGGGATTCCCTGTAAATACATAGAGACAGTGTCAGACACAGGAAGGGGGAGGGGAGGGGAATCCCTGTAAATACATAGAGACAGTGTCAGACACAGGAGGGGGGAGAGGAGGGGAATCCCCTGTAATTACAAAGAGACAGTGTCAGACACAGGAGGGGAAAGAGGAAGGGGATTCCCTGTAAATACATCGAGACAGTGTCAGACACAGGAAGGGGGAGAGGAGGGGAATCCCTGTAAATACATAGAGACAGTGTCAGACACAGGAGGGGGGAGGGGAGGGGAATCCCCTGTTAATACATAGAGACAGTGTCAGACACAGGAGGGGGAGGGGGGAATTCCCTGTAAATACATCGAGACAATGTCAGACACAGGAGGGGGAGGGGGGAATCCCCTGTAAATACATCGAGACATTGTCAGACACAGGAGGGGGGAGGGGAGGGGGGAATCCCCTGTAAATACACAGAGACAGCGTCAGACACAGGAGGGGGGAGGGGAGGGGAATCCCCTGTAATTACAAAGAGACAGTGTCAGACACAGGAGGGGAGGGGGATTCCCTGTAAATATATAGAGACAGTGTCAGACACAGGAGGGGGGGAGGGGAGGGGAATCCCCTGCAATTACAAAGAGACAGTGTCAGACACAGGAGGGAGGAGGGGAGGAGGATTCCCTGTAAATATATAGAGACAGTGTCAGACACAAGAAGGGGGAGGGGAGGGGAATCCCCTGTAATTACAAAGAGACAGTGTCAGACACAGGAGGGAGGAGGGTAGGGGGATTCCCTGTAAATATATAGAGACAGTGTCAGATACAGGAGGGGGGAGGGGAGGGGAATCCCCTGCAAATACATAGAGACAGTGTCAGACACAGGAGGGGAAAGAGGAGGGGGAATCCCCTGTAAATACATAGAGACAGTGTCAGACACAGGAGGGGAAAGAGGAGGGGGAATCCCCTGTAAATACATAGAGACAGTGTCAGACACAGGAGGGAAAAGAGGAGGGGGAAGCCCCTGTAATTACAAACAGACAGTCTCTGACGCAGGATTGGGGTGGGGAGGGGAATCCCCTGTAATTACAAAGAGACATTGTCAGACACAGGAGGGAAAAGAGGAGGGGGAATCCCCTGTAATTACAAAGAGACAGTGTCAGACAAAGGAGGGGGGAGGGGAGGGGAATCCCCTATAAATATATAGAGACAGTGTCAGACACAGGAGGGAAAAGAGGAGGGGGAATCCCCTTAATTACAAAGAGACAGTGTCAGACACAGGAGGGGAGGGGGATTCCCTGTAAATATATAGAGACAGTGTCAGACACAGGAGGGGGGAGGGGAGGGGAATCCCCTGTAATTACAAAGAGACAGTGTCAGACACAGGAGGGGAAAGAGGAAGGGGATTCCCTGTAAATACATAGAGACAGTGTCAAACACAGGAGGGGGAGGGGAGGGGAGGGAAATCCCCTGTAATTACAAAGAGACAGTGTCAGACACAGGAGGGGAAAGAGGAAGGGGATACCCGGTAAATACATAGAGACAGTGTCAGACACAGGAAGGGGGAGGGGAGGGGAATCCCTGTAAATACATAGAGACAGCGTCAGACACAGGAGGGGGGAGAGGAGGGGAATCCCCTGTAATTACAAAGAGACAGTGTCAGGCACAGGAGTGGGGGGGGGAGAGGAGGGGAATCCCTGTAAATACATAGAGACAGTGTCAGACACAGGAGGGGGGAGGGGAGGGGAATCCCCTGTAAATACATAGAGACAGTGTCAGACACAGGAGGGGGAGGGGGAATCCCCTGTAAATACATAGAGACAGTGTCAGACACAGGAGGGGGAGGGGGGAATCCCCTGTAAATACATCGAGACATTGTCAGACACAGGAGGGGGGAGGGGAGGGGGGAATCCCCTGTAAATACACAGAAACAGCGTCAGACACAGGAGGGGGGAGGGGAGGGGAATCCCCTGTAATTACAAAGAGACAGTGTCAGACACAGGAGGGAGGAGGGGAGGGGGAATTCCCTGTAAATATATAGAGACAGTGTCAGACACAGATGGGGGGGAGGGGAGGGGAATCCCCTGCAATTACAAAGAGACAGTGTCAGACACAGGAGGGAGGAGGGGAGGAGGATTCCCTGTAAATATATAGAGACAGTGTCAGACACAAGAAGGGGGAGGGAAGGGGAATCCCCTGTAATTACAAAGAGACAGTGTCAGACACAGGAGGGAGGAGGGGAGGGGGATTCCCTGTAAATATATAGAGACAGTGTCAGATACAGGAGGGGGGAGGGGAGGGGAATCCCCTGTAAATACATAGAGACAGTGTCAGACACAGGAGGGGAAAGAGGAGGGGGAATCCCCTGTAAATACATAGAGACAGTGTCAGACACAGGAGGGAAAAGAGGAGGGGGAAGCCCCTGTAATTACAAAGAGACAGTGTCTGACGCAGGATTGGGGTGGGGAGGGGAATCCCCTGTAATTACAAAGAGACATTGTCAGACACAGGAGGGAAAAGAGGAGGGGGAATCCCCTTAATTACAAAGAGACAGTGTCAGACACAGGAGGGGGGAGGGGAGGGGAATCCCCTATAAATACATAGAGACAGTGTCAGACACAGGAGGGAAAAGAGGAGGGGGAATCCCCTTAATTACAAAGAGACAGTGTCAGACACAGGAGGGGAGGGGGATTCCCTGTAAATATATAGAGACAGTGTCAGACACAGGAGGGGGGAGGGGAGGGGAATCCCCTGTAATTACAAAGAGACAGTGTCAGACACAGGAGGGGAAAGAGGAAGGGGATTCCCTGTAAATACATAGAGACAGTGTCAAACACAGGAGGGGGAGGGGAGGGGAGGGGAATCCCCTGTAATTACAAAGAGACAGTGTCAGACACAGGAGGGGAGGGGGATTCCCTGTAAATATATAGAGACAGTGTCAGACACAGGAGGGGGGAGGGGAGGGGAATCCCCTGTAATTACAAAGAGACAGTGTCAGACACAGGAGGGGAAAGAGGAAGGGGATTCCCTGTAAATACATAGAGACAGTGTCAAACACAGGAGGGGGAGGGGAGGGGAAGGGAATCCCCTGTAATTACAAAGAGACAGTGTCAGACACAGGAGGGGAAAGAGGAAGGGGATACCCGGTAAATACATAGAGACAGTGTCAGACACAGGAGGGGGAGGGGAAAGGGGATTCCCTGTAAATACATAGAGACAGTGTCAGACACAGGAGGGGAAAGAGGAAGGGGATTCCCTGTAAATACATAGAGACAGTGTCAAACACAGGAGGGGGAGGGGAGGGGAGGGGAATCCCCTGTAATTACAAAGAGACAGTGTCAGACACAGGAGGGGAAAGAGGAAGGGGATACCCGGTAAATACATAGAGACAGTGTCAGACACAGGAGGGGGAGGGGAAAGGGGATTCCCTGTAAATACATAGAGACAGTGTCAAACACAGGAGGGGGAGGGGAGGGGAGGGAAATCCCCTGTAATTACAAAGAGACAGTGTCAGACACAGGAGGGGAAAGAGGAAGGGGATACCCGGTAAATACATAGAGACAGTGTCAGACACAGGAGGGGGAGGGGAAAGGGGATTCCCTGTAAATACATAGAGACAGTGTCAGACACAGGAAGGGGGAGGGGAGGGGAATCCCTGTAAATACATAGAGACAGTGTCAGACACAGGAGGGGGGAGAGGAGGGGAATCCCCTGTAATTACAAAGAGACAGTGTCAGACACAGGAGGGGGGGGGGAGAGGAGGGGAATCCCTGTAAATACATAGAGACAGTATCAGACACAGGAGGGGGGAGGGGAGGGGAATCCCCTGTAAATACATAGAGACAGTGTCAGACACAGGAGGGGGAGGGGGAATCCCCTGTAAATACATAGAGACAGTGTCAGACACAGGAGGGGGAGGGGGGAATCCCCTGTAAATACATCGAGACATTGTCAGACACAGGAGGGGGGAGGGGAGGGGGGAATCCCCTGTAAATACACAGAGACAGCGTCAGACACAGGAGGGGGGAGGGGAGGGGAATCCCCTGTAATTACAAAGAGACAGTGTCAGACACAGGAGGGAGGAGGGGAGGGGGATTCCCTGTAAATATATAGAGACAGTGTCAGACACAGGAGGGGGGGAGGGGAGGGGAATCCCCTGCAATTACAAAGAGACAGTGTCAGACACAGGAGGGAGGAGGGGAGGAGGATTCCCTGTAAATATATAGAGACAGTGTCAGACACAAGAAGGGGGAGGGGAGGGGAATCCCCTGTAATTACAAAGAGACAGTGTCAGACACAGGAGGGAGGAGGGGAGGGGGATTCCCTGTAAATATATAGAGACAGTGTCAGACACAGGAGGGAGGAGGGGAGGGGAATCCACTGTAAATACACAGAGACAGTGTCAGACACAGGAGGGGGGAGGGGAGTGGAATCCCCTATAAATACATAGAGACAGTGTCAGACACAGGAGGGAAAAGAGGAGGGGGAAGCCCCTGTAATTACAAAGAGACATTGTCAGACACAGGAGGGAAAAGAGGAGGGGGAATCCCCTGTAATTACAAAGAGACAGTGTCAGACACAGGAGGGGGGAGGGGAGGGGAATCCCCTATAAATACATAGAGACAGTGTCAGACACAGGAGGGAAAAGAGGAGGGGGAATCCCCTTAATTACAAAGAGACAGTGTCAGACACAGGAGGGGAGGGGGATTCCCTGTAAATATATAGAGACAGTGTCAGACAAAGGAGGGGAAAGAGGAGGGGGAATCCCCTGTAAATACATAGAGACATTGTCAGACACAGGAGGGGAGGGAAATCCCCTGTAATTACAAAGAGACAGTGTCAGACACAGGAGGGGGGAGGGGAGGGGGGAATCCCCTGTAAATACACAGAAACAGCGTCAGACACAGGAGGGGGGAGGGGAGGGGAATCCCCTGTAAATACAAAGAGACAGTGTCAGACACAGGAGGGTGGAGGGGAGGGGAATCCCCTATAAATGCATAGAGACAGTGTCAGACACAGGAGGGGGCAGGGGAGGGGAATCCCCTATAAATACATAGAGACAGTGTCAGACACAGGAGGGGGGACAGGAGGGGGATCCCCTGTAAATACATAGAGACAGTCAGACACAGGAGGGGGGAGGGGAGGGGAATCCCCTATAAATACATAGAAAAAATGTCAGACACAGGAGGGGGGAGGGGAGGGGAATCCCCTATAAATACATAGAGACAGTGTCAGACACAGGAGGGGGGAGGGGACAGGAATTCCCTGTAATTACACAGAGACAGTTTCAGACACAGGAAGGAGGAGGGGAGGGGGATTCCCTGTAAATACATAGAGACAGTGTCAGACACAGGAGGGGGGAGGGGAGGGGGATTCCTTGTAAATACAAAGAGACAGTGTCAGACACAGGAGGGAGGAGGGGAGGGGGATTCCCTGTAAATATATAGAGACAGTGTCAGACACAGGAGGGGGGAGGGGAGGGGAATCCCCTGTAATTACAAAGAGACAGTGTCAGACACAGGAGCGGGGAGGGGAGGGGAATCCCCTGTAATTACAAAGAGACAGTGTCAGACACAGGAGGGGGGAGGGGAGGGGAATCCCCTGTAAATACATAGAGACAGTGTCAGACACAGGAGGGGAGGGGGATTCCCTGTAAATATATAGAGACAGTGTCAGTCACAGGAGGGGAAAGAGGAGGCGGAATCCCCTGTAAATACATAGAGACAGTGTCAGACACAGGAGGGAAAAGAGGAGGGGGAAGCCCCTGTAAATACATAGAGACAGTGTCAGACACAGGAGGGTAAAGAGAAGGGGGAAGCCCCTGTAATTACAAAGAGACAGTGTCTGACGCAGGATTGGGGTGGGGAGGGGAATCCCCTGTAATTACAAAGAGACAATGTCAGACACATTTGGGAAAAGAGGAGGGGGAATCCCCTGTAATTACAAAGAGACAGTGTCAGACACAGGAGGGGGGAGGGGAGGGGAATCCCCTATAAATACATAGAGACAGTGTCAGACACAGGAGGGGAGGGGGATTCCCTGTAAATATATAGAGACAGTGTCAGACACAGGAGGGGGAAGGGGAGGGGATTCCCCTGTAAATACATAGAGACAGTGTCAGACACAGGAGGGGAGGGGGATTCCCTGTAAATATATAGAGACAGTGTCAGACACAGGAGGGGGGAGGGGAGGGGAATCCCCTGTAATTACAAAGAGACAGTGTCAGACACAGGAGGGGGAGGGGAGGGGAATCCGCTGTAAATACATAGAGACAGTGTCAGACACAGGAGGGGAGGGGGATTCCCTGTAAATATATAGAGAAAGTGTCAGACACAGGAGGGGGGAGGGGAGGGGAATCCCCTGTAATTACAAAGAGACAGTGTCAGACACAGGAGGGGGGAGGGGAGGGGAATCCCCTATAAATACATAGAGACAGGGTCAGACACAGGAGGGGAGGGGGAATCCCCTGTAAATACATAGAGACAGTGTCAGACACAGGAGGGGGGAGGGGAGGGGAATCGCCTATAAATACATAGAGACAGTGTCAGACACAGGAGGGGGGACAGGAGGGGGAATCCCCTGTAAATACATAGAGACAGTGTCAGACACAGGAGGGGGAGGAGGGAATCTCCTATAAATACATAGAGACAGTGTCAGACACAGGAGGGGAAAGAGGAGGGGGAATCCCCTGTAAATACATAGAGACATTGTCAGACACAGGAGGGGAGGGGGATTCCCTGTAAATATATAGAGACAGTGTCAGACACAGGAGGGGGGAGGGGAGGGGAATCCCCTGTAATTACAAAGAGACAGTGTCAGACACAGGAGGGGGGAGGGGAGGGGAATCCCCTATAAATACATAGAGACAGTGTCAGACACAGGAGGGGGTACAGGAGGGGGAATCCCCTGTAAATACATAGAGACAGTCAGACACAGGAGGGGGGAGGGGAGGGGAATCCCCTATAAATACATAGAGACAGTGTCAGACACAGGAGGGGGGAGGGGAGGGGAATCCCTATAAATACATAGAGACAGTGTCAGACACAGGAGGGGGGAGGGGAGGGGAATCCCCTGTAATTCCAAAGAGACAGTGTCAGACACAGGAGGGAGGAGGGGAGGGGGCTCCTGTAATTACAAAGAGACAGTGTCAGACACAGGACGCGGGAGTGGACAGGAAACCCCTGTAAATACATAGAGACGGCGTCAGGCACAGGAAGGGAAAGGGAGGGGCATCCCCTATAAATACATAGAGGCAGTGTCAGACACAGGAGGGGGGAGGGGACAGGAATCTTCTGTAAATACAGAGAGACGGCATCGAACACAGGAGGGGGGAGGGGAGGAGGGATGAGAAACTGAAAGGAAGATGTGGCGGTGAGGGTGTGTATGTAGGAGGAAGGGGAGGGGGAGAGGGAAGGCTGAGGATAATGGTATGTGGTTGCGAGGGAGGATGAGAGTGGCGGGGTAGTGGAATAGGGCTGAGTTGAAAAATGTGGGGGCAGGAGGGACGGAGGTGAAAGAGGAGCTGGGATATTGGAGGTGGAAGGGAAGAGATGGTCAAGATGGGTGGAGTGTAGGTGAGTGGAGGAGGCGAGGTGAAGAGTAAGGGCGAAGGACTGGGGAATAGGGGAGGAAAGGGAGGAGGGCAGACAGTGTGGACGAGGAGGGCAAACGGGAGTAAGGGAAGAGGAGGGGGGTGATGGGGAGGGAGAGGGCTCCCCTCTACCAGTAGGGGAAGCAAGGAACCTCTCTCATGCTAACAGGGATACACAGCACTGGTGGTGGCCGTCAGTACAGGTTTGGATACTCACTGGCTCAACAACTGCAGGCTCCCCTTTCTCTCCCTTCAATCCGCTCAGGGCCATCTGAAAAATAAAACCCTTTGTCATTAAAGCAGAAAAATAGTGCATTCTCGTTGCAAACACCAGAACCTGCTGGAGGCTGAAAGACGGCCGGTGACTGCATACTGACCGACTCATGTGCTCCCGGCCTGGGATGCGTGGGTTGGGGCTTAGTAAACACGCACACCACAGTGCCGGGTTGGTGTAAGCGGGAAAGTGACTCGGTCGGCTCCTCGTTGAAGTTGTCAAATTCAGATGCCAGTTTCGACTGGTTTTGCAGGGGATTGGGATTGGCGAGGGCTGGCATGGCATTGGGACAAGGCTGATAATCACAGAGCTGGCACCGATCGGACTGGCACTGATCGGGATGGCACTCGACGATTCCTATGTCTACCTGTTGCTCTCGTTACAGGACGTCCCTTTCTGTCATATTTTATCATATTACAATAACTTACCTGCCCAGTAAACAATGCCTGATGGTCACCACCCGTCTGCTGTCTGCCAATCCCTCCCACCGTCTATACTCCTCCAGACACCTTGGCAGCCGAATGTGGCCAGAGTTCAGCTGTTGCAGGCGTTGGATGGTGGGGGCAGCAGTGCTGGGGGGCGGGGGGTGGGAAACTGAAGAGCGAGCATTGTAAGCAGTATCATTACTAAAGTTGGCATGGCTGAGGAAATGATGTAATTGGAAATGGTCACTCAACATCGGCTGACATCAGTAACATGCATGATGGCGCCCAACTTCGAACATGAAGTGGCATCATGCACAACAGGATATTACATCAATAGCGAGCTGGCATCGCTAGACAGATACCATCACAGGAACTGGCAGCCAGTGTTAGAAAGTGAATGATGGTATCACTGAATGAGAGATAACATCACCCAGTTCACCGCCCAGCATCAGAAAGCTGGACATTACATCAACCAAGAAGCGATATCAGCAACCAGGAAATTACATCACATGTTAACAGCGAGTGTACCAAGGCATGACTAAACAGGAGATGACATCACTGCAGCAGGGGGTGAAATCACGCAGATGAAGGTGTAAAGAAGATGTCAGGAAGTGCGGTGTTAATAACAGAGAGGCAGAAGGAGAGAGCGTCAAAGAAATAGAGGCAGATAGACATTTACAAAACATGACAAGACGACCATATTGCATTGGAAGAGCACAGGTGGACACCATAGGGGAGCAGAAGAGAAACGTGAAGAAGCAGAACAAAAAGGGGCTTTGGAGACAACGTGTAGAGAGACCAGGAGACGACGTGTACAGAGACCAGGAGACGACGTGTACAGAGACCAGGAGACGACGCATACAAAGACCAGGAAATGACGCGTACAGAGACTAGGAAATGACGCGTACAGATACCAGGAGACAACGTGTACAGAGACCAGGAGACGAAGCGTACAGAGACCAGGAAACAATTTGTACAGAGACCTAGAGACAATGTGTACAGAGACCAGGAAACAACAAAACAGAGACCAGGAGACAATGTGTACAGAGACTAGGAAACGACGTTTACAGAGACTAGGAGAGGATGTGTACAGAGACCAGGAAACAACGTGTACAGAGACCAGGAGACGATGTGTACAGAAACCAGGAAACAACAAAACAGAGACCAGGAGACGACGTGTACAGAGGCCAGGAGAAGACGTGTACAGAGGCCAGGAGACGACGTGTACAGAGGCCAGGAGACGACGTGTACAGAGACCAGGAGACGACGTGTACAGAGACCAGGAGACGACGTGTACAGAGACCAGGGTATGATGTGTAGAGGGATCTGGAGATGACGTGTACAGAGACCAGGAGACGACGTGTACAGAGACCAGGAACCGACATGTACAGAGACCAGGTGACGACGAGTAGAAAGGCCAGGAAATGACGCGTACAGAGACTAGGAAATGACGCGCACAGATACCAGGAGACAACGTGTACAGAGACCAGGAGACGATGCGTACAGAGACCAGGAAACAATTTGTACAGAGACCTAGAGACAATGTGTACAGAGACCAGGAAACAACAAAACAGAGACCAGGAGACAATGTGTACAGAAACCAGGAAACAATGTGTACAGAGACCAGGAAACAACAAAACAGAGACGAGGAGAGGATGTGTACAGAGACCAGGAAACAACGTGTATAGAGACCAGGAGACGATGTGTACAGAGACCAGGAAACAACAAAACAGAGACTAGGAGAGGATGTGTACAGAGACCAGGAGACGATGTGTACAGAAACCAGGAAACAACAAAACAGAGGCCAGGAGACGACGTGTACAGAGACCAGGAGACGATGTGTACAGAAACCAGGAAACAACAAAACAGAGGCCAGGAGACGACGTGTACAGAGACCAGGAGACGACGTGTACAGAGACCAGGGTATGATGTGTAGAGGGATCTGGAGATGACGTGTACAGAGACCAGGAGACGACGTGTACAGTGACCAGGAACCGACATGTACAGAGACCAGGTGACGACGTGTAGAAAGGCCAGGAGATGATCCACCAGGACTTGGTGGATGATGAGCCTAGGGAAGGGAGTGTAGATAGTCTCTCATCTATCATCTCATTATCACAAAAGAGGAGGTGTTGGGTGTCTTGCAAAGCATTAAGGTAGATAAGTCCTCAGGGCCTGATGGGATCTACCCCAGAATACTGAGGGAGGCAAGGGAAGAAATTTCTGAGGCCTTGACAGAAATCTTTGCATCCTCATTGGCTACAGGTGAGGTCCCAGAGGACTGGAGAATAGCCAATGTTGTTCCTTTGTTTAAGAAGGGTGGCAAGGATAATCCAGGAAATTATAGGCCTGTGAGCCTTACGTCAGTGGTAGGGAAACTATTAGAGAGGAGTATTCGGGACAGGATTTACTCCTATTTGGAAACAAACGAACTTATTAGCGAGAGGCAGCATGGTTTTGTGAAGGGGAGGTCGTGTCTCACTAATTTGAATGAGTTTTTTGAGGAAGTGACGAAGATGATTGATGAGGAGAAGGGCAGTGGATGTTATCTATATGGACTTCAGTAAAGCCTTTGACAAGGTCCCTCATGGCAGACTGGTACAAAAGGTGAAGTCACATGGGATCAGAGGTGAGCTGGCAAGATGGATACAGAACTGGCTCTGTCATAGACTGAAGGTAGCAGTGAAAGGGTGCTTTTCTGAATGGAGGGATGTGACTAGTGGTGTTCTGCAGGGATCAGTGCTGGGACCTTTGCTCTTTGTAGTATATATAAATGATTTGGAGGAAAATGTAGCTGGTCTGATTAGTAAGTTTGCGGATGACACAAAGGTTGGTGGTGTGGATATTGATGAGGATTGTCAGAGGATACAGCAGGATATAGATCGGTTGGAGACTTGGGCGGAGAAATGGCAGATGGAGGTTAATCCACACAAATGTGAGGTAATGCATTTTGGAAAGTCTAATGCAGGTGGGAAGTATACAGTAAATGGCAGAACCCATAGGAGTATTGACAGGCAGAGAGATCTGGGCGTACAGGTCCACAGGTCACTGAAAGTGGCAACGCAGGTGGATAAGGTAGTCAAGAAGGCATACGGCATGCTTGCCTTCATCGGTTGAGGCACAGAGTATAAAAATTGGCAAGTCATGCTGCATCTCTACGGAACTTTAGTTAGGCCACATTTAGAATATTGCGTGCAATTCTGGTCACCACACTACCAGAAGGACATGGAGGCTTTGGCGAGGGTACAGAAGAGATTTACCAGGATGTTGCCTGGTCTGGAGGGCATTAGCTATGAGGAGAGGTTGGATAAACCCGGATTGTTTTCACTGGAACGACGGAGGTGGAGGGGCGACATGATAGAGGTTTACAAAGTTATGAGCGACATGGACAGAGTGGATAGTCAGAAGCTTTTTCCCAGGGTGGAAGAGTCAGTTACTAGGGGACATCGGTCTAAGGTGCGAGGGGCAAAATTTAGAGGGGATGTGCGAGGCAAGTTCTTTACACAGAGGGTGGTGAGTGCCTGGAACTTGCTGCCGGGGGAGGTGCTGGAAGCAGGTACAATAGCGATGTTTAAGAGGCATCTTGACAAATACATGAATAGGATGCGAATAGGGGGATGCGGTCCGCGGAAGTGCAGAAGGTTTTAGTTTAGGCAGGCATCAAGATTGGCGCAGGCTTGGAGGGCCGAATGGCCTGTTCCTGTGCTGTACTGTTCTTTGTTCTTTTGTTTGTTCTTTGTGTACAGAGAACAGGAGACGATGTGTACAGAGACCAGGAGACGATGTGTACAGAGATCAGGAAATGATGTGTGGAGGGATCTGGAGATGACATGTAGAGAGACGAGGAGACAATGTGTACAAAGACCAGGAGACGATGTGTACAGAGACCAGGAAATGATGTGTAGAGGGATCTGGAGATGACATGTAGAGAGACGAGGAGACAATGTGTACAGAGACCAGGAGACGATGTGTACAGAGACCAGGAAATGATGTCTAGAGGGATCTGGAGATGACATGTAGAGAGACGAGGAGACAATGTGTACAAAGACCAGGAGACGATGTGTACAGAGACCAGGAGACGATGTGTATAGAGTCCAGGAGACAATGTGTACAGAAACCAGAAGGCGATGTGCACAGAGACCAGGAGACGATATGTACAGAGACCAGGAGATGATGTGTACAGAGAACAGGAAACAAAGTGTACAGAGACATAGAGACGACCTGTAGAAAGACTAGGAGACTACGTGTACAGATACCAGGACACGACATGCACAGAAACCAGGAGACGAGGTGTACAGAGACCAGGAGACGAGGTGTACAGAGACCAGGAGACGAGGTGTACAGAGACTAGGACATGACGTGTGCAGAGACAAGGAGACGATGTGTACAGAGTCCAGGAGATGATGTGTACAGAGACCAGGAGACGATGTGCACAAAGACTAGGAGACTACGTGTACAGAGACCAGGAGACGACGTGTACAGAGACAAGGAGACGATGTGTACAGAGACCAGGAGATGATGTGTACAGAGACCAGGAGGCGATGTGCACAAAGACTAGGAGACAATGTGTACAGAGACCAGGAGACGATGTGCACAAAGACTAGGAGACTACGTGTACAGATACCAGGACACGACATGTACAGAGACAAGGAGACGATGTGTACAGAGACCAGGAGATGATGTGTACAGAGACCAGGAGACTACGTGTACAGAGACCAGGAGACGACATGCACAGAGACCAGGAGACGAGGTGTACAGAGACCAGGAGACGAGGTGTACAGAGACCAGGAGACGAGGTGTACAGAGACTAGGATACTACATGTACAGAGACCAGGAGACAACATGCACAGAGACCAGGAGACGAGGTGTACAGAGACCAGGAGACAACATGTAGAGACCAGGAGACGATGCGTACAAAGACAAGGAGACGACGTGTACAGAGACCAGGAAACGACGTGTACAGAGACAAGGAGACGAGGTGTACAGAGACCAGGAGACGATGCGTACAGAGACCAGGAGACAACGTGTACAGAGACCAGGACACAACGTGTACAGAGACCTAGAGACGATGTGTACAGAGACCAGGAAACAACAAAACAGAGACCAGGAGACAATGTGTACAGAGACCAGGAAACAACGTGTCCAGAGTCCAGGAAACAACATGTACAGAGACCAGGAGGCGACGTGTAAAGAGACAAGGAAATGACGTGTACAGAGACAAGGAGATAACGTGTACAGAGACCAGGAGACAACATGTACAGAGACCAGGAGACGACGTGTACAGAGACCAGGGTATGATGTGTAGAGGGATCTGGAGATGACGTGTACAGAGACCAGGAGACGACGTGTACAGAGACCAGGAGACGATGTGTACAGAGACCAGAAAATGATGTGTAGAGGGATCTGGAGATGATATGTAGAGAGACCAAGAAATAACATGTACAGAGACCTAGAGATGATGTGTACAGAGACCAGGAAACAACAAAACAGAGACCAGGAGACAATGTGTACAGAGACCAGTAGACAATGTGTACAGAGACCAGAAGCGAGGTGCACAGAGACCAGGAGACGACGTGTACAGAGACCAGGAGACGAGGTGTACAGGGACCAGGAGACGACAGGTACAGGGACCAGGAAACGATGTGCACAGAGGCCAGGAGCCGATGAGTACAGAGACCAGGAGATGACGTGTACAGAGATCAGGAGACGAGGTGCACAGAGACCAGGAGACGACGTGTACAGAGACCAGGAGACGAGGTGTACAGGGACCAGGAGACAACATGTCCAGAGACCAGGAGACGTTGCGTACAAAGACAAGGAGATGACGTGTACAGAGACAAGGAAATGACATGTACAGAGACCACAAGACAACGTGTACAGAGATCAGGAGACAACGTGTACAGAGACCTGGAGATGATGCGTAGACCAGGAGACGACGCGTAGAGAGACCAGGAGACGAGGATAGAAAGAGGGTAGACAGCATTGAAGCAGATGCTTCCAATGACGCACAATCAACAGGAAAGTACAGGGTTCCAGTAAAACATTGAGAGGTGAGGGACTGTGTTCCGCTTCCCCTGGTCACTTACTCCTTCCGTGTGCACCTCAGTCTCAACAGGAAGTCCCGGACCAATCTCTGTGGGCAAGGACTCCTCGTAATAGTCCTGATAAACGTAGTCGTAATCATAGCCGGGGTCACCCGGGTCAATATCTTCTCCAGTAAAATACTCCTTGGAATGCCCTGGGTCTCCTTTAGACAGGTGAGTGCTGGTGTCTACCTGCTCTTGCTGCCGAGGAGCAGTGAAAGAAAAGCGAAAGCAGCTGTTAGGTTAGTGACGCACTCCGCCCGTGAGCTTGATGATCATGGCTCGGTATCTTTGGGCCAAACCCAGGATGAGCCCGCCCATCTGGGGAATGGTATGCCAAAGACATACTCTGCCCTGATCATGCTGCCATTCACTGCTGCCTGGCACAGTGGTGAGTCGGGCACCCTGCTCTCAGCATCCTATCCCTTCTCTACACTCGGCCACAGACTGATACACCACGACTTACCCCTTTGGCCATGGTCTGTTTGTCCCTATAGAGGTGTGGGAGGAAGCAGCATCTGTTATGCTAGACGGAGTGAGGTGCAGGAATCGGAGCTAAACAGTAGTGCAAAGTGGATGGGGTAGTGTCAGACGCCTGTTATACCGCACACCCATTGTTGAGTCACCCAATGAGTCTGTTGAATCAATGCAACAGAACCTCAAGTGTGGCTTAAAATGGGCAATTCCCTTGTGTGCAACCACTTCAGACAAATTTCTACCTCGAAAAGCCTGAAGTTCAATTTTGCCCCCTGCAACAAAGGTTCACTAGACTGGTTCCTGGGATGAGTGGATTGTCCTGTGAGGAGAGATTGAGGAGACTAGGCCTATATTCCTTGGAGTTTAGAAGAATGAGGGTGATCTTATTGAAACAGATAAAATTCTTAAGGGTCTTGACAGGGTAGATGCTGAGAAAATGTTTCCCCCTGGCTGGGGAATCTAGAACACAGGGTCACAGTCTCAGAATAAGGGGTCGGCCATTGGGACTGAGATGAAGAGAAATTTCTTGACTCATGGGGTTGTGAATTTTTGGAATTCTCTACCCCAGAGAACTGTGGATGTTCAGTCGTTGAGTACATTCAAGACAGAGGTCCAGAGGTTTTGGGATATTAAGGGAATGAAGGGATATGGGGATAGTCCGGGAAGGTGGAGATGAAGTAGAAGATTAGCCATGATCTTGTTGAGTGGTATAGCAGGCTGAAGGGCTGAATTGCCTACTCCAGCTGATATTTCTCATGTTTTTATGTCTTTACAAGCCACAGAAGGTCTTGCACTGTGGGAAGTTGCCTGTGTCTCTCAGCAGACTTCCAGCAACCGGCCTCGCACTTCACCTTTTATTCTTATTGTCTTTGTGTGCGCTTTAGAATTTTGTGTTCATTAAAGTCAGAGATGTTATGCTGAGTAATGACATGCTGTTCCATTGCAGGTACTTAGTGTCTGCATCAAACACTCCTAGGACAGGTATAGCATGGGATTGGCTGGAGAGTTTGGAGCACTTCCTGTGTGCAATCAGCTGAAGCAGCTGCAACTGTGGGAGCATCAGCTGGAGAGGTGAGAGCAGATAAGTAAGAGGAGAGAGCTGTGAACTACAAAACAAGTTTGAAACTGATTCTCTTCACTGGAGTAAAGGACCTGTGAGTTATTATGGAGAGGTGGGTGTTGGAGCACTGGTGAACTGTTTTACTTGGACTGTTGGGGGAGGGAGGAGATACCAGAAGATCCAGGGGTGGGGCTGAAAGATTCTGTCGAGGGCCCCTGTATTTGCTTTTGTGTTTGCCTCCATCTTACACTAAGAGGGTTCCCTCCCCACCCCAACTGCATGGCTCGGGACGGCTGGAGCCACCCGGGTGAAGAAACTCTTCGTAACAACAGCAGAAGGTGAAAAGCACCGGTGGGTCCACCCGACCCGGGTGAAGGATCCCCCCCTGACCAGAAGACTGGACTTTGTCTTCTCGACAGTAAAGTGCTCCAAACATCAATTTAACAGAAACATCCTCGCAGCCTTTCTCTCCCTTCCACCACTCAGCTACCTATCCTCTCCTCTTCCTTTTCCTTTCCACCCCATCCTCCTCTACTCCCACCACCATCCCACCACCCTCCCCCATCATATTGGTTAAATTCTTCAAAACAAGACTGCTGCTTGCTTTATTTGTTAGGGGTGGATGTGGCTCTTCGACTCCCTGGCAAGCCCCTCTTCGCCAGTGGTGGGGCCTTCTCTCACGTATGCTGCTGTGGCTGCTGCAGCTGCACCTGTTGCCCCGTCATCATTTATGCTGTTAAATTCAAAGCATGGGGTTAAGGGCTACATCCACCCCAACATGTCAATATAGGCATGCGTAAAAGCAATGGCTGAGGTTGTCGGCCCCTCAGCCATTGTTGCTGCCTCTAAAATGTACGGGAAGGCAGTGTTTTTCCTGAAGACCGAGCAGATGGTTTCCTTGGCCCTGAGTAAGGGGCTCCGGTGGGCTGGACCTTTCTGCTATTGGACCCCCTGGAGGCCTCTGCGCAGGGGGGCAATTTGTCCAATATCCTGCCCTTCATTCCTGGTGAGTTCCTCCTCCCCCACCTGCACCATATGGGAGAGGTACAGACAGGGCTCAACCGAGTCCCGCTCGGTCTTCGGGAGAACAGCCTCCGGCATGTGTACTCCTTCCACCACCACCTCTTTATGTAGCTGGCGCAGGAGGAGCTTACAGAAAGCCTATTTAGTGTTGAGTTCCAGGGGCCGGCCTACCGCATTTTCTGGACCTCGGACGGGGCATGGTGCCATGCTTGTCAGAGGCTGGGGCATGTTCATAAGAGCTGCCCCAGCCTCCGAGCCGCCAACTCCGCCTTGGCGGCCCAGGGTGGTGCCGTCGCACCTTCCCCTTCTCCCCCCACACCTGCAACAACTGCCGCTCAGCTGGTTCCGGAGGCCCTGGTTTTCATGGCCTCTGGTGGGGAGGGGGAGACCCGTCCGGGTGGAAGGAAGGCGCAGCGCAAAGCAAAACACCCGAAGGCGCACCCCCTGGATAGAGGGAAAAGTGCTGAGACTAAGCTCAGCCCTACGGCTGATCCAGGGGACCCCACCTGCCCCTCAGCTGAGCTCGGGCCCAAGAATTCTGGGCAGAGGGGAGCGGAGGGAGAAGCAGAGGCCTCTACTGAGATGGAGGTCTATGAGCCTCCACGCCCCTCCCGAAATAAGAGGAGGAAACATTCCTCCTCTGAAGAGGGCCATGAGTTGCAGGGCCCAACTCCTGGCGCGGGTCCTCGGGCTGCCCCGCTACCAGCACCATGAGGGGTGAAAGCCCTGGGCGGGAACCCTCTGTCCCTCAGGATGGAGGTGGGAGAGACGCCCCTAAAGCTTTGAGAACTCCCAAGGAGGGGGGCCTGTTGACCCCAAGGGAGAAATCATTCCTTTGGCCAATGGGTCGGGTGTCCTGGCTGGGGGCGAGACCTGTGAGGGTCAACCCTCCCAACAGCCTGACGCTGCCACCCTGGATGTACCCGACCCAGAGGCCAATTTGTGTAATTCCCCATCTGCTGGGTCTGTGGGCGCTGGCGGAGCGGGAGATGGCCTGCTCCCTCGCCTCCAGTCCTGGCTCCGACTAGATTTCTGGAGTCCGGAACAACCAACTCCCCTACGTTGCTCACTGGCCTGGGGACAGAGGCGGTGGGGTTCCTGGGCTCCTGGCGCCCATAGGCTCCAGCCTAATAGTTGAACCCAGAGAGGACTCCTCCGCCATCAACCCTGGGGGTGGGATCGTGACGGAGGCGGGACCAGCTGGCGCGGCCGGGGCATCCGTCCCACAGAGTGTGGTGGGTGTGTCGGCTGCTGGCGATGACGACCCGGAGAAGGATGGCGACTCGGTGTGGGGCGCGAAGGATGATCTTGAATCCATTGCCTGTGAGGTGGTGGTCTCCCTCATGACTCCCACCGAGTCTCCTCTCATCCCCACAGCGGAATTTCGGGACTTCCTCGCGGCATGCAGGGGTTGCCGCAATAATGTTCAGCTGGCCCTCGGCGGGTGGTCGAGCTTGGCGCTGATCATCTAGTCTGTCCGCACCGACCTCAAGAAGGGAGGGAAGGGCGCGGGCATGAAACTGGTTGACAGGCGCCGATTTAGTGTGTTCCTCAATGGGTTGCTGGGGCAGTGGAAGGCCAGGTGCACTTCCACTCCCTCCTCACAGTGAGTTTTTAAGTACTTTTGACATGAAGATAACCACAGCCAGCCTCAACATCAACGGCAGCAGGGGGTCTCACCGCAGATTTCACAATCTCTCAGTCCTCAGGGAAGGGAGATATGCCGTGAGCTTTCTGCAGGAAACCCAGACCGTTCTGGGAGATGAAGACACCTGGCTCCTGGAGTGGCAGGGTGGGGTCTACATGAGTCACCTCACCCCTATTTCTAGTTGGGTGGCTATCTTGTTGGCCCCGACCTTTCAGCCGGAGATCTTGGGGGTCAAGGAGCTGCCTTCTCCAGCTCGCCGTTCGCCTAGGTAGCGTGCCGCTCCACTTTGTGAACGTGTACGCACCCAGGCCTGGCACATTGTAAGCATGCTTCTTTGAAGAAGTGTCCGCTCTCTTGAGCTCTGTCGATAGTGGCGAGTGCATCATCCTCGGGGGTGATTTTAATTGTACCCTCGAGGTGAGGGATCGCTCCGGTCCTCAGCGCGGCCAAGCGTGGGTGGAGGTTGAGGGAACTGATCAGCTCCCTTAACTTGGTGGACGTCTGGCGGAATCTCCATCTGGACTCCAGCGCCTTCATCTGGAGTTTTGGAAGAGGAGGGTCCCAAATTGACTGCCTCTACATTTCGCAGGCATACATCTTCCGTGTCTCGGCGGCCTACATGCGGCTGGTGCCGTGCTCAGACCACCACCTGGTGTGGGCAGAGTTGACTCCACTCCACACGGGGCGGGGTCCGCGTACTGGCACTTTAACAACTGGCTGCTGGAGGACGAGTGATTCCGGGACTCATTCCGTCAATTCCGGGCCGACTGGAGAAGGAAGCAGGGGGGCTTCCCCTCCCTGAGGCTGTGGCGGGATGTGGGCAAGGCTCACGTCCATGTCTTCTGTCAGGAGTACGCGATGGGCTCGACCAAGAGGCAAGAAACTGAGATGGGGCGCCTGGAGAGTAAGGTGCTCGACTTGAAGTCCCGTCATGGACCCGGCCCCGTGGCAGGCGTACAAAGAGAAGAAGGGCGCGCTGAGGGACCTGCAGCTCATAGGGTTCCGAGGCGCATACGTGAGGTTGCAGATCCAGATCCTGGAAGATTTGGACCGCGCCTCACCCTTCTTCTACTCGCTGTAAAAATGGTGGGGAGTCCGTAAGCAGCTCATTGAGCTCCTGGCCAACGATAGATCTTCTGTCACAGATCTGGAGGGAATGGGCCTCCTGGTCCGTACTTATTACAGCGCGTTGTTCTCTCTGGATCCATCCAGCGAAGATGCGCGCAGAGTTTAGTGGGGAGACCTGCTGACCGGCACACTCCACCATCTCTCAAGGGGCAAATCCCTGGGACCAGACAGGCTGACCGTGGAGTTCCTCAGGGCGTTCTGGGACGTCCTGGGGGACAATTACTCGCGGGTCCGAGGGGAAACCTGGCGACCAGGGAGATGCCCCTCTCCTGACGCAGCGCAGTCATAGTCCTGCTGCCTAACAGGGGCGATCTCCACTTGCTTATGAAGTGGCGTCCGGTCTCCCTCCTCAGCATGGATTATAAGATCTTTGCCCGGGCTTTGTCTACCCACCTGGGCTCCGTGCTGGCCCACATGATCCACCCCGACCAGTCCTACACGGTCCCGGGCTGGTCCATCCAACCAACATCAACCTGGTTAGACGCGCCTCCCTGAAGGAGTTGCCTGTCTTTTACTGGGATCTATTCAGAGTCTGGAACATGGTCGCCTCCAATTGGGGGAGGAGAGTGTCTCGGCTGTTTGGGTGGCCGACTCCGGGGACAGATCGATGGGCGGAAGAGACGCCCCTCACTGTGGGTGACAAGGGGGCTCGGGAGTGCGGAGCGCTCCCGCCCGAGCTGACCACAGCTCGGCTGGAGCTGCTCATCAGACCCAGGCCCTGAAACCCTCCTCGGGAGCCAGTCCCACACAACCTGAGCCGCCTCTTGCAAATGCCCTCCGTGCCATTCCACACCACGCAGAGGGGTTTCCTGTACGGGCTACTCCTGCACACTCTCCACTTCCTTACCCTCGTCAGCCGGCCGGACGCGCCCTGGCGATCCATGTTGCCATCTGGCAGTGAGGGAAATTCCCGGTGGAGGTCTCTCGATGCAGGAGTCCTCCCCCTTTACATCGGAAACCTGGGGTGGAGGGTGCTGCATAGGGCAGTTCCGAGCAATCGACTTTTAAGTAGGTTCACAGACTCCCAGGCCGCCTGTAATTTCTGCTGCCTGGACGAGTCCATGTTTCACGTTTATATGGAGCGTGCGAGGTTGCAGCCTCTCTTTGAGTATTTAAAGGCGCTGCTCCTCAGATTTTGGCTGCACTTCAGCCCCACGCTCCTGATCTTTGGGAACCCAGTGTGGAGAGGCGTGGGCCAGGAGAAGGATCGCTTTGCCGGTCTGCTCCTGGGCTTGGCCAAGGTGGCAATTCACAGATTCAGTCTGCGGGCCGTCGGGGGGCGGGGGGGGGGTCCGTCCGCCCTGATTGCCTGCCTCTGTTCGGCGGTTACGTTTACACGCGGGTGTCCCTGGAGGAGGAGCATGCGGTGTTCGCTGGTACGCTTGAGGTCTTCCGTGACCGGTGGGCAGCGCAGGGGCTGGAGTACATCATCGATGCTGAGAATGGCATTTTAATTTGAGTTTTGTTTTATTTATCTGTTTGTAATAAAGTTATTTATTTAAAATGTATATAAAGGGGGCCTGGGGAATAAAGGCCCCCTGAAGCAAAATAAAAGTGGCCACCTTAAAAGAAAATGGGGTTGGCTGCTGCCTGATTGGAGGTGCTGAGTGATTAATGAAAAGAAAAGAAAAAAAACGGGTTCGATACAGAGTATCACATGGATAATCATTGTTTCAGAGAGCTACCTCCGAGCCCTCCGTAACCTCAGGCTACGCAGGGCCACTCTATCCGGGCAGTTTATCACTTAACCTGCACCCCACCCCCACCCCGCAACCTTCGAACCGGCTCCCGCCCCCACCCCCTGTCAGTGCTCGGTCCAAGGTGAGCAAGGCTAAAACATCTCCCGTTGGGCACGAGTCATAGTTTGCACACAGATCACCCCAAGTCTCCACACAGTCGCCTTCCTTCACCAGGACAAAGCCCTCTTCAATCAGCTGTCACCTCTCCTATCCGCGCTCTCTGCCATGCCAGCCCTGCCTGTATTCATCCAAACTATTTTTGGGATCCATTCCTTCCCCCACCAGTGTGGACTGCCCTGGGATCTTCCCTGCTCTGAAGGCACTCTAGATGTGAAAATTGTTGTTGTTGAATGGTTTGTGGTCACAAATGGTTCAAAATCCCAGTCTCTCTACAGAGACAAGTCAGGGCTTGAGGCAATTAGAGGCTGGTTGGAGTGAGAGGCGGGTTGGAGTGGAGTGGGAGGCTGGTTGGAGTGGAGTGAGAGGCTGGTTCAGTAAGTGGCTGCTTCAGGGAGAGGCCGGCTGGAGTGGAGTGAGGGGCCGGCTGGAGTGGAGTGAGAAGCCGGTTGGAGTGGAGTGGGAGGCCGGTTGGAGTGGAGCGGGAGGGTGGCTGGAGTGGAGCGGGAGGCTGGTTCACTGAGAGGCTGGTTCACTGAGAGGCTGGTTCAGTGAGAGGCTGGCTGGTTGGAGTGGAGTGAGAGGCTGGTTCAGTGAGAGGCTGGTTCAGTGAGAGGCTGGCTGGTTGGAGTGGAGTGAGAGGCTGGTTCAGTGAGAGGCTGGTTCAGTGAGAGGCTGGTTGGAGTGGAGTGAGAGGCTGGTTCAGTGAGAGGCTGGTTGGAGTGGAGTGAGAGGCTGGTTCAGTGAGAGGCTGGTTCAGTGAGAGGCTGGTTCAGTGAGAGGCTGGTTGGAGTGGAGTGAGAGGCTGGTTCAGTGAGAGGCTGGTTCAGTGAGAGGCTGGTTGGAGTGGAGTGAGAGGCTGGTTCAGTGAGAGGCTGGTTCAGTGAGAGGCTGGTTCACTGAAACTCTGCCATTAACCACTGATCGAACTGATGCCAATTCAGATAACAGCTGGGTTGCATGACTGCCCCTTTAGCCTGAGGACATGGTTGGGTTACAAAGAATTTACAGCCCAGAAACAGGCCATTCGGCCCAACAGATCCATGCTGGTGTTTATGCTTCACACGAGCCTCCTCCCACCCTATCGGCACATCCGTCTTTTCCTTTTTCCCTTGTGTTTATCCAGCTTCCCTGAAATGTATCTGTACTCTTCACCTCAACCATTCCCTGTGGTAGCGAGTTGCACATTCTCACCACTCTCTGGGTAAAGAAATTTCTCCTGAATTCCCAATTGGATTTATTAGTGACTGTCTTATATTTATGGTCCCCTAGTTCTGGTCTCCCCTGCAAGTGGAAACATTTTCTCTACCCCTACCTTATCAAACCCCTTCATAATTTTGAAGACGTCTTTCGACTATCCCTCAGTCTTCTCTTTTTTAGAGGAAAGAACCCCAGTCTGTTCATGTTTAATTGATGGTTATAATCAGTCAGTTGTGGTATCATCCTAGTAATTTTGTTTTGCTCCTTTTCCAGTGCCTCCATATCCTTTCTATAATATGGAAACCAGAACTGTGCTGCAAGTGTGTTCTAACCAAGGTTCAACACAAATTTGAAGGCTGTAGTCTGTGAGCTGAGGAGAGAGGGTGGGTTGTTTGACTGGCACTCGAGTTGAGTACCGGTTGGCATCTCTGTGCTTGGCAACTTCAGGACAGTTCCTGCAGAGTATCTCAGTTCACGTGAAGAAAGCAAAAGTGGTTACATAAGGACAAACATGGCCATTGCCATTCATACTGCAGAGATGGACACAGGTGTGCGACTGCCATTCAGTGACTCGGAGGCACCGTCTCAAAGGCGTCTCTCTGACCCTCAATCTCTCGGGGCGGGACGAGGGTTGGGGTGGGGGGTGGGGAGAAACACCCCTATGAAACTCATTGGCATTCTTAATCCTGAATAATTTCATCTCTCCCCATTCATTATTGCAGCCCTCAATGGGTCACCTCATCCAAGTGACCACTCTACTTCAGATCATGAGTATCGACAGGCTATTCAGCTACAAAGCACCTCAAAGCTGGGTCCGTCCTGGTCTCACTTGGCATGTGACGGTCAGCAGAAAGAACCCTGGGCAATTTGTATTCCACCACCCCAGGCCCCCCCCACCCCCAACCCAGAGATGCTGAGTGCCGATTGTAAGCGCCCCCAGCCTTCCTCTAAATTCAGTACGGATAGGGGGGACAAACCCGGGTTCTTCCTGCTCGGTATGGACCAGGGATGGAAGGTTCACCCCTCGGCCTTCAGGGCCAGCTGTCCCGCGAGCAATCAGGTGAAAGAGGCACAGACCTGTGCGAGTGGCAGGCAGTCACTGTGGGAGCAGACACACACATGTAACCATCAACAGTAGACATAGACACACACATACACCATTGACTTTGATCCCTTTGAGGCTCCGCACACAGGGGAATAGGAGTTGCTTATCGCGGAAAAAGCACATTGGATTTTTGAAAGTTCTCCCATGGAATTTTTTTTAAAACTTTGTTCTTCTCTCTCGAATCCAACACCATGCACAGTGGTCAGAACTTTCATCCTCCTTTATCACAACATCCTCTACTGTAATCATTGCAAAGATCAAAGTGGGGGGTAGGTACAATGTAGAGGGAGCTTTACTCTGTATCTAACCCCGTGCTGCATCTGTCCTGGGAGTGTTTGATGGGGACAGTGTAGAACTCTGTATCTAACCCCGTGCTCTACCTGTCCTGTGAGTGTTTGATGGGGACAGTGTAGAGGGAGATTATTGGATCTGACAAATGAATCCTGGAGAGGGGTAGTGCAGTGGGAGTGTTATGCCATGTCTACCCCGACTCTTCCTGACCATCAAGGAATTACTGGTGTTATGGGAAACTTTGCATTCTTAGTTTCTCTATTGTTCATCTCACTGACTAGTTGACTGGCACTGGTGAAGAGTGTTTATTCCAGGAAAGAACAAATGTTGGAAAATCTTATTCCACATAGGAGCCTTTCAGATAAAACACCTTTGGAAAGAAAGCAGCGTGCAGGAGCCTCTGTTCATATCCTCCCACGACTGGCGGACTTTGTCAGGAACAGACTGCAATACCAGAATCAACCATATAAAGAATCAATGCACTGGCAATCGAGTGTTCACTCGCAGTAAACACAGAAACCTCTGAAAGGACAAGGACTCCCCCCACGCCTCCCCAAACCATCCCAATCCCTGGATTTTTCAGTCTGCTGTTCAACAAGCTAGCCCAGGAGTTAAGCTTGGTTCTAACCCTGAAATAATTCCAGATCATCTTTGAGCTCAGTTGCCACACCGGAGCTGGCTGATTTTAAGAAATAGCTAAATGAAGGGGAGTGGGCGAGCATTGTTGTCCATTGGCTGAAAACCCGATGATAAACCCACTCCACAGAAGTTTGAGGAAAGGGGCTGCATCCATGGGCTACCCCTCTTCCCGCCCCTTGTCTTGTCCTTCATCAGCTGGTCAGCTGTGCAGTGCAGTCTGACCCTCACATAGCCAACCCGCACCCCCCCCCCCCCCAACACCCTGCGCCGCCCAGCACCTACTGGCCCCACAAGCCCAATGGTCACAAACTCATGGCACAACAGCAGGACACGGACAGAAGCAAGTTAGCCACCGTTCAGAAACAACATTGCATATTGTAGGCATGGAAACAAAGGAAAACAAGGCCACAGTGTCTGCTAATCTCATTTAACTGGCTGCATAATGTAACAGCAAATCGGACAGAGGAGTGAGGGAACTGGCTGGTCAACGGTTCCAGGCCCATCTCCATGACAACACAGTGCTGGGATATCTAGTAGATGGCAGCCAGACAATTGCCTGTTCATCTCTGATGCTAACAATAAGCCAATCTGATGACTTCTATCTCTAGGTATCTATAGCAAGTAGTTATCACCCCTTACCTGTAGGCCCAGGAGCCTCCTACCTCCAGGTAACTATAGCAACCGGCAGTGGCTGCTTTGAACCCTGGACAAATAGATGTCATTGGTCAGGGGGGTTGTGCAGTGGGCATTGTTGGAACCCAGAGATTAGGATTCAGATATCCTCTCTCTCCTGCATGTAGGGAACCTGAGAAAAATTAATACAGGACGTTCTCCCAAACTGTTATTGGGCATATGTCCAAAGCATGAAATTAGGCACAAATGGTCATATGTCACCTGTGGAGGATGGGTCTGGGAAATAAGTTATGCAGTAGTGGGGGTGTTCCGAGATGGGTTACAGCACATTGCGGGCGTGGAGAACTTTGCTCTAAATCTACCATCCGTTCATCTTTCCAGTAGTGTCTAAATTCAGCAGCAAGGGCCAAAGCTGTTCCATTGTCCAGTATGGTCTGCCTCCGCCCAAGGAGCAGAGGTAAACCCAAATTATTAATCTACTCATGTCCTGTGGGCTCTCATGACATGCTGGACCGGGGTTGCGGTGGGAGGGGTCACCAGAATACGTTGAGCAAACCAAACCAAACTGAACTCAACCAGGTTTCACATTACAATAGCCTTGACAGTGTGGACATGCTGGTAAGACGTGGCCTGGGACATTGGGAAATTCCACATCCTGCCCCTGTAGTTTTCCGACTATTGGTTTTAACAGGCAGGGTGATATGGGCCGCCACAGCAGGAACTCTTGATAGTCTCTTTGGGAAAATCCCGACAATTCACCGTACTGGAAATCTGGAACTCTCTCCTCCTAAAAAGCCTGTAGATGGGGATCAATTGGAATTTTCAAGACCGAGATCGATAGTTTTTTTGGGTCGGTCAGAGTAACGAGGGGTAAGGAGAAAAAGCCAGCAAATGGAGATGTGGGCACCGTTGGCAAGGCCAGCATTTGTTGCCCGTCCCTAATTGCCCTTGAACTGAGTGGCTTGCTAGGCCATTTCAGAGGGCAGTTAAGAGTCAACCGCATTGCTGTGGGTCTGGAGTCACATGTTGGCCAGACCAGGTAAGGATGGCAGATTTCCTTTCCTTCAGGACATTAGTGGACCAGATGGGTTTTTAATGACCATTGATGATAGTTTCATGGCACCATTGCTGAGGCTAGCTTTCAATCCCAGATTTTTATTAATTAATTGAATTTAAATTCCACCAGCTGCCGTGGTGGGATTTGAACCCGTGTCCCGGGGCAATAGCCTGGTACTCCGGATTACTAGTCCAGTGACATTACCACTACACCATCGTCTCCCATACTGTTGAGGTGCAGGTCAGCCCATGTTCTGACTGAATGGTGGTACAGGCTCAACGGGCCGAATGGCCTCCTCCTGTTTCTATTCGTGCTCGGCTCCCATGTAGGATCAAACTGTCTTTGGTGGCGGTGCCCAAAAGAAACAGTTAGAAATGGTATGCCGAGTTCATAAATGGAGGCCTGTTCACCAGCCCAGCCACTGGAGAAGGGAAGGGGCTGGAGAGAAATAGCTTCTCTCTTCAGAGTTTTCCAAATAACTGTTGTACGAATCCAGGAATCGCGTGGGTACATTACTGAGCAACACCATGGCAGTGATGAATCATTGGTCTTGGTGCCAACTATGGTTCCCCCTTTGGCTGTTACTGCCCAACATTTCTGTTACACACCATGCTTTGGCAGGGATTGGCAACTTTGAAAGAAGCCTATTTGCTAACCCAAGGAAAATGGCCACGCGCTCCTCCTGCAACAGATGCATCATGGGGCTTGAGGTCAGGAGGCAGAAGGCAAATCCAAAGAGCATCGGAACAGGAGGAGGCCATTCAGCCCCTCGAGTCTGTTCTGCCATTCAATGAGATTATGGCTGATCTGTGTCTTAACGCCAACCACCAACCTTGTTCTGTAACCCTTACTACCCTTACCTAAGAAAAACCTACCAATCTCAACTTTGACCCCCTCAGCCTCAACTGCTTTCTGGGGGAGAGAGTTCCAGATTTCCACAACCCTTTGTGTGAGGAAGTGCTTCCTGAATGGCCTCGCTCTAATTTTAAGGTTACGCCCCCTTGTTCTGTACTCCCCCGCTAGAGGAAATATTTTCCCTCCCTCTCTACCCTATCAAATCCTTTAATTATCTTAAACACCTCAATTATGTCATCCCTTAATCTTCTATACCCAAGGGAATAGAAGCCCAGTTTACACAACTTGTCCGAGTATTGTATCCCTTTTAGGCCTGGTATCACTCTGATAGCAAACTGGTCACTCGTTGTCTGTACTAGGCTATGACTAGAGGACGGTAGTTATGTGTGATCTAAATATAACCTGCCATCAAGTGTTCAGCTTTTCATCAAACTACATCATCCTTTCCAGGGACACACCCTTCACCCCCACCCACCCTCACCACGCATACCCCTCCCCCCACTGCCCCAAACCCAGCCAGGTTCAGTCCAGTTCGGCTTCACCGTTGCTCATCCCTACTGCACCTCCGAGAGAGTGATGAGAAGATGGTGGGCGCGGGCAGTCGTGTTACCTTGGTTACATCACTCTCGATGATTTGAGGAACCTCCTCTGTGAATGGCACTTCAGTATAGTCCTGCCCATCCGTTTGTGTCTCAAATGCAATCTCCTCTTCATACAGAGCTGGGTCGGTTGGATCCTACACCGGATCGTAATGGGAGAAGAGTGCGTTAGTAGCTGATGCGCCTCGAGGGCGAGAAGGAGAAGTTCAAGTGCAAACAAGGAGAAGGAGCGGTGCCATGAGGACGAGAGGACCATTATCTCGGAGATAATGGATCGCCAGAGCAAGACAGGTGAAAATGGAGGTGGAGAGAATGAGCGGGTGAATGAGAGGATGAAAGGAGAATAAGAGAGATGGCGGGATTATCCAGGATCTTTCCGCCGTGCCCAAGAGGAAAGATCGGGATAATGGCCCTCTTGATGGTTGTGGTTCTACCTGTTGGAACCCGTTCAATCGGGTCTTCTGCTGGACGGTTTTGGCGGAGGCTTTGGCTGCAGCGGGCCTAGGCTTGGTCACCTTGACCGCTGGGTTCCGGACAGCGGCCAACTTGGCGGAGGCAGGCTTCGGGGGGGACGCCTTTTTTTTAGGGGCCGCGCTGGCCTTGGACGGTTTGGCTTTCGCTTTAGCAGTGCTGCTTCCTGCCTGCTTCCGTCCATTGGCTTTCCCTTTCTGGAAGATGGTGATGAAAGATGGAGTGGAGGAAACCATGAAAGAGAAGAGAGAGAATGGACATGACCAATGACATGAAATGAAATGATGCAACAAATGGCGGCGATGAATCCCAACGTCCACTGATCTGGGCTTTGACTTTGGAGAGTGAGCACCAGGTGGGAACACTAATAAGATGAGTTCTGCTGCCACATCACAGACGTGAATCATCCCTGCAATATAATAAATCCGAAAGTCATGCCTGGCATTAACTAGTATACGCAGAATCGGAATCCAAAACAATGGGCTTCCACCTTAGCCCATTTTACACTATGGCACAGGTAGGGACAAATGGAGAAAGTCTGCTCCCCTCAAACACTTCCTTCTGGAGGCGGCCAGCCTGCTTTTTGATTACATCTCTTGTGAATTTCTTTGGGAGGTTTGACTATGCTAAAGACACTGTTGTTGTTGTTAAGCCGTCTTCTGCCGCTTCCAAATTCCGATCGTCTGTGTTGGTCATTGGTGATGTGAAGAGCCTCATGATGGCAGTTCCACATTTGCCTCAGACCATCTGTCTCAGTCTCCGTTTCCCCCTCTCACACACACTGTCCGTCTGTCTGTCTCAGTCTCAGGTTCAGTTACTCTGACACACACTGACCGTCTGCCTGTCTCAGTTTCTCTCTCACACTGACCGTCTGTCGGTCTCGGTTTCTCTCACACACTGCCCGTCTGACTGTCTCAGTTTCTCTCTCACACTGACCGTCTGACTGTCTCAGTCTCAGTTTTTCTCACACACTGACCGTCTGACTGTCTCAGTTTCTCTCTCACACTGACCGTCTGACCGTCTCAGTTTCTCTCTCTCACTCACCGTCTGACTGTCTCAGTCTCAGTTTCTCTCACACTGACCGTCTGACTGTCTCAGACTCAGATTCTCTCTCTCTCTCACTGACCGTCTGACTGTCTCAGTTTTTCTCACACACACACCGTCTGACTGTCTCAGACTCAGTTTCTCTCACACTGATGGTCTGACTGTCTCAGTTTTTCTCACACACACACCGTCTGACTGTCTCAGTCTCAGTTTCTCTCTTACACTGACCATCTGACTGTCTCAGACTCAGTTTCTCTCAGACACTGACCATCTGACTATCTCAGTTTCTCGCTCACACTGACTGTCTGAGTCTCAGTTTCTTTCACACACTGACCGTCTGTCTGTCTGTCTCAGTTTTTCTCACACACTGACCGTCTGACTGTCTGAGTTTCTCTCATACTGACCGTCTGACTGTCTCAGTCTCAGTTTCTCTCACACACTGACCGTCTGACTGTCTCAGTCTCGGTTTCTCTCACACACTCACCGTCTGACTGTCTCAGTCTCGGTTTCTCTCACACTGACCGTCTGACTGTCTCAGTTTCTCTCTCACACTGACCGTCTGCCTGTCTCAGTTTCTCTCTCACACTGACCGTCTGACTGTCTCAGTCTCAGTTACTCTCACACACTGACCATCTGACTGTCTCAGTCTCAGTTTCTCTCACACACTGACTGTCTGTCTGTCTGTCTCAGTTTTTCTCACACACTGACCGTCTGACTGTCTCTGTCTCAGTTTCTCTCACACACTGCCCGTCTGACTGTCTCAGTCTCAGCTTCTCTCACACACTGACCGTCTGACCGTCTGACTGTCTCAGTTTCTCTCTCACACTGACCGTCTGACTGTCTCAGTTTCTTTCTCACACTGACCGTCTGACTGTCTCAGTTTCTTTCTCACACTGACCGTCTGCCTGTCTCAGTTTCTCTCTCACACTGACCGTCTGACTGTCTCAGTCTCAGTTTCTCTCAGACACTGACCATCTGACTGTCTCAGTCTCAGTTTCTCTCACACACTGACCATCTGACTGTATCAGTCTCAGTTTCTCTCACACAATGACCGTCTGACTGTCTCAGTCTCAGTTTCTCTCACACACTGACCATCTGTCTGTCTCAGTTTCTCTCACAAACTGACCATCTGACTGTCTCAGTCTCAGTTTCTTTCACACACTGACCGTCTGACTGTCTCAGTTTTTTTCACACACAGACCGTCTGACTGTCTCAGTCTTAGTTTCTCTCTCACACTGACCGTCTGACTGTCTCAGTCTTAGTTTCTCTCACACACTGGCCATCTGACTGTCTCAGTCTCAGTTTCTTTCACACACTGACCGTTTGACTGTCTCAGTCTTAGTTTCTCTCACACACTGCCCATCTGACTGTCTCAGTATCAGTTTCGCTCACACACTGACCGTCTGTCTCAGTTTCTTTCACACACTGACCGTCTGACTGTCTCAGTTTCTCTCACACACTGACCGTCTGACTGTCTCAGTCTCAGTTTCTCTCGCACAATGACCGTCTGACTGTCTCAGTTTCTCTCACACACTGACGGTCTCAGTCTCAGTTTCTCTCTCACACTGACTGTCTGACTGTATCAGTTTCTCTCACACACTGACCGTCTGACTGTCTCAGTCTCAGTTTCTTTCACACACTGACCGTCTGACTGTCTCAGTTTTTTTCACACACTGACCATCTGACTGTCTCAGTCTCAGTTTCTCTCTCACACTGACCATCTGATGGTCTCAGTTTCTTTCACACACTGACCGTTTGACTGTCTCAGTCTCAGTTTCTCTCACACACTGACCATCTGACTGTCTCAGTCTCTGTTTCGCTCACACACTGACCGTCTGACTGTCTCAGTTTCTTTCACACACTGACCGTCTGACTGTCTAAGCGTCAGTTTCTCTCACACACTGACCATCTGACTGTCTCAGTTTCTCTCACACACTGACCGTCTGACTGTCTCAGTCTCAGTTTCTCTCACACAATGACCGTCTGACTGTCTCAGTTTCTCTCACACACTGACCGTCTGACTGTCTCGGTTTCTCTCACACACTGACCGTCTGACTGTCTCAGTCTCTGTTTCTCTGACACACTGACTGTCTCAGTCTCAGTTTCTCTCACACACTGACCGTCTGACTGTCTCAGTCTCAGTGTTCATCACACACTGACCGTCTGACTGTCTCAGTTTCTCTCTCACACTGACCGTCTGACTGTATCAGTTTCTCTCACACACTGACCGTCTGACTATCTCAGTCTCAGTCTCTCTCACACACTGACCATCTGACTGTCTCAGTTTCTCTCTCACACTGACCGTCTGACTGTCTCAGTCTCAGTTTCTCTCACACAATGACCGTCTGACTGTCTCGGTTTCTCTCACACACTGACCGTCTGACTGTCTCAGTCTCTGTTTCTCTGACACACTGACTGTCTGACTGTCTCAGTCTCAGTTTCTCTCACACACTGACCGTCTGACTGTCTCAGTCTCAGTGTTCATCACACACTGACCGTCTGACTGTCTCAGTTTCTCTCACACACTGACTTTCTGACTGTCTCAGTCTCAGTTTCTCTCTCACACTGACCGTCTGACTGTATCAGTTTCTCTCACACACTGACGGTCTGATTGTCTCAGTCTCAGTTTGTCTCACACACTGACCGTCTGACTGTCTCAGTCTCAGCTTCTCTCACACACTGACCGTCTGACTATCTCAGTCTCAGTCTCTCTCACACACTGACCATCTGACTGTCTCAGTTTCTCTCTCACACTGACCGTCTGACTGTCTCAGTCTCAGTTTCTCTCACACACTGACCGTCTGACTGTCTCAGTCTCTCTCACACTGACCGTCTGACTGTCTCAGTTTCTCTCACACACTGACCGTCTGAATGTCTCAGTCTCAGTTTCTCTCACACACTGACCGTCTGACTGTCTCAGTTTCTCTCACACAGTGACCGTCTGACTGTCTCAGTCTCAGTTTCTCTCTCACACACTGACTGTCTGTCTCAGTTTCTCTCACACACTGACTGTCTGTCTCAGTCTCCCTGTATCTCACACACTGACCGTCTGTCTGTCTCAGCCTCCCTGTACGTCACACACTGACTGTCTCAGCCTCTCCCTGTCCTTGTGTCTATATGGTCTTCAAATTCTGCTTCTTCCCACTTGCCCTTTTTTTTCCCCCTCCCCCCAACCTCGATCTTATGAATGTCACAGCCTGGTGCTCTGAGCAAACTGTAAAACATGAAAGCAGTCGATGATGGTAAGCAGTGATGGCAACAGATGATGACAGTCGACAACTCAGGACACACAGCACCTCGGACACAAACTGGCACATGCCTGGCCCACCACCCTCCTCTTTTACCTGCCCCGTATCAGCTTTTCCAACAGCTGCCTCAGTCACTGGCACGGTGGGTGGAGCTGGTGTCTGAAACTCATCGTAATAGTCATAATACTCGTAATCTTCATCATAGTACTATGTGTGACAGAGACAGCGAGAAACAAAAACACAGCAGAGACTGTTAAAGCAAAAATTAAGAGATTTTCACAAATTTCTGTTCATGTTGGGTAATAAGGCTATAGCATTTAGTCACAAAAAAAAAAGCCACAAGGAATAAGAGGGGACCGATCACTGTTGTCTACACTGAGTGAGGTGTACAGACCTGCTCACTCATCATCCTAAAAGATGAGATCGCCATGGAGATAAAACGGTCGGGCTGCCCTTTCAGAGGGCATGTAATAGTCAACCACATTGCTGTGGGTCTGGAGTCACATGTAGGCCAGACCAGGTAAGGACAGCAGATTTCCTTCCCTAAAGGACATTAGTGAACCAGATGGGTTTTTACAACAATCGACAATGGTTTCATGGCCATCATTAGACTAGCATTTAATTCCAGATTAATTAATTGAATTCAAATTCCACCTTCTGCTATGGTGGGATTTGAACCCATGTCCCCAGAGCAATACCCTGGGTCTCTGGTTTACTAGTCCAGTGACAATACCACTACACCACCGCTTCCCCCCCATTCACAGTTCTTAAGAACGGTCACCAATTGTCCAAGCAGAACTGATTGCTATTTGTCCAAACAGAATTGATCTCCAGTAGTTTTGCAGGAATTGGTCCCTGAAGGCAGTTCAAGGACTAGTCCCTGGTGGTCCCACCAGAGATGGTTCCTGATGGTCCTGCTAGGTTTGGCCTTTGACAGTTCAAGAGCTGGTCAACTAATGGTCCTGCTGGGATTGGTCTGACAGTTCATGAGCTGGTCAACTAACTATCCTGCTAGGATTGGTCTATGCAGTTCAAGAGCTGGTCAACTAATGGTCCTGCTGGGATTGGTCTATAACAGTTCAAGAGTTGGTCAACTAATGGTCCTGCTGGGATTGGTCTAACAGTTCAAGAGCTAGTCAACTAATGGTCCTGCTGGGACTGGTCTATAACAGTTCTAGAGCTGGTTAACTAATGATCCTGCTGGGATTAGTCTAACAGTTCAAGAGCTAGCCAACTAATGATCCTGCTAGGATTAGTCTAACAGTTCAAGAGCGAGCCAACTAATGGTCCTGCTGGGATTGGTCTGTAACAGTTCAAGAACTGATCAGCTGATGGTCCTGCTGCGATTGGTGACAATTTAACAAATGGTCAACTGAAGGCCCTGCTGGGATTGGTCTTCAAGGGCTGGTCCCTTGTACTGATGAATTTGCAGAGAACAGAAGCTCGGGTCTGCTTGGGCTGTTGGATTTAGATCTGGTTATGGATGATATGCTGGTTGATGGACGTACACTACCTAATTCAGTTCAACTGGAGGTTCCACCACAGAATGCAGTCAACTTAACAACCTCATCCCAGCACAAAATGGGCATCATCCCTTTCACAGGGCCCTCCATAAATGCACCAGACAGGTGAAAGGGCAATGATCCCATAGGATGAAACATGAACAAGAACCATTGGAGAGGAATCTCTTAATTTGCCGTGTGTAATCACAGACTGGCCACAGTGTTGTGTTACATCCTTATTTAATATTCTCAACAAGAAGAGTTACGAAAGCCGCCATCAAGTCAATATCTGGAGTTTGCATGGGGTTGCGAAGCAGGCTGGCATTGTGTTCATCTCTGTCAGTTTAGCTTCACAAACCTCGGAGGTGAGTGGGTGGGGCGGTATGTGTAGGGGTGGGAGCGGGGGCACAGGGGAACCAGCACTGCCCCACCCCCATCCCTCCCACTCACAAGTCCACTAGACAGTGTGTTGACGTCTTGTTGTTGCCCTGTTGTCCACATCAGGAAGCAGGGGAGTCACATCCAACTGCTCTCCCCGTTTTACCAAGGAGACGGCTGACCCCAAACTTGACCCCAGTCAAGAGGTCGAGACAAGATTCATTAAAGGTCAAAAGGTGGAATTCCCCCCACAATATGTCAGTGGGCGACAGCAGGCCACACCACATCCACTGCAGGAATGTGTGGGGGACAGCGAAGAATAGGATTGAGGTGGGCACTGATGTCTCCCATGAATGAAGAATCGGACAAGCGGCACCTCTGACCTCTGGGCCCGTGACGGAGTGCTATGCTCCGGGCCTAGCATACATGGAGCTGCTAGGGGGTCAGCAGGATAACCTTCACGGAGTCACATCAGTGGCAGTCTGCCAACACCAGGTCATCATCCCTTTAAATGGCCCCTTTAAGAGGCACAACTATGAGAGGTTTAAGAGGAAATAAAATACTAAGTGCCAGGCGGGAGGTGGGCACGGGTAGAGTGTGGTGACAGATGTTATCCCAACTCTCTTGGAGGGAGTTCCACGGGATTGGGGAGGGAGACTTGAAAGGGGGCGGGGCAACAATATGCCAGATATTCAACCCGCCCGCTAATGAGTCCCAGCTGAAAGCAAAATCGAGGTGGGTATTAAACCCAGCGTCACCCCCATCTATGACAATGGGTTAGGTTAAAATTGGCCCCAGAGTTACTATAGAAACGAGAGGCGTTGTGGTGGGGTGGGGGGGGGGGATGGGGAGAGGGGTGAGGGTCAGGGGACAAAAGGAAGTGAGGATCTAAACCGACTGGAGCAGAGATGAACATCCGCTGGGGAGCTAGGAGTGGACATGTGAGTAATTAGCTGCTCATAAATTCACATCCAGGGACGCAGGCATCCCAGTATCTAACAGACAGAGTCAAACACTCAATGAATTTCCTCGCCCCCTCCCCACCAATAGGGACTCTCGGCATTGCCCGGGCTCAGCCAATGGCAGGCTGGGGATGCACAATGCCAATATAAAAGGGCCCCGGTTGCCGGGACGGGAGAGAGGCCCACACCTTCCAATTGTTAGTTGCCGCCGAATTCATTGGCTCCGCTCTGTTTATAATTCGACCGCTGTTAAGTGGCGTCCAAGGTGGCCGGTTAAAAAAAAAAGGCTCGAAGTGCGCGACGGGGAATGTAGTGCAGAGACGTCATGCCCCACAGGTCGCCGTGTTTGTGTGAGGAGGGGGTGGGGGGGGGGCCCTTTTCCCATTAATCCAAAAGGGCTGCGGTCCCTGTGAGTGAGTCCCTGGCACCAGCAAAAGCAAAGCAAAGCAAATGGGGAAAAAAAACCTAGCCATGGTATTTTTCAGATCAATTCATTCTCAAAGCATGGACCTCACTTGTAAGGCCAGTATTTATTGCCCATCCCAAGTTGCCATCTGAAGGTTATAACTGAGTGTGACTCAGATCACTTCAGCATAGGACTGGAATCACACATCCAGGAAGGAGAGCAGTTTTTTTCCCCTCCATTCAGGGGCACCAGTGACCCAGTTTAGGTATAAATCCTTAATTTACTTTCGAAATCTTGGTTTGGAAACTTTCAACACCATGAGCAGGATTTGAATTCAGGTCTCTGGGATTCCTAGTCCAGTGATATACCCACTACACTACCAAAGCCACCACACTCTGAGCTGCTCAGTCCCTCAGATCAATGGCTGGGGGACTCACTATCCTAGGGTCAACTGCGACCCGTTCTGCACAGGAGGTGGGGCAAGGCTCTCTCGCACACTTACATACTCCTTAACGCTGGGTTCCTGACTCTGGGGGTAGTCCGGGAGTGGGGTGTCGCAGTCCGGACTGTAGTGCTGGCAATAGTCGTAGGCAGCCTGGGGGTCGGAGGAAATCAACAGCTGCTGGATGTCACCCTGAGGAAGAGAAAGAGAGAGTGGGTTAGGAGTGGCTGTGAGATGGGCCAAAGGGCCTCCTGTGATTAAACAGCATGGAGCCTGCAACACCTCCCAGTTACACCAGGCTTGCCAACTCCAGTTGGACAAATTACGATGCAAACTCCCACCTTTAACCACCCCGCACCCCCACCTGGCTTCCCCCCGCATTGGTCTTCTAAAGTGCCTATCCTCCCAAGGACCCAACTCAGCCGGATGCCTCGCGATACGATTGGGTGATTCTTAACTGTCATTCAAACAGTCTCCTTCCCCCAGTCTGCAGTGAATGAGCGAAGGTGTTCCAATTCAAAGAAGGGAAATGTTCTCCCTGGAGAGGCTCAGGTCGGGAGATCAATCTTTAATCCCTGGAGATTCCAGGGCAATCCTGACAGGCTCGCCCCCTTAGCCCTATAAAAAACATATGAAATAGGAGCAGGAGGAGGCCATTCGGCTCCTCAACAAAATCATGGCTGATCTGATTGTGGCCTTAACTCCACTTTCCTGTAGCTCACCATACCCCTTGACTCCCTTGTAGATCAAAAATATGTCTCACTCAGCCTTGAATATATGCAATGACCAGCTTCCACTGCTCTCTGGCGAAGAGAATTCCAAAGATTAACGACCCTCTAAGACCCTCCTCATCTCCGGCTTAAAAGGGAGACCCCTTATTTTGAAACTGTGTCCCCCGAGTTCTCGATTCCCCCAGGAGTGGAAACATGGTCTCAGCATCTACCCTGTCAAAACCCCTCAGAATCTTCTATGTTTCAATAAGATCACCTCTCATTCTTCTAAACTCCAATGAGTAAAGGCCCAACCTGCTCAACCTTTCCTCATAACACAAACCCTTCATCCCAGGAATCAACCTGGGAGAGACAGGGGAAATGGGTGAGGGGCGGGGATAAGGAGCAAGAGATCGGGAGGAGATGAGGGCAAAAGTGAAGGGAGGTGCAGGGAGGGATGGGGAGGGGAGGAGGGTGTCAAAGGGACTGGGAAGGGAGGCGTGGGTTTGAGGAGGAGGTGAGGTGGGACAAGGAAGTGAGGGGGAGGAGAGGGGTATTAGGCGAGGTGTAGGGAAGGAGAGGGGAAGGAGAGGGGTTGGAGAGGGGGTGTGGTGTGGCCTAATTCAAAAGCCAATACTACATCTCCAGAGGACGGTCACTTGATGGAGTGAATATCCGCTCATCCCAAGGGCAGTGGCTTTTCCCCCTCGGAAGCTGCTTGGCCCCCTTTCAGGGGGCGGGTTAATCAGCCGATTGATCGTGGACTTGTGCACTGACTCTGACACACTACAGCAGGGAGCTGGGAGCCAAGAAGCCGCGGGAACTGCAGGCTCAGGAGAAAGCTCTCCGCTTGGAAGCAGAGACAAAACAGCTCACAGTCGGTGCATTCCCCAACCCCCAGCTCTTCCCACTAATCCCCTCCATGTGCCAGAATCCAAGCTTCTAGTCGCTCAGGGCAGGGCTGGTTGGCAGGGAGATGAGCCTGGGCCGTCTCCTCGGGACATCCCCTCCCCCCATCCCCCCGCCCTCGATCGAGGGAAAAACTGCTTCCAGACTAGGCCAGGCTCCCCTACCAGGGGCCTGTCTGACCCCGGCAACCTGCAGTTGTCATGGTACAGTGCTTCTGTGTTTTCATACAGGGCAAGGCCTGAGTGGGGGACTGACAATGACGCCATTCCACCGCTCACTGCTTCCTCTGCCAGGGATTCCTGCAAAAGCTGCTACTGCTACTTCCCTCAGCTCTCCCCGAGTCCCGGGATTTTCCACCCTCGTATGGGGTTGAGCAAAAGCGTAAGGTCCAAGCTTCTGCCCGTGGCCTGTATAGAGGAGTTGGAGGGACTCAGCTGTGACATAGTTGATCAGCCTCAGTGCCCAGTGAAGACAGTAGAGAATCAGCAAGAAAAAAAACAAACTTGCATTAATATAGCACCTTTCACATCCTAAGGATATCCCCAAGCACTCCACAGTACTTTTGAAGTGCAGTCACTGTTGTAAATTAGAAAACAGCAATCAATTGTGCACAGAAAGCTCCCACAAACAGCAATGTGACACTGACCACAAAGTCTGTTTTTTTCGTAAAACCAACACTGTACCTGTCCTGGAAATGTTCGATGGGACAGTGTAGAGGGATCTAACCCGTTTTTTTTTTAAGGTGGCCTTTATACCCCAGGCCCCTTTTATGTATTTTATGTCGAGGGGGCCTTTATTTTCCAGGCCCCCCTTATATACAGTTTATAAAAATAACTATTAAAAAGTAAATAAAACAAAACTCAAATTAAAATGCCATTCTCGCCGTCAATTATGTAGCCCAGTCCCTGTGCTGCCCACCGGTCGCGGAAGGCCTCAAGCGTACCGGCGGACACCGCATGCTCCTTCTCCAGGGACACCCGGGCGCGAACGCAACCTTGGAAAAGGGGCAGACAATCAGGGCGGATGGACCCCCCGATGGCCCGCTGCCTGGACCTGTGAATTGCCACCTTGGCCAGGCCCAGGAGCAGACCGACGAGGAGATCCTCCTCCCGGCCCACGCCCCTCCACACCGGGTGTCCAAAGATCAGGAGCGTGGGGCTGAAAACTTGAGGAGCAGCCCCTTCAAATACTCAAACGGGCTGCGACCTCGTACACTCTACATAAACGTGGAACACGGACTCGTCCAGGCCGCAGAAATTACAGGCGGCCTGGGAGTCCGTGAACCTACTTAAAAGTCTAATGCACGGGACTGCCCTGTGCAACACCCTCCACCCCAGGTCCCCGATGTAAAGGGGGAGGACTCCTGCGTAGAGAGACCTCCATCGGGGTTTCCCCTCGCCGCCAGATGGCAACACCGACCGCCAGGGCGTGTCCGGCTGGCTGACGAGGGCGAGGAAGTGGAGACTGTGCAGGAGCAGCCCGTACAGGAAACCCCTCCGCGCCAATTGGAATGGCATGGAGGGCATTTCTGAGAGGCAGCTCGGGTTGTGCGGGACAGGCTTCCGAGGAGGGTTTCGGGGCCTGGGTCCGATGAGCAGTTCCGGCCGAGCGGGAGTCAGCCCGGCCGGGAGTGCTCCGCTCTCCCAAGCCCCCTCGTCACCTGCAGTGAGGGGCATCCCGGGGGCTTCGGCTACTCCACCGTCCGTCAGTCCGTCCCCGGAGTCAGCCGCCCGGACAGCCGAGGCGCTCTCCTCCACCGGCAGGGGAGCGCCCTGACTGGAGGCGACCATGTTCCAGACTCCGAATAGATCCCGGTAAAAGACAGGCAACTCCCTCAGAGAGGCGCAGCTAACGGACTCCACCGGCAGCTGCGTGTCATCTTGAAGGCAGTGACACTGGCGGAAAAAATAGGTTGCCAGAGCACACCATCTGGGAGGACGCTCGACGTACAGGTATCTCTGCAGGGTCCGAAGGCGGAAAGTCGCTGGGTGTGGACGCACACCAGCGACTGACCGCCCTCCTCAATCGGGAGACTCAGGACTGCGGCAGAGACCCAGTGTTTCCTCTTGCCCCAGAAGAAATCGACGAGTTTCTTCTGGATCTTGGTGGCGAATGCAGGGGGCGCGGCCAAAGTGACCAACCAGTACCACAGCATCGAGGCCACCAGTTGGTTTATGACCAGCGCTCGGCCCCTGTGGGAAAGCACTCGGAGCAGTCCTGTCCAGCACCCCAGCCGAGTGGTGACTTTCGCCTCCAACTCCTGCCAGTTTGTCGGCCAGGCTTCCTCAGCGGGGCTAAGGTGGACTCCCAGATAGAGGAGGTGCATGGTGTTCCACTCAAAAGGTGCCAACTCCTCTGGCAGGGAGTTCACCCGCCACTGGACCCAGGAGACCGGAACATTTCTCCCAATTGATCTTTGCGGAGGACGCGGCAGAAAAGGTCTGCTGGCAGTCGCACATCCTCCGCAAGTCAACGGGATCTGTGACCGCGAGGAGCACGTCATCGGCGTAAGCCGAGAGGACGACCCACATGGCCAGCTCGCGCAGAGCCAATCCTGTCAACCTCCTGCGAAGCAGGCACAGGAAAGGCTCCAAGCAGATGGTAAACAATTGGCCGGACATGGGGCATCCCTGACGCACTCCTCTCCCAAAGTGAAGGGGTGCCGTCAAGGACCCGTTAACTTTGACCAGACACTTTGTGGTGGCATACAAAAGTCGGACCCGGACCACAAAATGTGGCCCGAGTCCGAAAGCGCGCAGAGTCCCGAAAAGGTATTCGTGATCCACCCTGTCGAATGCCTTCTCCTGATCGAGGGAGAGAAAGGCGACCGACTGACCAGTCCTCTGGGAAAGATGGATCAGGTCCCGGACCAGATGGATGTTGACCTGGATGGACTGGCCCGGGACTGTGTAGGACTGGTCAGGGTGGATCATGTGGGCCAGCACGGAACACAGGCAGGTAGACATAGCCCTGGCAAAGATCTTATAATCTGTGCTGAGGCGGGAGACCGGTCGCCAGTTTTTAAGCAGGCGGAGATCGCCCCTCGTCGGCAGCAGGATGATGACCGCCCTGCGCCATGAAAGGGGCATCTCCCCGGTCGCCAGGCTTTCCCCCAGGACCCACGTGTAATCGTCCCCAAAACGCCCTGAGGAACTCCACGGTCAGCCCATCCAGCCCCGGGGATTTGGCCCATGAGAGCTGGTGGAGGGCGCTGGTCAGCTCCGCCAACGGGAGCAGAGCCTCCAATCCTTCGACGCCCTCTGGGCTGACTTGCAGCAGGTCCTCCCACAAAACTCTACGCGCGTCCTCGCTGGACGGATCCAGAGAGAACAACGCACTGTCATAAGTACGGACCAGGAGGCCCATTCCTTCTGGATCTGTCTTGGAGAATCTGTCATCGGCCAGCAACTCGATGAGCTGCTTATGGACCCCCTGCCAATTTTCCAGCGAGTATAAGAAGGGTGAGGCGCGGTCCAAATCTTCCAGGATCTGGATCTGCGACCTCACATATGCGCCTCGGGACCCTATGAGCTGCAAGGTCCCTCAGCGCACCCTTCTCTTTGTACACCTGCCACAGGGTGGGGTCAACGACGGCATGACCAAGGCAGGACTGCAAGTCGAGCACCTCCCTCTCTAGGCGCCCGAACTCGGCTTCCCGCCTCTTGGTCGACCCCTTCGCATACTCCTGACAGAAGACGCGGATCTGAGTCTTGCCCACATCCCACCATAGCCTCTAGGATTGGAAGCCCCCCTGCTTCCTTCTCCAGTCGGCCCAGAATCGACAGAACGAGTCCCGGAATCGCTCGTCCTCCAGCAGCCGGTTGTTAAAGTGCCAGTACGTGGACCCTGCCCGCGTGCGGAGCAGAATAAACTCCGTCCACACCAGGTGGTGGTCCAAACACGGCACCAGCCGCATGGAGGCCGCCGAGACGCGGGAAGCGTACGCCTGCGAAAAGCACTCCTCCATTTGAAGGTGCTGGAGTCGGGATGGAGATTCCACCAGATGTCCACCAAGTTGAGGGAGCTGATCAGTTCCCTCAACTTCTCCACTGACGCTTGGCAGCACTGGGACCGGAGCGATACCCCACCTCGAGAGTACTGTTAAAATCCCCCCCCGAGGATGATGCACTCGCCGCTATCGATGGAGCTCAAGAGAGCAGACACTTCTTCAAAGAAGCGTGCTTACAATGCGCCGGGCCTGGACGCGTACACATTCACAAAGTGGAGAGGCGAGGTGGAGCAAGCGGCCCAGCACTAGCTCCTTGACCCCCAAGATCTCTGGCTGAAAGTTCGGGGCCAACAAGATAGCCACCGCACTGGAAATTGGAGTGAGGTGACTCATGTAGACCCCACCCTGCCACTCCAGGTGCCAGGTGGCTTCGTCTCCCGGAACGGTGTGGGTTTCCTGTAGAAAGCTCACTGCATATCTCCCTTCCCTGAGGACTGAGAGATTGTGAAGTGTGTGGTGAGACCCCCTGCTGCCATTGATGTTGAGACTGGCTATGGTTATCTTCATGTCAAAGGTACTTAAAACCGTCACCAACACCTCACTGTGAGGAGGGAGCAGAAGTGCACATGGCCTTCCACTCCCCCAGCAACCCATTGAGGAACACATTAAATCGCCGCCTCTTAACCAGTTTCACGCCCACACCCATCCCCGCTTTCTTGAGGGTGGCACGGACGGACTGGATGATCAGCGCCAGATTCGACCAACGGCCGAGGGCCAGCTGAACTTTATTGCAGCAACCCCTGCATGCCGCGAGGAAATCCCGGAGTTCCGCTGTGGGGATGAGAGGAGACTCGGTGGGAAGCACGAGGGATTCCACCGCCTCACTGGCGATGGAATCAAGATCGCCCTCCGTGCCCCACAGAGTCCCCATCCTCCTCCGGGTCGTCACCACCAGCGGCCGACACACCCACCACACACTGTGGGGTGGACCTCCCGGCCGCGCCAGCTGGTCCCACCTCCGTCACGATCCCACCCCCAGGATCGATGGCGGAGGAGTCCTCTCTGGGTTCTTGATTGGAACTGGAGCCTGTGGGCGCCAGCGGTTCAGGACGCACCCCCCCCTCCACCTCCGTCCCCAGGCCAAATGAGTGGTTCAGGGGAGATGGAAGTGCCCGACTCCGGAAATCCAGCTGGAGTGGGACCGGAGGTGGAGTTTAGTTTTAGTTTTAGAGATACAGCACTGAAACAGGCCCTTCAGCCCACCGAGTCTGTGCCGATCATCAACCACCCATTTATACTAATCCTACACTAATTCCATATTCCTACCACATCCCCACCTGTCCCTATATTTCCCTACCACCTACCTATTTTAGGGGAAATTTATAATGGTCAATTAACCTATCAACCTGCAAGTCTTTTAGCTTGTGGGAGGAAACCGGAGCACCCGGAGAAAACCCACGCAGACACAGGGAGAACTTGCAAACTCCACACAGGCAGTACCCAGAATTGAACCCGGGTCGCTGGAGCTGTGAGGCTGCGGTGCTAACCACTGCGCCACTGTGCCGCCCACAGTGAGGAGGCCATCTCCCATCCCGTCAGCGCCCACAGGACCAGCAGACGGGAAAGTACACAGATTGGCCTCTGGGTTGGGTACATCCAGGGCAGGAGAGTCAGGCTGTTGGGAGGGCGGACCCTCACAGGTATCACCCTCACCCAGGACACCAGACCCATAGGCCAAAGGAATGATTTCTCACGTGGGTCCACAGACTCCCCTACCAAGGGTGGGTTCCCCACCTCAGGAGTTGACAAGATAACAGGGGCATCTCCCCACCTCTGTTCTGAGGGGTGGAGGGTTCCCGCCCAGGGCTGGCGGCCCTGATCGTGCTGGTGGCAGGGGGAGCCTGAGGACCCACGCCAGGAGATGGACCCCGTGTCCTCCTCTTATTTCGGGAGGGGCGCAGAGGCTCCGAGACCTCCATGTCATCAGGGGCCTCTGCCTCCGCACCCACCTGCTGCCTGGTCACTTTGGGCCTGAGACCAGCCCTGGGTCAGGTGGATTCCCCGGGAGCAGGCCTTGGGCTGAGGTCAGGCTGGGGTTGTGCCACGGTGTCCGGGGACGCGCTTCCTGATGTTTATTTTTCCTCCGCGCCTTCCTTCCACTTGGACGGGCACCTCCCTCCCCACCGGAGGCTGTGAAAACCACAGCCTCCGGTACCGACTGAACGGTGTCTGGTGGAGATGTAGGGGGAGTGGGGGAAGGTGCAGCGGTGCCACCCTGGGCTGCTGAGGTGGAGTTGGCAGCCAGGAGGTTGGGGCAGTTCTTACGAACATGCCCCACCCCTTGCAGACATAGCACTGCGCCCGTCCAAGGTCCAGAAGATGCGGTAGGCCGTCCCCTGGAACTTCACATTGAAATGGCCATCCGTGACCTCCTCCCGTGCCAGCTGCATAAATAGCGGGCGGCGGAAAGAATGCACATGCCGGAGGCTGTTCTCCTGAAGACCAAGCGGGATTGGGGTGTGCCCTTGTCTTTACCTCCCCCAGATGGTGCAAGTGGGGAAGGAGGAGCTCACCAGAAATGTAGGGCGGGACATTGGACAGAATGACCGGTTGTGCAGTGGCCTCCAGGGGATCCACTGGCAGAAAGGTCCTGTCCACGGTGAGCCCCTTATTCAAGGCCAGGAACACTGCCCGCTCAGTCTTCAGGAAAAACACCGCCTTCCCGTACATTTTTGAGGCAGCAACAATGGCCGAAGGGCTGACAACCTCGGCCATTGCCTTCACACATACCTCAACTGGCATATTGGAGTGGACGTAGCTCTTGACCCCGTGCTTTGATGTTACCAGCGCAAACGGTGATGGGCAACAGGTGCAGCTGCAGCAGCCACAGCAGATATGTGAGAAGGCCCCGCCACCGGTGAAGAGGAGCTTGCCATGGGGGTCGCAGAGCTACGCCCAACCCCAAGAAACAAAGCACACAACAGTTTTCTCTTCAACACAAGCAATATGATGGGGGTGGTGGGGGGTGGGTGTGGATGGGAGTAGAGGAGGATAGGGTTGAAAAGGACAAGGAGAGGAGAGGATAGGTGGCCGAGTGATGGAAGGGAGAGAACAGCTGCGAGGATGTTACTGTTCAATTGGTGGTTGGAGCACCTTGCTTCAGAGTCTGCAGTTCAGTCTTCCAGTTAGGGGAGGGCTCTTCGTCCGAGTCGGCTACAGCCGCCTGGTTCTCTCCTTTTCCTTCTGTTCGATAAAGATTGCCTTCAGCCGGGCAGCTCCAGCCATCCCGAGCCACACAGTTGGGGGTGGGGAGGGAGCCCCTTTTGTGCAGGATGGCAGATAAACACAAGAGCAAATACAGGGGCTCCCTATAGAATTTGGCAGCCCCACCCCTGGATCTTCTGGTGCCTCCTCCCTCCCCCAACAGTCCAAACAACAAACAGTTCTCTGGTGCTCCAAGACCCACCTCTCCAAAATGAATTGCAGGTCACCTTTGTCCTTGAATAAAGTACAACAGTTCCACAGTTAAAGTAAAAATGCAGCTCTCTCCACTCTGATGTCTCCTCTCCAGTTCCAGCTCCCACCAGCCTGCTCAGGTGCAGCTGGTTCGACTAATCGCATGCAGGAAGTGCTCCAAATTGCCCAGCCAATCCCTGCTGTACCTGTCCTGGGAATGTTTGATGGGACAGTGTCGAGGGAGCTTTACTCTGTATCTAACCCGGGTATTTTTCTTTTTTTTGTAGAGGGAGCTTTCCTCTGTATCTAACCCCCGAGCTGTCCCTGCCCTGGGAGTGTTTGATGGAACATTGTAGAGGGAGCTTTACTCTGTATCTAACCCCCGGGCTGTACCTGCCCTGGGCGTGTTTGATGGGACATTGTAGAGGGAGCTTTACTCTGTATCTAACCCCCGGGCTGTACCTGCCCTGGGCGTGTTTGATGGGACAGTGTAGAGGGAGCTTTACTCTGTATCTAACCCCCGGGCTGTACCTGCCCTGGGAGTGTTTGATGGGACATTGTAGAGGGAGCTTTACTCTGTATCTAACCCCCGGGCTGTACCTGCCCTGGGAGTGTTTGATGGGACAGTGTAGAGGGAGCTTTACTCTGTATCTAACCCCCGGGCTGTACCTGCCCTGGGCGTGTTTGATGGGACAGTGTAGAGGGAGCTTTACTCTGTATCTAACCCGTTCTGTACATGTCCTGGGAGTGTTTGATGGGACAGGGTAGAGGGAGTTTTACTCTGTATCTAACCTGTGTTGTACCTGTACTGGGAATGTGTTCATTGATGTTACTCTCTATCTAACCTATGCTGTATCTGTTCTCATTATCTCATTTCTGTTTGTACGATGTTGCTGAGTGTAACTTGGCTGTCACATTTCTATCATTACAACATAGACAACATTTGAAAAAATACTGGCTGTCTATAAAGTGCTTTGGGACGGCCATGATCTTGTAAAAGTTGCAATGGGAAGAGGACCTCAGGTCTTACCTCGAAGACTTCTTCATCTAGGATCCGGGTGCCAAACACCACGATTCCCTTGGTGTCAATGATGGGCTTGTTACTCCGGGGCAGGGACTTGGTCACAGTTTTCTTGCAGTCAAAAATCATGGTTATCTTCTTCTTCTGGACACTGATAGCGAGTCGATGCCACCTGTGAGAGAGACAGAGGAAGAGAACACAAGGTGGGTCAGTGAGAGTGAGTGAGAGAGAGAAAGAGAGAACACAAGGTGGATCAGTGAGAGAGAGAGAACACAAGGTGGGTCAGTGAGAGTGAGATAGAGAACACAAGGTGGGTCAGTGAGAGTGAGTGAGAGAGAGAGAGAGAGAACACAAGGTGGGTCAGTGAGAGAGAGAGAACACAAGGTGGGTCAGTGAGAGTGAGTGAGAGAGAGAGAACACAAGGTGGGTCAGTGAGAGAGAGAGAACACAAGGTGGGTCAGTGAGAGAGAGAACACAAGGTGGGTCAGTGTGAGAGTGAGAGAGAGAGATGGAGAACACAAAGTGGGTCAGTGAGAGTGAGAGAGAGAACAAGCTGAGTCAGCGAGAGTGAGAGAGAGGACAAGGTGAGTCAGTGAGAGTGAGAGAGAGAACACAAGGTGGGTCAGTGTGACAGCGAGAGATAGAGAACACAAGGTGGGTCAGTGAGAGTGAGAGAGAGAACAAGCTGAGTCAGCGAGAGTGAGAGAGAGGACAAGGTGAGTCAGTGAGAGTGAGAGAGAGAACACAAAGTGGGTCAGTGTGAGAGTGAGAGAGAGAGATGGAGAACACAAAGTGGGTCAGTGAGAGTGAGAGAGAGAACAAGCTGAGTCAGCGAGAGTGAGAGAGAGGACAAGGTGAGTCAGTGTGAGAGTGAGAGAGAGAACACAAGGTGGGTCAGTGTGAGAGCGAGAGATAGAGAACACAAGGTGGGTCAGTGAGAGTGAGAGAGAGAACACAAGGTGGGTCAGTGAGAGTGAGATAGAGAACACAAGGTGGGTCAGTGAGAGTGAGAGAGAGAACACAAGGTGGGTCAGTGAGAGTGAGAGAGAGAACACAAGGTGGGTCAGTGAGATAGAGAACACAAAGTGGGTTGGTGAGAGAGAGAGAGAACAAGCTGAGTCAGCGAGAGTGAGAGCGAGGACAAGGTGAGTCAGTGAGAGTGAGAGAGAGAACACAAGGTGGGTCAGTGTGAGAGTGAGAGCGAGAGATAGAGAACACAAGGTGGGTCAGTGAGAGTGAGATAGAGAACACAAGATGGGTCAGTGAGAGTGAGAGAGGGAACACAAGGTGGGTCAGTGTGAGAGTGAGAGAGAGAACACAAGGTGGGTCAGTGAGAGTGAGAGAGAGAACACAAGGTGGGTCAGTGAGAGAGTGAGTGAGAGAGAGAACACAAGGTGGGTCAGTGAGAGAGAGAGAACACAAGGTGGGTCAGTGAGAGAGAGAACACAAGGTGGGTCAGTGTGAGAGTGAGAGAGAGAACACAAGGTGGGTCAGTGAGAGTGAGAGAGAGAACACAAGGTGGGTCAGTGAGAGTGAGAGAGAGAACACAAGGTGGGTCAGTGAGAGAGAGAGAACACAAGGTGGGTCAGTGAGAGAGAGAACACAAGGTGGGTCAGTGTGAGAGTGAGAGAGAGAGAGAGAACACAAGGTGGGTCAGTGAGAGAGAGAGAACACAAGGTGGGTCAGTGAGAGAGAGAACACAAGGTGGGTCAGTGAGAGTGAGAGAGAGAACACAAGGTGGGTCAGTGAGAGTGAGAGAGAGAACACAAGGTGGGTCAGTGTGAGAGTGAGAGAGAGAACACAAGGTGGGTCAGTGAGAGTGAGAGAGAGAACACAAGGTGGGTCAGTGTGAGAGTGAGATAGAGAACACAAGGTGGGTCAGTGAGAGTGAGAGAGAGAACACAAGGTGGGTCAGTGTGAGAGTGAGAGTGAGAGAGAGAACACAAGGTGGGTCAGTGTGAGAGTGAGAGAGAGAACACAAGGTGGGTCAGTGAGAGTGAGAGAGAGAACACAAGGTGGGTCAGTGAGAGTGAGAGAGAGAACACAAGGTGGGTCAGTGTGAGAGTGAGAGAGAGAACACAAGGTGGGTCAGTGAGAGAGTGAGAGTGAGAGAGAGAACACAAGGTGGGTCAGTGAGAGTGAGAGAGAGAACACAAGGTGGGTCAGTGTGAGAGTGAGATAGAGAACACAAGGTGGGTCAGTGAGAGTGAGAGAGAGAACACAAGGTGGGTCAGTGTGAGAGTGAGAGAGAGAACACAAGGTGGGTCAGTGTGAGAGTGAGAGAGAGAGAACACAAGGTGGGTCAGTGAGAGAGTGAGAGAGAGAGAGAGAACACAAGGTGGGTCAGTGAGAGAGTGAGAGAGAGAACACAAGGTGGGTCAGTGAGAGTGAGAGAGAGAACAAGCTGAGTCAGCGAGAGTGAGAGAGAGGACAAGGTGAGTCAGTGAGAGGCGGCCGTATGGAGCAGAAGAGAGATGATGTTCCTAGTCAGTGGGGAAAATGAAGAAACCTGTTAGCCCACCAATGCAATGTAGCTGGAGTTGGCAGAAGTGGTCAGCAGCTGTAGTGTGCCCACCGATGTCTTGGATTCAGCGTAGTAATGTTTCATTGATCTGACCAGGTCAGGAGAGATTGGCATATCGTGACATTCACCAGATCCTGCACTGTGGCTGCCCCGCACCTCACTTTGTCTTGTCAATCCTACTCCATCCACAGCACTCCTCTCCTCCATATCAAAACCAATGGGACTGAATCAATGCAACTCCTGGCACCCTCACTCCCTTGGCATGTTGACCTTCCAGTTCTCCCCTCCACCACCTGCCAGTGACTGCAGTCCTTATCTCATCTCCTACAATCTCAGTCATCTCTAACCACTCTCAGCACACATTCTGAAATGGTCTCACTGAACCTTTGTGCTATTTACTCATCTCTTGCATCATGGGCAGCAATGTGGCCGTGCACCTGGATACCCATCTTCTCCATTCATAATCCTCCTTACCTGATGAAGCGGCACAAGCACCTTCTTCATCCTGAACCTCCAGACCTCTTGTGTCTGTACTATGTCATGCTAGGATGACGCATGCAACAGTCTGGCTGGCAAATACTGCAGAGAACCTATCAAGGCAGCTGAACCTTCGCATTCCTATGGCTTGCTCAAGAAGGCACTTGCCTGGAAATGGGGCTGGAACATAGGGAATAGGAGCAAGAGTAAACCATATGGCCCCTTGAGCCTGCTCCGCCATTCAATATGATCATGGCTAATCTTCGGCCTCAACTCCACTTTCCCACCCACTCCCCATATCCTTTGATTCCCCAAGAGACCAAATGTCTGTCTATTTCAGCCTTAAATATACTCCATGATGGAGCATCCACATCTCTTTGGGATAGAGGATTCCAAAGATTCACAACCCTTTGAATGAAGGAATTTCCCCTCATCTCAGTCCCCTTAATCTGACCCGAAACGTTAACTCTACTTCTCTTTCCAAAGATACAAACATAGATACAGACTGTCATGCACAGAGATCAATACATCAACAAAGAAACAGATTGACACACGCAGATCAATACACAAGCTCTGAAACAGACTGACACACAGACAGAACATTACACAGACATAGGAACAGACACACACACAGAACAATATACAGATATAGGAATTGACTGACACACACACAGAGCATTACACAGACGTAGAAACTGACAGACACACATCCAGACATAGGAACAGACACACACACACACAGAACAATACACAGATATGGAAACAGACTGACACACACACACACAACCACACGGACACACACAAAGCATTAAACAGTATAGAAACAGACTGACACACACACAGAGCAATACGCAGACATAGAAACTGACTGACACACACAGAGCAATACACAGACATAGGGACAGACAGACACAAAGGGGGAACAATATACAAACACAGATACAAGACTGTCATGCACAGAGATCAATACATCAAAGAAACAGATTGACACACACAGAGCAATACACAGACATAGGAACATACACAGACACAAAGAACAATACACACAGAACAGGCTGACACATACGTAGAGACATACACAAGCAGGCAAATGTAGGGAAATACACAGACATAGAAACAGATAGAAATAGACAGTGAAATAAACAGACAAAAAACAGACACCCTTGTAGAGAAACACACAGATGTACAAGCAGAGAGACACACATGCGGGTTACAGTGATCACAGAGTCATGGACTCAATCATAGATCATAACATCAATAGATTTAGGATTGTTATGGAAAAGGATGAGGCACAATCACTGTGACGAACATCAACTGAGGGAGGGCTAACTTCAGTGTATTCAAAATACATCTGGCCCTGATGGTGTGGAATCAAAAACGGATCGGCAGAAACAGTAATTGAACAATGGGAGGTCTTCAAAGAGGACATAGTTCAGGTACAGAATAGATGCATACCAGTGAGAGGTGGGGTGGGGGGGGGGGGGGGGGGGTGGAAGAATATCATCCAAAGCTAGAGCTCCCTAGATATCTGTATAGAGGGGAAAATGAGACAGAAAATGGAGGCATATGACAATGTAAGGTTCATAATATAGTACAGAACCAAGCTGAATATAGAATGCACAGCTAGAGATCTAAAAACAGGAATGAGGAGGCAAAAAGAGTATATGAGAATATAGGTAAATATTATGTATGGGGAACAGTGTTTCAACATCTACCTTGTTAAGACCTCCGAATCTTATATGTTTCATTAAGATCACCTCTCATTCTTCTAACCTTCAATGAGTAAAGGCCCAACCCGCTCAACCTTTCCTCATAAGACAACCCCTTCATCCCAGGAATCAGCCTAGTGAACCTTCTCTGAACTGCTTCCAATGCAAGTATATCCCTCCTTAAATAAGCATACCAAAACTATACACAGTACTCTAGCTGAGGTCTCACCAGTGCCCTGAACAGTTGTAGCATGACTTCCCTACTTTTATACTCCATCCCCCTGCAATAAATGCCAGCATTCCATTTACTTTCCTAATTACTTACTGTATCTGCATGCTAACTTTTTGTGATTCATGTACTAAGATACTGAGATCCCTTTGTACTACAGCATTCTGCAGTCTCTCTCCATTTAAATAATATTCTGTTTTTCTATTCTTCCTCCAAAGTGGACAAGTTCACATTTTCCCACATTCTGTTCCATCTGCCAAATTTTTGCCCACTCAGCTAACCTATATATATCTCCTTGAAGACACTTTGCATCCTCCTCACAACTTGCTTCCCCAACTATCTTTGTATCATCTGCAAATTTGGCTACAATACACTCAGTCCTTTCATCCAAGTCATTAATATAAGTTGAGGCCCCAGCACTGATCCCTGTGGCGCTCCACTAGTTACAGTTTACTATCCTGAAAATGATCCATTTATCCCAACTCTCTGTTTCCTGTTAGCCAATCCCCTATCCATGCTAATATATTACCCCAACACCATGAGCTCTTATCTGTTTAGTAACCTTTTGTGTGGCACCTTATCAAATTCTTTTTGGAAATCCAAATACACTACATCAACTGGTTCTCCTTTATCCATCTTGCTTGCTACATCCTCAAAGAATACGAATAAATTTGTCAAACGTGATTTCCCTTTCATAAAACCATGTTGATTCTGCCCAATTGCATTATGATTTTCTAAATGTCCTGCTACTGCCTCTTTAATAATTGATTCCAGCATTTTCCCAGTGACAGATGTTAGGCTAACTGGCCTCTAGTTTCCTGCTTTCAGTCTCCCTTCTTTCTCAAAGAGGTGTTACGTTTGCATCTTTCCAATTCACTAGGACCTTTCCAGGATCTAGGGAATTTTGGAAGATTACAACCAATGCATCCATTATCTCTGCAGCCACTTGTTTTAAGACCCTGGGATGCAGGCCATCAGGTCCAAGTGACTTGTCAGCCTTTAGGCCCATTAGTTGCCCTAGTACTTTTTCCTCTAGTGATAGTTATTGTTTTAAGTTCCTCCATCACTTTTGCCTCTTGATTTTCCGCTATCCTTCTGATATTTTTTGTGTCTTCTACTGTGAAGACAGATACAAGATACTCATTCAAAGTCTCTGCCATTTTCTTGTTTCCCATTATTAATTCCCTTGTCTCGTCCTCTAAGGGACCAACGGTAGGAAGAATGGTGGAAGAATGAGGAGAGGCAATATAAATGAAATGATATAATTTTAAAGGAACGCAGGAACAGAGAGATCTCCTGGCCTATGTACACAAACCTTAGAAGGTAGCAGGACAAGTTGAGAAGGCTGTTAGAAAAGCATATAGAATCCTTGGCTTTGTAAATAGAGGCGTGGAGTATAAAAGCAAGGAAGTTATTTTGAACCTTTATAAAACACTGGTTAGACCCCAGCTGGAGTATTGTGTCCAATTCTGGGCTCCACACTTTAGGAAGGATGTCAGGGCCTTGGAGAGGGTGCAGAGGAGATTTACTGGAATGGGACCAGGGATGAGGGAGTTCAGTTAATGTGGAGAGACTGGAGAAGCTGGGATTGTTCTCCTCAGAGAAGAGAAGGTTAAGAGGAGATTTAACAATCATTCAAAGCCACAAATGGTTCTGACAGAATAAATAATGAGAAACTGTTTCCAGTGACATAAGGGTCGGTAATCATAGGACACAGATCGAAAGTGATTGGCAAAAGAATCAGAGGTGACATGAGGATACATCATTTTACACAGCGAGTTGGTGCAATCCAGAATGTTGTCTGAAAGGGTGGCAGAAGTAGATTCAATAATAACTTTTCAAAGGGAATTGGATAAATACTTGAAGGAGCAAAATAATTACTGAGGCATGATGGAAGAGTAGGGGAGTGGGATTGATTGGATCGATCTACCAAAGGGCTGGCACAGGCAGAATGGGCCAAAAGGCCTCTTTATGTGCTGCATCATTCACTGATTCTTTGCAATAATACACTGCACATATTATAGAAATACAGAGACATCGAAACAGATAGACACAGAAGTACAACAATGCACAGAGACACAGTCTTGCTGAGAAATTGGAAGGCATAAAAAGAAGTGGACACAGACACACAGAGAAATACACAGACACAGACAGGCGTTGGAGGCGGTTCAGAGGAGGTTTACTAGATTGATACCTGGAACAAGCGGGTGTCTTATGAGGAAAGGTTGGACAGACTGGGCTTGTTTACAATGGAGTTTAGAAGAGTGAGGGGAGGCCTGATTTAAGTATATAAGATCCTGAACGGTCTTGACAAGGTGGATGTGGAAAGGATGTTTCCTCTTGTGGGTGAGTCCAGAACAAAGGGGCACTGTTTTAAAATTTGGGATCGCCCTTTTAGGAAAGAGATGAAGAGAATTTTTTTCTCTCAGAGGGTTGTGTGACTTTGGAACTCTCTGCCTCAGAAGGTGGTGGAGGCGGAGTCATTGAATAATTTTTAAGGCGGAGGTAGATAGATTTTTGTTACGCAAGGGATTCAAAGGTTATCGGGGGTAAATGGGAGTGTGGAATTCGAAACACAAACAGATCAGCCATGATCTTATTGAATGGCGGAGCAGGCTCAAGGGGCCGAATGGCCTACTCCTGCTCCTAATTCATATGTTCAAACAGAAATAGTCAGAGACATGTAGAGAGATGCACAGACACAGGAACAGACAGACACACACATACAGAAATACACAGACACAGAAACAAACAGTCACGTACGTAGAGAGATACACTGACGCAGAGATGGTCACACATGTAGAGAAATACACAGACACAGAAATAAAAAGATACAGACGAAGAAACATGCACAGACACACATAGAGAGATACAGAGACATAGAAAAAAAACAGACTCACATGTACACAAATACACAGGCACACACACAGCCAGACAGACACGTACAGAAATACACAGATACAGCACAGAAAATCATGCACGTAGGGTGATGCACAAACAGAGTCGGACACACATGTAGGGAGATACATAGACATGGAAACAGACAGATACAAACATAGAGAGACACATAACACAGACACAGAGAGACACCTATATGTAGACAGGTAAGCAGGCACAGAAACAGACAGACACACACAAAGAGAAACACAGAAATAGTTTGGCAACACGTTGACAAACATCAAAACAGACAGATACGTAAAAAGATACACAGACACAGATACGGGTATATACATGCATACCGCAATACACCAACACAGAAACAGGCATACACACACATGGAGAAACAAACGCAGACACAGAAACACAGACACACACGTGGAAATACACAAAAAGAGAAACACAGACACAGACACAGAAGCAGACAGACACACATGCACAGAGATAGACTCAAATGTACAGAGATAGACACAGACACATTAACACAAAAGTACACAGATATGCAGACACAAAAACAGACACACACGGAGAGAAATACATCGCAACAGACAGACACACACATACTGTTGCACAGACACAGAAATTGACAGTCACACACCTAGAGAAATACAGAGACAAAGAGACAGACACACACACGTAGAGAAATGCACAAGCACAGAAACAGACAGAGATGCACATACAGACATACTCAGACACAGAAATACACATGTGTAGAAAGATACAGACAGAGAAACAGACAAACAGACACACACACGGAGAAACACAGTTGCAGAAACAGATAGACAGGCACACAAGTAGAGAGATACATAGGCACAGAAACAGACAGACACACACGTAAATAGATAAATAGGCTGGGATTTAATAGGGCTGTATAGGAAAGGCGAAGGTAGAGGTGGAAGCACATGGCGAAGGCCCTCCCGCTCCGACTCCTGCTCCCATAGTAATTTTGCGCCGGCTGGCCAATTAATGGCCAGCTGGCAGGATAACCTGGCAGGATAACTGGCCCTCAATGTCCGAAGGCGGGCTTTCAGTTCGAGGCCACATCGCCACCTGATATGGAAGGAATTGATGGTGCCATGTTTAAAAGGCTGCCAGCACCCGAGGATTGATGCGGAAGTCCGTTCCTGCAGCTGTCATCCCAACGAATGCTGTCAAAGCACTCAGGCCTTCCAGCACCCAGCTGGCAGAGACCCTCCAGCACCCAGCTGGCAGAGACCCTCCAGCACCCAGCTGAAAGAGATGGTCCATCATCGTCCGAAGAAAAGCACAGGAGGGACATGCTAGTGACATGGCAGATGCAAGATCCTGGATGGCCCCATGGTTCAGTGGTGATTCCCTGAGTATTCTCCTCCAGGTTACTTGGACAAGGGGGAAAGTCCTCCTCCCCAGGGACAGAAGGAGGAGACCTCCCTGCTTAACCAAACAGGCCTGGACGGAGGTCACAGAGGAGGTCAGCAGCCATGAGGTCATCCAGAGAGCCTTGTTGTAGTACCGCAAGAGAGGCAATGACCTTCTCCACTGGGGAGGCAGCAAATAGATAAGTGTGAGGGTGTTTATAGTGGGAATGGAGAGTCTACCATATTGGTGGCAATAGCTGGAGGCTGAAGCATCACCTTTGTAAGGAATGGCTCAGTCACCTCATTAGCAGGCACGAGGGAACCCTCAGCCGAGCATGAGCGATGGTGTTCATGTGTCCTCCAATGTACAAACATTAATGTGAGATGAAGGCCATTCTGTGGGCTCCTGTCTGGAGAGGTGAGGAGTGCTGGTCATTCTATTCCCTCTCGCGGGTCAACCACAAGAACACCGAGCTGCCATCTCCGGGAAGCAGCCGCCTACCTCTGAGGAGGAGGAGGAATCCTCAGAGGGTGCAGTGTCACCACATTCTCTCGCACCCTCCACCAGATACTTTCAGCTTGGTGGGTATATGTCTGCAAGTAGAATCGGGGTCACAAGCTGGTGAGAGCCTCACACACGTGCCTGACCAGCTGTCGGAGGCTCTGATAGCTGAGGCCACTGACACTCGGGCGAGTACGCAAGGCCGGGCCCATGCTGAGCCCCAGGCTGATGACGGGCCTCTGGAGTCATCTGCGAGGTGGCAGATGCTGGAAGTCCAGTGTGAGGTGTGTGAAGATCTGGCGGGGATTCCAGAGGAGATGTGCACACTGGTTCGGACACTGCAGACTCCATTCAGGCCATGAGTGCTGCCATCTCCCTCTCATATGAGCACGTGGCCTCCTCCATCGAATGATTGGCGACTCTCCTGGTGAGCCCCATCCAGCAGACCTGACAGTGGGTGCTGGAGATGTACACAGACCTGCAGACCATGGCCTTTCTGCTGTTGGATAGAGCTCATGGACAAGGCGAGAGAGGGACGTGGTACCTGGAGTCTTCACCATGTCCTCCTCCTTCTCAGGCCAGCAGGGAGGTGCAAGTGTGCCTAGCGAGGGAGGAGGAGCAGCTGCCTTCTGCCTCTGGGGGCTCCTCTCAGGGTGCTCCTGGAGCGGAGAGCAGCTCCTCAGCCCCTCTGCCAGTGCCACCAACGCCTTAGCTTGCCGCCATGACCGAGGAGGCTCCTGCACCTGAGCAGCTGCCCCTCAGCATGCCAGGGCCTGGCAGCCAGGCGACGGCTGCCAAGGTCATCCCAGGCCACGGAGCAACAAGGTCAGCAGCCTGGCTCCTCCCCAGCTGGCAGTGAAAGGGGAGCATCACATGCATAAAAGAATTAAGAAATGATGCACTTGGACCTCCCAGGTGAAGGCAGAGTTAAAGACTCTCTGCTTGTGTCAGATGATTTTTGTAATAAATGTAGGATTTGATTTATGTAGTTTCCATCCATTGACGGTGACCCTCTGCAAGAGGTCACAGGTCGATCCAAGGGCTGGATGGGGGTGACCAGGGCTTACGTGTTCATCCTTTGCACACTGTTGAAGTACCAGGTACCAGGGGCTGAGGGGCTCTGAAGAGGTGAGTGACATTAGTGTGGGTAGAATGTGGTTCTTTATTCGAATGGTTGACTGCTGTAGGGGTCAGTGAGTATAAGAGCCTCCCAAGCCTCCCTTGTGCCTATGTCATTGCACCCTCCATGCGGCCCCTCATGTCTTTCAGGACACTGTGGCTGGTCATCAGTTTCCTCATCTTCCTCCTCGTCTGAGGAATCCTCGCGCTCCACTCAGTCCTTCTCAGCCCAGGCCTCTCCCCTCTGCAGCACCAGGTTGTGTACAGCGCAGCAGACCACCGCGATCCGGGAGACCCTTGCTGGGGCTTACTGACGTGTCCCACCGGAACGATCCAGGTATCTGAATCGCAGCTTGAGGAGACCAATGTTCTGCTCGATGGTGACGGAGGTTGGCACATGGCTCACTTTTAGCGTCCCTCAGCCTCTGTCCTGGGGTTCCTCACAGGTGTTGGCAGCCATCTTTTCAGTGGGTATCCCTTGTCGGCAAGTATCCATCCTTGAAGGCGCATGGGGGGAGGGAGGGGAGGGGATGAAAAGCTGTGGCATCTGGGAGTGACAGAGAATGTCCGCATCACAGCTTCTCCCAGGGCACTGTTCACACACCCGCAGGACCTGTTGAGGGTGGTCGCAGACAAGTTGCACGTTGAGGGAATGAATTCCCTTCCGGTTAATGAAAGCTGCTGGCTAGCCTGCGGGAGCCTTGATGGCCACATGTGTGCAATCTATCACCTGGGGGGAGCCCTGCCACGGCGGCAAATCCTCTGGCTCTCTGAGCCTGACTGTCTGCATCAGTTCAGTAATGAATGTACTGGCTGGCCCTCCTGAAGAGGGCCTTGATGCAGTGATGTGCAGTGGATTGGGAGATGCCAGACAGGTCTCCAGTCGGCCCCTGGAATGAACCTGAGGCATAGACATTCGGTGCCACAGTGACCTTGACAGCCACTGGCAGTAGATGACCACCACTGCAATCAGAGCTCACCTCCTCCGCCATCATAGCACACAGAGAGAGTGATCACGGCCTCTCGGGAGAGACACAGTCTACGGCGACTCTGCCCCCCCAGCATCTGGAGGTAGCACCTCCTCTGCCTGTATACGCTTGCTGCAGGGTACCTTCATCTCCGAGCTGGTGCCTGCTCACGGTTCCCTCTGCGGCTTTCTGCCGCTTGGCCATCAGGAGGCTGCCCCTGCAGCTGGCCAGGAGGTCTCTGCTGCCCCGATGTATGAGGCTGCACCTCCCCTCCTTTGAGGTTGTCCTCCTCGCCGGAGGGACCCTCAATCCCAAACCATTGGCTCCCGACCTCCTTTGCACTGAATTTTAAGAACAGCCTTACTGCACGGTTGCCAAGTGCAGCAATAGCAGCAGCTCCAGCTTCGATGCCACCCTGTAAAGGCTGCAGAGGCTCCGATGCCCCGTGTGCTTAACATAAAATGTGAATGGGCCAATAAAATCCCTTCCCACTGCCCTGATAACTTACCTAATTGCTTCGCAATTGCCGATTATTGAAGCACAAATGGAGTCGGCACACATCTTGTCCACCACCACTTGTGGAATGAGGTGGAGGCGAGATGATGTCGGGTTCTGTCACGACGCCATCCTGCACAATTTTACAGCCACCACTCCACCACCCCCCCACCCCCCATCCCGGCTCCATCACCATCTGTTTAAGGATTGTAAAACCTCAGACACAGAGACAGACGGACACACATGTAGAAAGTTACACAAACAGAGACACGGAGAAATCAACAGACACAGAGAAATACACAGACACAGAAACAGACACACATTGTACAGAGATGAACAGATCACAGAAAAAGATGGACACACACATAGAAAGATATACAGAGACAGAAACAGACAGACACACACGTAGAGATCTAAAGAGACCCAGAAAGAGACAGAAACACACGTAGAGAAATGCACAGACATTGAAAGAGTCAGACACACCGCTGAGCAATGAGCCAACACAGAAACAGACAGCCACACATGTAGAGAGATACATAGACACAGAAACAGACAGACACACATGTAGAGAGATACATAGACACAGAAACAGACAGACACACATGTAGAGAGATACACAGACACAGAAACAGACAGACACACATGTAGAGATCTAAAGAGACCCAGAAAGAGACAGAAACACACGTAGAGAAATGCACAGACATTGAAAGAGTCAGACACACCGCTGAGCAATGAGCCAACACAGAAACAGACAGCCACACATGTAGAGAGATACATAGACACAGAAACAGACAGACACACATGTAGAGAGATACATAGACACAGAAACAGACAGACACACATGTAGAGAGATACACAGACACAGAAACAGACAGACACACATGTAGAGATCTAAAGAGACCCAGAAAGAGACAGAAACACACGTAGAGAAATGCACAGACATCGAAAGAGTCAGACACACCGCTGAGCAATGAGCCAACACAGAAACAGACAGCCACACATGTAGAGAGATACACAGACACAGAAACAGACAGACACACATGTAGAGAGATACACAGACACAGAAACAGACAGACACACATGTAGAGAGATACACAGACACAGAAACAGACAGACACACATGTAGAGAGATACACAGACACAGAAACAGACAGACACACATGTAGAGAGATACATAGACACAGAAACAGACAGACACACATGTAGAGAGATACACAGACACAGAAACAGACAGACACACATGTAGAGAGATACACAGACACAGACAGATGCACAGAAACGGACAAACATAAACTTGAAACTTAACAAGAAACCAGGAAGCATTGTGAACTGTGAGGAGGATACTGTAGAACTTCAAAAGGACATAGACAAGTTGGTGGAATGGACGGACAAGTGGCAGATGAAGTTCAATATGGAGAAATGTGAAGTGATTCATTTTGGGAAGAAAAACACAGAGAGACAATACAAAATAAGGGGTGCAACACTAAGTGGGGTGCAGGAGCAGGGGGACCTGAGTGTATATTTGCATAAGTCATTGAAGATGGCAGGACAGGTTGAGAGAGCAGTTAATATAGCATACTGTATCTTAAGCTTTATTAATAGGTGCATAGAGTACAAGAACAAGGAGGTTATGTTGAACTTGTATAGGACACTAGTTTGGGCTCAACTGGAGTATTGTGTCCAGTTCTGGGCACCGCACTTTAGGAAAGGTGTGAAAGCATTGGAGAGTGTACAGGAAAATTCACAAGAATGGTTCCAGGGATAAGGAACTTCAGTCATGAAGATACATTGGTGAAGTTAGGACTGTTTTCCTTCGAGAAAAGAAGGCGGAGAGGTGATTTGATAGAGGTATTCAAAATCATGAGTGATAGGGACAGACAGAGACACACCTAGAGAAATAGACAGACACACATGTTTGCAGAAACATAAACACAGAAAGAGGGAGAACACACGTAGAGAAATGCACAGTCACAGAAACAGACCGATACACACGTAGAAAGATATACAGACACGGAAACACATGTCAAAACATAGAAAAAGACAAGCACGTAGAGAAACACACTTTCACAGAAACAGATAGATACACACATGGAGAGGTACACAGACACAGTTATAGGCAGACACACACCTAGGGATACACAGACAGAAATAGACAGACACGCATAGAGAAATACACAGACACAGAAATAGACAGATGTCAGGTAAATACGCAGACACAGAAAAAGAACAATGGGTTATCTTTACGGAAGAAATGCTAAAGGTACAGGCTAGGAACATTCCAACAAGGACAAAAAGGTGAAGGAACTAAAAACAGGGCTTGTTGGATGACGAGGGAGATAGAGATTATGATGAAACAAAAAAATGGTGTATGATGCATGTCAGGTGAATTCTTAGAGCGAGAACAAGGCCAAATACAATAAGTTGAGAGGGAAGGTGAAGAGGAAAATAAGACTGGCAAAGTGAGAATATGAGAATAGAATTGCAGTCAACATAAAAGGGAACTCAAAAATCTTCTACATGTAAAAAGTAAGTGGGTAAGAGGTGAAGTGGGGCCTATTAGGGATAAACAGGGTATTATATGCTTAGAGGCTAATATACTTAATGAGTACTTTGTATCAGTGTTCACTAAGGAAGTGGAATCTGACACAATATCAGTAGAAGTGGAGAGAGTAGAGGCAATAGATAGGGTAAAACTTGAGGGGGAGCTGGTACTGAAAAGACTGGCCATGCTTGGGATAGATAAGTCACCTGGTCCGAATGGCTTGCATCCCAGTTTGCTGAAGGACGTGGGGATGGAGATAGCAGAAGGGCTTGCCATAATTTTCCAATCTTCCCTGGATGCAGGGGAGGTGCCAGAGGATTGGAGAGTGGCAAATGTGTCACCCTGAATCAAGAGAGGTGTAAGGACAGTCTGAACAACTACAGGCCAGTTCGTTTAACATCAGTGGTGGGGAAGATTTTAGAATTAGGGGAGAAATCAGACTGATCCACTGCCCAAGAGTCAGCTACCTGCAAATGACAGAGCGCCAGTGCTGTCGGAGGCTGTACCTATCCAGGCTGATGGTCTTGGAGCTGTGTGCTCTGATCCACAATGACCTGAGGCCTCAGGGCCCCGTGGCAGTTCCCTTACCTACAGCTGTCAAGGTCTCCATCGTCCTGAATTTCTGTACAACTGGGTCATTCCAGGGATCAGCTGTGGACCTAGGTGGCATCTCGCAGTAAGCAGCTCATCAGGCCTCAGGCCTCCAGCATTAGATGCCATTTTCAGGAGGGCAGGGCACAGAGGGCATTGGGTTTTGCCTCCATCGCTGAATTGCCCCAGATGCAGGGCATTATCGATTGTGCCCATGTGGCCATCAAGGCACACAGTGTGCCAATGAGATCCATCACCAGGAAGGGCTTCCACTCCCTCAATGTCCAACTGGTCTGTGACCACAACAAGAGTTTCCTCCATGTGTGCGCTCACTTTCCTGGCAGTTGCCATGACTCCTTCATCATCCGCCAATCCAGGCTGCCTCAGCTTCTCACTCCATCCCCCAAAGTGTATGGATGGATCCAAGGGTTCAAGGGAAATCCCATGAAGAGATGGATACTGACCCCTCCATGGGAGCCTCAGACAGAGGCACAGAGGCAAAACAACCGATGCTACCTGCTCAGCTGGCCAATCATTGTGCAGGCCATCGGGTTTCTGAAGATGCAATTCCAGTACCTGGATGGGTTGGATGACACCCTCCAATACCCTCCTGCAAGGGTCTCGGTCATCGTGATGGTCTGCTGTGCTCTCCATAACATGGCCCTCCAGAGAGGTGTGGACCTTGAGGACGGTGAGGCCCTGGAAAGAGACAGCTCACTGGGGGAGGAGCGGGAGATAGGATAGGAGGAGGAAGAGGAGGTGGAGTGGGGTAACACTGAACAGAGATACACAACGAGGTGGCCTCTTCCTGCCACCCTCCAAGAAGAGTTCCTCCTTCCTCTCCCTCATGGCCTCCAGCATCAGATCCAGGTGGGCATCGATGAAAAGAGGGTCTGCCCTGCCCCTACTGCCAGGCCTCCAGCTCCCCTGTGACATCTCACTTCCCTCTGGTGCAGTGGAAGGTTTTGGCACAAACCGGATATCTCTCCCTCAGGACAACCAGCATCCTCAGTGATGGCGTGCCTACATGAGTACCACACATCATCTGATTCAACTTCATTCCCCTCCCCAATGACTAAGTGGACAGGAAACCAGTCTCCACACCAGTTAAGGGCTTAGCCATTTGAAAATCTGAATCTGAATCAGTTTCTCACTGAGGCGGGTTTCTGACAAAAAAAAAAGACCCAGTTCCTGCTGCCCGCCTCCCTAACAAAAATCCAGCCCACAGACACTGAAATGGAGTGACACACACATACTGATATACAGATAAACAGATACATACAAATTCAGAACTGATCTAGCAGCTCAAAACCGGGCATCCAAGAGGCGCTGTGGGCCATCCGCAGCAGCAGAATTGTACTCAACCACAATCTGTAACCTCATGGCCCGGCATATCCCCCACTGTACCATTACCATCAAGCCAGGAGACCAACCCTGGTTCAATGAAGAGTGCAGGAGGGCATGCCTGGAGCTGCACCAGGCATACTTAAAAATGAGTTGTCAACCTGGTGAAGCTACAACCCAGGACTACTTGCATGCCAAACAGCGTAAGCAGCATGTGATAGACAGAGCAAAGCAATCCCACAACCAACGGATCAGATCTAAGCTCTGCAGTCCTGCCACATCCAATCGTGAATGGTGGTGGAGAATTAAACAACTAACTGGAGGAGGTGGCTCCACAAATATCCCCATCCTCAATGATGGGGGAGCCCAGAACATCAATGTGAAAGATAAGGCTGAAGCATTTACAACAATCTTCAGCCCAAAGTGCTAAATGGATGATCCATCTCAGCCTCCTCCTGAAATCCCCAGCATCACAGATGCCAGACTTCAGCTAATCCAATTTACTCCACCCAATATCAAGAAACGACTGAAGGCACTGGATACTGCAAAGGCTATGGGTCCTGACAATATTCCGACAATAGTACTGAAGACCTGTGCTCCAGAACTTGCCGCGATCCTAGCCAAGCTGTTCCAGTACAGCTACAACACTGGCATCTACCCGGCAATGTGGAAAATTGCCCAGGTATGTCCTGTACACAAAAAGCAGGACAAATCCAACCCGACCAATTACCGCCCCAACAGTCTACTCACAATCATCAGTAAAATGATGGAAAGGGTCATCAACAGTGCTATCAAGCAGCACTTACACAGCAATAACCTACTCACTGACGGTCAGTTTGGTTCCAGAGGTGAGGTAAGAATAACTGCCCTTGACATCAAGGCAGGATTTGACTGAGTATGGCATCAAGCAGCCCTAGCGAAACTAGAATCAATGGGAATCAGGGGGCACACTTTCTATTGATTGGAGTCATACTTAGTGCAAAGGAAGATGATTGTGGTTCATAGAATCATAGAAAGTGTACAGCACAGAAAGAGGCCACTTGGCCCAATGTGTCTGCTCCGGCTGGAGAAAAAAGAGCCACGCAGCCTAATCCCACTTTCCAGCATTTGGTCCGTAGCCCTGCAGGTTACAGCACTTCAGGTGCACATCCAGGCACCTTTGAAACGAGATGAAGTTTTCTGCCTCTTTCCTACTACCCTTTCAGTCAGTGAGTTCCAGACCCCCATCACCCTCCGGATGAAAAAACATTTCCTAAACACCCCTCTAATCCTTCTACCAATCACTTTAAATCTATGCTCCCTAGTCACTGATCTCTCTGCTCAGGTAAATAGGCCCTTCATATCCATTCTATCAATGCCCCTCACAATCAAATCTCCCCTCAGCCTCCTCTGTTCCAAAGAAAACAACACCAGCCTATCCAACTTTTCATAGCTGCAATTTTCCAGTCCTGTCAACATCCTTGTAAACCTTCACTGTACCCTCTCTAGTGCAATAACATCCTTTCCGTAATGAGGTGACCAGAACTGCACACAGTATGCAAGTTGTGGCTTAACTAATGTTTTATATCGTTCCAGCATAACCTCCCTGCTCTTCTATTCGATGCCTCTACTAATAAATGAAAGGATTCCATTTGCCTTCTTAACCACCTTATCAACCTGTCCTGCTACCTTCAGGGATCTGTAGACATTCACTCCAAGGTCCCTCACTTCCTCTAGTATCACTATCCTCCCATTTATTGTGTATTCCTTTGCCTTGTTTGACCTGCCCTAATGCATCACCTCACACTTCTCTGGGTTAAATTCCATTTGCTACTTTTCTGCCCACCTGACCAGTCCATTGATATCTCCCTGCAGTCTACAGCTATCCTCCTCGCTATCAACCACATGGCCAATTTTTGCTTTTTTGCAACTCTGCTTCTCTCTCCACAGATGCTGCCAGACCTGCTGAGTATTTCCAGTATTTCTTGTTTTTATTTCAGATTTCCAGCATCCGCAGTATTTTGCTTTTATTATATGGCCAATTTTTGTGTCGTCTGCAAAATCTCCCTGCATTTACGTCCAAATCGTTAACATATACCACAAAAGGCGGGGGACCCAGTACTGAACCCTGTGGAACGCCACTGGAAACAGCCCTCCAGTCGCAAAAACACCCTGGATTCCATGGGCTTTTTGTTTTAAACCAGTCTGCCATGTGGGACCTTGTCAAAGCCTTGCTAAAATCCATGTAGACCACATCATCTGCACTACCCTTATCAATCCTCCTTGTTACTTCTTCAAAAAATTCAATCAAGTTAGTCAGATACTGCATTCCCTTAACAAATCCACGCTGACTGTTCTTGATTAATCCGTGTCTAAGTGACAGTTTACCCTGTCTCTCAAAATTGAATCCAACAATTTGCCCACTACCGAGGTTAGACTGACTGGCCTGCAATTATTCGGTCTATCCCTCGCTCCCTTTTTAAACAGAGGTACAACATTGGAAATCCTCCAATCCTCCGACACTATTCATGTATCTGGCGGGGACTGGAAAATGATGGTCGGACCTTAGACACACACGTAAAGAGAAACAGAGACACAGAAAGAGCAGGAACACATGTAGAGACATACACAGATATAGAAACAGGCAAACACATAAAGAGATTCACAAACATAGAAACAGAGACACACACAAGTAGAAAGATACACAGATACAGAAATAGAAAGACACACACACACACGTACAGCAATAGAGACACAGAATCGGACAGACATACACAGAGAAATATACAGACACAGAAACAGACTGGCACACACAGAAAAATACACAGATACACAAAATGGACATGTAGAGAGTTGCACAGGCAGAAACAGACAGACACACACTGAGAGACATACACAGACACAGATGCTGACAGACACACATACAGAAATACATGGACACAGAAATAGACAGTGTTACTCCAATGTGTTTTGTTGAATGATAATTTTCTTTGGTCCACTGATTGGAGATCTGAATTTATATATTTTGTGAAGAAATTTAAAAAGAACATTTAAAAATGGGTGACTGCTGGCAGCTTAAGATGATCGCCTAGTTTGCAACATTGTAAGCTACATTGCAAAGGACTGTGAGGAGGGAGACAAAATGGCTGCATTTCCCAGCAAGAGCCAAGACCCAGGAAGTTTAAAGAAACTGCTTTGTTTGAATCACTAAGTGATTGTCATGTGACAAGCCCCTTCCCATCTGTGGTTTTAAGCTGGTGTTTTCTCTGCAGCAACAGGAGAAGCAACTAGACTCTGACATGTGCAGACCCTAAGTGGGGGACCCCCCCTCTCTCTTTCTCTCTTGCTCCATTCCCTTGAAAGCTTTCAAATCCTGACTGACCACCTTTGTATACTCCAGCTACAATCAGAAACCCCATTGGAGGAAATCATCCGCATCTCCATCTCCAAGAAACCCACTGAACCAATCATCTACCTCTTCAAGCTAAAAGCCTCAGCACCACAGAATTCAGCTCGAAGCCAGCCAAATCACCAAACTTCACAGACCATACCTTTTTATTTTTATGGACTCTAACTCACCCAATCTGCCCTTCCCCATTCTGTATGTGTGTGTAAACCTCGAGTGTGTGTGTGCGAGTGAAAGTTGGCACACTGCTTATTATTTTAATAGTTTGGATTAGGTATAATAAAGTTAACCTTTTTTTTTGTTAACTCAAGAAAACCTGTTCGATTGGTTCTTGCTATGATCATAACAAGAACCAATCATCTACTGAATTGGCCAGTACATTCACTTTAAGAAAGAGTTAAACCTGTTGCGGTCAAACAACGAGAGGGAAAAGAGGGAAGCCCTTCGACCCCTCCTCACTTGACCATAACACACACGTTGAGAGAAACACAAGCACAGAAAGAGAGAGAACGCACAGAGAGTTACAGACACAGAAACAGATAAAAACACGTAGACATACACACACAGATGCAGACACAGAGAGATACACAGACACAAACTTAGAGAGATATGCAGACATAGAAACAGACAGACACACAGAGAAATACACGGACACAGAGACACATAGATAGTTACACCGATACAAAATGCATAGAGATATAATGGACACAGAAATAGACAGACACAGACATAGAGAGAGAACACACATAGAGATACATAGACACAGAAAGACACACGTAGAGAAATACAGACACACAAACAGACGGACACACACATAGAGGAATACACAGACAAAGAAATAGACACACACACACTGAGAGAAACACAGACACAGAAGGAAGAGAACACACATAGGGACATACACAACACAGAAGCAGACAGGTGGATGGGTAGAAACATACACAGACACAGAAACAGACAGGCACACAGGTAGACAAATACACAGAAAAAAAAGAGACCCACATAGAGAGATACACAGGAACAGAGACACACACGTAGAGGGATACACAGAGACAGAAAAAGGGAGACATATGTAGAGCAATACGCAGACACAGGAACATACAGACACACACAAATACACAGATACAGTAACAGACACACACACATAGAGAGATACACCAAAACAGAAACAGACAGGCACAAACATACTAAAATTCACAGACACAGAAACAGATGGACTCATATTCGCAAACACAGAAACACACAGAGATACACAAACACAGAAACAGATAGACTTATCTAGAGAGATACACAAACACAGAAACAGAAAGACGCAGATACAAATGTAGAGATATGCACAGACACAGAAACAGACAGATAGCCAGACAAAGAATCAGACAGACACAAACATAGTGAGATACACCAAAACAGAAACAGACAGACACAAACATACAGAAATACAGACACAGACAGATACACACATATACAGAGATACACATGCGTAGAGAAATACATAGACACAGAAACAGACACAAACATTGAGCAATACACAGATACAGAAATGGACAGACACACACACACAGATTTGCAAACACAGAAACCAACAGATACATGCGTTGAGAGATGCACAGACATAGAAACAGACAGGCACACAAGGAGAGAGATACACAGACACACACCTAGAAAAATACACATAAAACAGACAGACACACACCTAGAAAAATACACAGACACAAACAGGCAAACATACACCTGGACGAATACACCAAAAAAGAAACAGACACACACCTAGGAAAATACAGAGACGCAAACAGATGCACACGTAGAGAGAGTGACACAGACACACGCCTAGAAAAATACATATACATAGATGCAGATACAGACAGACACACATGCAGAGAAATACACAGGCATGGAAACAGACAGAAAACATGCAGAGTAATACGCAAACAGAAACAGACCAACACAGTCATAGAAACGTACAGACACATACCCAGAGAGATACACAGACACAGAAACAGACAGATACATAGAGAAATACAGACACAGAAAGAGACAGACACACCCTTACTGAAATACACAGTCACCGATACAGACAGAGACACATATATAGAGGAATAGTATAGTAACAGGCACAGTAACAGACACTCATGTACAGAGATACACAGACTCAGAGAGACAGATATGTAGAGATATAAATCGACACAGAAACAGAGAGACACGTAGATAAATGCACAGACACAGAAACAGAGACATAGAAGTGCTGAAATACACAGACACAGAAACAGACAGAGACACTTTGAGGGATACGTAGACACAGAACCAGATGGGCACACAAGTAGAGAAATTGACAGACACAGAAACAGACAGACACAGATGTAGAGAAATACACAGATAGAGCCAAAGATAGATACAAAAGTATACTTTGACGGAGAAATGCACAGGCATGCAACTGATGAGATACACAGACATAGAAACAGACAGACAAACACAGAGAGAAATACACAGACACAGAAACAGACAGAGACACATGAGAAAGATACACAGACTCAAACAAACAGGCACACAAGTAGAGAAATACAAAGATACAGAACCAGACAGACACATGCGTGGACAGAGACACAAAGAAGTACGCAGACACAGACACAGAAAGAAAGAGAACATACATGTACAGAAATACAGGCTCATAAACAGACAAATATAGAGAGAGATACACAGACACGGAAACAGACCAACACACACGTACAGAAATACACAGGGACAGAAACAAAGAAACACACACATATAGAGAAATACACAGAAACAGAGAGACACACAAGTAGAGACATACACAAAGAAACAGACATGTAGCTAGATACACAGATGCAGAAACAGACTGACAGACATACAGAGACATAGAAGCAGACAGACTCATACAGAGATTCACAGACACAGCAACAGACAGCCAGACACATTGAGAAATACACGAAGAAACAGAGACCATAGAGAGATGCAGATAGAGAAACACACAGCCACACATGTAGAGAGATACGCAGGCAGACGCACACCTAGTGAAATGCACAGACTCAGAAATAGGCACACACATACTGAAATACACACACACACACACACACACAGAAACAGATCCATACATGTAGAGGGATCGCAGACAGACATGTACGGAGATACACAGACACGGAAAAAGAAAGACATACGTCGAAAGATAAACTAATAAAGAAATACACAGACACAGAAACATACAGATACAAATGTCGAGATACGCAGATACAGTCAGATGCACACAGGCAGTGAAATGCTCAGACATAGAAACAGACACACAAACATAAACATAGAGAGATGCACAGTCACACATGTGAAGAGGTGCACAGACACAGACCGAGAAAAATACACAGAAACAGAAGACACACGCATAGAGAAATACACAGACACAGAAACAGACAAACACAGAGAGAGATGCATAGACAGAGAAACACACAGTCACACATGTAGAGAAGTACACAGACAAAGAAACAGGCAAACACACACCTAGAGAAATACACAGACACAGAAACAGAAAGACACACATGTAGAGAGACACACAGATGCAAAACAGAATAGATGACACATGTAGAGAGGTAGACAGACACAGAAAGAGACAGACACACACGCGGAGAAATACACACGCACAGAAACAGACTGATACACACATAGAAACATACACAGAAACAGAAACAGACACACACACAGACAGATAGACACAGAAACAGACAGGCACACAGGTATAGAGAAACAGAAGCAGCAACAGACAAGTAGTGAAATCTACTTTCACAGTAACAGACTGACACACACATAAACAGATGCACAGACACAGAAACAAACAGGCACACAGGTAGAGAAATACATGGACAAATAAACAGACAGACACCGACATCGAGAGATAGGCAGAAACAGACAGGTGCATACGTAGAGAGATACATAAAGACAGAAGCACACATATAAAGAATCACAGACACAGACAGACACACACCTACAAAAATACACTGACACAGAAACAGACACACGTAGAGAGATACACAGACACAGAAGCAGACCAACAGGTAGAGAGATTCACAGAAACAGAGAGGTAGACACATGGAAAGATACACTGACACAGAAACAGAGACACACATATAGATACACAGACACAGAAGCAGACCAACATGTGGACATATACACAGAAACAGACAGGTAGACACATGGAGAGATACACAGGCACAGAAACACACAGACACACATAGAGAGATATACACTGACAGAAGCTCACCGAGAAAAATATACACAGAAATAGACATACACACTCCAAAAGATACACAGACACAGAAACAAACATACACCTAGAGAGGTACACATACACAGAAACAGACAGATATGCACCTACAGAGACAAAGAAATAGACAGACAGTCGTGTAGAGAAATACAGAGACACAGAAACAGACAGACACTCACATAGAGAAACACACAGACACAGAAACAGACAGACATTCACATAGAAAAATGCACAGACACAGAAGCAGACAGACACTCACATAGAGAAATACACAGACACAGAGAAGGACAGTCACTCACAGAGAAATACACAGACACAGAAACAGCCTGACACTCACCGAGAAAAACACATACACGGAAACAGACAGACACCCACAGATAAATACACAAACACAGAGAAGGACAGTCACTCATAGAGAAATACACAGACACAGAAACAGCCTGACACACACAGAGAAAGACATAGAAACAGACACACACATCCAGAAATACACAGACACAGAAACAGACAGACACGCACATAGAGAAATACACAGACACTGAAAAGGCCTGACATTCACAGAGAGAAATACACAGAAAGAGACACACACATAGAGAAATACACAGAACAAGAAACAGCCAGATACGCACATAAAGAAATACACAGACATGGAAACAGACTGAGACTCACATAGAGAAATACAACGACATGGAAACAGACAGGCAAACAGAGAAATACACAGAAACAGAATGACACATACATAGAGATTTACACAGACACAGAAACAGACAGAAACTCACACAGAGAAATACACAGACACAGAAACAGACCGACAAACAGAGAAATACACAGACATAGAAACAGACTGACACACACACAGAAATACACAAACACAGAAATGGACAAACACACGTAGAAAAAGACACAGAAACAGACAGGTACACACAGAGAAATACACAGACACAGAAACAGACAAACACTCACCTAAAGAAATACACAGACATAGAAACAGACATATACATGTAGAAAAATACACCAAAACAGACAGGTACACAGAGAAATACACAGGCACAGAAACAGACTGACACTCACACAGAGAAACACACAGACACAGAAACAGACAGACATTCACATAGAAAAATGCACAGACACAGAAGCAGACAGACACACACATAGAGAAATACACAGACACAGAGAAGGACAGTCACTCACACAGAAATACACAGACACAGAAACAGCCTGATACACAAAGAGAAAGACACAGAAACAGACACACACATCCAGAAATACACAGACAGACACTCACACAGACATAGAAACAGACAAACACGCGTAGAAAAATACACAGAGACAGACAGGTATGCCCAAAGAAATACACAGACACAGAAACAAACACACACATAGAAAAATACACAGAAACAGAAACAGACAGACAGGCACATAGACAAATACAAAGACACAGCAACAGACAGACACACATATAGAGAAATACACAGACACAGACAGACACACACATCAAGAAATCCACAGACACAGAACAGACTGACACTCACAGCTAAATACAAAGACACAGAAACAGACAGGCACTCACATAGAGAAATACACAGACACAGAAACAGACAAACATTCACATAGAGAAATACACAGACACAGAAACAGACTGACGCTCACATAGAGAAATACACAGACAACGGAACAGACAAGCACACATAGAAAAATACACAGAAAGAGACAGGTACACACAGAGAAATACACAGACACAGAAACAGACAGGCAAACAGAAAAAACACAGACACATAAAGAGACAGGTACACACAGAGAAATACACAGACACAGTAACAGACAGGTACACACAGAGAAATACACAGACACAGAAACAGACAGGCAAACAGAGAAATACACAGACACAGAAACAGACAGGCAAACAGAGAAATACACAGACACAGAAACAGACAGTCACTCACATAGAAAAATACAAAGACACAGAAACAGACACACACATAGAGAAATACACAGACACAGAAACTCTGACAGGCAAACAGAGAAATATACAGGCACAGAAACAGACTGACACTCACCAAGAAAAACACATACAGGGTAACAGACAGACACCCACAAATAAATACACAAACACAGAGAAGGACAGTCACTCACAGAGAAATACATAGACACAGAAACAGCCTGACACACACACAGAGAAAGACACAGAAACAGACACACACATCCAGAAATACACAGACACAGAAACAGTCAGACACACACACATAGAGAAATACACAGACACAGCAAACGCCTGGCATTCACATAGAGAAATACACAGAAACAGACACACACAACCAGAAATACACAGACAGAGAATCAGCCAGACACGCACATAAGGAAATATACAGATATGGAAACAGACAGGCACACATAGACAAATACACAGACACAGAAACAGACAAGCACACATAGAGAAACACACAGACACAGAAACAGACAGATATTCACATAGAAAAATGCACAGACACAGAAGCAGACAGACACTCACATAGAGAAATACACAGACACAGAGAAGGACAGTCACTCACAGAGAAATACACAGACAGAGAAACAGCCTGACACTCACCGAGAAAAACACATACACGGAAACAGACAGACACCCACAGATAAATACACAAACATAGAGAAGGACAGTCACTCACAGAGAAATACACAGACACAGAAACAGCCTGACACACACAGAGAAAGACATAGAAACAGACACACACATCCAGAAATACACAGACACAGAAACAGACAGACACTCACATAGAGAAATACACAGACATAGAAACAGACATATACATGCAGTAAAATACACCAAAACAGACAGGTACACAGAGAAATACACAGGCACAGAAACAGACTGACACTCACACAACCAGAAATACACAGACACGGAATGAAATTAACACACACATAGAGAAATACACAGACACAGAAACAGACAGACACTAACATAGAGAAACACACAGATACAGAAACAGACAGACATTCACATAGAAAAATGCACAGACACAGAAGCAGACAGACACTCATATAGAAAAATACACAGACACAGAAGCAGACAGACACACACATAGAGAAATACACAGACACAGAGAAGGACAGTCACTCACACAGAAATACACAGACACAGAAACAGCCTGATACACAAAGAGAAAGACACAGAAACAGACACACACATCCAGAAATACACAGACAGACACTCACACAGACATAGAAACAGACAAACACGCGTAGAAAAATACACAGAGACAGACAGGTACGCCCAAAGAAATACACAGACACAGAAACAAACACACACATAGAAAAATACACAGAAACAGAAACAGACAGACAGGCACATAGACAAATACAAAGACACAGCAACAGACAGACACACATATAGAGAAATACACAGACACAAACAGACAGACACACACATCGAGAAATACACAGACACAGAACAGACTGACACTCACAGCTAAATACAAAGACACAGAAACAGACAGGCACTCACATAGAGAAATACACAGACACAGAGAAGGACAGTCACTCACATAGAAATACACAGACACAGAAACAGCCTGATACACAAAGAGAAAGACACAGAAACAGACACACACAACCAGAAATACACAGACAGAGAATCAGCCAGACACGCACATAAGGAAATACACAGATATGGAAACAGACAGGCACACATAGAGAAATATACGGCCACAGAAACAGACTGACACTCACATAGAGAAATATAAAGACATGGAAACAGACAGGCAAACAGAGAAATACACAGAAACAGAAACAGACAGACACACACATAGAGAAAAACACAGACACAGAAACAGACAGACAGGCACATAGAGAAATACAAAGACACAGCAACAGACAGACACACACAGCTAAATACAAAGACACAGAAACAGACAGGCACTCACATAGAGAAATACACAGACACAGAAAAAGTCAGACACACATAGACAAATACACAGACACAGAAACAGACAAACACTCACATAGAGAAATACACAGACACAGAAACAGACTGACGCTCAAATAGAGAAATACACAGACACAGAAACAGACAAGCACACATAGAGAAATACACAGAAAGACACAGGTACACACAGAGAAATACACAGACACAGAAACAGACAGGCAAACAGAAAAAACACAGACACCGTAAGAGACAGGTACACACAGAGAAATACACAGACACAGTAACAGACTGACACTCACAGAGAAATACACAGACACAGAAACAGACAGGCAAACAAAGAAATATACAGAGACAGAAACAGACAGACACGCACATAGAGAAGTACACAGGCACAGAAGCAGACTGACACTCACACGGAGAAATACACAGACACAGAAAAAGACAGACACTCACATAGAGAAATACAAAGACACAGAAACAGACAAGCACACATAGAGAAACACACAGATACAGAAACAGACAGACACTCACATAGCGAAATGCACAGACACAGAAACGGACAAACACACGTAGAAAAATACACAGAAACAGACAGGTACACACAGAGAAACACACAGGCAAAGAATCAGACAGACACTCACATGGCGAAATACACAGACACAGAAACAGACACTCACATCGAGAAATACACAGCCACAGAAACAGACAGACACACACATCGAGAAATACACAGACACAGAAAAGGCCTGACATTCACACAGAGAAATACACAGAAAGAGACACACCCATCCAGAAATACACAGACAGAAAATCAGCCAGACACGCACATAAAGAAATACACAGACATGGAAAGAAACACACACATTGAAAAATACACAGAAACAGAAACAGACAGACAGGCACACATAGAGAAATACAAAGACATGAAAACAGACAGGCAAACAGAGAAATACACAGAAACAGAAACAGACAGGCACACATATAGAGAAATACACAGACACAAACAGACAGACACACACATAGAGAAATACACAGACACAGAACAGACTGACTCTCACAGCTAAATACAAAGACACAGAAACAGACAGGCACTCACATAGAGAAATACACAGACACAGAAAAAGTCAGACACACATAGAGAAATACACAGACACAGAAACAAACAAGCACACACAGAAAAATACACAGAAAGAGACAGGTACACACAGAGAAATACACAGACACAGTAACAGACTGACATTCACAGAGAAATACACAGACACAGAAACAGACAGGCAAACAGAGAAATATACTGAGACAGAAACAGACAGAAACGCACATAGAGAAATACACAGACACAGAAGCAGACAGACACTCACATCGAGAAATACACAGACACATAAACAGACTGACGCTCAAATAGAGAAATACACAGACACAGAAACAGACAGGCAAAAAGAGAAATATACAGAGACAGAAACAGACAGACACGCACATAGAGAAATACACAGGCACAGAAGCTGACAGACACTCACACGGAGAAATACACAGACACAGAAACAGACAAGCACACATAGAGAAACACACAGACACAGAAACAGACAGACACTCACATAGAGAAATGCACAGACACAGAAACGGACAAACACACGTAGAAAAATACACAGAAACAGACAGGTACACACAGAGAAATACACAGGCAAAGAATCAGACAGACACTCACATAGAGAAATACACAGACACAGAAACAGACAGACACACACAGAGAAATACACAGACACAGAAAAGGCCTGACATTCACATAGAGAAATACACAGAAAGAGACACACCCATCCAGAAATACACAGACAGAGAATCAGCCAGACACGCACATAAAGAAATACACAGACATGGAAAGAAACACACACATTGAAAAATACACAGAAACAGAAACAGACTGACACTCACATAGAGAAATACAAAGACATGGAAACAGACAGGCAAACAGAGAAATACACAGAAACAGAAAGGCACATAGAGAAATACAAAGATACAGCAACAGACAGACACACATATCGAGAAATACACAGACACAAACAGACTGACACAGACATAGAGAAATACACAGACACAGAACAGACTGACACTCACAGATAAATACAAAGACACAGAAACAGACAGGCACTCACATAGAGAAATACACAGACACAGAAAAAGTCAGACACACATAGAGAAATACACAAACACAGAAACAGACAAACACTCACATCGAGAAATACACAAACACAGAAACAGACAGACACTCACAGAGAGAAATACAGACACAGAAACAGACTGACGCTCACATAGAGAAATACACAGACACAGAAACAGACAAGCACACACAGAAAAATACACAGAAAGAGACAGGTACACACAGAGAAATACACAGACACAGTAACAGACTGACACTCACAGAGAAATACACAGACACAGAAACAGACAGGCAAACAGAGAAATATACAGAGACAGAAACAGACAGACACACACATAGAGAAATACACAGAGACAGAAGCAGACAGACACTCACTCGGAAAAATACACAGATACAGAAAAAGATAGACATTCACATAGAGAAATAGAAAGACACAGAAACAGACAAGCACACATAGAAAAATACACAGAAACAGACAGGTACAGACACAGAAATACACAGGCAAAGAATCAGACACTCACATAGAGAAATACACAGACACAGAAAAGGCCTGACAGTCACATAGAGAAATACACAGAAAGAGACACACACATCCAGAAATACACAGACAGAGAATCAGCCAGACACGCACATAAAGAAATACACAGACATGGAAAGAAACACACACATTGAAAAATACACAGAAACAGAAACAGACTGACACTCACATAGAGAAATACAAAGACATGGAAACAGACAGGCAAACAGAGAAATACACAGAAACAGAAAGGCACATAGAGAAATACAAAGATACAGCAACAGACAGACACACATATCGAGAAATACACAGACACAAATAGACAGACACACACATAGAGAAATACACAGACACAGAACAGACTGACACTCACAGATAAATACAAAGACACAGAAACAGACAGGCACTCACATAGAGAAATACACAGACACAGAAAAAGTCAGACACACATAGAGAAATACACAAACACAGAAACAGACAAACACTCACATCGAGAAATACACAAACACAGAAACAGACTGACACTCACAGAGAGAAATACAGACACAGAAACAGACTGATGCTCACATAGAGAAATACACAGACACAGAAACAGACAAGCACACACAGAAAAATACACAGAAAGAGACAGGTACACACAGAGAAATACACAGACACAGTAACAGACTGACACTCACAGAGAAATACACAGACACAGAAACAGACAGGCAAACAGAGAAATATACAGAGACAGAAACAGACAGACACACACATAGAGAAATACACAGAGACAGAAGCAGACAGACACTCACTCGGAAAAATACACAGATACAGAAAAAGATAGACATTCACATAGAGAAATAGAAAGACACAGAAACAGACAAGCACACATAGAAAAATACACAGAAACAGACAGGTACAGACACAGAAATACACAGGCAAAGAATCAGACAGACACTCACATAGCGAAATACACAGACAAAGAAACAGACACTCACATAGAGAAATACACAGACACAGAAAAGGCCTGACAGTCACATAGAGAAATACACAGAAAGAGACACACACATCCAGAAATACACAGACAGAGAATCAGTCAGAAACGCACATAAAGAAATACACAGACATGGAAACAAACACACACATAGAGAAATACACAGAGACAGGTACACACAGAGAAATACACAGACACAGAAACAGACTGACACTCACACAGAGAAATACACAGACATAGAAACAGACAGGTCACACGTAGGGAACTACACATAGAGGGATAAACATACTCAGAAACAGACAGGCAAAAAGAGAAATGAACAGACACAGAAACAGACAGACACTCTCAGAGAAATTCACAAGCACAGAGACAGACACCCACACAGAAATGCACAGACACAGAAACAGACAGACACTCACATAGAGAAATGCACAGACACAGAAACAGACAGACACTCACACAGAGAAATACACAGACACAGAAACAAACTGACACGCACATAGAGAAATACACAGACAGAGAATCAGACATACACTCACATAGAGAAAGACACAGACAGAAAATCATACAGACACTCACATAGAGAAAGACACAGACAATCAGACAGACACTCACATAGAGAAATAAACAGACAGAGAATCATACAGACACTCACATAGAGAAAGACACAGACAGAGAATCATACAGACACTCACATAGAGAAATACACAGACAGAGAATCATACAGACACTCACATAGAGAGAGACACAGAGACAGAAACAGACAGACACTCACATAGAGAAATGCACAAACATAGAAACAGACTGACACACACAGAGAAATGCACAGACACAGAAACAGACAGACACTCACATAGAGAAATACACAGACATAGAAACAGACTGACACACACAGAGAAATGCACAGACACAGAAACAGACAGACACTCACACAGAGAAATACACTGACACAGAAACAAATTGACACGCACATAGAGAAATACACAGACAGAGAATCATACAGACACTCACATAGAGAAAGACACAGACAGAGAATCATACAGACTCTCACATAGAGAAAGACACAGACACAGAAACAGACAGACACTCACATAGAGAAATACACAAACATAGAAATAGACTGACACACTGAGAAATGCACAGACATAGAAACAGACAGACACTCACACAGAGAAATACACAGACATAGAAACAGACAAACACACGGAGAAAAATACACGGAAACAGACAAGTACACACAGAGAAATACAAAGACATAGAAACAGACAAACACACGGAGAAAAATACACAGAAACAGACAGGTACGCACATAGAGAAATACACAGACACAGAAACAGACTGACACTCACACAGAGAAATACACAAACATAGAAACAGACAGACACACACACAGAGAAATACACAGACACAGAGACAGACACACACACAGACAAAGCCACAGACACAGAAACATACAGACACTCACACAGAGAAATACACAGGCACAGAAACAGACAGACACTCACATAGAGAAATACAGAGAAATAGAAACAGACTAACACATGTAGAAAAATAGGGAGAAACAGACAGGTACACACAGAGAAATACACAGACAAAGAAACAGACAGACATGGAGAGAAATACACAGACACAGACAGAGACTCATAGAGCGAAATACACAGACACAGAAAAAGACAGACACACACAGAGAAATACCCAAACACAAAAATAGAAAGGCAAACAGAGAAATACACATGCACAGAAACAGAAACAAACTGACACTCACCGAGAAATACACATACACGGAAACGGACAATCACATAGAGAAATACACAGACTCAGAAACTGACTGACACGCACAGAGAAATACAAAGACACAGAAACAGACAGACACACAGAGAAATACACAAACACAGAAACAGACAGACACCGACAGAGAAATACACAGACACAGAAACACACAAACACACGTAGAAAAATACACAGAAACAGACAGGTACACACAGAGAAATACACAGACACAGAAACAGACTGACACTCACACAGGAAATACACAGACGCAGAAACAACTTGACATGCACAAAGAGAAATACAGAGAAAAAGAAACAGACAGAAACTGACATAGAGAAATACACAGACACGGAGACAGACAGACACTCACATAGAGAAATACACAGACACGGAGACAGACAGACTCACATAGAGAAATACACAGGCACGGAGACAGACAGACACACACATAAAGAAATACACAGACACAAACGCAGACAGGCAAACAGAGAAATACATAGACACAGAAACAGACTGACGCTCACAGAGAGAAATACACAGACACAGAAACAGACTGACACTCTATTTAACTTTTTATTTTATTTAGAGATACAGCACTGAAACAGGCCCTTCAGCCCACTGAGTCTGTGCCGACCAACAACCACCCATTTATACTAATCCTACATTAATCCCACACTCACATAGGGAAATACATAGACACAAAACAGACAGGCAAACAGAGAAATACACAGACACAGAAACAGACAGACATTCACATAGAGAAATACACAGACACAGAGACAGGCAGGTACACAAAGGGAAATACAGAGACATAGAAACAGACAAACACACGTAGAAAAATACACAAAGACAGACAGGTACACACAGAGAAATACACAGACACAGAAACAGACAGACTCTCACACAGAGAAATACACAGACACAGAGACAGACAGGTACACAAAGGGAAATACACAGACACAGAAACAGAGAGACATTCACATAGAGAAATACAGACACAGAAACCGACAGACACACACATAAAGAAATACACAGACACAGAAACAGACTGACACTCTTTCTTTATTTTTTTATTTTATTTAGAGATACAGCAGTGAAACAGGCCCTTCAGACCACTGAGTCTGTGCCGACCAACAACCACCCATTTATACTAATCCTACATTAATCCCACACTCACTTAGACAAAGACACCGACACAGAAACAGACAGACACTCACACAGAAATACACAGACACAAAACAGACAGGCAAACAGAGAAATAAACAGACACAGAAACAGGCAAACACACGTAGAAAAATACACAGAAACAGACAGGTACACACAGAGAAATACACAGACACAGAAACAGACAGACACTCACATAGAGAAATACACAGACACGGAGACAGGCAGGTACACAAAGGGAAATACACAGACACAGAAACAGACAGGCAAACAGAGAAATACACAGACACAGAAACAGACAAACACACGTAGAAAAATACACAGAAACAGACAGGTACACACAGAGAAATACACAGACACAGAAACAAATTGACACGCACACAGAGAAATACACAGACACAGAAACAGACAGACACTCACATAGAGAAATACACAGACATAGAAACAGACAAACACACGGAGAAAAATACACGGAAACAGACAAGTACACACAGAGAAATACAAAGACATAGAAACAGACAAACACACGGAGAAAAATACACAGAAACAGACAGGTACGCACATAGAGAAATACACAGACACAGAAACAGACAGACCTTCATCCAGATAAATACACAGACATAGAAACAGACAGGTCACACGCAGTGAAATACACGTAGAGAGATAAACAAACACAGAAACAGACAGACACACACATAGAGTGATAGACAGACACAGAAACAGACAGACACACACATAGAGAAATAGACAGACACAGGAACAGACAGACACACACAGAGAAATACACAGCAACAGAAACAGACAGACGCACATGTAGTGATATACAGACACAGAAACAGACAGGCACCAACATACTGAAATACACAGACACAGAAACAGACAGGCACTCACATAGAGAAATAGGCAGACAGACGCACATGTACTCAAATAATCAGATACAGAAAGAGCAGAGTTTTGGATGACCTCAAGGAGGGTAGAATGTGGGAGACCAGCCAGGAATGCATTAGAATAGTGAAGTCTAGAGGTAACAAAGGAATAGATGAGGGTTTCAGCAGCAGATGAGCTGAGGCAGGGGTGGAGTCGGGAGATGTTACAGAGATTGAAATAGGCGGTCTTAGTGATGGAGTGAATATGAGCTTGGAAGCTCAGCTCAGGGTTTAATAGGATACCAAAATTGTGAATGTTTAGTTCAGCCTTAGACAGTGGCTAGTGAATTGAAACTTGCATAGCAAGGGAAATATACAGTATAAACAGACAGACACACACAGACACAGACAAACACATATACATAACTACACAAACGCCCACCAAAACAGACAAACCACAGATGGCAGTAAAGTACTAACTTTCCATCGGAGAGATTGATGCCTCCGAAGATGGGGTATTTCTCGGGTGCAGGTTTGCCGCTGTGATCCTCATACAGGAAGACTGGTGACCTCCCCAGTTCCACGCCAAGCTGCTGCATGCCATGCTCGCTGTAGATGGAAAGCAGGAAAGCCTGGTTTCCAACTTTTGGTTTCACCAATGCCATGATGGAGAAGTCCTCAGGGAACCGTGTGCCTGCTGGAGAAGAGAATGGACAACAGGATCAATAAACTTTAGTCACCAGAGACAAGGGGAGGGACAGTCAGTGACCAGAGACAAGGGGAAGGACAGTCAGTGACCAGAGACAAGGGGAAGGAGAGTCTGTGACCAGAGACAAGGGGCAGGAGAGTCAGTGACCAGAGACAAGGGGAAGGAGAGTCTGTGACCAGAGACAAGTAGATGGACAGTCAATGACCAGAGACAAGGGGAAGAAGAGTCAATGACCAGAGACAAGGGGAAGGAGAGTCTGTGACCAAGACAAGTGGATGGACAGTCAGTAACCAGAGTCAAGGGGATGGACAGTCAGTGACCAGAGACAAGGGGAGGGACATTCAGTGACCAGAGACAAGGGGAGGGACAGCCAGTGATCAGAGACAAGGTGATGGACAGTCAGTGACCACAGACAAGGGGATGGACAGTCAGTGACCAGAGACAAGGGGAGGGACAGCCAGTGACCAGAGACAAGGGGAGGAACAATCAGTGACCAGAGAGAAGGGGATGGACACTCAGTGACCAGAGACAAGTGGATGGACAGTCAGTGACCAGAGACAAGGGGATGGACAGTCAGTGACCAGAGACAAGGGGATGAACAGCGTGTGACCAGAGACAAGGGGATGGACAGTCAGTGACCAGAGACAAGTGGATGGACAGTCAGTGACCAGAGACAAGGGGATGGACAGTCAGTGACCAGAGACAAGGGGATGGACAGTCAGTGACCAGAGACAAGGGGAAGGACACTCAGTGACCAGAGACAAGGGGATGGACAGCGTTTGACCAGAGACAAGAGGAGGGACAGTCAGTGACCAGAGACAAGGGGATGGACAGCCAGTGACCAGAGACAAGGGGAAGGACACTCAGTGACCAGAGACAAGTGGATGGACAGCGTGTGACGAGAGACAAGGGGAGGGACAGTCAGTGACCAGAGACAAGGGGATGGACACTCAGTGATCAGAGACAAGGAGATGGACAGTCAGTGACCAGAGACAAGTGGATGGACACTCAGTGATCAGAGACAAGGAGATGGACAGTCAGTGATCAGAGACAAGGAGATGGACAGTCAGTGACCAAGACAAGTGGATGGACACTCAGTGACCAGAGACAAGTGGATGGACAGTCAGTGACCAGAGACAAGGGGATGGACAGTCAGTGATCAGAGACAAGGGGAAGGACACTCAGTGATCAGAGACAAGGGGAAGGACACTCAGTGACCAGAGACAAGGGGATGGACACTCAGTGACCAGAGACAAGGGGATGGACAGTCAGTGACCAGAGACAAGGGGATGGACAGTCAGTGACCAGAGACAAGGGGAAGGACACTCAGTGATCAGAGACAAGGGGAAGGACACTCAGTGACCAGAGACAAGGGGATGGACAGTCAGTGACCAAGACAAGTGGATGGACACTCAGTGACCAGAGACAAGGGGAAGGACACTCAGTGACCAGAGACAAGTGGATGGACAGTCAGTGACCAGAGACAAGGGGATGGACAGTCAGTGACCAGAGAAAAGTGGATGGACACTCAGTGACCAGAGACAAGGGGATGGACAGTCAGTGACCAAGACAAGTGGATGGACACTCAGTGACCAGAGACAAGGGGATGGACACTCAGTGACCAGAGACAAGGGGATGGACACTCAGTGATCAGAGACAAGGAGATGGACAGTCAGTGACCAAGACAAGTGGATGGACAGTCAGTGACCAAGACAAGGGGATGGACACTCAGTGATCAGAGACAAGGAGATGGACAGTCAGTGACCAAGACAAGTGGATGGACAGTCAGTGACCAAGGCAAGTGGATGGACACTCAGTGACCACAGACAAGGGGATGGACAGTCAGTGACCAGAGACAAGGGGATGGACAGTCAGTGATCAGAGACAAGGGGAAGGACACTCAGTGATCAGAGACAAGGGGAAGGACACTCAGTGACCAGAGACAAGGGGATGGACAGTCAGTGATCAGAGACAAGGGGAAGGACACTCAGTGATCAGAGACAAGGGGAAGGACATTCAGTGACTAGAGACAAGGGGAAGGACAGTCAGTGACTAAGACAAGTGGATGGACAGTCAGTGACCAGAGACAAGGGGATGGACAGTCAGTGACCAAGACAAGTGGATGGACACTCAGTGACCAGAGACAAGGGGATGGACAGTCAGTGACCAAGACAAGTGGATGGGCACTCAGTCATCAGAGACAAGGGGAAGGACACTCAGTGACCAGAGACAAGCGGATGGACAGTCAGTGACCAGAGACAAGTGGATGGTCACCCAGTGACCAGAGACAAGGGGATGGACAGTCAGTGACCAAGACAAGTGGATGGACACTCAGTGATCAGAGACAAGGGGAAGGACACTCAGTGACCAGAGACAAGTGGATGGACAGTCAGTGACCAGAGACAAGGGGATGGACAGTCAGTGACCAGAGACAAGTGGATGGACACTCAGTGACCAGAGACAAGGGGAAGGACACTCAGTGATCAGAGACAAGGGGAAGGACACTCAGTGACCAGAGACAAGTGGATGGACAGTCAGTGACCAGAGACAAGGGGATGGACAGTCAGTGACCAGAGACAAGGGGATGGACAGTCAGTGACCAAGACAAGTGGATGGACACTCACTGATCAGAGACAAGGGGAAGGACACTCAGTGACCAGAGACAAGTGGATGGACACTCAGTGATCAGAGACAAGGAGATGGACAGTCAGTGACCAAGCGAAGTGGATGGACACTCAGTGATCAGAGACAAGGAGATGGACAGTCAGTGACCAAGACAAGTGGATGGACACTCAGTGACCAGAGACAAGGGGATGGACAGTCAGTGACCAAGACAAGTGGATGGACGCTCAGTGATCAGAGACAAGGACATGGACAGTCAGTGACCAGAGACAAGGGGATGGACAGTCAGTGACCAGAGACAAGGAGATGGACACTCAGTGACCAGAGACAAGGGGAAGGACACTCAGTGACCAGAGACAGGGGGATGGACAGTCAGTGACCAGAGACAATGGGAGGGACAGTCAGTGACCAGAGACAAGTGGATGGACAGTCAGTGACCAGAGACAATGGGAGGGACAGTCAGTGACCAGAGACAAGTGAATGGACAGTCAGTGACCAGAGACAAGGGGAAGGACAGTCAGTGAGCAGAGACAAGGGGAGGGACAGTCAGTGACCAGAGACAAGGGGATAGACAGTCAGTGACCAATCCAAGTGGATGGACAGTCACTGACCAGAGACAAGGGGATGGACAGTCAGTGACCAGAGACAAGGGGAGGGACAGTCAGTGACCAGAGACAAGGGGAGGGACAGTCAGTGACCAATCCAAGTGGATGGACAGTCACTGACCAGAGACATGGGGATGGACAGTCAGTGACCAATCCAAGTGGATGGACAGTCACTGACCAGAGACAAGGGGAAGGACAGTCAGTGACCAGAGACATGGGGAGGGACAGTCAGTGACCAGAGACAAGGGGAAGGACAGTCAGTGACCAGAGACAAGGGGAGGGACAGTCAGTGACCAGAGACAAGGGGAAGGACAGTCAGTGACCAGAGACAAGGGGAGGGACAGTCAATGACCAGAGACAAGGGGATGGACAGTCAGTGACCAATTCAAGTGGATGGACAGTCACTGACCAGAGACAAGGGGATGGACAGTCAGTGACCAGAGACAAGGGGAGGGACAGTCAGTGACCAGAGACAAGGGGAGGGACAGTCAGTGACCAGAGACAAGGGGAAGGACAGTCAGTGACCAGAGCCAAGGGGAGGGACAGTCAGTGACCAGAGACAAGGGGATGGACAGTCAGTGACCAATCCAAGTGGATGGACAGTCACTGACCAGAGACAAGGGGAGGGACAGTCAGTGATCAGAGACAAGGGGAAGGACAGTCAGTGATCAGAGACAAGGGGAGGGACAGTCAGTGACCAGAGACAAGGGATGGACAGTCAGTGACCAATCCAAGTGGATGGACAGTCACTGACCAGAGACAAGGGGAGGGACAGTCAGTGACCAGAGACAAGGGGAAGGACAGTCAGTGACCAAGACAAGTGGATGGACAGTCAGTGACCAGAGACAAGGGGAAGGACAGTCAGTGACCAGAGACAAGGGGAGGGACATTCAGTGACCAGAGACAAGGGGAAGGACAGTCAGTGACCAAGACAAGTGGATGGACAGTCAGTGACCAAGACAAGGGGATGGACACTCAGTGATCAGAGACAAGGAGATGGACAGTCAGTGACCAAGACAAGTGGATGGACAGTCAGTGACCAAGGCAAGTGGATGGACACTCAGTGACCACAGACAAGGGGATGGACAGTCAGTGACCAGAGACAAGGGGATGGACAGTCAGTGATCAGAGACAAGGGGAAGGACACTCAGTGATCAGAGACAAGGGGAAGGACACTCAGTGACCAGAGACAAGGGGATGGACAGTCAGTGATCAGAGACAAGGGGAAGGACACTCAGTGATCAGAGACAAGGGGAAGGACATTCAGTGACTAGAGACAAGGGGAAGGACAGTCAGTGACTAAGACAAGTGGATGGACAGTCAGTGACCAGAGACAAGGGGATGGACAGTCAGTGACCAAGACAAGTGGATGGACACTCAGTGATCAGAGACAAGGGGAAGGACACTCAGTGACCAGAGACAAGTGGATGGACAGTCAGTGACCAGAGACAAGGGGATGGACAGTCAGTGACCAGAGACAAGTGGATGGACACTCAGTGACCAGAGACAAGGGGAAGGACACTCAGTGATCAGAGACAAGGGGAAGGACACTCAGTGACCAGAGACAAGTGGATGGACAGTCAGTGACCAGAGACAAGGGGATGGACAGTCAGTGACCAGAGACAAGGGGATGGACAGTCAGTGACCAAGACAAGTGGATGGACACTCACTGATCAGAGACAAGGGGAAGGACACTCAGTGACCAGAGACAAGTGGATGGACACTCAGTGATCAGAGACAAGGAGATGGACAGTCAGTGACCAAGACAAGTGGATGGACACTCAGTGACCAGAGACAAGGGGATGGACAGTCAGTGACCAAGACAAGTGGATGGACGCTCAGTGATCAGAGACAAGGACATGGACAGTCAGTGACCAGAGACAAGGGGATGGACAGTCAGTGACCAGAGACAAGGAGATGGACACTCAGTGACCAGAGACAAGGGGAAGGACACTCAGTGACCAGAGACAGGGGGATGGACAGTCAGTGACCAGAGACAATGGGAGGGACAGTCAGTGACCAGAGACAAGTGGATGGACAGTCAGTGACCAGAGACAATGGGAGGGACAGTCAGTGACCAGAGACAAGTGAATGGACAGTCAGTGACCAGAGACAAGGGGAAGGACAGTCAGTGAGCAGAGACAAGGGGAGGGACAGTCAGTGACCAGAGACAAGGGGATAGACAGTCAGTGACCAATCCAAGTGGATGGACAGTCACTGACCAGAGACAAGGGGATGGACAGTCAGTGACCAGAGACAAGGGGAGGGACAGTCAGTGACCAGAGACAAGGGGAGGGACAGTCAGTGACCAATCCAAGTGGATGGACAGTCACTGACCAGAGACATGGGGATGGACAGTCAGTGACCAATCCAAGTGGATGGACAGTCACTGACCAGAGACAAGGGGAAGGACAGTCAGTGACCAGAGACATGGGGAGGGACAGTCAGTGACCAGAGACAAGGGGAAGGACAGTCAGTGACCAGAGACAAGGGGAGGGACAGTCAGTGACCAGAGACAAGGGGAAGGACAGTCAGTGACCAGAGACAAGGGGAGGGACAGTCAATGACCAGAGACAAGGGGATGGACAGTCAGTGACCAATTCAAGTGGATGGACAGTCACTGACCAGAGACAAGGGGATGGACAGTCAGTGACCAGAGACAAGGGGAGGGACAGTCAGTGACCAGAGACAAGGGGAAGGACAGTCAGTGACCAGAGCCAAGGGGAGGGACAGTCAGTGACCAGAGACAAGGGGATGGACAGTCAGTGACCAATCCAAGTGGATGGACAGTCACTGACCAGAGACAAGGGGAGGGACAGTCAGTGATCAGAGACAAGGGGAAGGACAGTCAGTGATCAGAGACAAGGGGAGGGACAGTCAGTGACCAGAGACAAGGGATGGACAGTCAGTGACCAATCCAAGTGGATGGACAGTCACTGACCAGAGACAAGGGGAGGGACAGTCAGTGACCAGAGACAAGGGGAAGGACAGTCAGTGACCAAGACAAGTGGATGGACAGTCAGTGACCAGAGACAAGGGGAAGGACAGTCAGTGACCAGAGACAAGGGGAGGGACATTCAGTGACCAGAGACAAGGGGAAGGACACTCAGTGACCAGAGACAAGGAGATGGACAGTCAGTGACCAGAGACATGGGGAAGGACAGTCAGTGACCAGAGACAAGTGGATGGACAGTCAGTGACCAGAGACAAGGGGAAGGACAGTCAGTGACCAAGACAAGTGGATGGACAGTCAGTGACCAGAGACAAGGGGAAGGACAGTCAGTGACGAGAGACAAGGGGAGGGACATTCAGTGACCAGAGACAAGGAGATGGACAGTCAGTGACCAGAGACAAGTGGATGGACAGTCAGTGACCAGAGACAAGGGGAGGGACAGTCAGTGACCAAGCCAAGTGGATGGACAGTCAGTGACCAGAGACAAGGGGAGGGACAGTCAGTGACCAGAGACAAGGGGAGGACAGCCAGTGACCAGAGACAAGGGGAAGGACAGTCAGTGACCACAGACAAGGGGATGGACAGTCAGTGACCAGAGACAAGGGGAGGGACAGCCAGTGACCAGAGACCAGGGGAGGAACAATCAGTGACCAGAGACAAGGAGATGGACACTCAGTGATCAGAGACAAGGAGATGGACAGTCAGTGACCAAGACAAGTGGATGGACACTCAGTGACCAGAGACAAGGGGATGGACAGTCAGTGACCAAGACAAGTGGATGGACGCTCAGTGATCAGAGACAAGGACATGGACAGTCAGTGACCAGAGACAAGGGGATGGACAGTCAGTGACCAGAGACAAGGAGATGGACACTCAGTGACCAGAGACAAGGGGAAGGACACTCAGTGACCAGAGACAGGGGGATGGACAGTCAGTGACCAGAGACAATGGGAGGGACAGTCAGTGACCAGAGACAAGTGGATGGACAGTCAGTGACCAGAGACAATGGGAGGGACAGTCAGTGACCAGAGACAAGTGAATGGACAGTCAGTGACCAGAGACAAGGGGAAGGACAGTCAGTGAGCAGAGACAAGGGGAGGGACAGTCAGTGACCAGAGACAAGGGGATAGACAGTCAGTGACCAATCCAAGTGGATGGACAGTCACTGACCAGAGACAAGGGGATGGACAGTCAGTGACCAGAGACAAGGGGAGGGACAGTCAGTGACCAATCCAAGTGGATGGACAGTCACTGACCAGAGACATGGGGATGGACAGTCACTGACCAGAGACAAGGGGAAGGACAGTCAGTGACCAGAGACATGGGGAGGGACAGTCAGTGACCAGAGACAAGGGGAAGGACAGTCAGTGACCAGAGACAAGGGGAGGGACAGTCAGTGACCAGAGACAAGGGGAGGGACAGTCAGTGACCAGAGACAAGGGGAAGGACAGTCAGTGACCAGAGACAAGGGGAGGGACAGTCAATGACCAGAGACAAGGGGATGGACAGTCAGTGACCAATTCAAGTGGATGGACAGTCACTGACCAGAGACAAGGGGATGGACAGTCAGTGACCAGAGACAAGGGGAGGGACAGTCAGTGACCAGAGACAAGGGGAAGGACAGTCAGTGACCAGAGCCAAGGGGAGGGACAGTCAGTGACCAGAGACAAGGGGATGGACAGTCAGTGACCAATCCAAGTGGATGGACAGTCACTGACCAGAGACAAGGGGAGGGACAGTCAGTGATCAGAGACAAGGGGAAGGACAGTCAGTGATCAGAGACAAGGGGAGGGACAGTCAGTGACCAGAGACAAGGGATGGACAGTCAGTGACCAATCCAAGTGGATGGACAGTCACTGACCAGAGACAAGGGGAGGGACAGTCAGTGACCAGAGACAAGGGGAAGGACAGTCAGTGACCAAGACAAGTGGATGGACAGTCAGTGACCAGAGACAAGGGGAAGGACAGTCAGTGACCAGAGACAAGGGGAGGGACATTCAGTGACCAGAGACAAGGGGAAGGACACTCAGTGACCAGAGACAAGGAGATGGACAGTCAGTGACCAGAGACATGGGGAAGGACAGTCAGTGACCAGAGACAAGTGGATGGACAGTCAGTGACCAGAGACAAGGGGAAGGACAGTCAGTGACCAAGACAAGTGGATGGACAGTCAGTGACCAGAGACAAGGGGAAGGACAGTCAGTGACGAGAGACAAAGGGAGGGACATTCAGTGACCAGAGACAAGGAGATGGACAGTCAGTGACCAGAGACAAGTGGATGGACAGTCAGTGACCAGAGACAAGGGGAGGGACAGTCAGTGACCAAGCCAAGTGGATGGACAGTCAGTGACCAGAGACAAGGGGAGGGACAGTCAGTGACCAGAGACAAGGGGAGGACAGCCAGTGACCAGAGACAAGGGGAAGGACAGTCAGTGACCACAGACAAGGGGATGGACAGTCAGTGACCAGAGACAAGGGGAGGGACAGCCAGTGACCAGAGACCAGGGGAGGAACAATCAGTGACCAGAGACAAGGAGATGGACACTCAGTGACCAGAGACAAGTGGATGGACAGTCAGTGACCAGAGACAAGGGGATGGACAGTCAGTGACCAGAGACAAGGGGATGAACAGCATGTGACCAGAGACAAGGGGAGGGACAGTCAGTGACCAGAGACAAGGGGATGGACAGTCAGTGACCAGAGACAAGGGGAGGGAAAGTCAGTGACCAGAGACAAGGGGATGGACAGCCAGTTACCAGAGACAAGGGGAAGGACACTCAGTGACCAGAGACAAGTGGACGGACAGCGTGTGACGAGAGACAAGGGAGGGACAGTCAGTGACCAGAGACAAGAGGATGGACACTCAGTGATCAGAGACAAGGAGATGGACAGTCAGTGATCAGAGACAAGGAGATGGACAGTCAGTGACCAAGACAAGTGGATGGACACTCAGTGACCAGAGACAAGTGGATGGACAGTCAGTGACCAGAGACAAGGGGATGGACAGTCAGTGACCAGAGACAAGGGGATGGACAGTCAGTGATCGGAGACAAGGGGAAGGACACTCAGTGATCAGAGACAAGGGGAAGGACACTCAGTGACCAGAGACAAGGGGAGGATCAGTCAGTGACCAGAGACAAGGGGATGGACAGTGAGTGACCAATCCAAGTGGATGGACAGTCACTGACCAGAGACAAGGGGAGGGACAGTCAGTGACCAGAGACAAGGGGAAGGACAGTCAGTGACCAGAGACAAGGGGAGGGACAGTCAGTGACCAGAGACAAGGGGATGGACACTCAGTGACCAATCCAAGTGGATGGACAGTCACTGACCAGAGACAAGGGGATGGACAGTCAGTGACCAGAGACAAGGGATGGACAGTCAGTGACCAATCCAAGTGGATGGACAGTCACTGACCAGAGACAAGGGGAGGGACAGTCAGTGACCAGAGACAAGGGGAAGGACAGTCAGTGACCAAGACAAGTGGATGGACAGTCAGTGACCAGAGACAAGGGGAAGGACAGTCAGTGACCAGAGACAAGGGGAGGGACATTCAGTGACCAGAGACAAGGGGAAGGACACTCAGTGACCAGAGACAAGTGGATGGACAGTCAGTGACCAGAGACAAGGGGAAGGACAGTCAGTGACCAAGACAAGTGGATGGACAGTCAGTGACCAGAGACAAGGGGAAGGACAGTCAGTGACGAGAGACAAGGGGAGGGACATTCAGTGACCAGAGACAAGGAGATGGACAGTCAGTGACCAGAGACAAGTGGATGGACAGTCAGTGACCAGAGACAAGGGGAGGGACAGTCAGTGACCAAGCCAAGTGGATGGACAGTCAGTGACCAGAGACAAGGGGAGGGACAGCCAGTGACCAGAGACAAGGGGAAGGACAGTCAGTGACCACAGACAAGGGGATGGACAGTCAGTGACCAGAGACAAGGGGAGGGACAGCCAGTGACCAGAGACCAGGGGAGGAACAATCAGTGACCAGAGACAAGGAGATGGACACTCAGTGACCAGAGACAAGTGGATGGACAGTCAGTGACCAGAGACAAGGGGATGGACAGTCAGTGACCAGAGACAAGGGGATGAACAGCATGTGACCAGAGACAAGGGGAGGGACAGTCAGTGACCGGAGACAAGGGGATGGACAGTCAGTGACCAGAGACAAGGGGAAGGACACTCAGTGACCAGAGACAAGGGGATGGACAGTCAGTGATCAGAGACAAGGGGAAGGACACTCAGTGATCAGAGACAAGGGGAAGGACATTCAGTGACTAGAGACAAGGGGAAGGACAGTCAGTGACTAAGACAAGTGGATGGACAGTCAGTGACCAGAGACAAGGGGATGGACAGTCAGTGACCAAGACAAGTGGATGGACACTCAGTGACCAGAGACAAGGGGATGGACAGTCAGTGACCAAGACAAGTGGATGGGCACTCAGTCATCAGAGACAAGGGGAAGGACACTCAGTGACCAGAGACAAGTGGATGGACAGTCAGTGATCAGAGACAAGTGGATGGTCACCCAGTGACCAGAGACAAGGGGATGGACAGTCAGTGACCAAGACAAGTGGATGGACACTCAGTGATCAGAGACAAGGGGAAGGACACTCAGTGACCAGAGACAAGTGGATGGACAGTCAGTGACCAGAGACAAGGGGATGGACAGTCAGTGACCAGAGACAAGTGGATGGACACTCAGTGACCAGAGACAAGGGGAAGGACACTCAGTGATCAGAGACAAGGGGAAGGACACTCAGTGACCAGAGACAAGTGGATGGACAGTCAGAGACCAGAGACAAGGGGATGGACAGTCAGTGACCAGAGACAAGGGGATGGACAGTCAGTGACCAAGACAAGTGGATGGACACTCACTGATCAGAGACAAGGGGAAGGACACTCAGTGACCAGAGACAAGTGGATGGACACTCAGTGATCAGAGACAAGGAGATGGACAGTCAGTGACCAAGCGAAGTGGATGGACACTCAGTGATCAGAGACAAGGAGATGGACAGTCAGTGACCAAGACAAGTGGATGGACACTCAGTGACCAGAGACAAGGGGATGGACAGTCAGTGACCAAGACAAGTGGATGGACGCTCAGTGATCAGAGACAAGGACATGGACAGTCAGTGACCAGAGACAAGGGGATGGACAGTCAGTGACCAGAGACAAGGAGATGGACACTCAGTGACCAGAGACAAGGGGAAGGACACTCAGTGACCAGAGACAGGGGGATGGACAGTCAGTGACCAGAGACAATGGGAGGGACAGTCAGTGACCAGAGACAAGTGGATGGACAGTCAGTGACCAGAGACAATGGGAGGGACAGTCAGTGACCAGAGACAAGTGAATGGACAGTCAGTGACCAGAGACAAGGGGAAGGACAGTCAGTGAGCAGAGACAAGGGGAGGGACAGTCAGTGACCAGAGACAAGGGGATAGACAGTCAGTGACCAATCCAAGTGGATGGACAGTCACTGACCAGAGACAAGGGGATGGACAGTCAGTGACCAGAGACAAGGGGAGGGACAGTCAGTGACCAGAGACAAGGGGAGGGACAGTCAGTGACCAATCCAAGTGGATGGACAGTCACTGACCAGAGACATGGGGATGGACAGTCAGTGACCAATCCAAGTGGATGGACAGTCACTGACCAGAGACAAGGGGAAGGACAGTCAGTGACCAGAGACATGGGGAGGGACAGTCAGTGACCAGAGACAAGGGGAAGGACAGTCAGTGACCAGAGACAAGGGGAGGGACAGTCAGTGACCAGAGACAAGGGGAAGGACAGTCAGTGACCAGAGACAAGGGGAGGGACAGTCAATGACCAGAGACAAGGGGATGGACAGTCAGTGACCAATTCAAGTGGATGGACAGTCACTGACCAGAGACAAGGGGATGGACAGTCAGTGACCAGAGACAAGGGGAGGGACAGTCAGTGACCAGAGACAAGGGGAAGGACAGTCAGTGACCAGAGCCAAGGGGAGGGACAGTCAGTGACCAGAGACAAGGGGATGGACAGTCAGTGACCAATCCAAGTGGATGGACAGTCACTGACCAGAGACAAGGGGAGGGACAGTCAGTGATCAGAGACAAGGGGAAGGACAGTCAGTGATCAGAGACAAGGGGAGGGACAGTCAGTGACCAGAGACAAGGGATGGACAGTCAGTGACCAATCCAAGTGGATGGACAGTCACTGACCAGAGACAAGGGGAGGGACAGTCAGTGACCAGAGACAAGGGGAAGGACAGTCAGTGACCAAGACAAGTGGATGGACAGTCAGTGACCAGAGACAAGGGGAAGGACAGTCAGTGACCAGAGACAAGGGGAGGGACATTCAGTGACCAGAGACAAGGGGAAGGACACTCAGTGACCAGAGACAAGGAGATGGACAGTCAGTGACCAGAGACATGGGGAAGGACAGTCAGTGACCAGAGACAAGTGGATGGACAGTCAGTGACCAGAGACAAGGGGAAGGACAGTCAGTGACCAAGACAAGTGGATGGACAGTCAGTGACCAGAGACAAGGGGAAGGACAGTCAGTGACGAGAGACAAGGGGAGGGACATTCAGTGACCAGAGACAAGGAGATGGACAGTCAGTGACCAGAGACAAGTGGATGGACAGTCAGTGACCAGAGACAAGGGGAGGGACAGTCAGTGACCAAGCCAAGTGGATGGACAGTCAGTGACCAGAGACAAGGGGAGGGACAGTCAGTGACCAGAGACAAGGGGAGGACAGCCAGTGACCAGAGACAAGGGGAAGGACAGTCAGTGACCACAGACAAGGGGATGGACAGTCAGTGACCAGAGACAAGGGGAGGGACAGCCAGTGACCAGAGACCAGGGGAGGAACAATCAGTGACCAGAGACAAGGAGATGGACACTCAGTGACCAGAGACAAGTGGATGGACAGTCAGTGACCAGAGACAAGGGGATGGACAGTCAGTGACCAGAGACAAGGGGATGAACAGCATGTGACCAGAGACAAGGGGAGGGACAGTCAGTGACCAGAGACAAGGGGATGGACAGTCAGTGACCAGAGACAAGGGGAGGGACAGTCAGTGACCAGAGACAAGGGGATGGACAGCCAGTTACCAGAGACAAGGGGAAGGACACTCAGTGACCAGAGACAAGTGGACGGACAGCGTGTGACGAGAGACAAGGGAGGGACAGTCAGTGACCAGAGACAAGAGGATGGACACTCAGTGATCAGAGACAAGGAGATGGACAGTCAGTGATCAGAGACAAGGAGATGGACAGTCAGTGACCAAGACAAGTGGATGGACACTCAGTGACCAGAGACAAGTGGATGGACAGTCAGTGACCAGAGACAAGGGGATGGACAGTCAGTGACCAGAGACAAGGGGATGGACAGTCAGTGATCGGAGACAAGGGGAAGGACACTCAGTGATCAGAGACAAGGGGAAGGACACTCAGTGACCAGAGACAAGGGGAGGATCAGTCAGTGACCAGAGACAAGGGGATGGACAGTGAGTGACCAATCCAAGTGGATGGACAGTCACTGACCAGAGACAAGGGGAGGGACAGTCAGTGACCAGAGACAAGGGGAAGGACAGTCAGTGACCAGAGACAAGGGGAGGGACAGTCAGTGACCAGAGACAAGGGGATGGACAGTCAGTGACCAATCCAAGTGGATGGACAGTCACTGACCAGAGACAAGGGGATGGACAGTCAGTGACCAGAGACAAGGGATGGACAGTCAGTGACCAATCCAAGTGGATGGACAGTCACTGACCAGAGACAAGGGGAGGGACAGTCAGTGACCAGAGACAAGGGGAAGGACAGTCAGTGACCAAGACAAGTGGATGGACAGTCAGTGACCAGAGACAAGGGGAAGGACAGTCAGTGACCAGAGACAAGGGGAGGGACATTCAGTGACCAGAGACAAGGGGAAGGACACTCAGTGACCAGAGACAAGTGGATGGACAGTCAGTGACCAGAGACAAGGGGAAGGACAGTCAGTGACCAAGACAAGTGGATGGACAGTCAGTGACCAGAGACAAGGGGAAGGACAGTCAGTGACGAGAGACAAGGGGAGGGACATTCAGTGACCAGAGACAAGGAGATGGACAGTCAGTGACCAGAGACAAGTGGATGGACAGTCAGTGACCAGAGACAAGGGGAGGGACAGTCAGTGACCAAGCCAAGTGGATGGACAGTCAGTGACCAGAGACAAGGGGAGGGACAGCCAGTGACCAGAGACAAGGGGAAGGACAGTCAGTGACCACAGACAAGGGGATGGACAGTCAGTGACCAGAGACAAGGGGAGGGACAGCCAGTGACCAGAGACAAGGGGAGGAACAATCAGTGACCAGAGACAAGGAGATGGACACTCAGTGACCAGAGACAAGTGGATGGACAGTCAGTGACCAGAGACAAGGGGATGGACAGTCAGTGACCAGAGACAAGGGGATGAACAGCATGTGACCAGAGACAAGGGGAGGGACAGTCAGTGACCGGAGACAAGGGGATGGACAGTCAGTGACCAGAGACAAGGGGAAGGACACTCAGTGACCAGAGACAAGTGGATGGACAGCGCGTGACCAGAGACAAGGGGAGGGACAGTCAGTGACCAGAGACAAGGGGATGGACAGCCAGTGACCAGAGACAAGGGGAAGGACACTCAGTGACCAGAGACAAGTGGACGGACAGCGTGTGACGAGAGACAAGGGAGGGACAGTCAGTGACCAGAGACAAGAGGATGGACACTCAGTGATCAGAGACAAGGAGATGGACAGTCAGTGATCAGAGACAAGGAGATGGACAGTCAGTGACCAAGACAAGTGGATGGACACTCAGTGACCAGAGACAAGTGGATGGACAGTCAGTGACCAGAGACAAGGGGATGGACAGTCAGTGACCAGAGACAAGGGGATGGACAGCCAGTGACCAGAGACAAGGGGAAGGACACTCAGTGACCAGAGACAAGTGGACGGACAGCGTGTGACGAGAGACAAGGGAGGGACAGTCAGTGACCAGAGACAAGAGGATGGACACTCAGTGATCAGAGACAAGGAGATGGACAGTCAGTGATCAGAGACAAGGAGATGGACAGTCAGTGACCAAGACAAGTGGATGGACACTCAGTGACCAGAGACAAGTGGATGGACAGTCAGTGACCAGAGACAAGGGGATGGACAGTCAGTGACCAGAGACAAGGGGATGGACAGTCACTGACCAGAGACAAGGGGATGGACAGTCAGTGACCAGAGACAAGGGGAGGGACAGTCAGTGACCAGAGACAAGGGGAGGGACAGTCAGTGACCAATCCAAGTGGATGGACAGTCACTGACCAGAGACATGGGGATGGACAGTCAGTGACCAATCCAAGTGGATGGACAGTCACTGACCAGAGACAAGGGGAAGGACAGTCAGTGACCAGAGACATGGTGAGGGACAGTCAGTGACCAGAGACAAGGGGAAGGACAGTCAGTGACCAGAGACAAGGGGAGGGACAGTCAGTGACCAGAGACAAGGGGAAGGACAGTCAGTGACCAGAGACAAGGGGAGGGACAGTCAATGACCAGAGACAAGGGGATGGACAGTCAGTGACCAATTCAAGTGGATGGACAGTCACTGACCAGAGACAAGGGGATGGACAGTCAGTGACCAGAGACAAGGGGAGGGACAGTCAGTGACCAGAGACAAGGGGAAGGACAGTCAGTGACCAGAGCCAAGGGGAGGGACAGTCAGTGACCAGAGACAAGGGGATGGACAGTCAGTGACCAATCCAAGTGGATGGACAGTCACTGACCAGAGACAAGGGGAGGGACAGTCAGTGATCAGAGACAAGGGGAAGGACAGTCAGTGATCAGAGACAAGGGGAGGGACAGTCAGTGACCAGAGACAAGGGATGGACAGTCAGTGACCAATCCAAGTGGATGGACAGTCACTGACCAGAGACAAGGGGAGGGACAGTCAGTGACCAGAGACAAGGGGAAGGACAGTCAGTGACCAAGACAAGTGGATGGACAGTCAGTGACCAGAGACAAGGGGAAGGACAGTCAGTGACCAGAGACAAGGGGAGGGACATTCAGTGACCAGAGACAAGGGGAAGGACACTCAGTGACCAGAGACAAGGAGATGGACAGTCAGTGACCAGAGACATGGGGAAGGACAGTCAGTGACCAGAGACAAGTGGATGGACAGTCAGTGACCAGAGACAAGGGGAAGGACAGTCAGTGACCAAGACAAGTGGATGGACAGTCAGTGACCAGAGACAAGGGGAAGGACAGTCAGTGACGAGAGACAAGGGGAGGGACATTCAGTGACCAGAGACAAGGAGATGGACAGTCAGTGACCAGAGACAAGTGGATGGACAGTCAGTGACCAGAGACAAGGGGAGGGACAGTCAGTGACCAAGCCAAGTGGATGGACAGTCAGTGACCAGAGACAAGGGGAGGGACAGTCAGTGACCAGAGACAAGGGGAGGACAGCCAGTGACCAGAGACAAGGGGAAGGACAGTCAGTGACCACAGACAAGGGGATGGACAGTCAGTGACCAGAGACAAGGGGAGGGACAGCCAGTGACCAGAGACCAGGGGAGGAACAATCAGTGACCAGAGACAAGGAGATGGACACTCAGTGACCAGAGACAAGTGGATGGACAGTCAGTGACCAGAGACAAGGGGATGGACAGTCAGTGACCAGAGACAAGGGGATGAACAGCATGTGACCAGAGACAAGGGGAGGGACAGTCAGTGACCAGAGACAAGGGGATGGACAGTCAGTGACCAGAGACAAGGGGAGGGACAGTCAGTGACCAGAGACAAGGGGATGGACAGCCAGTTACCAGAGACAAGGGGAAGGACACTCAGTGACCAGAGACAAGTGGACGGACAGCGTGTGACGAGAGACAAGGGAGGGACAGTCAGTGACCAGAGACAAGAGGATGGACACTCAGTGATCAGAGACAAGGAGATGGACAGTCAGTGATCAGAGACAAGGAGATGGACAGTCAGTGACCAAGACAAGTGGATGGACACTCAGTGACCAGAGACAAGTGGATGGACAGTCAGTGACCAGAGACAAGGGGATGGACAGTCAGTGACCAGAGACAAGGGGATGGACAGTCAGTGATCGGAGACAAGGGGAAGGACACTCAGTGATCAGAGACAAGGGGAAGGACACTCAGTGACCAGAGACAAGGGGAGGATCAGTCAGTGACCAGAGACAAGGGGATGGACAGTGAGTGACCAATCCAAGTGGATGGACAGTCACTGACCAGAGACAAGGGGAGGGACAGTCAGTGACCAGAGACAAGGGGAAGGACAGTCAGTGACCAGAGACAAGGGGAGGGACAGTCAGTGACCAGAGACAAGGGGATGGACAGTCAGTGACCAATCCAAGTGGATGGACAGTCACTGACCAGAGACAAGGGGATGGACAGTCAGTGACCAGAGACAAGGGATGGACAGTCAGTGACCAATCCAAGTGGATGGACAGTCACTGACCAGAAACAAGGGGAGGGACAGTCAGTGACCAGAGACAAGGGGAAGGACAGTCAGTGACCAAGACAAGTGGATGGACAGTCAGTGACCAGAGACAAGGGGAAGGACAGTCAGTGACCAGAGACAAGGGGAGGGACATTCAGTGACCAGAGACAAGGGGAAGGACACTCAGTGACCAGAGACAAGTGGATGGACAGTCAGTGACCAGAGACAAGGGGAAGGACAGTCAGTGACCAAGACAAGTGGATGGACAGTCAGTGACCAGAGACAAGGGGAAGGACAGTCAGTGACGAGAGACAAGGGGAGGGACATTCAGTGACCAGAGACAAGGAGATGGACAGTCAGTGACCAGAGACAAGTGGATGGACAGTCAGTGACCAGAGACAAGGGGAGGGACAGTCAGTGACCAAGCCAAGTGGATGGACAGTCAGTGACCAGAGACTAGGGGAGGGACAGCCAGTGACCAGAGACAAGGGGAAGGACAGTCAGTGACCACAGACAAGGGGATGGACAGTCAGTGACCAGAGACAAGGGGAGGGACAGCCAGTGACCAGAGACAAGGGGAGGAACAATCAGTGACCAGAGACAAGGAGATGGACACTCAGTGACCAGAGACAAGTGGATGGACAGTCAGTGACCAGAGACAAGGGGATGGACAGTCAGTGACCAGAGACAAGGGGATGAACAGCATGTGACCAGAGACAAGGGGAGGGACAGTCAGTGACCGGAGACAAGGGGATGGACAGTCAGTGACCAGAGACAAGGGGAAGGACACTCAGTGACCAGAGACAAGTGGATGGACAGCGCGTGACCAGAGACAAGGGGAGGGACAGTCAGTGACCAGAGACAACGGGATGGACAGCCAGTGACCAGAGACAAGGGGAAGGACACTCAGTGACCAGAGACAAGTGGACGGACAGCGTGTGACGAGAGACAAGGGAGGGACAGTCAGTGACCAGAGACAAGAGGATGGACACTCAGTGATCAGAGACAAGGAGATGGACAGTCAGTGATCAGAGACAAGGAGATGGACAGTCAGTGACCAAGACAAGTGGATGGACACTCAGTGACCAGAGACAAGTGGATGGACAGTCAGTGACCAGAGACAAGGGGATGGACAGTCAGTGACCAGAGACAAGGGGATGGACAGCCAGTGACCAGAGACAAGGGGAAGGACACTCAGTGACCAGAGACAAGTGGACGGACAGCGTGTGACGAGAGACAAGGGAGGGACAGTCAGTGACCAGAGACAAGAGGATGGACACTCAGTGATCAGAGACAAGGAGATGGACAGTCAGTGACCAGAGACAAGGGATGGGCAGTCAGTGACCAAGACAAGTGGATGGACAGTCACTGACCAGAGACAAGGGGAGGGACAGTCAGTGACCAGAGACAAGGGGAAGGACAGTCAGTGACCAAGACAAGTGGATGGACAGTCAGTGACCAGAGACAAGGGGAAGGACAGTCAGTGACCAGAGACAAGGGGAGGGACATTCAGTGACCAGAGACAAGGGGAAGGACACTCAGTGACCAGAGACAAGTGGATGGACAGTCAGTGACCAGAGACAAGGGGAAGGACAGTCAGTGACCAAGACAAGTGGATGGACAGTCAGTGACCAGAGACAAGGGGAAGGACAGTCAGTGACGAGAGACAAGGGGAGGGACATTCAGTGACCAGAGACAAGGAGATGGACAGTCAGTGACCAGAGACAAGTGGATGGACAGTCAGTGACCAGAGACAAGGGGAGGGACAGTCAGTGACCAGAGACAAGGGGAGGGACAGCCAGTGACCAGAGACAAGGGGAAGGACAGTCAGTGACCACAGACAAGGGGAAGGACAGTCAGTGACGAGAGACAAGGGGAGGGACATTCAGTGACCAGAGACAAGGAGATGGACAGTCAGTGACCAGAGACAAGTGGATGGACAGTCAGTGACCAGAGACAAGGGGAGGGACAGTCAGTGACCAAGCCAAGTGGATGGACAGTCAGTGACCAGAGACAAGGGGAGGGACAGTCAGTGACCAGAGACAAGGGGAGGACAGCCAGTGACCAGAGACAAGGGGAAGGACAGTCAGTGACCACAGACAAGGGGATGGACAGTCAGTGACCAGAGACAAGGGGAGGGACAGCCAGTGACCAGAGACCAGGGGAGGAACAATCAGTGACCAGAGACAAGGAGATGGACACTCAGTGACCAGAGACAAGTGGATGGACAGTCAGTGACCAGAGACAAGGGGATGGACAGTCAGTGACCAGAGACAAGGGGATGAACAGCATGTGACCAGAGACAAGGGGAGGGACAGTCAGTGACCAGAGACAAGGGGATGGACAGTCAGTGACCAGAGACAAGGGGAGGGACAGTCAGTGACCAGAGACAAGGGGATGGACAGCCAGTTACCAGAGACAAGGGGAAGGACACTCAGTGACCAGAGACAAGTGGACGGACAGCGTGTGACGAGAGACAAGGGAGGGACAGTCAGTGACCAGAGACAAGAGGATGGACACTCAGTGATCAGAGACAAGGAGATGGACAGTCAGTGATCAGAGACAAGGAGATGGACAGTCAGTGACCAAGACAAGTGGATGGACACTCAGTGACCAGAGACAAGTGGATGGACAGTCAGTGACCAGAGACAAGGGGATGGACAGTCAGTGACCAGAGACAAGGGGATGGACAGTCAGTGATCGGAGACAAGGGGAAGGACACTCAGTGATCAGAGACAAGGGGAAGGACACTCAGTGACCAGAGACAAGGGGAGGATCAGTCAGTGACCAGAGACAAGGGGATGGACAGTGAGTGACCAATCCAAGTGGATGGACAGTCACTGACCAGAGACAAGGGGAGGGACAGTCAGTGACCAGAGACAAGGGGAAGGACAGTCAGTGACCAGAGACAAGGGGAGGGACAGTCAGTGACCAGAGACAAGGGGATGGACAGTCAGTGACCAATCCAAGTGGATGGACAGTCACTGACCAGAGACAAGGGGATGGACAGTCAGTGACCAGAGACAAGGGATGGACAGTCAGTGACCAATCCAAGTGGATGGACAGTCACTGACCAGAGACAAGGGGAGGGACAGTCAGTGACCAGAGACAAGGGGAAGGACAGTCAGTGACCAAGACAAGTGGATGGACAGTCAGTGACCAGAGACAAGGGGAAGGACAGTCAGTGACCAGAGACAAGGGGAGGGACATTCAGTGACCAGAGACAAGGGGAAGGACACTCAGTGACCAGAGACAAGTGGATGGACAGTCAGTGACCAGAGACAAGGGGAAGGACAGTCAGTGACCAAGACAAGTGGATGGACAGTCAGTGACCAGAGACAAGGGGAAGGACAGTCAGTGACGAGAGACAAGGGGAGGGACATTCAGTGACCAGAGACAAGGAGATGGACAGTCAGTGACCAGAGACAAGTGGATGGACAGTCAGTGACCAGAGACAAGGGGAGGGACAGTCAGTGACCAAGCCAAGTGGATGGACAGTCAGTGACCAGAGACAAGGGGAGGGACAGCCAGTGACCAGAGACAAGGGGAAGGACAGTCAGTGACCACAGACAAGGGGATGGACAGTCAGTGACCAGAGACAAGGGGAGGGACAGCCAGTGACCAGAGACAAGGGGAGGAACAATCAGTGACCAGAGACAAGGAGATGGACACTCAGTGACCAGAGACAAGTGGATGGACAGTCAGTGACCAGAGACAAGGGGATGGACAGTCAGTGACCAGAGACAAGGGGATGAACAGCATGTGACCAGAGACAAGGGGAGGGACAGTCAGTGACCGGAGACAAGGGGATGGACAGTCAGTGACCAGAGACAAGGGGAAGGACACTCAGTGACCAGAGACAAGTGGATGGACAGCGCGTGACCAGAGACAAGGGGAGGGACAGTCAGTGACCAGAGACAAGGGGATGGACAGCCAGTGACCAGAGACAAGGGGAAGGACACTCAGTGACCAGAGACAAGTGGACGGACAGCGTGTGACGAGAGACAAGGGAGGGACAGTCAGTGACCAGAGACAAGAGGATGGACACTCAGTGATCAGAGACAAGGAGATGGACAGTCAGTGATCAGAGACAAGGAGATGGACAGTCAGTGACCAAGACAAGTGGATGGACACTCAGTGACCAGAGACAAGTGGATGGACAGTCAGTGACCAGAGACAAGGGGATGGACAGTCAGTGACCAGAGACAAGGGGATGGACAGCCAGTGACCAGAGACAAGGGGAAGGACACTCAGTGACCAGAGACAAGTGGACGGACAGCGTGTGACGAGAGACAAGGGAGGGACAGTCAGTGACCAGAGACAAGAGGATGGACACTCAGTGATCAGAGACAAGGAGATGGACAGTCAGTGATCAGAGACAAGGAGATGGACAGTCAGTGACCAAGACAAGTGGATGGACACTCAGTGACCAGAGACAAGTGGATGGACAGTCAGTGACCAGAGACAAGGGGATGGACAGTCAGTGACCAGAGACAAGGGGATGGACAGTCAGTGATCGGAGACAAGGGTAAGGACACTCAGTGATCAGAGACAAGGGGAAGGACACTCAGTGACCAGAGACAAGGGGAGGAACAGTCAGTGACCAGAGACAAGGGGATGGACAGTGAGTGACCAATCCAAGTGGATGGACAGTCACTGACCAGAGACAAGGGGAGGGACAGTCAGTGACCAGAGACAAGGGGAAGGACAGTCAGTGACCAGAGACAAGGGGAGGGACAGTCAGTGACCAGAGACAAGGGGATGGACAGTCAGTGACCAATCCAAGTGGATGGACAGTCACTGACCAGAGACAAGGGGATGGACAGTCAGTGACCAGAGACAAGGGATGGGCAGTCAGTGACCAATCCAAGTGGATGGACAGTCACTGACCAGAGACAAGGGGAGGGACAGTCAGTGACCAGAGACAAGGGGAAGGACAGTCAGTGACCAAGACAAGTGGATGGACAGTCAGTGACCAGAGACAAGGGGAAGGACAGTCAGTGACCAGAGACAAGGGGAGGGACATTCAGTGACCAGAGACAAGGGGAAGGACACTCAGTGACCAGAGACAAGTGGATGGACAGTCAGTGACCAGAGACAAGGGGAAGGACAGTCAGTGACCAAGACAAGTGGATGGACAGTCAGTGACCAGAGACAAGGGGAAGGACAGTCAGTGACGAGAGACAAGGGGAGGGACATTCAGTGACCAGAGACAAGGAGATGGACAGTCAGTGACCAGAGACAAGTGGATGGACAGTCAGTGACCAGAGACAAGGGGAGGGACAGTCAGTGACCAGAGACAAGGGGAGGGACAGCCAGTGACCAGAGACAAGGGGAAGGACAGTCAGTGACCACAGACAAGGGGATGGACAGTCAGTGACCAGAGACAAGGGGAGGGACAGCCAGTGACCAGAGACAAGGGGAGGAACAATCAGTGACCAGAGACAAGGAGATGGACACTCAGTGACCAGAGACAAGTGGATGGACAGTCAGTGACCAGAGACAAGGGGATGGACAGTCAGTGACCAGAGACAAGGGGATGAACAGCATGTGACCAGAGACAAGGGGAGGGACAGTCAGTGACCAGAGACAAGGGGATGGACAGTCAGTGACCAGAGACAAGGGGAAGGACACTCAGTGACCAGAGACAAGTGGATGGACAGCGCGTGACCAGAGACAAGGGGAGGGACAGTCAGTGACCAGAGACAAGGGGATGGACAGCCAGTGACCAGAGACAAGGGGAAGGACACTCCGTGACCAGAGACAAGTGGACGGACAGCGTGTGACGAGAGACAAGGGAGGGACAGTCAGTGACCAGAGACAAGAGGATGGACACTCAGTGATCAGAGACAAGGAGATGGACAGTCAGTGATCAGAGACAAGGAGATGGACAGTCAGTGACCAAGACAAGTGGATGGACACTCAGTGACCAGAGACAAGTGGATGGACAGTCAGTGACCAGAGACAAGGGGATGGACAGTCAGTGATCGGAGACAAGGGGAAGGACACTCAGTGATCAGAGACAAGGGGAAGGACACTCAGTGACCAGAGACAAGGGGAGGAACAGTCAGTGACCAGAGACAAGGGGATGGACAGTGAGTGACCAATCCAAGTGGATGGACAGTCACTGACCAGAGACAAGGGGAGGGACAGTCAGTGACCAGAGACAAGGGGAAGGACAGTCAGTGACCAGAGACAAGGGGAGGGACAGTCAGTGACCAGAGACAAGGGGATGGACAGTCAGTGACCAATCCAAGTGGATGGACAGTCACTGACCAGAGACAAGGGGATGGACAGTCAGTGACCAGTGACAAGGGGAAGGACAGTCAGTGACCAAGACAAGTGGATGGACAGTCAGTGACCAGAGACAAGGGGAAGGACAGTCGGTGACCAGAGACAAGGGGAGGGACATTCAGTGACCAGAGACAAAGGGAAGGACACTCAGTGACCAGAGACAAGGAGATGGACAGTCAGTGACCAGAGACATGGGGAAGGACAGTCAGTGACCAGAGACAAGTGGATGGACAGTCAGTGACCAGAGACAAGGGGAAGGACAGTCAGTGACCAAGACAAGTGGATCGACAGTCAGTGACCAGAGACAAGGGGAAGGACAGTCAGTGACCAGAGACAAGGGGAGGGACATTCAGTGACCAGAGACAAGTGGATGGACAGTCAGTGGCCAGAGACATGGGAACGACAGTCAGTGACCAGAGACAAGTGGATGGACAGTCAGTGACCAGAGACAAGGGGAGGGACAGTCAGTGACCAGAGACAAGAGGATGGACAGCCAGTGACCAGAGACAAGGGGAAGGACAGTCAGTGACCAGAGACAAGGGGAGGGACAGCCAGTGATCAGAGACAAGGTGATGGACAGTCAGTGACCACAGACAAGGGGATGGACAGTCAGTGACCAGAGACAAGGGGAGGGACAGCCAGTGACCAGAGACAAGGGGAGGAACAATCAGTGACCAGAGACAAGGAGATGGACACTCAGTGACCAGAGACAAGTGGATGGACAGTCAGTGACCAGAGACAAGGGGAGGGACAGTCAGTGACCAGAGACAAGTGGATGGACAGTCAGTGACCAGAGACAAGGGGATGGACAGTCAGTGACCAGAGACAAGGGGAAGGACACTCAGTGACCAGAGACAAGTGGATGGACAGCATGTGACCAGAGACAAGGGGAGGGACAGTCAGTGACCAGAGACAAGGGGATGGACAGTCAGTGACCAGAGACAAGGGGAAGGACACTCAGTGACCAGAGACAAGTGGATGGACAGCGCGTGACCAGAGACAAGGGGAGGGACAGTCAGTGACCAAAGACAAGGGGATGGACAGCCAGTGACCAGAGACAAGGGGAAGGACACTCAGTGACCAGAGACAAGTGGACGGACTGCGTGTGACGAGAGACAAGGGAGGGACAGTCAGTGACCAGAGACAAGAGGATGGACACTCAGTGATCAGAGACAAGGAGATGGACAGTCAGTGATCAGAGACAAGGAGATGGACAGTCAGTGACCAAGACAAGTGGATGGACACTCAGTGACCAGAGACAAGTGGATGGACAGTCAGTGACCAGAGACAAGGGGATGGACAGTCAGTGACCAGAGACAAGGGGATGGACAGTCAGTGATCGGAGACAAGGGGAAGGACACTCAGTGATCAGAGACAAGGGGAAGGACACTCAGTGACCAGAGACAAGGGGAGGGACAGTGAGTGACCAATCCAAGTGGATGGACAGTCACTGACCAGAGACAAGGGGAGGGACAGTCAGTGACCAGAGACAAGGGGAAGGACAGTCAGTGACCAGAGACAAGGGGAGGGACAGTCAGTGACCAGAGACAAGGGGATGGACAGTCAGTGACCAATCCAAGTGGATGGACAGTCACTGACCAGAGACAAGGGGATGGACAGTCAGTGACCAGTGGCAAGGGGAAGGACAGTCAGTGACCAAGACAAGTGGATGGACAGTCAGTGACCAGAGACAAGGGGAAGGACAGTCGGTGACCAGAGACAAGGGGAGGGACATTCAGTGACCAGAGACAAGGGGAAGGACACTCAGTGACCAGAGACAAGGAGATGGACAGTCAGTGACCAGAGACATGGGGAAGGACAGTCAGTGACCAGAGACAAGTGGATGGACAGTCAGTGACCAGAGACAAGGGGAAGGACAGTCAGTGACCAAGACAAGTGGATCGACAGTCAGTGACCAGAGACAAGGGGAAGGACAGTCAGTGACCAGAGACAAGGGGAGGGACATTCAGTGACCAGAGACAAGTGGATGGACAGTCAGTGGCCAGAGACATGGGAACGACAGTCAGTGACCAGAGACAAGTGGATGGACTGTCAGTGACCAGAGACAAGGGGAGGGACAGTCAGTGACCAAGCCAAGTGGATGGACAGTCAGTGACCAGAGACAAGGGGAGGGACAGTCAGTGACCAGAGACAAGAGGATGGACAGCCAGTGACCAGAGACAAGGGGAAGGACAGTCAGTGACGAGAGACAAGGGGAGGGACAGCCAGTGATCAGAGACAAGGTGATGGACAGTCAGTGACCACAGACAAGGGGATGGACAGTCAGTGACCAGAGACAAGGGGAGGGACAGCCAGTGACCAGAGACAAGGGGAGGAACAATCAGTGACCAGAGACAAGGAGATGGACACTCAGTGACCAGAGACAAGTGGATGGACAGTCAGTGACCAGAGACAAGGGGAGGGACAGTCAGTGACCAGAGACAAGTGGATGGACAGTCAGTGACCAGAGACAAGGGGATGGACAGTCAGTGACCAGAGACAAGGGGAAGGACACTCAGTGACCAGAGACAAGTGGATGGACAGCATGTGACCAGAGACAAGGGGAGGGACAGTCAGTGAGCAGAGACAATGGGAGGGAAAGTCAGTGACCAGAGACAAGGGGAGGGACAGTCAGTGACCAGAGACAAGGGGATGGACAGTCAGTGACCAATCCAAGTGGATGCACAGTCACTGACCAGAGACAAGGGGAGGGACAGTCTGTGACCAGAGACAAGGGGAAGGACACTCAGTGACCAGAGACAAGGGGATGGACAGTCAGTGACCAGAGACAAGTGGAGGGACAGGCAGTAACCAGAGACAAGGGGATGGACACTCAGTGACCAGAGACAAGGGGATGGACAGTCAGTGACCAGAGACAAGGGGTGGGACAGTCAGTGACCAGAGACAAGAGGAGGGACATACAGTGACCAGAGACAAGGGGAAGGACACTCAGTGACCAGAGACAAATGGAGGGACAGTCAGTGACCGGAGACAAGGGGAAGGACAGTCAGTGACCGGAGACAAGAGGAGGGACATACAGTGACCAGAGACAAGGGGAAGGACACTCAGTGACCAGAGACAACTGGAGGGACAGTCAGTGACCAGAGACAAGAGGAGGGACAGTCAGTGACCAGAGACAAGGGGAGGGACAGTCAGTGACCAGAGACACGGGGAGGGACAGTCAGTGACCGGAGACAAGAGGAGGGACAGTCAGTGACTAGAGACAAGGGGAGGGACAGTCAGTGACCAGAGACACGGGGATGGACAGTCAGTGACCAGAGACAAGGGGAGGGACAGTCAGTAACCAGAGACAAGAGGAGGGACAGTCAGTGACCAGAGACAAGGGGAGGGACAGTCAGTGACCAGAGACACGGGTAGGGACAGTCAGTGACCGGAGACAAGAGGAGGGACAGTCAGTGACCAGAGACAAGGGGAGGGACAGTCAGTGACCAGAGACACGGGGATGGACAGTCAGTGACCAGAGACAAGGGGAAGGACACTCAGTGACCAGAGACAAATGGAGGGAAAGTCAGTGACCGGAGACAAGAGGAGGGACAGTCAGTGACCAGAGACAAGGGGAGGGACAGTCAGTGACCAGAGACACGGGGAGGGACAGTCAGTGACCGGAGACAAGAGGAGGGACAGTCAGTGACCAGAGACAAGGGGAGGGACAGTCAGTGACCAGAGACACGGGGATGGACTGTCAGTGACCAGAGACAAGGGGAAGGACAGTCAGTGACCAGAGACACGGGGATGGACAGTCAGTGACCAGAGACAAGGGGAGGGACAGTCAGTGACCAGAGACACGGGGATGGACACTCAGTGACCAGAGACAAATGGAGGAACAGTCAGTGACCGGAGACAAGAGGAGGGACAGTCAGTGACCAGAGACAAGGGGAGGGACAGTCAGTGACCAGAGACACGGGGATGGACAGTCAGTGACCAGAGACAAGGGGAGGGACAGCCAGTAACCGGAGCCATGGGGAGGGACAGTCAGTGACCGGAGCCATGGGGAGGGACAGTCAGTGACCGGTGACAAGGGGAGGGACAGTCAGTAACCGGAGCCATGGGGAGGGATGCTCAGTAACACATCACCTGGGAAAATTACCCAGGTTTACAAGTGCAATAAGCTCTACTCATCTCCTGCACAACATATAGAAACTCATGCATCAAACGCAATGCAAGACAGTTGCCGGCTTTCTTATAGCTTTCCGTTTAAAGTGCTGATGCTCCTCGAGAGCAATGGAACACTTTCCAATCAAAGGTTGGAAGGGTCAGCATCAATCACTTTTCGGCAAGTTGTTCCATTGATTGACGTTGGCCACAGAGCACCGTTCTCTGGGAACTGGGTGATGATGTCACTTGGAAGATGTCAATCACAAGCCTATGGGCACTGGGCGATGATGTCACACCACAGCTGCCAATCACCATTCTGTGGGCACTGGCAGATGATGTCACTTGGCAACTGTCAATCACCAGACTCTGGACACTGACTGATAAGCAAACATTAGTATCGTCCAGTCACCAGGCATAGCCAAAACCTATGGTTCCTCTTCCCCACACTACAGAGGGGTCCTCCACCTCCTCACCATACCCTGCTCAGCCCCTTCTTACCTGGGAACAGCTGTTTCGTGGGGGCGCTTATTTGAGCCTTTTTGGATATTCTGTAAGCCACATCTGCACTGGAGACGGATTTCCTTTTGGGACAGAAGCCTGTGGTTGTCCTTACTCCTTCAGGTAACCTGTTAAACTGCAACACTTGTAAAACATCTACAGGATCGGCTGCAGAGAGAACAGAGAAAAGAGCAATCAGTACTGCGATCAAACACACAACAGATAAATGTTCAGTGTAAGGCCAGCAGACACTTCCTCATCAAATCGACCCCACCTATCCTGCAATCCCTTAGGGTAGGGTTTACAATTGTCTGTCAGGCCTAATAACTGGGATCGAAGATCAAACACATCTAGGTTGTCCACTGAATACATCTAACTTCCTCAATGACCTCTCAGAATATCATGCAACAAAATTGTTGCCCTCCCAACTGTTGTAAGGTCCACCTGATTCCTCTTCAAACGACCCCTGAAATCCCTGAAGAACCTCTCCAAAGCAACCCCTCCAGGATTGTCCCCGAGTCTCTGGGAATTGCAGATTAATTCAGTCACCTCCGCGAGTAAACCCCTGACACAAAAGTAATTGGTCAATTTCCAAACCGTCTGCGGGCATTCTTCCATTTTCTTTGAGCACTCATTATACAAGATACTGGAGATCAATAAAAAGTCTATTTGACTGACCATCAAGAATACTTACATCAGAAAACAAAGTGCCATTAGGATGGAATACTGGACAGCCAATGGTGAGACACGCTAGGTACACGAGGGGTTAAACAGTTCACTGTGACACACTCTCGGTACACGAGGGGTTAAACAGCTCACTGTGACACACTCTCGGTACACGAGGGGTTAAACAGCTCACTGAGACATACTGAGTGCACGAGGGGCTAAACAGCTCACTGTGACACACGAGTGCATGAGGGGCTAAACAGCTCACTGTGACACACTCTCGGTACATGAGGGGTTAAACAGCTCACTGTGAGACACTCTCGGTACACGAGGGGTTAAACGGCTCGATGTGACACACTCTCGGTACACGAGGGGTTAAACGGCTCACTGTGAGACATTCTCGGTACACGAGGGGTTAAACAGCTCACTGTGAGACACTCTCAGTACACGAGGGGTTAAACAGCTCACTGTGACACACTCTCGGTACACGAGGGGTTAAACGGCTCACTGTGAGACACTCTCGGCACACGAGGGGTTAAACAGCTCACTGTGAGACACTCTCGGTACATGAGGGGTTAAACAGCTCACTGTGACACACTCTCAGTGCACGAGAGGTTAAACAGCTCACTATGAGACATCCTCGGTACACGAGAGGGTAAACAGCTCACTGTGAGACACTCCACTACATGAGGTGTTAAACAGCTCATTGTGAGACATTCTCGCTACACGAGGGTAAACAACTCACTGTGAGATACTCCACTACATGAGGCGTTAAACAGCTCACTGTGACACACTCTCGGTACACGAGGGGTTAAACAGCTCACTGTGACACACTCTCGGTACACGAGGGGTTAAACGGCTCACTGTGACACACTCTCAGTACACGAGGGGTTAAACAGCTCACTGTGACACACTCTCGGTGCACGAGAGGTTAAACAGCTCACTATGAGACATTCTCGGTACACGAGAGGGTAAACAGCTCACTGTGAGACACTCCACTACATGAGGCGTTAAACAGCTCACTGTGACACACTCTCGGTACATGAGGGGTTAAACGGCTCACTGTGAGACATTCTCGGTACACGAGAGGGTAAACAGCTCACTGTGAGATACTCCACTACATGAGGCGTTAAACAGCTCACTGTGACACACTCTCGGTACACGAGGGGTTAAACAGCTCACTGTGACACACTCTCGGTACACGAGGGGTTAAACAGCTCACTGTGACACACTCTCGGTACACGAGGGGTTAAACGGCTCACTGTGAGACACACTCAGTACACGAGGGGTTAAACAGCTCACTGTGACACACTCTCGGTGTACGAGAGGTTAAACAGCTCACTATGAGACATTCTCGGTACACGAGAGGGTAAACAGCTCACTGTGAGACACTCCACTACATGAGGCGTTAAACAGCTCACTGTGACACACTCTCGATACACGAGAGGTTAAACAGCTCACTATGAGACATCCTCGGTACATGAGAGGGTAAACAGCTCACTGTGAGACATTCCACTACATGAGGCGTTAAACAGCTCACTGTGAGACATTCTCGCTACACGAGGGTAAACAGCTCACTGTGAAATACTCCACTACATGAGGCGTTAAACAGCTCACTGTGACACACTCTCGGTACACAAGGGGTTAAACAGCTCACTGTGACACACTCTCGGTACACGAGGGGTTAAACAGCTCACTGTGACACACTCTCGGTACACGACGGGTTAAACGGCTCACTGTGAGACACTCTCAGTACACGAGGGGTTAAACAGCTCACTGTGACACATTCTCGTTGCACGAGAGGTTAAACAGCTCACTGTGACACACTCTCGGTACACGAGGGGTTAAACAGCTCACTGTGACACACTCTCGGTACACGAGGGGTTAAACAGCTCACTGTGACACACTCTCGGTACACGAGGGGTTAAACAGCTCACTGTGAGACATTCTCGGTACACGAGAGGTTAAACAGCTCACTGTGACACACTCTCGGTACACGAGGGGTTAAACAGCTCACTGTGACACACTCTCGGTACACGAGGGGTTAAACAGCTCACTGTGACACACTCTCGGTACACGAGGGGTTAAACAGCTCACTGTGAGACATTCTCGGTACACGAGAGGGTAAACAGCTCACTGTGAGACACTCCACTACATGAGGCGTTAAACAGCTCACTGTGACACACTCTCGGTACATGAGGGGTTAAACGGCTCACTGTGAGACATTCTCGGTACACGAGAGGGTAAACAGCTCACTGTGAGATACTCCACTACATGAGGGGTTAAACAGCTCACTGTGACAAACTCTCGGTACACGAGGGGTTAAACAGCTCACTGTGACACACTCTCGGTACACGAGGGGTTAAACAGCTCACTGTGACACACTGAGTACACAAGGGGTTAAATAGTTCACAGAGACACTCGGTACACCAGGGGTATACCTGAGACGACACAGTATGCTAGCAGTGGGTTTACTTACAGCCTTTAATTTATCTGAAGTCGTTTCAGAAGTAAAGTCATTAACTTAAGCAGATTTCAGCAAAGCATATAAAAATACAGAGGTCACTTGACCTCTGTGTGACCCAGGCATGGTATAGCAAGGCAGACGCGGTGACTCCCAGAGTTACACCCGGCTGTAGTTTTGCAGCTGGTTATTCTGCTTTAGCCCTGTCTCCAAGTGTTGCCCCAGTTCTAGCAACAACAACAACAACTTGTATTCACATAGGGCCTTTGAAATGTCCCAAGGCGCTTCACAGGAATGACTGTCAGGCAAAATTAGTCACTGAGCCAGGTCAGGAGATATTAGGTCAGATAACCAAAAGCTTGGTCAAAGAGGTAGGTTTTAAGGAGCGTCTTAAAGGCAGAAAGCGAGCTGGAGAGGCGGAGAGGTTTAGGAAGGGAATTCCAGAGCTTGTGGTCCAGGCAACTGAAGGTGCGGCCGCCAATGCTGGAGCGATTAAAATCGGGGATGCTCAAGAGGCCAGAATTCGACGAGCGCAGATATCTCGGATGACCTCAGGTTTGCGGAGGTCAAGTTTGAGTATGGTTGCCAACCCCAGTTGTGCTAATCACCTCATTTACCTGCCCCCCCACCCCCCTCCCCACTATCGGCTCCCGCCATTGGTCACCCGACACGCCAATCCTTGCCTTCCCAGCCAATTCGAATGGGGAACTGACTTTTCCCTGCCCAGTAGGATGAGGTGCTGGCTCTCGGTCAAACAGCCTGGTTTCCACCGTCTCCAATATTTTGATAGCAAAAGATCAAAAATAAAAACACAGAGTTCTGTTTAATGCCCCTCCAGGGGTTCATCCCGGGTGTCCTCCAGACTCATTGTCTGCTCCTGGGAGACTCTAGGACAAGGCTAGAGGGTTGGAAACCTTTGGGGAAAGGTGGGAGGTTGTCCCAGAGAGAGAGAGAGAGAGAGAGGGCATGGGAAGGCCACCTCCAAGTGCTGAGGTACGGTTCCACAGGCCGCACCTTCCATCCTCCGGTCGGCCTGCGAAGGTGCCTCGCCCCCTCCACTCGGGTGCCAGCTCATTCCGTGAGGTCCGCATTGAAACCTTCACACCTCCGAGCGCACTCCGTTCGAGGGACAGCTCCCTCCCTCGACCACCGCTGCTCAAAGCGGGCGGAAGCTTGCTCATTTGCCTCACTGCGGGAGCTTGCTGTGCGCAACTTGGATGCAGCGTCCGTTTGTATTCCAACACCTCGGAGGGAGGGGGGAATCAAAGGAGTGCTTCATTGGCGGTGAAGCATTTCAGATCATGCGGGTTGTGTAAGATTTGATATAAATAGAGGCTCTTTTCCATCCCAGAGCCAGTACTATAGAGCTAGTCATTGGACCACAATCGGTTTCCGGCCGCAGACTGCTTGCTGCTTATTTGGGCTCTGACCCTGTTTACATATTTCAGATTGCTTTCTCCCTGCCGCCATCCAACTTGCTACCGCTGAGCTTCAGCTCTGGATCCCTGCTCATTGTACAACCGCTGCCAATAACCTGGAGTTGGCCTCAAGACGTGATATTTCAGACTAAACGGGCCAGATGTAAGAGGAAAAATAGAACTGCCAAAAGAAACAGGTCAGGAAGAGAAACTGCTTCAGATTAAAAAATACACCATTTTTTTTTTAAAGAGACAACCAGCTCAATAAAAGAAAAGCACCTCAGGCTACCTGCTACTAGAACGGTGGCCTTATATTGGACAGCAGTGAGTTGGAGTGGCAGAGGGATGAGGGATGGGTTGCAGGGAGGCCGGGGAGTGGGGGGGGTGGGGTGGGTGGTGGGGTGTGGGGGGTGTTGGGTGACCCGCTCATTCCATGACTGTTCCTTTGATACTGCTTGGTATTTCGGCGGTTCTCTGGGAATCTTGCCCGCTCACTGAGTCTCAGTCTCTGGGAGCCAGGCCAGACAGGCTCCGGGTTCCACTTTGCCTGGCAAGGCCCGTTGGAATTCCAAACATTCCCGGCTCTCCCTTTGCCAAGTTGCGTCATTGGATCAGCCGGGTGGGCAAATCCGGAAGGATCCCAGTCCAAGTATGGTACAACTCTCAGTGCCTTAAGGACAGCACAGTGGTGCAGTGGTTAGCACCGCAGCCTCACAGCTCCAGCGACCCGGGTTCGGTTCTGGGTACTGCCTGTGTGGAGTTTGCAAGTTCTCCCTGTGACTGCGGGGGTTCCTGCCGGGTGCTCCTGTTTCCTCCCACATGCCAAAGACTTGCAGCTTGATAGGTAAATTGGCCATCATAACTTGCCGCTAGTGTAGGTAGGTGGTAGGAGAATGGTGGGGATGTGCTAGGGAATATGGGATTAATGTAGGATTAGTATAGGGTGGTTGTTGGTCAGCACAGACTCGGTGGACTGAAGGACCTGTTTCAGGTCTGTATCTCTCAATGACTCTACTCGGCAAGCTTCCTCTCCAAGTGTCCAGAAAAGAAAAAATAATACGTTGATTAAAAATGCAAAGGTGATTTTGTTCCATTTTTTTCTCCGTAGCCAAAGAACTCAATGTTCATTGGACATTAATGCCATGCGAGAATTAGAGAGCTCAATGGTCATTGGATACCAAGCCCTGGGAGAGCCAATGACCATTCAGCTGTCTGGACACTGAGCTCGGAGAGAGCCAATGACCATTGAGCTCTCTGGTTCTCTCAGGATTAGGTATCCAGAGTGCGCAATGTTCATTGGCTCTCTCAGGATTAGAGATCCAGAGAGCTCAATGGTCATTGGCTCTCTCAACGCTCAGTGTCCAGAGAGCTAAATGGTCATGGTGATACCGAGCCCTGAGAGAGCCAGAGAGCTCAATGGCCATTGGCTCGCTCAGGGCCCGTTATCCAATCAGAGAGCCGGCTGTGCCCTTTGCTGTTTTCTGGTAGCCCAGCAGCTTCAGCCTTTCAGATGAAACATTAAACTGAGAACGCCCCCCTCCCACCCTCTCAGGTGGACGTAAACGATCCCATGGGCACCATTTTGAAGAAGAGCAGGGAAGTTCTCCCCGTTGACCTGGCCCAATATTTACCCCTCAATCAACATCGGAATATCTGGTCAGTATCTCATCGCTCCTTGTGGGATCTTGCTGTGCGCATATTGGCTCCTGAGTTTCCTACATTACAGCAGTGACTGCACTTCATTAGCCATAAAGCACTTTGGGAGGCCCCGGGTATGTGGAGGGCGTTATATAAAAGCTGCTCTTCTCTTTCTTCGATAGGACTGGCCGCATTGATCTAAACCTGCTGCTGGGAAGCTCGGCAGGGTAACCCCTTTCAGAATGGAAAGTTCCATACAGATAGAGAGCGGACTGTGCCTTTAAGTGGCCGGTCAGTGCTTTTAGGCTGCCTGCCCATGATATCCAGCCCAGTCAGTCTGGGCTGCAGACAGGGAGGAGGAGGTGGTGAGCCCCAGGACAAGCTGACCCGTTCACCGTGCCTGTGATCCTGTGGGATTTAAAGCAGCGGTTATTCTTTTATTCATTCCGCCCCAGCATTCATTCCCATTTTCATTTACTCCCACCTCCCACATAAGGCAGCCACGTTCCACGAGCCCTTTACATGGGAACCTTTGGCCGGCTATTCAACCGTGGGGTGCATCGGGACCTGTACTCATTCACCACCGGGACACATATACTTTTCACTTTGTGGAATGGGGTGGTGGGGGGGGGGGGGAGGAGGGTGAGCGAGGGAGGATGGTGTCTGGAATCATTAGATAGCGCTCAAGAACAGGAACCCCCCCGCCCCCCCACCGCCCCCCGCCACCTCCCTCCTCTTCCAGCCTTCTCCATTCCTTTCGGAGTGGACGACAAACCTGAGTCCCCATCTGCCCTCTCAGGCAGAGGGAAAAGATCCCACGGCCGCCATTTTGAAGGAGAGAGGCGGCGCATCTCCCCGGTGTCCTGGGGGCCAGCGCCTATCCCTCGACCAGCATCACTGACGGACAGATGATCTGGTCGTCACCTCATCGCTGTTTGTGGGATCTTGCTGTGCACAAATTGGCCGCCATCGTTTCCTACATTACAACAGCGGCTATGCTTCAAAAATTTTTAAAAAGTACTTCGCTGCCTGCGAAGATCTTTTGGGACGTTCTGAGGGGAGGTGAAAGGCGCTATAGAAATGGAAGTCGCTTGTGCTCTCTCTAAGTGCAGATTGCACCCACAACTGCCGAGACCGGATCTGAAATCGCTCGTGGCTGAGTCTAGCAGGAATGGCGTGCTAGTGGGCAAGGTCAGATGTGTGCCTGGGTGGAATGCAGGGGTTGGTTGGGGGGGTCAGGGGTCAAGGGTTAAGCTGGACCTGAGAGACCAAAATAAACTTAATAGCTGCCAGCAGCAAGGTAGTTATCTCACTCTCTGAATCTGTCCACCTGTCTCTCTCTCTCTCGCTCTCTCTCTCTCCCCTCTCTCCGCTTTCCTCTCTCTCTCCCTCTCTCTCTCCTTCGCTCTCACTCCCACTCTCTGATACAGACTCCATGTCACCTTTCAGTTTGCTACTTAACAAACTCTTGCTTTCCCCATGGTTTATAAAACATTCCTGCAACACCCCTCCCTCCACACACAATGCCTTCTCCTTTTCCCCCATCTCAACACCAACTTTAACGCTATCCCCACCGCACTGCCCCAGCCCCCTGCCCCAGCCGCCCTGCCCCAGCCGCCCTGCGATTGCCCCAAGCCCCTGGGAGCCAGGCCGGGACAGGATGCTCAAGGGTGCGTGGAGAAAGACGGCTGGGGCAGCCATCAGGTCTGGCTCTCCGAAGCTGAAGGGTCGATGATCACACACTCCGAATAATCGGAGAAAGCTAGGCATCTTCTCCTGCCAGCACCCGAGGCTCCACGCCAGGGTATGGCTCCCAGTCAAAGTGGCAAAGAGTTCAGACTTTGTAGCTTAACCAATGAGGCTCTGCTCTCCCACTCACACACACACGCGTACACACACACCTCCGACTCAAGCTCATCATGCTTTGGGAGTCACGGGGACTGGGTGGAGAAGTTTCTCCGCCCTCCAGCCGTTCTCCCTCTGACTCCTCCTCCCTTGTCTCTTCCATTTTAAAATCAATGACACCATGCTGCAGCTGCGACTCAGTGCGTGGCACTCCCGCCTCTCAGACAGAACGATCGAGGGCTGCAGTCCGACTGCAGAGACTCCAGCACTACATTGAAAGCTGGCACTCCCAGTGCAGTGCCGTGTTCTGGATGAGACATTAAATTGAGGCCCCACCTTCCCTCTCAGGTGGACGGAAATGATTGAATGGCCACTATTCAAATGAAGAGCAGCCGCGTTATCCCCGGTGTCCTGGCCAATATTTATCCAACAATCAGCACGCACCAAAACAGATCATTTTGGTCATTTATCTCATTGCTCTTTACTGAACACACGGGTGCTGCATTTCCTACATTTAAAAGGAAGCAAGATAAACACACGAGGGTGAAAGGAATAGATGGATGTGCTGATAGGGTGAGATGAGGTGGGAGAGGAGGCTCGTGTGGAGCAGAAACCTGGACCTGCTGGGCCGAATGGCCAGTTTCTGCGCTCTACATTCTCCTTCTTTTCCTAACCGTGCTTCAGCAATCCCGCACTCCCACTGGGGAGCTGTACACGCATGTCAGAGATAGGACCGCGATGCTTTCATCCTGAGTCTCAGCCTTACCCTCTGAGAACAAGGCAGCCCTGCTAGCAGCACAAGGCCACAGGAATCGCACACCCAAGATCTGCTGTCCCCTCTCTTAACTCAACCTCCGTCCTTCCCAGACACAGAGAAAATGGGGATCTGCGTACATCTCTCAGCCGTTGTCATGGTGATGGTGGCAAAAGCCACGCGACGTGCTGGTACACACAGCTACTCTTAGATAACTAAAGCATGGTGTCACCCAAAGCACTTCTGCATTCATCCAGTGCAACAATTCCCCTGTAACACAGTGCAACAATTCCCCTGTACACAGTGCAACAATTCCCCTGTAACACAGTGCAACAATTCCCCTGTACACAGTGCAACAATTCCCCTGTAACACAGTGCAACAATTCCCCTGTACACAGTGCAACAATTCCCCTGTAACACAGTGCAACAGTTTCCCCTGCAAGACAGTGCAACAATTCCCCTGTAACACAGTGCAACAGTTTCCCCTGCAAGACAGTGCAACAATTCCCCTGTAACACAGTGCAACAATTCCCCTGCAAGACAGTGCAACAATTCCCCTGTACACAGTGCAACAATTCCCCTGTAACACAGTGCAACAATTCCCCTGGAACACAGTGCAAAATGCTGCAACAGTATGCCCATAACACATCGCGGCAGAGTCCGCTGTAATACAATGCAACACATTCACCTGTAAAACAGTGTAACAGTTTGCCCTGTAACACAGTGCAACAGTGTTCCTACAACACAGTAGTTTCCCCTGTAATACAATGCAACACATTCACCTGTAACACAGTGCAACAGTTTCCCTAAAATACTGTGCAACAGAGTCCTCTGAAACACAGTGCAACAGATTCCCCTGTAAAGCAGTGCAGCCGTTTCCCCTGTAGCACAGTGCAGGTTTCCCCTGTAACAGTGCAACAGTGTCCCCTGTAACACAGTGCAACGATTCCCCTGTAACACAGTCCAACAGTGTCCCCAGTGACATAGTGCAACAGCGTCCTCTGTAAAACAGTGCAACAGAGTCCCCTGTAACACAGTGCAACAGAGTCCCCTGTAACACAGTGCAAGAGTTTCCCTGTAACACAGTGCAAGAGGTTCCCTGTAACACAGTGCAGCAGTTTCCCCTGTAAAACAGTGCAGCAGTTACCCCAGCAACACAGTGCAGCATTTTTCCTGTAACACAGTGCATCAGGTCCCCTGTAAAACAGTGTGCCAGGTTCCCCTGTAACATAGTGCAAGAGTGCCCCCAGTAACACAGTGCAACAGAGACCCCTGTAACACAGTGCAACAGAGTCTCCTGTAAAACAGTGCAATGGTTTCCCGGTAACACAGTGTAGCAGTTTCCCCTGTAACACAGTCTAACATTGTCCCCAGTGAAATAGTGCAACAGCGTTCTCTGTAACACAGTGCAACAGAGTCGCCTTTAACACAGTGCAACAGGTTCCCCTGTAACACAGTGCAACTTTCCCCTGTGACACAGTGCAACTTTCCCCTGTAACACAGTACAACAAAGTCCCCTGTAACACAGTGCAACAGAGTCTCCAGTAACACAGTGCAAAAGTTGTCCTGTAACACAGTGCAACAGTTTCCCCTGTAACACAGTGCAACAGTGTCTCCTCTAACACAGTGCAATGGTTTCCCGGTAACACAGTGCACAGAGTCTCCTGTAGAACAGCGGAGGTGTCCCCTGTAACAGAGCAACGACTCCACTGTAACACAATGCAACAGTGTCTGCTGTAACACAGTGCAACAGTGTCCCCTGCAACACAGTGCATCAGGTTCCCATTTAACACGGTGCAGCAGTTACCCCGGCAACACAGTGCAGCATTTTTCCTGTAACACAGTGCATCAGGTTCCCCTGGAACACAGTGCAATTGTTTCCCTACAACACTGCGTAACAGAGTCCCCTGTAAAATAGTGTAACAGTATTCCCGTAACACAGTGCCACAGGTTTCCTGTAAGACAGTTTAATAAGTTTCCCCTGTCACACCCTCTAATAGTTTACACTGTCACACAGTGAGACAGTTTCTCCTGTAACACAGTGCAACAGAGTCCCCTGTAACATAGTGCAATTGTTTCCCTACAACACTGCGTAACAGAGTCCCCTGTAAAATAGTGTAACAGTATTCCCGTAACACAGTGCCACAGGTTTCCTGTAAGACAGTTTAATAAGTTTCCCCTGTCACACCCTCTAACAGTTTACACTGTCACACAGTGAGACAGTTTCTCCTGTAACACAGTGCAACAGAGTCCCCTGTAACATAGTGCAAGAGTTTCCCTGTAACACAGTGCAGCAGTTTCCCCTGTAACACAGTCTAACATTGTCCCCAGTGAAATAGTGCAACAGCGTTCTTTGTAACACATTGCAACAGAGTCGCCTTGAACACAGTGCAACAAGTTCCGCTGTAACACAGTGCAACTTTCCCCTGAGACACAGTGCAACTGTCCCCTGTAACACAGGACAACAGAGTCCCCTGTAACACAGTGCAACAGAGTCTCCTGTAACACAGTACAACATTTTTTCCTGTAACACAGTGCAACAGATTCCCCTGTAACACAGTGCAACAGTTTCCCCTGTAGAACAGCGGAAGTTTCCCCTGTAATAGTGCAACGACTCCACTTTAACACAATGCAACAGAGTCGCCTTTAACACAGTGCAACAAGTTCTCCTGTAACACAGTGCAACTTTCCCCTGTGACACAGTGCAACTTTCCCCTGTAACACAGTACAACAAAGTCCCCTGTAACACAATACAACAGATTCCCCTGAAACACAGTGCAACAGTTTCCCCTGTAGAACAGCGGAAGTTTCCTCTGTAACAGTGCAGTGACTCCCCTGTAACACAATGCAACAGTGTCCACTGTAACACAGTGCAACAGTGTCCCCTGCAACACAGTGTAACAGATTTCCCTGTAACACAGTGCAACAGAGTCTCCTGTAACACAGTGCAATAATTTCCCTGTAACGCAGTGGAGCAGTTCCCCTGTAACACAATGCAACAGTTTCCCTCAAATACTGTGCAACAGAGTCCCCTGTAACACAGTGCAAAAGAGTCCCCTGTGAAACAGCGCAACAGTTTCCCCAGCAACACAGTGCAACATTTTCCTCTAACCCAGTGCATCAGGTTCCCATTTAACACATTGCAACAGTTTCCTTGGCAACACAGTGCAACAGTTTCCCCAGCAACACAGGGGAATTGTTTCCCTACAACACTGCGTAACAGAGTCCCTTGTAAAATAGTGTAACAGTATTCCCGTAACACAGTGCCACAGGTTTCCTGTAAGACAGTTTAATAAGTTTCCCCTGTCACACCCTCTAACAGTTTACACTGTCACACAGTGAGACAGTTTCTCCTGTAACACAGTGCAACAGAGTCCCCTGTAACATAGTGCAAGAGTTTCCCTGTAACACAGTGCAGCAGTTTCCCCTGTAACACAGTCTAACATTGTCCCCAGTGAAATAGTGCAACAGCGTTCTTTGTAACACATTGCAACAGAGTCGCCTTGAACACAGTGCAACAAGTTCCGCTGTAACACAGTGCAACTTTCCCCTGAGACACAGTGCAACTGTCCCCTGTAACACAGGACAACAGAGTCCCCTGTAACACAGTGCAACAGAGTCTCCTGTAACACAGTACAACATTTTTTCCTGTAACACAGTGCAACAGATTCCCCTGTAACACAGTGCAACAGTTTCCCCTGTAGAACAGCGGAAGTTTCCCCTGTAATAGTGCAACGACTCCACTTTAACACAATGCAACAGAGTCGCCTTTAACACAGTGCAACAAGTTCTCCTGTAACACAGTGCAACTTTCCCCTGTGACACAGTGCAACTTTCCCCTGTAACACAGTACAACAAAGTCCCCTGTAACACAATACAACAGATTCCCCTGAAACACAGTGCAACAGTTTCCCCTGTAGAACAGCGGAAGTTTCCTCTGTAACAGTGCAGTGACTCCCCTGTAACACAATGCAACAGTGTCCACTGTAACACAGTGCAACAGTGTCCCCTGCAACACAGTGTAACAGATTTCCCTGTAACACAGTGCAACAGAGTCTCCTGTAACACAGTGCAATAATTTCCCTGTAACGCAGTGGAGCAGTTCCCCTGTAACACAATGCAACAGTTTCCCTCAAATACTGTGCAACAGAGTCCCCTGTAACACAGTGCAAAAGAGTCCCCTGTGAAACAGCGCAACAGTTTCCCCAGCAACACAGTGCAACATTTTCCTCTAACCCAGTGCATCAGGTTCCCATTTAACACATTGCAACAGTTTCCTTGGCAACACAGTGCAACAGTTTCCCCAGCAACACAGGGGAATTGTTTCCCTACAACACTGCGTAACAGAGTCCCTTGTAAAATAGTGTAACAGTATTCCCGTAACACAGTGCCACAGGTTTCCTGTAAGACAGTTTAATAAGTTTCCCCTGTCACACCCTCTAACAGTTTACACTGTCACACAGTGAGACAGTTTCTCCTGTAACACAGTGCAACAGAGTCCCCTGTAACATAGTGCAAGAGTTTCCCTGTAACACAGTGCAGCAGTTTCCCCTGTAACACAGTCTAACATTGTCCCCAGTGAAATAGTGCAACAGCGTTCTTTGTAACACATTGCAACAGAGTCGCCTTGAACACAGTGCAACAAGTTCCGCTGTAACACAGTGCAACTTTCCCCTGAGACACAGTGCAACTGTCCCCTGTAACACAGGACAACAGAGTCCCCTGTAACACAGTGCAACAGAGTCTCCTGTAACACAGTACAACATTTTTTCCTGTAACACAGTGCAACAGATTCCCCTGTAACACAGTGCAACAGTTTCCCCTGTAGAACAGCGGAAGTTTCCCCTGTAATAGTGCAACGACTCCACTTTAACACAATGCAACAGAGTCGCCTTTAACACAGTGCAACAAGTTCTCCTGTAACACAGTGCAACTTTCCCCTGTGACACAGTGCAACTTTCCCCTGTAACACAGTACAACAAAGTCCCCTGTAACACAATACAACAGATTCCCCTGAAACACAGTGCAACAGTTTCCCCTGTAGAACAGCGGAAGTTTCCTCTGTAACAGTGCAACGACTCGTCTGTAACACAATGCAACAGTGTCCACTGTAACACAGTGCAACAGTGTCCCCTGCAACACAGTGTAACAGATTTCCCTGTAACACAGTGCAACAGAGTCTCCTGTAACACAGTGCAATAATTTCCCTGTAACGCAGTGGAGCAGTTCCCCTGTAACACAATGCAACAGTTTCCCTCAAATACTGTGCAACAGAGTCCCCTGTAACACAGTGCAAAAGAGTCCCCTGTGAAACAGCGCAACAGTTTCCCCAGCAACACAGTGCAACATTTTCCTCTAACCCAGTGCATCAGGTTCCCATTTAACACATTGCAACAGTTTCCTTGGCAACACAGTGCAACAGTTTCCCCAGCAACACAGGGGAATTGTTTCCCTACAACACTGCGTAACAGAGTCCCTTGTAAAATAGTGTAACAGTATTCCCGTAACACAGTGCCACAGGTTTCCTGTAAGACAGTTTAATAAGTTTCCCCTGTCACACCCTCTAACAGTTTACACTGTCACACAGTGAGACAGTTTCTCCTGTAACAGTGCAACAGAGTCCCCTGTAACACAGTGCAAGAGTTTCCCTGTAACACTGTGCAACAGAGTCTCCTGTAACACAGTGCAAGAGTTTCCCTGTAACACAGTGCAGCAGTTTCCCCTGTAACACAGTCTAACATTGTCCCCAGTGAAATAGTGCAACAGCGTTCTTTGTAACACATTGCAACAGAGTCGCCTTTAACACAGTGCAACAAGTTCCGCTGTAACACAGTGCAACTTTCCCCTGAGACACAGTGCAACTTTCCCCTGTAACACAGTACAACAGAGTCCCCTGTAACACAGTGCAACAGAGTCTCCTGTAACACAGTGCAACAGAGTCTCCTGTAACACAGTGCAATGGTTTCCCGGTAACACAGTGCAACAGAGTCTCCTGTAACACAGTGCAACAGAGTCTCCTGTAACACAGTGCAATGGTTTCCCGGTAACACAGTGCAACAGTTTCCCCAGCAACACAGTGCAGCAATTTTCCTCTAACCCAGTGCATCAGGCTCCCATTTAACACGGTGCAGCAGTTACCCCGGCAACACAGTGCAGCATTTTTCCTGTAACACAGTGCATCAGGTTCCCCTGTAACACAGTGCAATTGTTTCCCTACAACACTGCGTAACAGAGTCCCCTGTAAAATAGTGTAACAGTATTCCCGCAACACAGTGCCACAGGTTTCCTGTAAGACAGTTTAATAAGATTCCCCTGTCACACCCTCTAATAGTTTACACTGTCACACAGTGAGACAGTTTCTCCTGTAACACAGTGCAACAGAGTCCCCTGTAACACAGTGCAAGAGCTTCCCTGTAACACAGTGCAGCAGTTTCCCCTGTAACACAGTCTAACATTGTCCCCAGTGAAATAGTGCAACAGCATTCTTTGTAACACATTGCAACAGAGTCGCCTTTAACACAGTGCAACAAGTTCCGCTGGAACACAGTGCAACTTTCCCCTGAGACACAGTGCAACTGTCCCCTGTAACACAGTACAACAGAGTCCCCTGTAACACAGTGCAACAGAGTCTCCTGTAACACAGTGCAACATTTTTTCCTGTAACACAGTGCAACAGATTCCCCTGTAACACAGTGCAACAGTGTCTCCTGTAACACAGTGCAATGGTTTCCCGGTAACACAGTGCACAGAGTCTCCTGTAACACAGTGCAATGGTTTCCCGGTAACACAGTGCAGCAGTTTCCCCTGTAACACAGTCTAACATTGTCCCCAGTGAAATAGTGCAACAGCGTTCTTTGTCACACAGTGCAACAGAGTCGCCTTTAACACAGTGCAACAAGTTCACCTGTAACACAATGCAACTTTCCGCTGTAACACAGTACAACAGAGTCTCCTGTAACACAGTGCAACAGAGTCTCCTGTAACACAGTGCAACATTTTTTCCTGTAACACAGTGCAACAGTTTCCCCTGTAGAACAGCGGAAGTTTCCCCTGTAATAGTGCAACGACTCCACTTTAACACAATGAAACAGAGTCGCCTTTAACACAGTGCAACAAGTTCTCCTGTAACACAGTGCAACTTTCCCCTGTGACACAGTGCAACTTTCCCCTGTAACACAGTACAACAAAGTCCCCTGTAACACAATACAACAGATTCCCCTGAAACACAGTGCAACAGTTTCCCCTGTAGAACAGCGGAAGTTTCCTCTGTAACAGTGCAACGACTCGTCTGTAACACAATGCAACAGTGTCCACTGTAACACAGTGCAACAGTGTCCCCTGCAACACAGTGTAACAGATTTCCCTGTAACACAGTGCAACAGAGTCTCCTGTAACACAGTGCAATAATTTCCCTGTAACGCAGTGGAGCAGTTCCCCTGTAACACAATGCAACAGTTTCCCTCAAATACTGTGCAACAGAGTCCCCTGTAACACAGTGTAAAAGAGTCCCCTGTGAAACAGCGCAACAGTTTCCCCAGCAACACAGTGCAACATTTTCCTCTAACCCAGTGCATCAGGTTCCCATTTAACACAATGCAACAGTTTCCTTGGCAACACAGTGCAACAGTTTTGCCAGCAACACAGAGCAATTGTTTCCCTACAACACTGCGTAACAGAGTCCCTTGTAAAATAGTGTAACAGTATTCCCGTAACACAGTGCCACAGGTTTCCTGTAAGACAGTTTAATAAGTTTCCCCTGTCACACCCTCTAACAGTTTACACTGTCACACAGTGAGACAGTTTCTCCTGTAAAAGTGCAACAGAGTCCCCTGTAACAAAGTGCAAGAGTTTCCCTGTAACACTGAGCAACAGAGTCTCCTGTAACACAGTGCAATGGTTTCCCGGTAACACAGTGCAGCAGTTTCCCCTGTAACACAGTCTAACATTGTCCCCAGTGAAATAGTGCAACAGCGTTCTTTGTAACACAGTGCAACAGAGTCGCCTTTAACACAGTGCAACAAGTTCCGCTGTAACACAGTGCAACTTTCCCGAGACACAGTGCAACTGTCCCCTGTAACACAGTACAACAGAGTCCCCTGTAACACAGTGCAACAGAGTCTCCTGTAACACAGTGCAATAATTTCCCTGTAACGCAGTGGAGCAGTTCCCCTGTAACACAATGCAACAGTTTCCCTCAAATACTGTGCAACAGAGTCCCCTGTAACACAGTGTAAAAGAGTCCCCTGTGAAACAGCGCAACAGTTTCCCCAGCAACACAGTGCAACATTTTCCTCTAACCCAGTGCATCAGGTTCCCATTTAACACAATGCAACAGTTTCCTTGGCAACACAGTGCAACAGTTTCCCCAGCAACACAGAGCAATTGTTTCCCTACAACACTGCGTAACAGAGTCCCTTGTAAAATAGTGTAACAGTATTCCCGTAACACAGTGCCACAGGTTTCCTGTAAGACAGTTTAATAAGTTTCCCCTGTCACACCCTCTAACAGTTTACACTGTCACACAGTGAGACAGTTTCTCCTGTAACAGTGCAACAGAGTCCCCTGTAACAAAGTGCAAGAGTTTCCCTGTAACACTGAGCAACAGAGTCTCCTGTAACACAGTGCAATGGTTTCCCGGTAACACAGTGCAGCAGTTTCCCCTGTAACACAGTCTAACATTGTCCCCAGTGAAATAGTGCAACAGCGTTCTTTGTAACACAGTGCAACAGAGTCGCCTTTAACACAGTGCAACAAGTTCCGCTGTAACACAGTGCAACTTTCCCGAGACACAGTGCAACTGTCCCCTGTAAAACAGTACAACAGAGTCCCCTGTAACACAGTGCAACAAGTTCCCCTGTAACACAGCGGAGCATTTCCCCTGTAACACAATGCAACAGTTTCCCTCAAATACTGTGCAACAGAGACCCCTGTAACACAGTGCAACAGTTTCCCCAGCAACACACTGCAGCATTTTTCCTCTAACCCAGTGCATCAGGTTCCCGTTTAACACAATGCAACAGTTTCCCCGGCAACACAGTGCAGCATTTATCCTGTAATACAGTGCATCAGGTTCCCCTGTAACACAGTGCAACTGTTTCCCTACAACACTGCGTAACACAGTCCCCTGTAAAATAGTGTAACAGTATTCCCATAACACAGTGCCACAGGTTTCCTGTAAGACAGTTTAATAAGTTTACCCTCTCACACCCTCTAACAGTTTACAGTGTCACACAGTGAGACAGTTTCTCCTGTAACACAGTGCAACAGAGTCCCCTGTAACACAGTGTAACAGAGTCCCCTGTGACACAGTGCAAGAGTTTCCCTGTAACACAGTGCAACAGAGTCTCCTGTAACACAGTGCAATGGTTTCCCGGTAACACAGTGCAGCAGTTTCCCCTGTAACACAGTCTAACATTGACCCCAGTGAAATAGTGCAACAGCGTTCTTTGTAACACAGTGCAACAGAGTCGCCTTTAACACAGTGCAACAAGTTCACCTGTAACACAGTGCAACTTTCCCCTGAGACACAGTGCAACTTTCCCCTGTAACACAGTGCAACAAAGTCTCCTGTAACACAGTGCAATGGTTTCCTGGTAACACAGTGCAGCAGTTTCCCCTGTAACACAGTGCAACAGTTTCCCCAGCAACACAGTGCAACATTTTTTCCTGTAACACAGTGCAACAGATTCCCCTGTAACACAGTGCAACAGTTTCCCCTGTAGAACAGCGGAGGTGTCCCCTGTAACAGAGCAACGACTCCACTGTAACACAATGCAACAGTGTCTGCTGTAACACAGTGCAACAGTGTCCCCTGCAACACAGTGTAACAGATTTCCCTGTAACACAGTGCAACAGAGTCTCCTGTAACACAGTGCAATAATTTCCCTGAAACACAGCGGAGCAGTTCCCCTGTAACACAATGCAACAGTTTCCCTCAAATACTGTGCAACAGAGTCCCCTGTAACACAGTGCAAGAGTGTCCGCTGTAACACATTGCAACAGTTTCCCCAGCAACACAGTGCAGCATTTTTCCTCTAACCCAGTGCATCAGGTTCCCGTTTAACACGGTGCAGCAGTTACCCCGGCAACACAGTGCAGCATTTTTCCTGTAACACAGTGCATCAGGTTCCCCTGTAACACAGTGCAATTGTTTCCCTACAACACTGCGTAACAGAGTCCCCTGTAAAATAGTGTAACAGTATTCCCGTAACACAGTGCCACAGGTTTCCTGTAAGACAGTTTAATAAGTTTCCCCTGTCACACCCTCTAACAGTTTACACTGTCACACAGTGAGACAGTTTCTCCTGTAACAGTGCAACAGAGTCCCCTGTAACACAGTGCAAGAGTTTCCCTGTAACACAGTGCAAGAGTTTCCCTGTAACACAGTGCAGCAGTTTCCCCTGTAACACAGTCTAACATTGTCCCCAGTGAAATAGTGCAACAGCGTTCTTTGTAACACATTGCAACAGAGTCGCCTTTAACACAGTGCAACAAGTTCCACTGTAACACAGTGCAACTTTCCCCTGAGACACAGTGCAACTGTCCCCTGTAACACAGTACAACAGAGTCCCCTGTAACACAGTGCAACAGAGTCTCCTGTAACACAGTGCAACATTTTTCCTGTAACACTGCGGAGCAGTTCCCCTGTAACACAATGCAACAGTTTCCCTCAAATACTGTGCAACAGAGTCCCCTGCAACACAGTACAAGAGTGTCCACTGTAACACAGTGCAACAGTTTCCCCAGCAACACACTGCAGCATTTTTCCTCTAACCCAGTGCATCAGGTTCCCGTTTAACACAGTGCAACAGTTTCCCCGGCAACACAGTGCAGCATTTTTCCTGTAATACAGTGCATCAGGTTCCCCTGTAACACAGTGCAACTGTTTCCCTACAACACTGAGTAACACAGTCCCCTGTAAAATAGTGTAACAGTATTCCCATAACACAGTGCCACAGATTTCCTGTAAGACAGTTTAATAAGTTTACCCTCTCACACCCTCTAACAGTTTACAGTGTCACACAGTGAGACAGTTTCTCCTGTAACACAGTGCAACAGAGTCCCCTGTAACACAGTGTAACAGAGTCCCCTGTAACACAGTGCAAGAGTTTCCCTGTAACACAGTGCAACAGAGTCTCCTGTAACACAGTGCAATGGTTTCCCGGTAACACAGTGCAGCAGTTTCCCCTGTAACACAGTCTAACATTGACCCCAGTGAAATAGTGCAACAGCGTTCTTTGTAACACAGTGCAACAGAGTCGCCTTTAACACAGTGCAACAAGTTCACCTGTAACACAGTGCAACTTTCCCCTGAGACACAGTGCAACTTTCCCCTGTAACACAGTGCAATGGTTTCCCGGTAACACAGTGCAGCAGTTTCCCCTGTAACACAGTGCAACAGTTTCCCCTGTAGAACAGCGGAGGTTTCCCCTGTAACAGTGCAACGACTCCACTGTAACACAATGCAACAGTGTCCGCTGTAACACAGTGCAACAGTGTCCCCTGCAACACAGTGTAACAGATTTCCCTGTAACACAGTGCAACAGAGTCTCCTGTAACACAGTGCAATAATTTCCCTGTAACACAGCGGAGCAGTTCCCCTGTAACACAATGCAACAGTTTCCCTCAAATACTGTGCAACAGAGTCCCCTGTAACACAGTGCAAGAGTGTCCGCTGTAACACATTGCAACAGTTTCCCCAGCAACACAGTGCCGCATTTTTCCTCTAACCCAGTGCATCAGGTTCCCGTTTAACACGGTGCAGCAGTTACCCCGGCAACACAGTGCAGCATTTTTCCTGTAACACAGTGCATCAGGTTCCCCTGTAACACAGTGCAATTGTTTCCCTACAACACTGCGTAACAGAGTCCCCTGTAAAATAGTGTAACAGTATTCCCGTAACACAGTGCCACAGGTTTCCTGTAAGACAGTTTAATAAGTTTCCCCTGTCACACCCTCTAACAGTTTACACTGTCACACAGTGAGAAAGTTTCTCCTGTAACACAGTGCAACAGAGTCCCCTATAACACAGTGCAAGAGTTTCCCTGTAACACAGTGCAGCAGTTTCCCCTGTAACACAGTCTAACATTGTCCCCAGTGAAATAGTGCAACAGCGTTCTTTGTAACACATTGCAACAGAGTCGCCTTTAACACAGTGCAACAAGTTCCGCTGTAACACAGTGCAACTTTCCCCTGAGACACAGTGCAACTGTCCCCTGTAACACAGTACAACAGAGTCCCCTGTAACACAGTGCAACAGAGTCTCCTGTAACACAGTGCAACATTTTTCCTGTAACACAGCGGAGCAGTTCCCCTGTAACACAATGCAACAGTTTCCCTCAAATACTGTGCAACAGAGTCCCCTGTAACACAGTACAAGAGTGTCCACTGTAACACAGTGCAACAGTTTCCCCAGCAACACACTGCAGCATTTTTCCTCTAACCCAGTGCATCAGGTTCCCGTTTAACACAGTGCAACAGTTTCCCCGGCAACACAGTGCAGCATTTTTCCTGTAATACATTGCATCAGGTTCCCCTGTAATACAGTGCAACTGTTTCCCTACAACACTGCGTAACACAGTCCCCTGTAAAATAGTGTAACAGTATTCCCATAACACAGTGCCACAGGTTTCCTGTAAGACAGTTTAATAAGTTTACCCTCTCACACCCTCTAACAGTTTACAGTGTCACACAGTGAGACAGTTTCTCCTGTAACACAGTGCAACAGAGTCTCCTGTAACACAGTGTAACAGAGTCTCCTGTAACACAGTGCAATGGTTTCCCGGTAACACAGTGCAGCTGTTTCCCCTGTAACACAGTCTAACATTGTCCCCAGTGAAATAGTGCAACAGCGTTCTTTGTAACACATTGCAACAGAGTCGCCTTTAACACAGTGCAACAAGTTCACCTGTAACACAGTGCAACGTTCCCCTGAGACACAGTGCAACTTTCCCCTGTAACACAGTGCAACAGAGTCCGCTGTAACACAGTGCAACAAAGTCTCCTGTAACACAGTGCAATGGTTTCCCGGTAACACAGTGCAACAGTTTCCCCAGCAACACAGTGCAACAGTTTCCCCAGCAACACAGTGAAACATTTTTTCCTGTAACACAGTGCAACAGATTCCCCTGTAACACAGTGCAACAGTTTCCCCTGTCGAACAGCGGAAGTTTCCCCTGTAACAGTGCAACGACTCCACTGTAACACAATGCAACAGTGTCCGCTGTAACACAGTGCAACAGAGTCTCCTGTAACATAGTGCAATGGTTTCCCGGTAACACAGTGCAACAGCTTCCCCAGCAACACAGTGCAACATTTTTCCTGTAACACAGTGCAACAGATTCCCCTGTAACACAGTACAACAGATTCCCCTGTAACACAGTGCAACAGTTTCCCCTGTAGAACAGCGGAAGGTTCCCCTGTAACAGTGCAACGACTCCCCTGTAACACAATGCAACAGTGTCCGCTGTAACACAGTGCAACAGTGTAACAGATTTCCCTGTAACACAGTGCAACAGTGTCCCCATTTAACACAGTGCAACAGTTTCCCCGGCAACACAGTGCTGCATTTTTCCTGTAATACAGAGCATCAGGTTCAACTGTAACATAGTGCAAGAGTGTCCCCTTAGCACAGTGCAACAGAGTCCCCTGTAACACAGTGCAACAGAGTCTCCTGTAACACAGTGCAATGGTTTCCCGGTAACACAGTGCAGCAGTTTCCCCTGTAACACAGTCTAACATTGTCCCCTGTGAAATAGTGCAACAGCGTTCTTTGTAACACAGTGCAACAGAGTCGCCTTTAACAGAGTGCAACAAGTTCCCCTGTAACACCGTGCAACTTTCCCCTGAGACACAGTGCAACTTTCCCCTGTAACACAGTACAACAGAGTCCCCTGTAACACAGTGCAACAAAGTCTCCTGTAACACAGTGCAATGGTTTCCCGGTAACACAGTGCAACAGCTTCCCCAGCAACACAGTGCAACATTTTTCCTGTGACACAGTGCAACAGATTCCCCTGTAACACAGTACAACAGATTCCCCTGTAACACAGTGCAACAGTTTCCCCTGTAACACAGTACAACAGATTCCCCTGTAACACAGTGCAGCAGTTTCCCCAGCAACAGTGCAACATTTTTCCTGTAACACAGTGCAACAGATTCCCCTGTAACACAGTACAACAGATTCCCCTGTAACACAGTGCAGCAGTTTCCCCAGCAACACAGTACAACAGATTCCCCTGAAACACATTGCAACAGTTTCCCCTGTAGAACAGCGGAAGTTTCCCCTGTAACAGTGCAACGACTCCCCTGTAACACAATGCAACAGTATCCGCTGTAACACAGTGCAACAGTGTAACAGATTTCCCTGTAACACAGTGCAACAGTTTCCCCGGCAACACAGTGCAGCATTTTTCCTGTAACACAGAGCATCAGGTTCAACTGTAACATAGTGCAAGAGTGTCCCCTTAGCACAGTGCAACAGAGTTCCCTGTAACACAGTGCAACAGTTACTCCTGTAACACAGTGCAAGAGTTTCCCTGCAACACAGTGCAATGGTTTCTTTGTAACACAGTGCAGCAGTTTCCCCTGTAATACACTGCAACAGTTTCCCCAGCAACACAGTGTAAACTTTTTCCTGTAACACGGTGCAACAGATTCCCCTGTAACACAGTGCAACACATTCCACTGTAACACAGTGCAACAATTTCCCCTGTAGATCAGCGGAAGTTTCCCCTGTAACAGTGCAACGACTCTCCTGTAACACAATGCAACAGTGTCCGCTGTAACACAGTACAACAGAGTCCCCTGTAACACAGTGCAACAGTGTCCCCTGTAACACAGTGCAACAGAGTCTCCTGTAACATAGTGCAATGGTTTCCCGGTAACACAGTGCAGCAGTTTCCCCAGCAACACAGTGCAACATTTTTCCTGTAACACAGTGCAACAGATTCCCCTGAAACACAGTGCAACAGTTTCCCCTGTAGAACAGCGGATGTTTCCCCTGTAACAGTGCAACGACTCCCCTGTAACACAATGCAACAGTGTCCACTGTAACACAGTGCAACAGTGTCCCCTGCAACACAGTGTAACAGATTTACATGTAACACAGTGCAACAGAGTCTCCTGTAACACAGTGCAATAATTTCCCTGTAACACAGCGGAGCAGTTCCCCTGTAACACAATGCAACAGTTTCCCTCAAATACTGTGCAACAGAGTCCCCTGTAACACAGTACAAGAGTGTCCACTGTAACACAGTGCAACAGTTTCCCCAGCAACACAGTGCAGCATTTTCCCTCTAACCCAGTGCATCAGGTTCCTGTTTAACACAGTGCAACAGTTTCCCCGGCAACTCAGTGCAGCATTTTTCCTGTAACACAGTGCATCAGGTTCCCCTGTAGCACAGTGCAACTGTTTCCCTACAACACTGCGTAACAGAGTCCCCTGTAAAATAGTGTAACAGTATTCCCGTAACACAGTGCCACAGGTTTCCTGTAAGACAGTTTAATAAGTTTCCCCTCTCACACCCTCTAACAGTTTACAGTGTCACACAGTGAGACAGTTTCTCCTGTAACACAGTGCAACAGAGTCCCCTGTAACACAGTGTAACAGAGTCCCCTGTAACACTGTGCAAGAGTTTCCCTGTAACACAGTGCAACAGAGTCTCCTGTAACACAGTGCAATGGTTTCCCGGTAACACAGTGCAGCAGTTTCCCCTGTAACACAGTCTAACATTGTCCCCAGTGAAATAGTGAAACAGCGTTCTTTGTAACACAGTGCAACAGAGTCGCCTTTAACACAGTGCAACAAGTTCACCTGTAACACAGTGCAACTTTCCCCTGAGACACAGTGCAACTTTCCCCTGTAACACAGTGCAACAGAGTCCCCTGTAACACAGTGCAACAGAGTCTCCTGTAACACAGTACAATGGTTTCCCGGTAACACAGTGCAGCAGTTTCCCCTGTAACACAGTGCAACAGTTTCCCCAGCAACACAGTGCAACATTTTTTCCTGTAACACAGTGCAACAGATTCCCCTGTAACACAGTGCAACAGTTTCCCCTGTAGAACAGCGGAAGTTTCCCCTGTAACAGTGCAACGACTCCACTGTAACACAGTGCAACGGTGTCCGCTGTAACACAGTACAACAGAGTCCCCTGTAACACAGTGCAACAGAGTCTCCTGTAACATAGTGCAATGGTTTCCCGGTAACACAGTGCAACAGCTTCCCCAACAACACAGTGCAACATTTTTCCTGTAGCACAGTGCAACAGTGTCCCTTGTAACACAGTGCATCAGTGTCCCTGTAACACAGTGCATCAGTGTCCCTGTAACACAGTGCAACAGTGTCCCTGTAACACAGTGTAACAGTTTCCCTATAACACAGTGTAACAGTTTCCCTGTAATACTATGGAACAGAGTCCCCTATAACACAGTGCAACAGTGTCCCCTATAACACAATGCAACAGTGTCCCTGTAACACAGTGCAACAGTGTCCCTTGTAACACAGTGCAACAGTGTCCCTGTAGCACAGTGCAACAGTGTCCCTTGTAACACAGTGCATCAGTGTCCCTGTAACACAGTGCAACAGTGCCCTGTAACACAGTGCAACAGTGTCCCCTATAACACAATGCAACAGTGTCCCTGTAACATAATGCAACAGTGTCCCTGTAACACAGTGCAACAGTGTCCCTTGTAACACAGTGCAACAGTGCCCTGTAACACAGTGCAACAGTGTCCCTGTGACACGGTGCAACAGGCTCCCTGTAACACAGTGCAACAGTTTCCCTATAACACAGTGCAAAGGTTTCCCTGTAACACAGTGCAAGAGTGTCCCCTATAACACAGTGCAACAGTGTCCCTGTAACACAGTACAAAGGTTTCCCTGTAACACAGTGCAACAGTGTCGCTGTAACACAGTGCAACAGTGCCCTGTAACACAGTGCATCAGTGTCCCTGTAACACAGTGCAACAGTGTCCCTGTAACACAGTGCAACAGTGTCCCTGTAACACAGTGCAACAGTTTCCCTGTAATACTATGGAACAGAGTCCCCTATAACACAGTGCAACAGTGTCCCCTATAACACAGTGCAACAGTGCCCTGTAACACAGTGCAACAGTGTCCCCTATAACACAATGCAACAGTGTCCCTGTAACATAATGCAACAGTGTCCCTGTAACACAGTGCAACAGTGTCCCTTGTAACACAGTGCAACAGTGCCCTGTAACACAGTGCAACAGTGTCCCTGTGACACGGTGCAACAGGCTCCCTGTAACACAGTGCAAGAGTGTCCCCTATAACACAGTGCAACAGTGTCCCTGTAACACAGTGCAAAGGTTTCCCTGTAACACAGTGCAACAGTGTCGCTGTAACACAGTGCAACAGTGTCCCTGTAACACAGTGCAACAGTGTTGCTGTAACACAGTGTAGCAGTTTCTCCTGTAACACAGTGTCGCAGTTTCTCCAGTAACAGAGTGCAACAGTTTCCCTATAACACAGTGTAACAATTTCCCTGTAATACTATGTAACAGAGTCCCCTATAACACAGTGCAACAGTGTCCCTGTAACACAGTGTAGCAGTTTCTCCTGTAACACAGTGCTGCAGTTTCTCCAGTAACACAGTGCAACAGTTTCCCTATAACACAGTGTAACAGTTTCCCTGTAATACTATGTAACAGTGTCCCCTGTAACACAGTGCAATGGTTTCCCTGTAACACATTGAAACATTTTCCCCTGTAACACAGTGCAACAGAGTCCCCTATAACACTGTGTAACAGAGTCCCCTCTAACACAGCGCAACAGTGTCCCCTGTAACACAGTGCGACAGTGTTCCCTGTAATACAGTGCAGTGTCCCTTGTAACACATGCAACAGTTTTCCCTGTAAGACAGTGTAACAGATCACCCTGTAACACAGTGCAACAGTGTCCCAGTAACACAGTGCAACAGTTTCTCCTGTAACACAGTGCAACAGTGTCCTCTGCAACACAGTCAAAGGTTACTCTGTAACACGGTGCAACAGTGACCCTGTAATACTGTACAATAGTTTCCCCTGTAACACACTGCAACACAGCTTCCCCTGTAACACAGTGCCACAATTTCTCCTGTAACACATGGAGCAGGTTCCCTGTAACACAGTGCAGTGTCCCCTGTAACAAATGAAACAATTTTCCTTGTAATACAGTATAGCAGAGTCCCCTATAACACAACAGTGTCCCATGTAACACAACACAACAGTGTCCCCTGTAACACAGCACAATAGTGTCCCCTGTAACACATGCAGCAGTTTTCCCTGTAATACAGTATAACAGAGGCCCCTGTAACACATGCAGCAGTTTTCTCTGTAACACACTGCAACCCAGTTTCCCCCGTAACACAGTGCAACAGAGTCGCCTATAACACAGTGCAACAGTTTTCCCTGTAACACAGTGCAACAGAGTCCCCGTAACAGTGTGTAACAGAGTCCCCAGTAACACAGTGCCACAGGTTTCCTATAAGACAGTGTAATAAGTTTCCCCTGTCACACTGTGTAACAGTTTACACTGTCACACAGTGAGACAGTTTCTCCTGTAATGCAGTGTGACAGCTTCCCCTGTAACACAGAGTACGTTTCTGCTATAACAGTGTGTAACAGAGTCCCCTGCAAAATAGTGTAACTGTATGCCCATAACACAGAGAGACAGAGTCCCCTGTAACACAGAGCAACAGTTTCCCTATAATAATATGCAACTTTCCCCTGTAACACAGTGCAACAGAGTCCTCTGCAACACAGTGCAACTGTTTCCCTATAACACTGCGTAACAGAGTCCCCTGTAAAATAGTGTAACAGTATTCCCATAACACAGTGCCACAGGTTTCCTGTAAGACAGTTTAATAAGTTTCCCCTGTCACACCCTCTAACAGTTTACACTGTCACACAGTGAGACAGTTTCTCTTGTAACATAATGAGACAGTTTCTTCTGTAACACAGAGTAAGTTTCTGCTATAAGACTGTGTAACACAGTCCCCTGCAAAATAGTGTAACTGTATGCCCATAACACAGAGTGACAGAGTCCCCTGTAATACAGTGCAACAGATTCACCTGTAAAACAGTGTAACAGTTACCCCTGTAACACAGTGCAACAAGAGTCCTTTGCAACACAGTGCAATGGTTTCCCTGTGACACAGTGCAACAGTTTCCCCTGTAACACAGTGTATCCGTTTCCCATGTAACACAGTGCAACAGTTTCCCCTGTAACACAGTGCAACAGTTTCGCCTGTAAAATAGTGCAACAGTTTCCCTAGTAACACAGTGCAACTTTCCCCTGTAACACAGTGCAACAGTTTCCCTATAACACAGTGCAACAGAGTCCCCTGCAACACAGTGTAACAGATTTCCCTGTAACACAGTGCAACAGAGTCTCCTGTAACACAGTGCAATGATTTCCCTGTAACACAGTGCACAGTTTGCCCTTTAACACAGTGCAACAGAGTCCCCATAACAGAGTGTAACAGAGTCCCCAGTACAAAAGTGCCACAGGTTCCCTGTACGACAGTGTAATAGGTTTCCCCGTCACACAGTGCATCAGTTTACACTGTCACACAGTGAGACAGTTTCTCCTGTAACACAGTGCAACAGAGTCCCCTGTAACACAGTGCAACTTTCCCCTGTAACACTGTGCAATGGTTTCCCTGTAACACTATGCAATGGATTCCCTGTAATACACTGCAACAGTTCTCTCTGTAACACAGTGTAACAGAGTCCCCTGTAACACATGCAACCATTTTCCCTGTAATATAGTATAAGAGTCCCCTGTAACACTGTCTAACAGAGTCCCCTGTAACACAACACAACAGTGTCCCCTGTAACACATGCAGCAGTTTTCCCTGTAACATGGTGTAACAGTGCCCCCTGTAACACAGTGGGACAGTGTCCCCTGTAATACACTCAACAGAGTCCCCTGAAATACATGCAATAGAGTCCACTGTAACACAGTGCAACAGTGTCCCCGGTAACATAGTGTAACAGTTTCCCTTAACACAGTGCAACAGAGTCCCCTGTAAACATGTAACACAGTGTAACAGAGTCCCCTGTAACACAATGCAACAGTGCCCCCATAACACAGTGCAACACTGCCCCCTGTAACACAGTGAAACAGATTCCCCTGTAACACTGTCACAGTTTCCCCGTAACACAGTGCAACAGTCCCCTGTAACACAGTGCCACAGATTCACCTGTAACATAGTGTAACAGTTTCCCCTGTAACACAGTGAGACAGTTTCCCCTGTAACACAGTGCGACAGATTCCCCTGTAACACCGTGCAACAGTTTCCCCGTAACACAGTGCCACAGATTCACATGGAACAGTTTCCCTGTAACATACTGTAACAGATTTCCCTGTAACACAATGCAACAGAGTACCCTGTAACAGGTTTCCCCTATAATGAGACAGTTTCACCTGTAACACAATGTGACAGTTTCCACTGTAACATAGTGAGACAGTTTCCCCTGTAACACAGTGCAACAGCCCCCTGTAACACAGTGCCACAGATTCACCTGTAACATAGTGTAACAGTTTCTCTGTAACACAGTGCAACAGTGTCCCCTGTAACACCATGTGACAGTTTCCCCGTAACACATGCAACAGTGTCCCCTGTAATACATGCAACAGTGTGCCCTGTACCACATGCAGCAGGTTCCCTGTAACACAATGTAACAGTGTCCCCTTTAACACAGTGCAGTGTCCCCTGTAACAAATGGAACAATTTTCCTTGTAATACAGTATAGTAGAGTCCCTAGTAATACAACACAACAGTGTCCCCTGTAACACAGCACAATGGTGTCCCCTGTAACACATGCAGCAGTTTTCCCTGTACACAGTGTAACAGAGTCCCCTGTAACACAGTGCAACAGTGTCCCCTATTAACACAGTGCGACAGTGTCCCCTGTAACACAGTGTGACAGTGTCCCCTGTAACACAGTGCAACAGTGTCCACTGTAACACAGTGCAACAGTGTCCACTGTAACACAGTGCGACAGTGTCCCCTGTAACACATACACTGTCTTACAGGGAAAACTGTTGCATGTGTTACAGGGGACACTGTTACACTGTCTTACAGGGAAAACTGTTGCAACAGTGACCCCTGTAACACAGTGCAACAGTGTCCCCTGTAACTCATGCAGCAGCTTTCCCTGTAACAGACTGCAACTCAGTTTCCCCCGTAACACAGTGCAACAGAGTCCCCAGTAACACAGTGCCACAGGTTTCCTGTAAGACAGTGTAATAAGTTTCCCCTATCACACAGTGTAACAGTTTACACTGTCACACAGTGAGTCAGTTTCTCCTGTAATGCAGTGTGACAGATTCCCTTGTAACACAGAGTTTCTGCTAAAACACTGTGTAACAGAGTCCCCTGTCAAGTATTGTAACAGTATTCCCAAAACAAATTGTGACAGAGTCCACTGTAATACAGTGCAACAGAGTCCTCTGCAACACAATGCAATAATTTCCCTGTAACACAGTGCAACAGCCTCCCTGTAATACAGTGTAACAGACTCCCCTATAGCACAGTGCAACATTGTCCCCTGTAACACATGCAACAGTTTTCCCTGTAATACAGTATAACAGAGTCCCCTGTAACACTGTGCAACAGAGACCCCTGGAACACAGTGTAACAGTGTCCTCTGTAACACACTGCAGTGCCCCTGTAACACATGCAACAGTTTTCTGTGTAATACAATATAACAGGGTCCCCTGTAACATGGTGTACGAGTGCCCCCTGTAACACAATGGGACAGTGTCCCCTGTAATACATGCAACAGAGTGCCCGTAACACAGTGCATCCCAGTTTCCCCTGTAACACAGTGCAACAGAGTCCCCTGTAACACAGTGCAACTTTCCCCTGTAACACCGTGCAACAGTTTCCCCATAACATAGTGCAACAGTCCCCTGTAACATAGTGCCTCAGATTCACCTGTAACAGTTTCCCTGTAACACAGTGTAACAGAGTCCCCTGTAACACAATGCAACAGAGTACCCTGTAACAGGTTTCCCCTATAGTGAGACAGTTTCCCCTGTAACACAATGTGACAGTTTCCCCTGTAACACATGCAACAGTTTCTCCTGTAACACAGTGTAACAGAGTCCCCTGTAACACAGTGCAAGAGTCCCCTGTAACACAGTGAAACAGAATCTCCTGTAACACAGTGCCAAAGTTTCATCTGTAACATAGTGTAACAGTTTCCCTTAACACAGTGCAACAGAGACCCCTGTAACACAGTGCAACAGAGTACCCTGTAACACGTTTCTCCTATAGTGAGACAGTTTCCCCTGTAACACAATGAGATAGTTTCCCCTGTAACACATTGAGACAGTTTCCACTGTAACACAGTATGACAGTTTCCCCAGTAACACAGTGCAACAGCATCCCCTGTAAACATGCAACAGTGTCCCCTGTAACACAGTGCAACAGTGTCCCCGTAACACAGTGCCACAGATTCACCTGTAACATAGTGTAACAGTTTCTCTGTAACACAGTGCAACAGTGTCCCCTGTAACACATTGAGACAGTTTCCACTGTAACACAGTGAGCCAGTTTCCCCTGTAACTCAATGCAACAGTTTCCCCTGTAACACAGTGAGACAGTTTCCCCTGTAACACAGTGAGACAGTTTCCCCTGTAACACAGTGCAACAGTCCCCTGTAACACAGTGTCACAGATTCACCTGTAACAGTTTCCCTGTAACGCAGTGTAACAGAGTCCCCTGTAACACAATGCACCAGAGTACCCTGTAACAAGTTTCCCCTATAGTGAGACAGTTTCCCCTGTAACACATGCAACAGTTTCTCCTGTAACACAGTCTAACAAAGTCCCCTGTAACACAATGCAACAGAGTACCCTGTAACAAGTTTCTCCTATAGTGAGACAGTTTCCCCTGTAACACAATGCGACTGTTTCCCCTGTAACACAGTGTAACAGTTTCCCCTGTAACACATGCAACAGTTTCCCTTGTAACACATGCAACAGTTTCTCCTGTAACACAGTGCAACAGAGTCCCCTGTAATACAGTGCAACAGAGTCCCCTGTAACACAGTTTAGTAGTTTCCCCTGTAAAACTGTGTAGCAGAGTCCCCTGTAACACTGTATAACAGAGACCCCCTGTAACACAGTGCAACAGTGTCCCCTGTAACTCATGCAACAGTGTCCCCTGTAACACATGCAACAGTATCCCCTGTAACACATGCAACAGTGTCCCCTGTAACACATGCAACAGTATCCCCTGTAACACAGAGCAACAGTTTCCCCTGTAACACAGAGCAACAGTTTCCCCTGTAACACGGAGCAACAGTTTCCCCTGTAACACATGCAACAGTTTCCCTTGTAACACATGCAACAGTGTCCCCTGTAACACACTGCAACAGTTTCTCCTGTAACACAGTGTGATAGAGTCCTCTGTAACACACAGTAACAGATTTCCTTGTAACATGCTGTAGCAAATTACCAGTAATGCACAATGTTACAAATTCCCCTGCAACACACTAACAGATTCCCTGTAACCCATTAAGAGAAAACCTGTAATACACTGTAAGGGATTCCCCATAATGCACTGTAAAGGGTTCCCTCTAATGTACCATAATACACATGTAATAGATTTACTTAATCTGCAGTGATAGATTCCCAATAACACAATCTTTGTCACCCACTATAACAGATTCCCTGTAATAAACTATAGCAAAGCTGTTGTAATGGTCAAAAGTAAATGCCCAGTATTAACCTTGTATAGATTCTCTGTAACTCACTGTTGTGAATTCCCTGTAATGCATTGTAATGGGTTCTGAGTAATGCACTGCAACAGATACTGTGTAACATTCTGTAATAGATTCCCCACAACAAAGTCCAACAAAATCACTATAGTGCATTGTAACAGAATCTATGTAACACACTGTAACAGATTCACTGTAACACACTGTAACCGGTTCACTGTAACATGAACAGATTCACTGTAACACACTGTAACAGGTTCACTGTAACACATTGTAACTGATTCACTGTAACACACTGTAATAAATTCTCTGTAACACACTAACAGAGTTCCTGTAATATACTGTAACAGATTCCCTGCATCACTCTTTTGCAGATTCCCTATAACACAATATAACAGATTTACCTATAACATATTGTTACAGCTTTCCCAAAGCACACTATCACAAATTCCTTCAAAAACACTAACCGATTCACTGTGATGCTGTGTAAGAGATTATTTATAATGCATTGCTAGATTCCCTGTAATGAACGGAAACAGATTCCCTTAATGCTACTGAAAGAGATTTACTGTCACAGAGTGTATCAGCGTTCCTCTAGTTGACTGCAATAGCTCCATGGTGACACACAGCCACAGGCCATTTGTCACACACTGCAGCAGATTCCCTGTCATCCAAAGTACCAGATCCCCTGTAATGATCTGCAGCAGATATGACATAAAGCTCAGTAAAGGACACCTGTAAGATAGTAACAGATTCCCAGTAACACATATATACCAGAGTCCCTGTAACAAACTGTAATAGATCCCCTGTAAGACCCAGTAACAGATTCCCAGTAACACATATATACCAGAGTCCCTGTAACAAACTGTAATAGATCCCCTGTAAGACCCAGTAACAGATTCCCAGTAACACATATATACCAGAGTCCCTGTAACAAACAGTAATAGATCCCCTGTAAGACCCAGTAACAGATTCCCAGTAACACATATATACCAGAGTCCCTGTAACAAACTGTAATAGATCCCCTGTAAGACCCAGTAACAGATTCACAGTAACACATATATACCAGAGTCCCTGTAACAAACTGTAATAGATCCCCTGTAAGACCCAGTAACAGATTCACAGTAACACATATATACCAGAGTCCCTGTAACAAACTGTAATAGATCCCCTGTAAGACCCAGTAACAGATTCCCAGTAACACATATATACCAGAGTCCCTGTAACAAACTGTAATAGATCCCCTGTAAGACCCAGTAACAGATTCCCAGTAACACATATATACCAGAGTCCCTGTAACAAACTGTAATAGATCCCCTGTAAGACCCAGTAACAGATTCCCAGTAATACATATATACCAGAGTCCCTGTAACAAACTGTAATAGATCCCCTGTAAGACCCAGTAACAGATTCACAGTAACACATATATACCAGAGTCCCTGTAACAAACTGTAATAGATCCCCTGTAAGACCCAGTAACAGATTCCCAGTAACACATATATACCAGAGTCCCTGTAACAAACTGTAATAGATCCCCTGTAAGACCCAGTAACAGATTCACAGTAACACATATATACCAGAGTCCCTGTAACAAACTGTAATAGATCCCCTGTAAGACCCAGTAACAGATTCCCAGTAACACATATATACCAGAGTCCCTGTAACAAACTGTAATAGATCCCCTGTAAGACCCGGTAACAGATTCCCAGTAACACATATATACCAGAGTCCCTGTAACAAACTGTAATAGATCCCCTGTAAGACCCAGTAACAGATTCCCAGTAACACATATATAACAGAGTCCTTGTAACAAACTGTAACAGATCCCCTGTAAGACCCAGTAACAGATTCCCAGTAACACATATATAACAGAGTCCTTGTAACAAACTGTAATAGATCCCCTGTAAGACACTGTGACAGATTGCCAGATATGGGTATAACCATTTCCTGGTAATGGAGTGTAACAGATTCCCTGTAATGCACAGAAGCAGATTTCCTGTAACACTCTATACCAAAGTCCCTGTAATGCACTGTAACACAGTCACTGTAACATACTCTAGCAGATCCCCGTAATGCACTTTAACTGACACCCTATAATGCCCTGTTAAGAATGTTGCACAATCTCTATAACACACTGTAAAGGATTCCCCTGTAGCACACTGTAACAGATCCCTGTAACAGATTCTCAGTAACCAACTGTATCAGATTCTGTGTAACCCATTGTCACAGATTCCCTGAAGCACAGTGTGACAGAGTCACTGTAACAACCTGAAGCAGATATCCTGTAACACACTGTAATTAATTCCCTGCAATGAACCTTCACAGATTTCCTATAACAATCTGTAACAAATATCCTGTATCACATGATAACAGATTCATTGTAATGCAATGTAACAATTCACAGTAAGTACAACAGATTCACTATAATAAATTTCCAGTAATGCAATGTAACATATTCCCTGTAACCCAGTGTAACAGATACCCATTAATGTACGATAACAGATTCCCTGTAATACAGCACAGCAGATGTTCCTTACTGGAGTCTCTGAAACACAACATAACAATGACTGTAACGTATTGTAGCAAATTCTCTAACACATGGTAACAGACTCCCTGTGATGCACTGTAACAAGTTCTCAAACATAATGTAACAGATTCTGCACAACACACTGTTGCACATTCCAAGTAACATACTTTAATAGATTCCCTCTAACACATTGTACTAGATTTCCTGTAATATATTTCCTGTAATGCGCTGTAACTGATTCCCTGTAGTAGACTGTAATAGATTTGTTAAATGTACTATATCAGATTGCCCATAATGTACAGGGACATGTCTGTAACAGACTGTAACAGATTCCCTATAATGGCCTGTAACAAATTCCCTGAAATGGACTGTAATAAATTCCCTGCAACACACTAACAAATTTGCTCTAATGCCCTCTTTACACTGTGTACTTGGGGAAACTTACACTGTGTTACAGGGAAATCTGATGCATTGTGTTACAGGGGACTCTTTTAAAAATTCCCTGTAATACAATGCAGCAGATTCACTGGACCACACTATAGCAGAATCACTGTAATGTACTATAACAAATTCCCAAAAGACACTGTAACAGATTCCCTGTAATGGACTGTATAAGATTCCCAGAAGTGCAATGTGACAGATTCCCAGTAACTCACTTTAACAGTGTCCTGTAGTATATTGTAGCAGATTAGCAGATTCCTGATAGCACAGTCACAGATTCCCTGTAATGCATTGAAACTGATTCCCTATAAAATTACAGCTGCAGATTCCTTGTAATGCATTTAATACATTCCCCATAATATACTGTAAAAGATTCCCTGAAACGCACTGTCACAAATTCCCTGAAACACACAGTCATAGAATCCCTGAAACACACAGTCACAGAATCCCTGAAACACACAGTCACAGAATCCCTGCAATAAACTTAAGCAGATTTCCTGTAATGCTGTGTTGAAGATTCCTTGTAATGCACTGACATATTCCCTGTCATGCATTGTAATGCATTCCCTGCAACTAACTCTGACAGATTACCTGTAACACACTTCAACAGGTCTCCTATAAAGATCTGTAAATGATTCCCAATAATGCACTGTAACAGAATCAGCATAATGTGCTGTAACAGATTGCCTTATAACACTGTAACAGATTCCCTGTAACGTAAAGTAGACAATTCTCTAACATATGATAAACCCAGCATCATGTACTGTAAACAGATTCTGCAAAATGAATTGTTGCAGATTCCTTGTAATGCAGTGTAGCAGATTTGCTATAATGCACTGTAACAGATTCCCTATAATAGATTGCCAGTAATGCCCTTGTAATAGATTCCCTGTAGCAAATATTCCCTAACACAGTGCAACAGATTCCCCTGTACAGTGCAACAGAATCCCTTGTAATGCACAGTAACAGATTTCCTGTAATGCACTGTGGTAGATTTCCTGTCAAGCATTGTAACAGATTTGTTGTAATACAGTGCATTAAAGGGAAGCAGTTACAGTGTAACAGATTCACTACAGCATACTGTAGCAATTTCTCTGTAACATGATAAACTCACTGTCATGCATTGTAACTGATTCTGTTTGACATACCTTAACAGATTCTGCAAAATGCACTGTCACACATTCCATGTAACCCATTTTGACAGATTCCTTGTAACACAGTGTACCAGATTTCCTATAATGTGCTGTAACGAGATCCCCTGTAACAATCTGTACGATTCCTCTATAATGATCTGTAACAGATTCCCTGTAATACACTCTAACAGATTTCCTTGAATGCACTGTAATAGATTCCCTGCATTGAACTGCAATGGAGTCCCTTTAACACGTTATAACAGATTGTCTGCTGTTGCAGGTCCCTTGGAACACATTGTCACCAACTCCTTATAATGATCTATAATAGATTTATGATATAATTCCCTGTAACAGATTCTGCATAATGCACTGTAATGAGTTTCCTGTAACTACATGTAATAGATTCCCAACAATGGCAACAAATCCACTGTAACAGATATTGTGTAGTGCACTGACCAAGTTATCTGTAACACATTTTAACAGATCTCTATCAAAAATCTGCAGCTAATTCCCAGTAATGTACTCTAACAGATTCCCCTGTAACACATTGTAACAGATTCCCCATAACACAATGTAACAGATTTCCTGAATGACTCTATAGTAGATTCACAGTAACATAATGTAATGCAATGTAAATGATTCCCTCTAAAACACTAACAGAAGTTGTGTAATGCACTGTAACAGATTCTTTTCAACATACAGTAACAGGTTACCTGTAACACACTGTCACAGATTCCTCTAGCGCACTGTCACAGATTCCCTGTAATGAAGTGTTGCCAATTCTCTTCAACAACCCATAATAGATTTATTATAATGCACTGTGATGGATCAACCTGTAACACACTGTAACAGATTTCCAGGAATGCACTGTAAGAGTTCTCTGTAGCTCACTGTGATGCTCTGTCGCAGCTTCCCTTTAATGTGCTGTCGCAGAGTCCACATAATGAACTGAGGCCAATTGCCTGTAACAGTCTATAATAGATTTATAATGCACTGTAATAGATTTCCCATCAAGCACTGTAAAGGAATCCATGCAACACACTGTAACAGATTTCAAGTAACATACAGTTGCAAATTCTCTTTAATGACAAGGAACATATTTACTGTAGTGTACTGTAACAGAGTTGCAGTAACACACTGCAGCAGATACTCTGTAATGCACGGTCATAGATTCCCTGTAACACACCGTAACAGATTCCTCAAAAAGCACCATTGCAGATTCACTGGTAATATACTATAACAGATTACCTGTAATGCACTGTTGCAAATTTCTTGCAATGAATAGGAACAGATTCCTGTAACTGACTGTAATAGAATTCCTGTAACAGGTTCCTTGTAACATGCTGTTACAGATTCCTTGTAATATGCTGTAATAGATTCCTTGTAATGCACTGCAACATATTCCCAGTAATACACTATTGCAGTATTCCTGTAATGTAGTGTAATAGATTCCCAGTAACACATTGCCACAGATTCCCTGTAATGCAATGTAACAGATTCCCCATAACACACTGTAACACATTCTGTATAACACATTGAAATGGATCCTGCTGTAACGCACCGTCATAGATCCCACTGTAATGCACCATCACAAATCCCACTGTAACGCACCAGCATAGATCCCCACTGTAACACACCTTTGCAGATTCCTGCTGTAACACATTGTCACATATTTCCCTGTAATGCATTGTCATAGATTTCAAGTAGTGCAATGTAAGATTCCCCATAACATAATATAACAGAATTCCCATAATACGCTGTAATAGATTCCTTGTAACACACTGTAATAGAGTCTTGTAATGAATTCCCTATAATGCACTGTAATGGTTTTCCTGCAATGCACTGTAATGGGTTCATTGTAATGAACTGTAATGGATTCCCCATATTGCATTGTAACAGATTCCCAGTAATTCTCAGTAAGATTATCTATAACATAATAGAATGGATTCCTGTTACACACTGTAATGCTTTCCCTGTATTACATTGTTACAGATTCCCTGAAATGCACTGTAACAGAATCCCTGTAATACACTGCAACAGGAGCATTGTAATGCACTGTAACAGATATCAAGTAACCCACTCTTGCAGAGTCCCTGTAACACACTGGAACAGATTTATTGTGATGTAGTGAGACAAAATTGCATACAACACATTGTAACAGTTTCTCTGCAATGCATTGTCACAGATTCTTTGTGATGCCCTGTACCAGATTCTGTAAAGCACTCCAACAGATTCCTTGTAATGCATTATAACCTGTTTTCCCTAACATACTGTAATCCCTGTAACACATAACAGATTCTCAGTAAAGCAATGTAACAGATTCCCAGCAATTCAATGTAACATAATATTACAGATTTCACATTATACACTGTACTGAATATCCTGTAATGCATTCCAATAGATTCTGTAATGCATTGTAACTGATTCCCTGTAATGCACTGTAACAGGAACTGTGTAAGACACTGTAACAGAATCACTCATAACATACCCCTCATAGCACACTAACTGTTTCCCTGTAACACAGAGTCCTGTAGCTCACTGTAATAGATTCCCTGTAATGCATTGTCACAGAGTCCCTGCAATGCATTGTCATAAGTTCCTTGTAACACACTTTCGCAGAGTCCTTGTAATGCACTGTAACAGATTTATTGTAAGATACTGTAACAAAATACTCTAATACATTGTAATAGGTTCACCATGTTGTAATGTAGCAGATTTCCGGTAAGGCATTATCACAGATTCCTTGTGCGGTACTGTAGCAGATTCCCTCTAATGCATAGTAACAGATTCCGAGTGACACAATTTAACAGATTTTCTATAACACACTGTAACAGATTCCCTGTAATGCACTGTAATGAATTCCCCGTAATGCACCGCAACAAATTCCCCATAACACACTGTAATAGATTTCCATTAATGCAATGTAAGATTCCCTGTAACACAATATAACAGATACCCATAACACACTGTAATAGATTCCTTGTAACACATTGTTATGAATTATTGTAATGCATTGTACTGGATACCCTGTAATGTACTATAATGGATTCTATGAAACACACTATAATGTATTCCCTGTGATGCACTGTAATGGATCTGTAACATAATAGAATGGATTCCTGAAATGGATTCATGTAACATACTGTAATGGATTTCCTGTAACAAACTGTAACAGATTCCATGTAATGCACTGTAATGGATAGCCTGTAATGCACCATAATGGATTCCTGTAATGGATTCCCTGTGATGCACTGTAATGGATTCCTGTCATGCATTTTCTGTAATGCACTATAATTGATTCAATGAAAAACACTGTAATGTATTCCTGTTACACACTGTAATATATTCCCGTAACACCTTGCAATGGATTCCCAGTGACACATTGTAATGGGTTGCCAGTGGCATACTGGATTTCTGTAATGCGTTCCATGTAATTCACTGTAATGGATTCCATGCAACACACTGTAAGGGATTCCCTATAATGCCATGTAACAGATTCTCAATGATGCCCTGTAACAAATTCCAAGTAATTCTCAGTAAGATTCCCTATAACATAATATAATGGATTTCTGTAATGGATTCCTGTAACACCCTGTAATGGATTTCCACCAACATGCTGTAATGGATTCCTGCAATGCATTTCTGGAAATGCATTATAATGGATTCTCTGTAATGCACTGTAACAGAATCCCAGTCATGCGCTGAAACAGATTTCTTCTAACAGACTTTCACAGTGTACCTGTAACACACTGCAATGCTTTGCCTGGAATACATTGAAACAGATTCCTGCATTACACTGCAACAGAATTCCTGTGATGCACTGTAACATAATCCTGGCAATGCACTGCAACAGTTTTTTCAAACACACTTTCAGAGTTCTTGTAACACACTGGAACAGATTTACTATAATATAGTGTACCAAAATCCCCAGTAACACACTGTAACTGCTTCCCTTTAATGCATTGTCATAGTTTCCTTAGATGCACTGTAATGGTTTCCGTGAAGCATTCTGTAACAGATTCCCTGTAATGCAGTGTAACATACTTCCTATAACACCCTGTAATTGATTCCTTGTAAGGCAATGTAAGATTCCCATAATGCAATATAACAGATGTCCTATAATGTACTGTAATGGATTCCCATCAATGCACTGTAATAGATTTTCTGTAAAGTATTGTAACAGATTCCATGTAATGTACTGTAGCAGATACTCTGTAAAACACTGTAACAGAATCATTGTAATAACGCGCCCCTCATAACACACTGTTTCTCTGTAATGCACTGTTACAGATTCCTGTAATGCAGTGTCACAGATTCCCTGTAACAAAATTTCACAGATTCCTTGTAATGCATTGTAACAGATTTACTGTAAGGGACTATAACAAGATACGCCATAATAAATTGTAAAGATTTCCCATGTTGCATTGTAGCAGATTTCCAATAATGCAGTCACAAATTCCTTGTGTGGCACTGTAACAGATGTCCCATAGCACATTGTTATAGATTCCCTATCATGCACAGTGATGACTTCCCTGTAATGCACTGTAACAGATTCCTTGAAAACACAGGTTCTCTGTAATATACTGTAGCAGGTTCCCTGTAACACACTGTAATGGATTTTCCATAACACACTGAAATGGATTCCCTGTAATTGATTTCCTGTAATGCATTCCGTGCAATGCACTATAATGATATCTGTGGCACACTGTAATTGATTTCCTGGAATGCAATGTAACAGATTTGCTGTAATGTAACAAAATCCTATGTAGCACATTGTAACTGTTCCCATAGCACACTGTAATGGATTCCCTGTAGTACACTGCACATATCCCAGTAAAGCAATGTAAGATTCCCATAATGCAATATAACAGATTTCCCATAACTTACTGTAATTGATTTCCTGTAATCCATTGTAACAGATTCCCTGTAATGCACTGTAGCAGATATCCTGCAACACATTGTAACAGAATCATTGTAATAACATATCCCTCATAACACACTGTAACAGATTCCCTGTAACACATTGTAACATATACCCTGTAACAGATCCCTGTAATGTACTGTCACAGAGTCCCTGTAATGTATTGTCACAGATTCCCTGTTACACATTTGTTAGAGTGTCTGTAATGCACTGTAACAGATTTACTGTATGGTACTATAACAAGACACCCTGTATTACATTGTAACAGGTTTTGCAAATTGTATAATGGCAGATTCCTGGTAACATATTGTCACAAATTCCTTGTGTGGCACTATAACAGTTTTCCCATAGCACACTATAATAGATTCCCTATAATATACTATAATGGATTCCCTGTAACACATTGTAGCAGATTCCCCATAATGCACTGCAACAGATTCACTGTAATTCATTTTTTGTAATGCACTGTAATAATTCCTATAACACACTGTAATGGATTCCCTGTAATGCAATGCCTGTAAAGCACTGTAATGCACTGTAATAATTCCTCTAATACACTATAATGGATTCCCTGTAATGTATTCCTTGTAACACACTGTAATGGATTCACTATAATGCACCATAATGATTCCTGTAATGCACAGTAATGATTCCTGTAATGCACTATAATGATTCCTGTAATGCACTGTAATGGATTCCCTGCAACACACTATGCATTCCCTGTAATATACTGAAACATATTTTTTAGTATGCACTGTAACAGAATTCCTGTAATATACTGCAATGGAATCATTGTAATGTGCTATAACAGATTTTTCTGACACACTTTCACAGAGTCCCTGTAATGCACTGTAACAAATTTGCTGTAATGTACTATAACAAAAATGCCCTGCAACACACTGTAACTGTCTTTCTTTAATGCATTGTCATAGATTCCTTGTGAGGCACTGTAACCGATTCCCTGTAATGCAATGTAACCTAATTCCCATAACACACTGTAATGGACTACCTGTAACACACTAACAGATCCCAGTAAAGCAATGTAACAGATTCCCAGTAACACAATAGAAGACTCCCATAAAGCAATATGTGATTTCCCCTAAAACACTGTAATAGATTCCCTCTAATACATTGTAACAGATTCCCTACAATATACTGTAACAGAATCATTGTCATAACATATCCTTATAACACACTGTAACAGATTTCCTGTAATACACTAACACATTCCATGTAAAGCAATGTAATGGATTTCCTGTACGCATTGTAACAGATCCCTCATAGTACACTAACAAATTTCACTGAACATAGAATGCACTGTAGCAGATTCCCTTCAGCCCACTGCAGCAGATCCAGTGTAATCGCTGTATCAGATTCCCCGTTAAACACTAATAGGTTCCTTATAATGCAGTGTATTAAATTCCCTATGATGCACTGTCATAAATTCCCTGTGACAGTTTGCCTGTGACACACTGCAGCAGATTCCCTGTAATCACTGTCACAGATTCCAGGCAATGCACTTGAGCGGATTCCACCTAATGCATTGTAATTGATCCACATAATGCAATTTAATTGATTCCCTTTAATATACTGCAACAGATTCCCCATAACGCACTAACAGATTATCCTTTACACACTGTAATAGATACCTGGTAGTGCACTGTAACATATTCACCATAATGCAGTCCAACTGATTCCTTATAATGACCTGGTACAGATTTTATGCAATTCACAGTCACAGTTTATCTGTAACATACAGTAGCAGATGACTTGTAACACATTGCAACAGATTACCTGTGACGCAATGAAACAGATTCCCAGTTATATCACTGTAACAGATCAACATCCTGAGCATTTCCATTGGCCAGAACTGTACCAGCCATATAAATACCGTAGCTACAAGAGCAGGTCAGAGACTCGGAGTTCTGTGGCGAGTAACTCACCTCCTGACTTCCCAAAGCCTGTCCACCATCTGCAAGGCACAAGTCAGGAGTGTGATGGAATACTCTCCACTTGCCTGGATGGGTGCAATTCCAACAACACTCAAGAAGCTCGACATCATTCAGAACAAAGCTGCCCGCTTGATTGGCATCCCATCCACCAACTTAAACATTCACTCCCTCCACCACCGACACACAGTGGCAGCAGTGTGTACCATTTACAAGATGCACTGCAGCAACTCACCAAGGCTCCTTAGACAACACCTTCCAAACCCGCAACCTCTACCACCTAGCAGGGCAAGGGCAGCAGATGCATGGGAACACCAGCACCTGCAAATTCCCCTCCAAGCCACACACCATCCTGACTTGGAACGATATCGCCGTTCCTTCACTGTCGCTGGGTCAAAAACCTGGAACTCTCTTCCTAACAGCACTGTGGGTGTACCTACCCGACATGGACTGCAGTGGTTCAAGAAGGCGGCTCACCAGCACCTTCTTAAGGGCATTTAGGGATGGGCAACAATACTGGCCTTGCCAGGCATGCCCACATCCTATGAAAAAACACCAGATTTCCGGTAGCACAATTTAACAGATTACCTAAAATATACTAAGAAATTTCCAGGAGAGCAATGTAACCAGTTCTTTTTCATGCGCAGTTACAGATTCCCTGTAAAACACCTTGGACAATTCTCATATTACATAGTAACAGGTTCTCTGTACAGCATCGGAACAGATCCCTAATAGTGCAATGTAAGAGATTCCATTTAACATACTATCGTAGATTCCCCTGAAAGCCACAACAAATTTTCTGAAACACACTAAAAGATCCCTCATAATTCATTGCAACAAATTCCCTGTAACACATTGCAGTTGGGTTCCTGTAACACACTGTAATGGATTCCTGTAACACATCGTAATGGATATCCTGTAATGTGCTGTTACGAATTGAGCTATAACAGATCTCTCATAATGCATTGTTACAAATTCCAGTAACTTACTGTAATGGAACTGTAACGCACTATGACAGATTTCACGTATCATACTATAATAATTCCCTCATGACACATTCTAACAGAGTTCCTGTAACGTGCTATAACAAATCTCCTTGATTACAATGTAACAGGTTCGCTGTAATCACTGTTGCAGCTTCCCTGTAATACACTATAGCCAATTCCCTATAAAGCAATGTAACAGGTTCCCCTGTAACACACTAACATATTCCCCTGCAATACACTATAAGTGTTTCCTCTATAGCACACTCTAACAAATTCCTTGAAACACACAGTAACTGATTCCCTGTTAACACACTGTAACAGATTTCTTATAACAAATTTCTTGTAACAGACTGTAACCGATTCCCGACAAATCACTGTAACCGATTTCTAGTACCACAATGTAATAGATTACTTGTTATGCATTGTAAGACATTGCTAGTAATTGCAGAATGACAGATTCCCTGCAACACATTGTAATCGATTCCTGGGAATACACTGTAACAGATTCTCCATAGTGTGCTGTAGTGGATTCCTGGTAAAGATCTGTAATAGGTTCCCTGTAATGCACCATAACAGATTTCCTGTAACCCACTGTAATGGACTCCCTGTAACATACAATAAACAGATTTCCAGTAACACACAGATTCTTTGTTATGCACTGTTTCAGATTCCTTGTAACAAACTCGCATGCCACAGGTTAACCTCAGTGTTCTAGCTGGGGGTGAGTCACCAGTCAATGATTACTGGGAACTAGGGTGAAACTGCCCCCCAGCTCATTTCACTCAGGGCCCTTTCAGTCAACAGACTGGGGAAACTTTCATCAGCCTGGGCTGGATTCATACCCAGGACCAACAGGTGAAAGATCAGTGGCTCACCCACTGCACCACCCAGTCCCAGAGGTGAAAGGTCAGTGACTCACCCATTGCACCAGCCAGTCCCAGAGGTGAAAGGTCAGTGGCTGACCCACTGCACCAACCAGTCCAAGAGGTGAAAGGTCAGTGGCTGAGCCACTGTACCACCCAGCCCCAGAGATGAAAGGTCAGGGCTGACTCACTGTACCAGCGAGCCCCAGAGGTGAAAGATCAGGGCTGACTCACTAAATGATTTGGAGGAAAGTATAGGTGGTCTGATTAGCAAGTTTGCAGACGACACTAAGATTGCTGGAGTAGCAGATAGTGAAGGGGACTGTCAGAGAATACAGCAGAATATAGACAGATTGGAGAGTTGGGCAGAGAAATGGCAGATGGAGTTCAATCAGGGTAAATGCGAGGTGATGCATTTTGGAAGATCCAATTCAAGAGTGAACTATACAGTAAATGGAAAAGTCCTGGGGAAAACTGATGTACAGAGAGATTTGGGTGTTCAGGTCCATTGTTTCCTGAAGGTGGCAACGCAGGTCAATAGAGTGGTCAAGAAGGCATACGGCATGCTTTCCTTCATCGGACGGGTATTGAGTACAAGAGTTGGCAGGTCATGTTACAGTTGTATAGGACTTTGGTTCGGCCACATTTGGAATACTGCGTGTAGTTCTGGTCGCCACATTACCAAAAGGATGTGGATGCTTTGGAGAGGGTGCAGAGGAGGTTCACCAGGATGTTGCCTGGTATGGAGGGCGCTTGCTATGAAGAGAGGTTGAGCAGATTAGGATTATTTTCATTAGAAAGATGGAGGTTGAGGGGGGACCTGATTGAGGTGTACAAAATCATGAGAGGTATAGACAGGGTGGATAGCAAGAAGCTTTTTCCCAGAGTGGGGGATTCAATTACTAGGGGTCACGAGTTCAAAGTGAGAGGGGAAAAGTTTAGGGGGGATATGCGTGGAAAGTTCTTTACGCAGAGGGTGGTGGGTGCCTGGAACGCGTTGCCAGCGGAGGTGGTAGATGCGAACACGATAGCGTCTTTTAAGATGTATCTAGACAGATACATGAATGGGCAGGAAGCAAAGAGATACAGACCCTTAGAAAATAGGCGACATGTTTAGGTAGAGGATCTGGATCGGCGCAGGCTTGGAGGGCAGAAGGGCCTGTTCCTGTGCTGTAATTTTCTTTGTTCTTTGCATCATCCAGTCCCAGAAATGAAAGGCCAGTGTTTGACCCTGTCCCAGAGGTGAAAGGCCAGTGTCTGGCAGACTGTGCATCCAATCAACAGGCAAAGCTGCTTTGCAAGAGAGATTTAGAAAAAAAATGAGGTAATCATTACAGCTAATGATGATACACAGGGCCTCGCTACCGGAGGTCACCCGGCCCTTTGGGTTTTGTAACCAACCCATTATTCCTGATCGCTCAGTGTTAAATGGTCAAATATCCGCTTGCCTCGTCTGAAGGTACAATCACAGTCTGGGACATAGTTCCACTTGCTCAGCGAGTGAACCCACAGCTCCCCGAGCTGCCATCCCATTTTTTAACAAAAAGTCTCGGTCCAGTTTGGGACTGTTTTCCGTGTATTGATTGACCCAATTCCAACCCCCTTCCAATCCTTCCCCCGCCAACTCTACAAACATGTAGATTCAACATCCCTAAAGAGATGTGCCAGATCAGCCAGTGAGATTTGGTCCCTGATGATACCCAGAGAAGTTAAGGAGAGTCCTGGCCTGTTACACAGTCCTCGATAAGGACCACGAGATGAACGCAACCCTGCAGTCCCTTTGATCTCAACCAAGCCAAACTGTATCCCATCAAACCATCACTCTTAAATCAGTCCAGGCCTCCAACACCCTCTCCGTTTAACCTGTTCCAGCTATGGATCAGGCATCGGGGAGCAAAATGCTTCCTAAACTCCTGTCCAGAAACGCGACCTTCACAAGTCTCAAAACAATTGCCGATAATTGAGGCTTCCACTATCTTCATAACAATGTGTTCAGTGGAAATTATACAGCAATGAATGCAGTACAGGCTAAGAGCCGCTCACGGCTTTGAATCAACAGTTCAAACCAGTGTGAAGTATAAAATGCCACAATCGGCCAGCTGAGGGCAGAACTGTGCTGCTAGAATGAGACTACGAGAAAAGGAAGAACAGTTAAGAGTTGTAGCAGTACTGATGGAGCTTAACTCTAACCCCGTGCTGTACCTGTCCTGGGAGTGTTTGATGGGACAGTGTAGAGGGAGCTTTACTCTGTATCTAACCCCGTTTTTTTTTTTCCAATCAGAGAGCAGCCAACCCCGTTTTTTTTTTATTTTCTTTTTTAGAAAGAGCTTTACTCTGTATCTAACCCCTTTTTTTTTCTTTTTTTCTGTGAGTTTTTGATGGGGACAGTGTAGAGGGAGCTTTACTCTGTATCTAACCTCGTTTTTTTTTTAAATCTAACCCCCGTGCTGTACCTGTCCTGGGAGTGTTTGATGAGGACAGTGTAGAGGGAGCTTTACTCTGTATCTAACCTCGGTTTTTTTTTTTTTCTTTTACATCGAGGGGGCCTTTATCCCTCAGGCCCCCTTTATGTACATATTTACAGTTTTAAAATAACTTTATTAAAACAGATAAATAAACAAAAAACTCAAATTAAAATGCCATTCTCGGCGTCGACGATGCACTCCAGTCCCTGCGGTGCCCACCGGTCGCGGAAGGCCTCAAGCGTACCGGCGGACACCGCATGCTCCTTTTCCAGGGACACCCGGGCGCGAACGTAACCGCGGAAGAGGGGCAGGCAATCGGGGAGGACGGACCCCCCGACGGCCCGCAACCTGGACCTGTGAATTGCCACCTTGGCCAGGCCCAGGAGCAGACCGACGAGGAGATCCTCCTCCCGGCCCAAGCCCCTCCGCACCGGGTGCCCAAAGATCAGGAGCGTGGGACTGAAGTGCAGCCAGAATTTGAGGAGCAGCCCCTTCAGATACTCAAATAGGGGCTGCAACCTCGCACACTCCATATAAATGTGGAACACGGACTCGTCCAGGCCGCAGAAAGTACAGGTGGCCTTGGAGTCCGTGAACCTACTTAAAAGCCTATTGCACGGGACTGCTCTGTGCAGCACCCTCCACCCCAGGTCCCCGATGTAAAGGGGGAAGACTCACGCGTAGAGAGACCTCCATCGGGGTTTCCCCTCGCCGCCAGATGGCAACGCGGACCGCCAGGGCGTGTCCGGCCGGCTGACGAGGGCGAGGAAGTGGAGAGTGTGCAGGAGCAGCCCGTACAGGAAACCCCTCCGCGCCGATTGGAATGGCACGGAGGGCATTTCCGAGAGGCGGCTCGGGTTGTGCGGGACCGGCTCCCGAGGAGGGTTTCGGGGCCTGGGTCCGATGAGCAGTTCCGGCCGAGCGGGGGTCAGCTCGGCCGGGATCGCTCCGCACTCCCGAGCCCCCTCGCCACCCGCAGTGAGGGGCGTCCCGGGGGTTTCGGCTACTCCTCCGCCCGCCGGACCGTCCCCGGAGTCGGCCGCCCGGACAGCCGAGGCGCTCTCCTCCGCCGGCGGGGGAGCGCCCTGACTGGAGGCGACCATGTTCCAGACTCGGAAAAGATCCCGGTAAAAGACAGGCAACTCCCTCAGAGAGGCGCGGCTAACGGACTCCACCGGGAGCTGCGTGTCGTCTTGAAGGCAGTGACACTGGCGGAAAAAATACGTCGCCAGCGCACACCATCTGGGAGGACGCTCGACGTACAGGTATCTCTGCAGGGTCCGAAGGCGGAGAGTCGCAGCCTGGGTGCGGACGCACACCAGCGACTGACCGCCCTCCTCGATCGGGAGACTCAGGACCGCGGCAGAGACCCAGTGTTTCCTCTTGCCCCAGAAGAAATCGACGAGTTTCTTCTGGATCTTGGTGGCAAATACAGGGGGCGGGGCCAAAGTGACCAACCGGTACCACAGCATGGAGGCCACCAGTTGGTTTATGACCAACGCTCGGCCCCTGTAGGAAAGCACTCGGAGCAGTCCTGTCCAGCGCCCCAGCCGAGCGGTGACTTTCGCCTCCAACTCCTGCCAGTTTGCCGGCCAGGCTTCCTCAGCGGGGCTAAGGTGGACTCCCAGATAGAGGAGGTGCGTGGTGCTCCACGCAAAAGGTGTCATCTCCTCCGGCAGGGAGTCCACCCGCCACTGATCAATCAGGAGTCCGGAACATTTCTCCCAATTGATCCTCGCGGAGGACGCGGCAGAAAAGGTCTGCTGGCAGTCGCGCATCCTCCGCAAGTCAACGGGATCTGTGATTGCGAGGAGCACGTCGTCGGCGTAAGCCGAGAGGACGACCCACATGGCCGGCTCGCGCAGAGCCAATCCCGTCAACCTCCTGCGAAGCAGGCACAGGAAGGGCTCCACGCAGATGGTATACAATTGGCCGGACATGGGGCACCCCTGACGCACTCCTCTCCCAAATCGAAGGGGCGCCGTCAAGGACCCGTTAACATTGACTAGACACTCTGCGGCGGCGTATAAAAGTCGGACCCGGGCCACGAAATGCGGCCCGAGTCCGAAAGCGCGCAGAGTCCCGAAAAGGTAATCGTGATCCACCCTGTCGAACGCCTTCTCCTGATCGAGGGAGAGAAAGGCGACCGACTGACCAGTCCTCTGGGAAAGATGGATCAGGTCCCGGACCAGGTGGATGTTGTCCTGGATGGACCGGCCCGGGACCGTGTAGGACTGGTCGGGGTGGATCATGTGGGCCAGCACGGAGCCCAGGCGGGTAGACATAGCCCGGGCAAAGATCTTAAAATCCGTGCTGAGGAGGGAGACCGGACGCCAGTTTTTAAGCAGGCGGAGATCGCCCCTCTTCGGCAGCAGGACGATGACCGCCCTGCGCCACGAGAGGGGCATCTCCCCGGTCGCCAGGCTTTCCCCCAGGACCCGAGCGTAATCGTCCCCCAGGACGTCCCAGAACGCCCTGAGGAACTCCACGGTCAACCCATCCAGCCCTGGGGATTTGCCCCTCGAGAGCTGGTGGAGGGCGCCAGTCAGCTCCGCCAACGTGAGCGGAGCCTCCAATCCTTCGGCGCCCTCCGGGCTGACCTGCGGCAGGTCCTCCCACAAAACTCTGCGCGCATCCTCACTGGACGGATCCGGAGAGAACAACGCACTGTAATACGTCCGGACCAGGAGGCCCATTCCCTCCGGATCCGTGATGGAGGATCCGTCGTCGGCCAGCAGCTCGACGAGCTGCTTACGGACCCCCCGCCATTTTTCCAGCGAGTAGAAGAAGGGTGAGGCGCGGTCCAAATCTTCCAGGATCTGGATCCGCGACCTCACGTACGCGCCTCGGGACCCTATGAGCTGCAGGTTCCTCAGCGCGCCCTTCTTCTCTTTGTACGCCTGCCACAGGGCCGGGTCCGCGACGGCATGACCGAGGCGGGATTCCAAGTCGAGCACCTCCCTCTCAAGGCGCCCGATCTCGGCTTCCCGCCTATTGGTCGACCCCTTCGCGTACTCCTGACAGAAGACGCGGATGTGAGTCTTGCCCACATCCCACCATAGCCTCAAGGAGGGGAAGCCCCCCTGCTTCCTTCTCCAGTCGGCCCAGAATCGACAGAACGAGTCCCGAAATCGCACGTCCTCCAGCAGCCGGTTGTTAAAGTGCCAGTACGCGGACCCCGCCCGCGTGCGGAGCGGAGTGAACTCCGCCCACACCAGGCGGTGGTCCGAGCACGGCACCAGCCGCATGGAGGCCGCCGAAACGCGGGAGACGTACGCCTGCGAAATGTAGAGGCGGTCGATTCGCGACCCCCCTCCTCCAGACCTCCACGTGAAGGCGCTGGAGTCGGGATGGAGATTCCGCCAGACGTCCACCAAGTTAAGGGAGCTGATCAGTCCCCTCAACTTCTCCACCGACGCTTGGCCGCGCTGGGGACCGGAGCGATCCCCCACCTCGAGGGTGCAGTTAAAATCCCCCCCGAGGATGATGCACTCGCCGCTATCGATGGAGCTCAAGAGAGCGGACACTTCTTCAAAGAAGCGCGCTTGCAAAGCGCCGGGCCTGGGCGCGTACACGTTCACAAAGTGGAGCGGCACGCTACCCAGGCGAACGGCGAGGTGGAGCAAGCGGCCCGGCACTAGCTCCTTGACCCCCAAGATCTCCGGCTGAAAAGTCGGGGCCAACAAGATAGCCACCCCACTAGAAGTAGGGGTGAGGTGACTCATGTAGACCCCACCCTGCCACTCCAGGAGCCAGGTGGCTTCGTCTCCCGGAACGGTGTGGGTTTCCTGCAGAAAGCTCACCGCGTATCTCCCTTCCCTAAGGACTGAGAGATTGTGAAATCTGCGGTGAGCCCCTCTGCTGCCGTTGATGTTGAGGCTGGCTATGGTTATCTTCATGTCAAAGGTACTTAAAACCCGTCACCAACAGCTCACTGTGAGGAGGGAGTGGAAGTGCACCTGGCCCTCCACTCCCCCAGCAACCCATTGAGGAACACATTAAAACGGCGCCTCTCAACCAGTTTCACGTCCGCGCGCTTGCCCGCTATCTTAAGGGTGGCACGGACGGACTGGATGATCAGCGCCAGATTCGACCAACGGTCGAGGGCCAGCTGAACTTTATTGCGGCAACCTCTGCAAGCCGCGAGGAAATCCCGGAGTTCCGCCGTGGGGATGAGAGGAGATTCGGTGGGAGGCACGAGGGACTCCACCACCTCACTGGCGATGGAATCAAGATCATCCTCCGTGCCCCGCACCGAATCCCCATCCTCCTCCGGGTCGTCACCGCCAGCGGCCGACACATCCACCACACACTGTGGGGCGGACGTCCCGGCCGCGCCAGCTGGTCCCGCCTCCGTCACGATCCCACCCCCAGGATCGATGGCGGAGGAGTCCTCTCTGGGTTCTATTGTGAAACTGGAGCCTGTAGGCACCAGCGGTTCAGGACCCCCCTCCACCTCCATCCCCAGGCCAATGACTGGTCCAGGGGAGACAGAAGTTCCGGACTCCGGGAAACCAGCCGGAGCCGAGACTGGAGGCGGCGAGAGGAGGCCATCTCCCGCTCCGCCAGCACCCACAGGCCCAGCAGATGGGGCAGCATTCTCAGTTATAACTGGGTCGGGTGTCTCCTGGTTGGTGGTGGACTCCGGCTGGGAGGCCCGACCCTCTGGGGCCTCGCCCTCCCCTTCATTCAGGACACCCGACCCAGTAGCAGTGGCGGAATGGGCGGTTTCCCCAGGCTCCCCCACCACAAGCAGGGCCCCACTTACTCCTTCAGGAGGGGCCTCACGTACCGGGGCCATCCCCTCCCCTCCATCCTGAGGAATAGGGAGCACCTGCCCGGACTTTGCAGCCTTGGTGGTGGCGGTAGGGGGCACCTGAGGACCAGAAACAGGAGGCAGCTCCCCTCCAACAGATGGGCCCTGCACCTCAGGGCCCTGTGTTATTTCTGTGGAGGGGTGCCTTCTCCTCTTTTTCGCACTTGGGCGCGGAGACTCAGAGACCTCCATGTCATCAGAGGCCTCCGCCTCCGCACCCTTTTTTCCTTTTTTAGTCACCCTGGGCCTGAGCCCAGCCCTGGGACAGGTGGATTCCATGGGAATGGGCTTTGGGCTGAGCTCAGGCTCGGGTTGAGTCAAAGTGTCCAGGGGACGCGCCTCACGATGTTTCTTTTTTCCCCGCGTCTTCCTTCCGCTCGGACGGACGCTCCCCTCCCCGCCAGAGGCTGTGAAAACCACAGCCTCCGGAACCGACTGAGCGGTGTCTGTTGGATGTGCGGGGGGAGTGGGAGGAGGTGCTGTGGAACCACTCTGGGCCGCCGAGGTGGAGCTGGCGGCCGGGAGGTTGGGGCAGTTCTTACGAACATGCCCCACCCCCTTGCAGACGTGGCACCGCGCCCCGTCCGAGGTCCAAAAGACGCGGTAGGCCGTCCCCTGGAACTCCACATTAAATTGGCCCTCCGTGTCCTCCTCCCGCGCCAGCTGCATAAATAACTGGCGGCGGAAGGAGTAGACATGTTGGAGGCTGTGCTCCCGAAGACCAAGCCGGACTGGGGTGATCCCCGACCTCACCTCCCCCAGATGGTGCAGGTGGGGGAGGAGGAGCTCACTGGGAATGAAGGGTGGGACGTTGGACAACATTATCCGATGCGCAGTGGCCCCCAGAGGGTCCACTGGCAGGAAGGTCCCCCCCACAGTGAGCCCTTTACTCAGGGCCAGGGACACCGCCCGCTCGGTCTTCAAAAAGAACACAGCCTTCCCATACATCTTTGAGGCCGCAACAATGGCCGAGGGGCCGACAACCACGGCCATTGCCTTAACGCAGGCCTCAATAGACATGTTGGGGTGGGGATAGCTCTTCACCCCATGGCTGCATGTCAATAATTTAAAGGGTGACGGGGCCACGTGGGCAGCCACAGAAGCTGCAGCTGCGTAGGTAGTAGAGGGCCCCGCCACCGGTGATGAAGGGCTTGCCATGGGTCCAAGAGCTAAACCCACCCCAAATTGTGGACTTGCACACTAAATAACAGATTCACAGAAAAATTTGAAAAGACAAACAAACAAACAACAGGTTACTGGAGAGGCTGAGGTAAGAGAGGAGAGGCAAAGGCAGGCTGGAAGGGATGACTTGCTTTCTGGAGGTGGTGCTCACAGTACACTTAAAACAAACAGTCTTTGAAGTTGGTCTTCCGGTCTTCTGGTTGGGGGAGTCGTCTTCACCTGGGTCAGCTGAAGCTGCCCAGGCACTATCTATCCCCTTCCGTCTGTTTAGCTGGGCAGCTTCAGCTGACCCAGGCTTGGCAATTGGGGTGGGGAGGGAGCTTTCCTGTGTGCTTTTGCAGCAGCACAGATTCCTGTTGAATTGGCAGCCCCACCCCTTGTTGTTCCAGCCACTTGTTCCTCCCCCAACAGTCCAAAGTAAATTACTGGTGTTCAGCACCCACCTCCAGACAAAGCCTTGTTTCCAACAAAAAAAGAATGTCACTTTCTTCTCTTTTAAAAGTGATTGTTGTTGGAGTTTTCCTCTGCTTGTTTGTAGAAGCTCTCCCTTGCTCAGTGTAGCTCCTCTCTCCACCTCTGCAACCTCCAACTGCCACCAGCACTGTCAGCTGCACCTCGTTGATGCACTCAGGCTCCCAAATCAGTGGGCAGCCAATCCCAGTGCTGTACCTGTCCTGGGAGTGTTTGATGGGACAGTGTAGAGGGAGCTTTACTCTGTATCTAACCCGTTTTTTTTTTCTTTTCTTTTTTTTTCATGTCGAGGGGGCCTTTATTCCTCAGGCCCCCTTTATATACATATTTACATTTTTAAAATAACTTTATTAACACCAGATAAATAAACAAAAAACTCAAATTAAAATGCCATTCTCGGCGTCAATGATGCACTCCAGTCCCTGCGGTGCCCACCGGAAGGTCTCAAGTGTACCGGCGGACACCGCATGCTCCTTCTCCAGGGACACCCGGGCGCGAACGTAACCGTGTATCTAACCCCGTGCTGTACCTGTCCTGGGAGTGTTTGATGGGGACAGTGTAGAGGGAGATGGTGAACTATGCTTTAGAAATAAACTGCAGTTTCTAAGCCCCTCCTTGTGGTGTCACAGAAGGGTTTAAATCTCAGCCATTCTAAAAATGTAACATCCCCTTCCTGCCTATCTTGGGGTAGCCCTTTAGGATACCCTGCCTGGATACACCCCCAGGGTACCCCTTGTGGTAGCCCCCTCACTCCGTCCCCAGATACAACCGGGAATACCTGCTCCCAGGATACACCTCCTGGGCACTCACCTCCTGGGATACCCCACTTGGATATGACACTGCCCCCACCAACCCCGAGATACCAGACCCCATCCCCTGGGATATTCCCCCCCCCCCACCCTCCCCCACCGGCTCCCATCTCCAGGCTACTTCCCAAATATTGCTCCCCTTTCATTTTAAAAAGCAAACCAGCCTTGGCATTCGAATCAAATGTCCATTTGTCAAGTGAGCTTTTCTTGTTCTAAATGAACTGCTCCTCTTAGGAAAATGTGCTGGAATGCTGGAGGCTGCCAGGTGAGGGAAGCGGAGCCAGGGAGGAGGGGCTTTCACTTCCTGTGCAGTTCGCGAAATCAAACCGGCCTTTCTACCTGAGCAGAGAGAGCCTGGGTTCAGCCTGCCCCCCCCCCCCCAAGGGGCCACCCCCATCTCCCTCCGGGCCCAGTAGCAGCCGTGTCAGTAATCCTCTCGGCAGCAGACTAAACTCCATCCCCCCGCCCCTCACCACCGATCCTAATAGGCTGACATTGTTTGCAGTGGGAGGGGGCAGGACAGCTGGCTGAAAGCACCCCATTCTCTGTCAGTCGGCTGCAGACAGCAGGGTTTCCTGTTGACTGTGGAGAGGTTAGATCATGGCTGCTTGATGGGCTCCCAGCTGCAGAAAGCTGGCTCTGGTTCACCTCCAACTGCTCCTTCTAGGTCGCTCGGCACACAGTACTACCTTTATACAGAGTGCCAAGCAGCCAGGCTCCCCCAGGGAACTCGACAGAAACAGCCTTTAGCAGGCAGGGCAAGTAGGAGGGGGCGGCGGTGAGGGAGCAAAGAAATGAAACAAGAGCCGAGAGTGGGACTGAATGGAAGGAACTGAAGGAGAGAATTGGGAAGGAGAGTGATCGCAGTACAATAGAATGAAGGTAGGGAAAGAGACTGAGACAGTGTGTGTGTGAGAGAGGGAGAGATAAAGTGCGAGAGACAGAGATCAGCGAAAGCAGAGAGAGAGAGAGAGAGAAAGAAACACAGATACACACTCTCACAGATCGATACCAGACACACATTCATATAGAGAGAGACACACACAAATAGATAAAGACACACATACACACAGATAGACAGAGACACATACTCAGATAGACAGAGACACACACATACACACAGATAGACAGAGACACATACTCAGATAGACAGAGAGACACACATACACACAGATAGACAGAGACACATACTCAGATAGACAGAGACACACATACACACAGATAGACAGAGACACATACTCAGATAGACAGAGACACACACATACACACAGATAGACAGAGACACATACTCAGATAGACAGAGACACACACATACACACAGATAGACAGAGACACATACACACAGATAGACAGAGACACACACATACACACAGATAGACAGAGACACATACTCAGATAGACAGAGACACACACATACACACAGATAGACAGAGACACATACTCAGATAGACAGAGAGACACACATACACACAGATAGACAGAGACACATACTCAGATAGACAGAGACACACATACAGGTAGACAGAGACACACACATACACACAGATAGAGACACATACTCAGATAGACAGAGAGACACACATACACACAGATAGACAGAGACACATACTCAGATAGACAGAGACACACATACAGGTAGACAGAGACACACACATACATACAGATAGAGACACATACTCAGGTAGACAGAGACACATACTCAGATAGACATGCGCACACACAGAGACAGACGCACACACACACATAGACATGCATATACAGTTAGACAGACACACTCACAGATAGAGACATACACACATACAGTTCGACAGACACACGGACAGACACACACACATGTAGACAGACAGACACACAAAGGGCTGGATATAAATATAAGCAGACACACTGATAGACATACACATATAGAGAATAAGGTGGGTATGTAAATATGAGCTGAGCGACACAAACTCACACAGCTGAATACATATCTGTAAATCTGCACGCGTGTATAGACACATACATACACACAGAGAGCAACAGGCACAGATATAGAGACAGCCAAACAGGGGAGAGAGACCCACGCATCGACATAGAGAACACACTAAGCTGAGAGAGAGAGAAAAATCAGACACTCAGAGAGACACAGAAAGGGGGAGAGAGTGAGAAAGATCCATATAGATATGAAGGGAATGCAATATACACAGTAAGGCAAAAAGAGTGACAAAGCCAGCAGACAAAAGCTACTCTCCCACACACAGAATGCACAAGGTAAATCTCAGAGACTTGCATAGACAATAGCACAAAGTGACAAAGGGGCTGAAATGGGCATTGGACATCAGTGTAATATGTGCAATGGAGAACTGGCTCTCCGATATTTCTTTGCCTCAGGTTCAATGGGTGTAGATGATCAGGTGGGGTTTAAGAAGTGCACCCAATTCTCTGTCACCCAATCTCTGCCAACTCTGAGAGTGAGAAAGACAGAGTCAGAAAAAGGGAGTGGAAATAAAAGGAGGCTGATAGTGTCAGTGGTGACTCAGTTGGTAACATTCTTGCCTTTGAGCCATACGTTTCTGACTGGGATTTTGTGTGATCCCCTGAGGGGGGGGGAGCACAGAGTATCGCAACGGATGAACGGGGGGAGGAGGGCCCGTCGCCTCCCCCTCGCCAAGCGATCTTCCTGTGGGGTGAGGGGGGATGGGCTGATGACAGCCTTCCCACCCATGGGCCAATTGATGCCCTTAAGTGGCCTGCCAATGGCCAAGTAAGGGCCTCTTCCCGCCTCCACTGGGATCTTCCAAGCGGTGGGGGGGCGGGGGGATGCCTCCGCCACGTGGGGACAACGCCTTGTAAAACAAGGCGCCCTCCCTGTGGGCTTGGGAAGGGGTGGTCCCTCCTTTGTTGGCAATTTGTGGCCCACAGAGGACCGTCACCAGCAACCAATTCACACCCCCAGGAACCCCCTCCCCTGGACTGCATGACCACCACCCCCCCCACCCCCCCCCCCCCACAGCACCCTCTCGCCGAGGCCTGCAGACCGGCCCCGGCGACTCGGCCTCACCTACCTCTGTGCTGGGGTTCCAACGCTGGGCCTGGGTCCGAGGCCTCTGCAGTACCGGCAGTGGCCACCGCTCCCAGTAGCTCCCATGCCCCCCTTTTACGACCCAGCACCGGGTGCCTCAGCTCCAGCACAAAATCCATCCCTCTGTGTGCAAATCTCATGCCAGGACGTGAGCAGAATAAAATCTCGGCTGACACTTCAGTGCAGTACTGAGGAAGTGCTGCACTGTCAGAGGTGCTGCCTGTTGGATGAGATGTCTGCTCTCACAAGTGGTTGTAAAAGATCCCACAGCTGCTGTTTCAAAGAGGAACTTCCCAGTGTTCCTCCCAGTGTCCTGGCCATTTTGATCCCTCATTCAGCATCACAAAACCAAGCTATCTAATGTCAGCTGTGGCTCAGTTGGTCGTGCTTTTTTGCCTTTGAGTTACAAGGTTCTGGGTTCAAGTCCCACTCCAGGACTTGAGCACAAAAATCAAGGTTGACACTTCAGTGCAGTACTGAAGGAGCACTGCACTGTCAGAGCTGCTGTCTTTCAGATGAGATGTTAGACCAAGGCCCCATCTGCTTGCTTGGGTAGATATAAAAGATCCCATGGCACTATCTCAAAGAAGAGCAGGGAAGTTCTCTCTGGTATCCTGGTCAATATTTCTTCCTCAATCAACATCACAGAAACAGATTATCTGGTCAATATCACATGGGTGTTTGTGGGAGCTTGCTGTGTGCAAATTGGCTGCTGTGTTTCCTACATTACAAGTGGCTACACTTCAAAAAGGTACTTCATTAGCTGTAAAATGCTTTGAGACTTCCAGTGGTCATGAAAAGCGTTATGTAAATGGAAGTCTTTTTTATTATCTGGTCTTATCACATTGCCATTTGTGGGAGCTTGCTGTGCACATTGTCTGCCATGTTTCCTACATTAAGCCAGTGACTACACTTCAAAAGCACTTCATTGGCAGTAAAGCAATCTGGGATATCCTGAGGTCGTAAAAGAGTCCATATAAATGCAAGTCTGCTGGGGAGACTGAATTAGGCAAGTGGCAAATGTCGGGTAGAATGAATGGAAGCTGAGAGATAGAAATGAGGAGTAAACGTGAGGGAGTAAGTTGAGAGTATAATGGAAAGTGTACAGTTTATCTGAGTAAGATAATCAAGAAATAAAAGGCAGCCTTATCCAAAGCCTGACTGACTGCCAACCAAAGGTATTCAGGGATATGGGGTCCGCTCACAGATCAGCCATGATCTCACAGAATAGCCGAACAGGTTCGAGGGGCTAAGTGGCCTCCTCCTGTTCCTATGTTCTGGAAAGGATTTTGTTCATAAGATTTGCAATGTTGGGATCTAGATGTTATACACCAGAAAGCCAGATGGTGAAGGATATAACTTTTATAAGCATTTATTTACAGACATACATATTACAAACATGCACGTCCTATCCCAATGACAGTTTCACTCTGTTCCTATTTATAGGGGCACAAGTGAATCCCCAGTTAATGCCCAACACCTGCATGCAATTAAATACAATTAATATTGAATTAGCACCAGAATATTTTTCAGAAAACTGTTAAAAATATTGTGCAAATTAAGCATTGCATCATTAATTATTGGTATATTTTGCTTCGGTGCAATCATATTTTTTGTAAAGAAATAACACTCATGGTTTTAGCCTGAAAACACTCTCTGCAGTGCTCCCGTAGTACTGCACTTGAAGTGTCAGCCTCGATCAAGTCACTGGAGGGGGACTTGGACTTACAATTTTCTGACTCAGTGCTATCCACTGAGCCATGGATGACACCTACTTGGAGACACTTCTGTAAGACACCCAAGTATTATTGTGTCAACTGCATAGCAAGTGTATCTAACCTACTCACTTAAAAGGAACCTTGATGTTATCCAAGAATGACAATCACTAATAACAGCACAACATGGTCACAACATGATAAGAATTGTACAGTACAGTGGAAGTGTCTACATGCACATATAGGCATAAATAGCTAGAACAAGGATCTATGTGTAGGTGATGCATCTTTCAATCTTCTATATCATTAAAGTTCTTTCTTCTCACACGCCTCCGCAAGGCATTACAAGTCACAGGGTTAAATCGTTGTAATTGGCTCGATTAACCACTATCTATTAGCATAAACATTCTACAAAGCCAAAATACTGCAGATGCTGGAAATCTGAAATCTGAACAGAAAATGCTGGAAGTGCTCAACAGATCAGGCAGCATCTGTGGAGAGAGAAGTCGGGTCAACCAGTTCTGACGAATGGTCACCAACCCGAAACATCAACACTGCTTCTTTCGCTACAGATGCCACCTGACCTGCTAAGTATTTCCAGAATTTTCTATTTATACTTGTTCTTCGGGTTATTGATTATATACCTCAAAATTCCAAATGCTAATTACTAAACTTAGCCGTCAACCTACGAGTTTTATTTGAGAAATTCCTGTAACAATTTCCTTCAGTACAGGCATGTTCCTTTCTCTAAGAAGGGTCACTGACCTGAAACGTTAACTCTGCTTCTCTCTCCACAGATGCTGCCAGACCTGCTGAGTATTTCCAGCATTTCTTGTTTTTATTTCAGATTTCCAGCATCCGCAGTATTTTGCTTTTATTCCTTTCTCTAATGCCTGGGGCTGAAGTCTGACCGAGTTCCCAGTGTTCGGAGAGTTACACCTTGGCTTATCAGCCAATACTTCCCAAGATGTGAGTGCGCTCCATTTCAGCTTCGAGCTTTTTCCTTTCTGTTTTTGAGCATGGCAAAACCTTATTTCTGACAAACAAAATCTCACTGGTGCTGCACTATATTATCTGTATGGTGCAGGTCATTGCATAACAGATTATATTTCTTGTGTCTGGCACACACATACTGCAAACATCATCCTTAATTCCATATTCCAATTGTGATATAATCAACAGCTTTTATTTGTTTGTACTGAAAACATGTTGGTATAAACCGCTGGAAATTTCTTAAAGGCCTGTACTAATTTTTAAAGTTGAGTCGAAAGTGCTCAATAAAAATTTTGAACTTAAAAAATGTTTCAGCAGAACTTTCTGCTTACATACATTGAATACTGCTTCAAGAAGTTTGGTTACAAAAGTGGAAATCCATTAAATAGAGATATATCCAATGACCTATAATTTTTTTTTTAATGAGTTTTCACTACAAAATCTGCACCCTAAACATCTGGTTAACAAAGTGCTGCTCCATCATATTACACACAGTCCACATGAAGTAGGTAAGAGATGCATGGTTTTATTTATTCTTTAGGAACATTTAAAAAATGCTTGATTCTCATCTCTGGGGAGGTCTCCTGTGAACATCGTTCTGTCCCACGTATGAGCCCTCGCACCTTACAACAATAAATCTCGCCGCCTTGCTCACAGATCCGCTGCTGCATGAACAAAGTTGGGAGTTTGTGCAGACCAACTTAATTTGTCTACAGACAAACAAATAGAAAGATAAAGGTAGGTCTCAAAATCTCCTGACAATATTTATATCATTTGAATATCTATAGTTATATTAGTACCTGTAGAAATATTAATACTCATTTTAATTCCCATGGTAAAATAATTTAATCCCCATATCTGCACATATGCACACTAACATTAATGTCCACAGCTGAACTTGTAATACTAATCCTTATTAATACTAATAATAATCCCATTATCAAGATGGGATTTAAGTTGGTGATCTCCCGATATCATTCAGGAAATGAGTAAGCTGGGAAAGGTTGCTTTGACAAATCTAAACACACGATCATTGAGTAGCTGCAGATTTTTAATTGTAGGTTGATTCACCTCAGCTTGTGCAGGAATGGGTAAGGACCAACTCAAGATTCGAGAAGGAGCAGCAAAGATAGGTAGCGGGCTAGAACTGAACCACGTATCACCTTATGACCTACGGTGGGTTCAGGGTCGGAGAGCAAACAGGGGTCATGTCACCATAGTATGTTTGATGGGTTAACAAGTGAGATCATTTCAATTAGACAGTCACCAACCATCTTTCCCTTCTTTCCCTTTACCGAGAGATGGAACATTCCAGTGCAGCAGGGCTGTCGATATCTGTCAGTTTCTTCCCTTCTGTGGATGACACACTCCAGCTTGGCTTGTTAGCCTTTCCAGCGGATGACCATACAGTTATCTTCCACTTACAGTATGGTATAAGTGTCAGTATGGAGGGAGAATAAACCAGCCAGCCAGCCAGCCAGCCATCCCACCGGTCACTCCTATATCCAATCAGTCACTCCTACATCTGACCAGTAATCTCATCAAGTCAGCCATCCAGATACTTTTCCATCTCCTCAACCCAGCCAGCAACTTCACCAGCTACCCCATCAAACCACCAACTAGTTTTCCCGCCAAGTGCTCCATCAGACAACCCACAACTCACGTTCCAAAACTGTTCAGCCAATATACCCATCAGTACAGCCAATACACCAGACATTTCACCAAGTAACTGACTTAACTAACTCACCCAACTAACCAATGAGTCACCCAACCTACCAACACATCCCAATTAACCAAGTCAAACAATTGACCAATCCCTGCCTGAACTCATCAGCCAACCCAATTGACAGCCATCCCATCGAACAAGCGCCCTATCGACACGTCCGACATAGCATTCGGCCCACCCAACTGAGGAGTCATCCAAATAGTCTGCCCCTAAAGCCGATTAGCCCAACTGACTCCCTACACACACCCACTCACCCAGCAGATTACCAACACAGACCCACTCACCCAACAGACTTCCTCCACTGACCCAATTACACAACACACTCCTTCCACTGCCTCCAATAACCCAGCTACGCAACAGACTCCTTCCACTGACCCACTCACCCAATAGACTCCCTCCACTGACCCAGTCACCCAACTCACTCCCTCCACTGACCCACTGACCCAATAGACTCCCTCCACTGACCCAGTCACCCAACTCACTCCCTCCACTGACCCACTCACCCAATAGACTCCCTCCACTGACCCAGTCACCCAACTCACTGCCTCCAATGACCCACTCACCGAACTCACTGCCTCCAATGACCCACTCACCCAACAGACTCCCTCCACTGACACACTCACCCAACTCACTCCCTCCACTGACACATTCACGCAAATTACTCCCTCCACTGATCCAACAGCCAAACTGACGACATCCGTCCACTGATCCAACCTCCCAACTCCCACCCTCCACTGATCCAACCTCCCAACTCACTCCCCTCCAATGATCCAACCTCCCAACTCACTCCCTTCCTGCACTGATCTAACCTCCCAACCGTCTCCCTCCTCTGATCCAACCTCCCAGCTGACTCCCTGCACTGATCCAACCTCCCAACTGACTCCCTCCATTGATCCAACCTCCCAAGTCCGTCCGTCCAATGATCCAATCTCCCAATTCCCTCCCTCCACTGATCCAGTCACCCTACTGACTCCCTCCACTGATCAAACCACACAACTGATTCCCTCCACTGATCCAACCTCCCAACTGATTCCCTCCACTGATCCAAACTCCCAACTGATTCCCTCCCTCCACTAATCCAACCTCCCAACTTACTCCCTCCCTCCACTGATCCAACCTCCCAACTCCCACCCTCCACTGATCCAACCTCCCAGCTTCCTCCCTCCACTGATCCAACCTCCCAACTGATTCCCTCCCTCCACTGATCCAACCTCCCAACTGATTCCCTCCCTCCACTGATCCAACCTCCCAACATACTCCCACCCTCCAATGATCCGGGCTCCCAACTGTCTCCCTCCACTGATCCAACCTCCCAACTGATTCCCTCCCTCCACTGATCCAACCTCCCAACTGATTCCCTCCCTCCACTGATCCAACCTCCCAACATACCCCCACCCTCCAATGATCCGGGCTCCCAACTGTCTCCCTCCATTGATCCAACCTCCAAACTCTGTCCCTCCACTGATCTAGTCAGCCTACTGCCTCCCTCCACTGATCCAACCTCCCAACTGATTCCCTCCACTGATCCAATCTCCCAACTGATTCCCTCCATTGATCCAACATTCCAACTGACTCCCTCCCTCCACTGATCCAACCTCCCAACATACTTCGACTCTCCACCGATCCAACCTCCCAAACTTACTCCCTCCCTCCACTGATCCAACCTCCCAACTGACTCCCTCCCTCTACTGATGCAACCTCGCAACTCTCTCCCTCCACTGATCCAACCTCCCAACTGACTCCCTCCCTCCACTGATCCAACCTCTCAACTGACTCCCTCCCTCCGCTGATCCAACCTCCCAACTGACTCCCTCTCCCTCGACAGATGCAACCTCTCAACTCCCTCCCTCCACTGATGCAACCTCCCAACTGACTCCCTTCACTGATCCAATCACCCAACTTACTCCCTCCCTCCACAGATACAACTTCTCAACTGACTCCCTCCACCGATCCAACCTCCCAAACATACTCCCTCACTCCACTGATCTAACCTCCCAACTGACTCCCTCCACTGACCCAACCTCCGAACTCTGTCTGTCCACTGATTCAACCTCCCAACTCCCTCCCTCCACTGAGCCAGTCACCCTGCTGCCTACCTCCACTGACCCAACCTCCCAACTGACTCCCTCCCTCCACTGCTCCAACTTCCCAACTGACTCCTCCACTGATCCAACCTCCCAACTGACTCCCTCCACTGATCCAACCTCCCAACTCCCTCCCTCCACTGAACCAGTCACCCTACTGCCTCCCTCCACTGATCCAACCTCCCAACTGACTCCCTCCCACCACTGCTCCAACTTCCCAACTGACTCCCTCCACTGATCCAACCTCCAAACTCTGTCCCTCCACTGATCTAGTCAGCCTACTGCCTCCCTCCACTGATCCAACCTCCCAACTGATTCCCTCCACTGATCCAATCTCCCAACTGATTCCCTCCATTGATCCAACATTCCAACTGACTCCCTCCCTCCACTGATCCAACCTCCCAACTTACTCCCTCCCTCCACAGATACAACTTCTCAACTGACTCCCTCCCTCCACTGATCCAACCTCCCAACATACTTCCACTCTCCACCGATCCAACCTCCCAAACTTACTCCCTCCCTCCACTGATCCAACCTCCCAACTGACTCCCTCCCTCTACTGATGCAACCTCGCAACTCCCTCCCTCCACTGATCCAACCTCCCAACTGAATCCCTCCCTCCACTGATCCAACCTCTCAACTGACTCCCTCCCTCCGCTGATCCAACCTCCCAACTGACTCCCTCCCTCTACAGATGCAACCTCCCAACTCCCTCCCTCCACTGATCCAACCTCCCAACTGACTCCCTCCCTCTACTGATGCAACCTCCCAACTGACTCCCTCCACTGATCCAACCTCCCAACTGACTCCCTCCCTCTACAGATGCAACATCCCAACTCCCTCCCTCCACTCATCCAACCTCCCAACTGAATCCCTCCCTCTACTGATGCAACCTCCCAACTCCCTCCCTCCACTGATCCAACCTCCCAACTGACTCCCTCCCTCTACTGATGCAACCTCCCAAGTGACTCCCTCCACTGATCCAACCTCCCAACTGACTCCCTCCCTCTACAGATGCAACCTCCCAATTCCCTCCCTCCACTGATCCAACCTCCCAACTGACTCCCTCCCTCCACTGATCCAACCTCCCAACTGACTCCCTCCACTGATACAACCTCCCAACTGACTCACTCCACTGATCCAACCTCCCAACTGACTCCCTCCCTCGACAGATGCAAACTCTCAACTCCCTCCGTCCATTGATTCAACCTCCCAACTGACTCCCTCCCTCGACTGATGCAACCTCCCAACTGACTCCCTCCACCGATCCAACCTCCCAAACATACTCCCTCACTCCACTGATCTAACCTCCCAACTGACTCCCTCCACTGACCCAACCTCCGAACTCTGTCCGTCCACTGATTCAACCTCCCAACTCCCTCCCTCCACTGAGCCAGTCACCCTGCTGCCTACCTCCACTGATCCAACCTCCCAACTGACTCCCTCCCTCCACTGCTCCAACTTCCCAACTGACTCCCTCCACTGATCCAACCTCCCAACTGACTCCCTCCACTGATCCAACCTCCCAACTCCTTCCCTCCATCCACTGATCCAGTCACCCTACTGCCTCCCTTCACTGATCCAACCTCCCAACTGACTCCCTCCCTCCACTGCTCCAACTTCCCAACTGACTCCCTCCACTGATCCAACCTCCCAGCTCCGTCCGTCCACTGATCCAACCTCCCAACTCCCTCCCTCCACTGATCCAGTCACCCTACTGCCTCCCTCCACTGATCCAACCTCGCAACTCCCTCCCTCCCTCCACTGATCCAACCACCCAACTGACTTCCTCCACTGATCCAACCTCCCAACTCCCTCCCTCCACTGATCCAAACTCCCAACTGTCACCCTCCACTGATCCAACTTCCTAAATGACTCCCTCGCTCCATTGATCCAACCTCCCAACTGATTCCCTCCCTCCACCGTTCCAGTCACCCTACTGCCTCCCTGCACTGATCCAACTTCCCAACTCCCTCCCTCCACTGATCCAACCTCCCAACTGTCACCCTCCACTGATCCAATTTCCTTAATGACTCCCTCGCTCCACTGATCCAACCTCCCAACTGTCACCCTCCACTGATCCAACTTTCTTAATGACTCCCTCGCTCCACTGATCCAACCTCTCAACTCCCTCCCTCCACTGATCCAACCTCCCAACTCCATCCATCCAATGATCCAACCTCCCAACTGACTCCCTGCACTGATCCAACCACACAACTGACTCCCTCCATTGATCCAACCTCCCAACTGATTCCCTCCCTCCACTGTTCCAGTCACCCTACTGCCTCCCTCCACTGATCCAACTTCCCAACTCCCTCCCTCCATTGACCCACTCACCCAACAGACTCCCTCCACTGACACACTCACCCAACTCACTCCCTCCACTGACCCATTCACGCAAATTACTCCCTCCACTGATCCAACAGCCAAACTGACGACATCCGTCCACTGATCCAACCTCCCAACTCCCACCCTCCACTGATCCAACCTCCCAACTCCCACCCTCCACTGATCCAACCTCCCAACTCACTCCCCTCCACTGATCCAACCTCCCAACTCACTCCCTTCCTGCACTGATCTTACCTCCCAACCGTCTCCCTCCTCTGATCCAACCTCCCAGCTGACTCCCTGCACTGATCCAACCTCCCAACTGACTCCCTCCATTGATCCAACCTCCCAAGTCCGTCCGTCCAATGATCCAATCTCCCAATTCCCTCCCTCCACTGATCCAGTCACCCTACTGACTCCCTCCACTGATCAAACTACACAACTGATTCCCTCCACTGATCCAACCTCCCAACTAATTCCCTCCACTGATCCAAACTCCCAACTGATTCCCTCCCTCCACTGATCCAACCTCCCAACTTACTCCCATCCTCCACTGATCCAACCTCCCAACTCCCACCCTCCACTGATCCAACCTCCCAGCTCCCTCCCTCCACTGATCCAACCTCCCTACTGATTCCCTCCCTCCACTGTTCCAACCTCCCAACTGATTCCCTCCCTCCACTGATCCAACCTCCCAACATACTCCCACCCTCCAATGATCCGGGCTCCCAACTGTCTCCCTCCACTGATCCAACCTCCCAACTGATTCCCTCCCTCCACTGATCCAACCTCCCAACTGATTCCCTCCCTCCACTGATCCAACCTCCCAACATACTCCCACCCTCCAATGATCCGGGCTCCCAACTGTCTCCCTCCATTGATCCAACCTCCAAACTCTGTCCCTCCACTGATCTAGTCAGCCTACTGCCTCCCTCCACTGATCCAACCTCCCAACTGATTCCCTCCACTGATCCAATCTCCCAACTGATTCCCTCCATTGATCCAACATTCCAACTGACTCCCTCCCTCCACTGATCCAACCTCCCAACTTACACCCTCCCTCCACAGATACAACTTCTCAACTGACTCCCTCCCTCCAATGATCCAACCTCCCAACATACATCCACTCTCCACCGATCCAACCTCCCAAACTTACTCCCTCCCTCCACTGATCCAAGCTCCCAACTGACTCCCTCCCTCTACTGATGCAACCTCGCAACTCTCTCCCTCCACTGATCCAACCTCCCAACTGACTCCCTCCCTCCACTGATCCAACCTCTCAACTGACTCCCTCCCTCCGCTGATCCAACCTCCCAACTGACTCCCTCTCCCTCTACAGATGCAACCTCCCAACTCCCTCCCTCCACTGATCCAACCTCCCAACTGACTCCCTCCCTTTACTGATGCAACCTCCCAACTGACTCCCATCCTCCACTGATCCAACCTCCCAACTCCCACCCTCCACTGATCCAACCTCCCAACTGACTCCCTCCCTCTACAGATGCAACCTCCCAACTCCCTCCCTCCACTCATCCAACCTCCCAACTGACTCCCTCCCTCTACTGATGCAACCTCCCAACTCCCTCCCTCCACTGATCCAACCTCCCAACTGACTCCCTCCCTCTACTGATGCAACCTCCCAACTGACTCCCTCCACTGATCCAACCTCCCAACTGATTCCCTCCACTGATCCAATCTCCCAACTGATTCCCTCCATTGATCCAACATTCCAACTGACTCCCTCCCTCCACTGATCCAACCTCCCAACTTACTCCCTCCCTCCACAGATACAACTTCTCAACTGACTCCCTCCCTCCAATGATCCAACCTCCCAACATACATCCACTCTCCACCGATCCAACCTCCCAAACTTACTCCCTCCCTCCACTGATCCAACCTCCCAACTGACTCCCTCCCTCTACTGATGCAACCTCGCAACTCTCTCCCTCCACTGATCCAACCTCCCAACTGACTCCCTCCCTCCACTGATCCAACCTCTCAACTGACTCCCTCCCTCCGCTGATCCAACCTCCCAACTGACTCCCTCTCCCTCTACAGATGCAACCTCCCAACTCCCTCCCTCCACTGATCCAACCTCCCAACTGACTCCCTCCCTTTACTGATGCAACCTCCCAACTGACTCCCTCCACTGATCCAACCTCCCAACTGACTCCCTCCCTCTACAGATGCAACCTCCCAACTCCCTCCCTCCACTCATCCAACCTCCCAACTGACTCCCTCCCTCTACTGATGCAACCTCCCAACTCCCTCCCTCCACTGATCCAACCTCCCAACTGACTCCCTCCCTCTACTGATGCAACCTCCCAACTGACTCCCTCCACTGATCCAACCTCCCAACTGACTCCCTCCCTCTACAGATGCAACCTCCCAACTCCCTCCCTCCACTGATCCAACCTCCCAACTGACTCCCTCCCTCCACTGATCCAACCTCCCAACTGACTCCCTCCCTCCACTGATCCAACCTCCCAACTGACTCCCTCCACTGATCCAACCTCCCAACTGACTCCCTCCCTCTACAGATGCAAACTCCTAACTCCCTCCGTCCATTGATTCAACCTCCCAACTGACTCTCTCCCTCGACTGATGCAACCTCCCAACTGACTCCCTTCACTGATCCAATCAGCCAACTTACTCCCTCCCTCCACAGATACAACTTCTCAACTGACTCCCTCCACCGATCCAACCTCCCAAACATACTCCCTCACTCCACTGATCTAACCTCCCAACTGACTCCCTCCACTGATCCAACCTCCCAACTCCCTCCCTCCACTGAACCAGTCACCCTACTGCCTCCCTCCACTGATCCAACCTCCCAACTGACTCCCTCCCACCACTGCTCCAACTTCCCAACTGACTCCCTCCACTGATCCAACCTCCAAATTCTGTCCCTCCACTGATCTAGTCAGCCTACTGCCTCCCTCCACTGATCCAACCTCCAAACTGATTCCCTCCACTGATCCAAACTCCCAACTGATTCCCTCCCTCCACTGATCCAACCTCCCAACTTACTCCCATCCTCCACTGATCCAACCTCCCAACTCCCACCCTCCACTGATCCAACCTACCAGCTCCCTCCCTCCACTGATCCAACCTCCCAACATACTCCCACCCTCCAATGATCCGGGCTCCCAACTGTCTCCCTCCACTGATCCAACCTCCCAACTGATTCCCTCCCTCCACTGATCCAACCTCCCAACTGATTCCCTCCCTCCACTGATCCAACCTCCCAACATACTCCCACCCTCCAATAATCCGGGCTCCCAACTGTCTCCCTCCATTGATCCAACCTCCCAACTGACTCCCTCCCTCAACTGATGCAACCTCCCAACTGACTCCCTCCACTGATCCAACCTCCCAACTGACTCCCTCCCTCTACAGATGCAACCTCCCAACTCCCTCCCTCCACTGATCCAACGTCCCAACTGACTCCCTCCCTCCACTGATCCAACCTCCCAACTGACTCCCTCCCTCCACTGATCCAACCTCCCAACTGACTCCCTCCACTGATCCAACCTCCCAACTGACTCCCTCCCTCTACAGATGGAAACTCCCAACTCCCTCCGTCCATTGATTCAACCTCCCAACTGACTCCCTCCCTCGACTGATGCAACCTCCCAACTGACTCCCTTCACTGATCCAATCACCCAACTTACTCCCTCCCTCCACAGATACAACTTCTCAACTGACTCCCTCCACCGATCCAACCTCCCAAACATACTCCCTCACTCCACTGATCTAACCTCCCAACTGACTCCCTCCACTGATCCAACCTCCCAACTCCCTCCCTCCACTGAACCAGTCACCCTACTGCCTCCCTCCACTGATCCAACCTCCCAACTGACTCCCTCCCACCACTGCTCCAACTTCCCAACTGACTCCCTCCACTGATCCAACCTCCAAACTCTGTCCCTCCACTGATCTAGTCAGCCTACTGCCTCCCTCCATTGATCCAACATTCCAACTGACTCCCTCCCTCCACTGATCCAACCTCCCAACTTACTCCCTCCCTCCACAGATACAACTTCTCAACTGACTCCCTCCCTCCACTGATCCAACCTCCCAACATACTTCCACTCTCCACCGATCCAACCTCCCAAACTTACTCCCTCCCTCCACTGATCCAACCTCCCAACTGACTCCCTCCCTCTACTGATGCAACCTCGCAACTCCCTCCCTCCACTGATCCAACCTCCCAACTGACTCCCTCCCTCCACTGATCCAACCTCTCAACTGACTCCCTCCCTCCGCTGATACAACCTCCCAACTGACTCCCTCCCTCTACTGATGCAACCTCCCAACTCGCTCCCTCCACTGATCCAACCTCCCAACTGACTCCCTCCCTCTACTGATGCAACCTCCCAACTGACTCCCTCCACTGATCCAACCTCCCAACTGACTCCCTCCCTCTACAGATGCAACCTCCCAACTCCCTCCCTCCACTGATCCAACCTCCCAACTGACTCCCTCCCTCTACTGATGCAACCTCCCAACTCCCTCTCTCCACTGATCCAACCTCCCAACTGACTCCCTCCCTCTACTAATGCAACCTCCCAACTGACTCCCTCCACTGATCCAACCTCCCAACTGACTCCCTCCCTCTACAGATGCAACCTCCCAATTCCCTCCCTCCACTGATCCAACCTCCCAACTGACTCCCTCCCTCTACAGATGCAAACTCCCAACTCCCTCCGTCCATTGATTCAACCTCCCAACTGACTCCCTCCCTCGACTGATGCAACCTCCCAACTGACTCCCTTCACTGATCCAATCACCCAACTTACTCCCTCCCTCCACAGATACAACTTCTCAACTGACTCCCTCCACCGATCCAACCTCCCAAACATACTCCCTCACTCCACTGATCTAACCTCCCAACTGACTCCCTCCACTGATCCAACCTCCCAACTCCCTCCCTCCACTGAACCAGTCACCCTACTGCCTCCCTCCACTGATCCAACCTCCCAACTGACTCCCTCCCACCACTGCTCCAACTTCCCAACTGACTCCCTCCACTGATCCAACCTCCAAACTCTGTCCCTCCACTGATCTAGTCAGCCTACTGCCTCCCTCCATTGATCCAACATTCCAACTGACTCCCTCCCTCCACTGATCCAACCTCCCAACTTACTCCCTCCCTCCACAGATACAACTTCTCAACTGACTCCCTCCCTCCACTGATCCAACCTCCCAACATACTTCCACTCTCCACCGATCCAACCTCCCAAACTTACTCCCTCCCTCCACTGATCCAACCTCCCAACTGACTCCCTCCCTCTACTGATGCAACCTCGCAACTCCCTCCCTCCACTGATCCAACCTCCCAACTGACTCCCTCCCTCCACTGATCCAACCTCTCAACTGACTCCCTCCCTCCGCTGATACAACCTCCCAACTGACTCCCTCCCTCTACTGATGCAACCTCCCAACTCGCTCCCTCCACTGATCCAACCTCCCAACTGACTCCCTCCCTCTACTGATGCAACCTCCCAACTGACTCCCTCCACTGATCCAACCTCCCAACTGACTCCCTCCCTCTACAGATGCAACCTCCCAACTCCCTCCCTCCACTGATCCAACCTCCCAACATACTCCCACCCTCCAATGATCCGGGCTCCCAACTGTCTCCCTCCACTGATCCAACCTCCCAACTGATTCCCTCCCTCCACTGATCCAACCTCCCAACTGATTCCCTCCCTCCACTGATCCAACCTCCCAACATACTCCCACCCTCCAATGATCCGGGCTCCCAACTGTCTCCCTCCATTGATCCAACCTCCAAACTCTGTCCCTCCACTGATCTAGTCAGCCTACTGCCTCCCTCCACTGATCCAACCTCCCAACTGATTCCCTCCACTGATCCAATCTCCCAACTGATTCCCTCCATTGATCCAACATTCCAACTGACTCCCTCCCTCCACTGATCCAACCTCCCAACTTACACCCTCCCTCCACAGATACAACTTCTCAACTGACTCCCTCCCTCCAATGATCCAACCTCCCAACATACATCCACTCTCCACCGATCCAACCTCCCAAACTTACTCCCTCCCTCCACTGATCCAAGCTCCCAACTGACTCCCTCCCTCTACTGATGCAACCTCGCAACTCTCTCCCTCCACTGATCCAACCTCCCAACTGACTCCCTCCCTCCACTGATCCAACCTCTCAACTGACTCCCTCCCTCCGCTGATCCAACCTCCCAACTGACTCCCTCTCCCTCTACAGATGCAACCTCCCAACTCCCTCCCTCCACTGATCCAACCTCCCAACTGACTCCCTCCCTTTACTGATGCAACCTCCCAACTGACTCCCATCCTCCACTGATCCAACCTCCCAACTCCCACCCTCCACTGATCCAACCTCCCAACTGACTCCCTCCCTCTACAGATGCAACCTCCCAACTCCCTCCCTCCACTCATCCAACCTCCCAACTGACTCCCTCCCTCTACTGATGCAACCTCCCAACTCCCTCCCTCCACTGATCCAACCTCCCAACTGACTCCCTCCCTCTACTGATGCAACCTCCCAACTGACTCCCTCCACTGATCCAACCTCCCAACTGATTCCCTCCACTGATCCAATCTCCCAACTGATTCCCTCCATTGATCCAACATTCCAACTGACTCCCTCCCTCCACTGATCCAACCTCCCAACTTACTCCCTCCCTCCACAGATACAACTTCTCAACTGACTCCCTCCCTCCAATGATCCAACCTCCCAACATACATCCACTCTCCACCGATCCAACCTCCCAAACTTACTCCCTCCCTCCACTGATCCAACCTCCCAACTGACTCCCTCCCTCTACTGATGCAACCTCGCAACTCTCTCCCTCCACTGATCCAACCTCCCAACTGACTCCCTCCCTCCACTGATCCAACCTCTCAACTGACTCCCTCCCTCCGCTGATCCAACCTCCCAACTGACTCCCTCTCCCTCTACAGATGCAACCTCCCAACTCCCTCCCTCCACTGATCCAACCTCCCAACTGACTCCCTCCCTTTACTGATGCAACCTCCCAACTGACTCCCTCCACTGATCCAACCTCCCAACTGACTCCCTCCCTCTACAGATGCAACCTCCCAACTCCCTCCCTCCACTCATCCAACCTCCCAACTGACTCCCTCCCTCTACTGATGCAACCTCCCAACTCCCTCCCTCCACTGATCCAACCTCCCAACTGACTCCCTCCCTCTACTGATGCAACCTCCCAACTGACTCCCTCCACTGATCCAACCTCCCAACTGACTCCCTCCCTCTACAGATGCAACCTCCCAACTCCCTCCCTCCACTGATCCAACCTCCCAACTGACTTCCTCCCTCCACTGATCCAACCTCCCAACTGACTCCCTCCCTCCACTGATCCAACCTCCCAACTGACTCCCTCCACTGATCCAACCTCCCAACTGACTCCCTCCCTCTACAGATGCAAACTCCTAACTCCCTCCGTCCATTGATTCAACCTCCCAACTGACTCTCTCCCTCGACTGATGCAACCTCCCAACTGACTCCCTTCACTGATCCAATCAGCCAACTTACTCCCTCCCTCCACAGATACAACTTCTCAACTGACTCCCTCCACCGATCCAACCTCCCAAACATACTCCCTCACTCCACTGATCTAACCTCCCAACTGACTCCCTCCACTGATCCAACCTCCCAACTCCCTCCCTCCACTGAACCAGTCACCCTACTGCCTCCCTCCACTGATCCAACCACCCAACTGACTCCCTCCCACCACTGCTCCAACTTCCCAACTGACTCCCTCCACTGATCCAACCTCCAAATTCTGTCCCTCCACTGATCTAGTCAGCCTACTGCCTCCCTCCACTGATCCAACCTCCAAACTGATTCCCTCCACTGATCCAAACTCCCAACTGATTCCCTCCCTCCACTGATCCAACCTCCCAACTTACTCCCATCCTCCACTGATCCAACCTCCCAACTCCCACCCTCCACTGATCCAACCTACCAGCTCCCTCCCTCCACTGATCCAACCTCCCAACATACTCCCACCCTCCAATGATCCGGGCTCCCAACTGTCTCCCTCCACTGATCCAACCTCCCAACTGATTCCCTCCCTCCACTGATCCAACCTCCCAACTGATTCCCTCCCTCCACTGATCCAACCTCTAACATACTCCCACCCTCCAATAATCCGGGCTCCCAACTGTCTCCCTCCATTGATCCAACCTCCCAACTGACTCCCTCCCTCAACTGATGCAACCTCCCAACTGACACCCTCCACTGATCCAACCTCCCAACTGACTCCCTCCCTCTACAGATGCAACCTCCCAACTCCCTCCCTCCACTGATCCAACCTCCCAACTGACTCCCTCCCTCCACTGATCCAACCTCCCAACTGACTCCCTCCCTCCACTGATCCAACCTCCCAACTGACTCCCTCCACTGATCCAACCTCCCAACTGACTCCCTCCCTCTACAGATGGAAACTCCCAACTCCCTCCGTCCATTGATTCAACCTCCCAACTGACTCCCTCCCTCGACTGATGCAACCTCCCAACTGACTCCCTTCACTGATCCAATCACCCAACTTACTCCCTCCCTCCACAGATACAACTTCTCAACTGACTCCCTCCACCGATCCAACCTCCCAAACATACTCCCTCACTCCACTGATCTAACCTCCCAACTGACTCCCTCCACTGATCCAACCTCCCAACTCCCTCCCTCCACTGAACCAGTCACCCTACTGCCTCCCTCCACTGATCCAACCTCCCAACTGACTCCCTCCCACCACTGCTCCAACTTCCCAACTGACTCCCTCCACTGATCCAACCTCCAAACTCTGTCCCTCCACTGATCTAGTCAGCCTACTGCCTCCCTCCATTGATCCAACATTCCAACTGACTCCCTCCCTCCACTGATCCAACCTCCCAACTTACTCCCTCCCTCCACAGATACAACTTCTCAACTGACTCCCTCCCTCCACTGATCCAACCTCCCAACATACTTCCACTCTCCACCGATCCAACCTCCCAAACTTACTCCCTCCCTCCACTGATCCAACCTCCCAACTGACTCCCTCCCTCTACTGATGCAACCTCGCAACTCCCTCCCTCCACTGATCCAACCTCCCAACTGACTCCCTCCCTCCACTGATCCAACCTCTCAACTGACTCCCTCCCTCCGCTGATACAACCTCCCAACTGACTCCCTCCCTCTACTGATGCAACCTCCCAACTCGCTCCCTCCACTGATCCAACCTCCCAACTGACTCCCTCCCTCTACTGATGCAACCTCCCAACTGACTCCCTCCACTGATCCAACCTCCCAACTGACTCCCTCCCTCTACAGATGCAACCTCCCAACTCCCTCCCTCCACTGATCCAACCTCCCAACTGACTCCCTCCCTCTACTGATGCAACCTCCCAACTCCCTCTCTCCACTGATCCAACCTCCCAACTGACTCCCTCCCTCTACTAATGCAACCTCCCAACTGACTCCCTCCACTGATCCAACCTCCCAACTGACTCCCTCCCTCTACAGATGCAACCTCCCAATTCCCTCCCTCCACTGATCCAACCTCCCAACTGACTCCCTCCCTCTACAGATGCAAACTCCCAACTCCCTCCGTCCATTGATTCAACCTCCCAACTGACTCCCTCCCTCGACTGATGCAACCTCCCAACTGACTCCCTTCACTGATCCAATCACCCAACTTACTCCCTCCCTCCACAGATACAACTTCTCAACTGACTCCCTCCACCGATCCAACCTCCCAAACATACTCCCTCACTCCACTGATCTAACCTCCCAACTGACTCCCTCCACTGATCCAACCTCCCAACTCCCTCCCTCCACTGAACCAGTCACCCTACTGCCTCCCTCCACTGATCCAACCTCCCAACTGACTCCCTCCCACCACTGCTCCAACTTCCCAACTGACTCCCTCCACTGATCCAACCTCCAAACTCTGTCCCTCCACTGATCTAGTCAGCCTACTGCCTCCCTCCATTGATCCAACATTCCAACTGACTCCCTCCCTCCACTGATCCAACCTCCCAACTTACTCCCTCCCTCCACAGATACAACTTCTCAACTGACTCCCTCCCTCCACTGATCCAACCTCCCAACATACTTCCACTCTCCACCGATCCAACCTCCCAAACTTACTCCCTCCCTCCACTGATCCAACCTCCCAACTGACTCCCTCCCTCTACTGATGCAACCTCGCAACTCCCTCCCTCCACTGATCCAACCTCCCAACTGACTCCCTCCCTCCACTGATCCAACCTCTCAACTGACTCCCTCCCTCCGCTGATACAACCTCCCAACTGACTCCCTCCCTCTACTGATGCAACCTCCCAACTCGCTCCCTCCACTGATCCAACCTCCCAACTGACTCCCTCCCTCTACTGATGCAACCTCCCAACTGACTCCCTCCACTGATCCAACCTCCCAACTGACTCCCTCCCTCTACAGATGCAACCTCCCAACTCCCTCCCTCCACTGATCCAACCTCCCAACTGACTCCCTCCCTCTACTGATGCAACCTCCCAACTCCCTCTCTCCACTGATCCAACCTCCCAACTGACTCCCTCCCTCTACTAATGCAACCTCCCAACTGACTCCCTCCACTGATCCAACCTCCCAACTGACTCCCTCCCTCTACAGATGCAACCTCCCAATTCCCTCCCTCCACTGATCCAACCTCCCAACTGACTCCCTCCCTCCACTGATCCAACCTCCCAACTGACTCGCTCCCTCCAATGATCCAACCTCCCAACTGACTCCCTCCACTGATCCAACCTCCCAACTGACTCCCTCCACTGATCCAACCTCCCAACTGACTCCCTCCCTCTCCAGATGCAAACTCCCAACTCCCTCCGTCCATTGATTCAACCTCCCAACTGACTCCCTCCCTCGACTGATGCAACCTCCCAACTGACTCCCTTCACTGATCCAATCACCCAACTTACTCCCTCCCTCCACAGATACAACTTCTCAACTGACTCCCTCCACCGATCCAACCTCCCAAACATATTCCCTCACTCCACTGATCTAACCTCCCAACTGACTCCCTCCACTGACCCAACCTCAAAACTCTGTCCGTCCACTGATTCAACCTCCCAACTCCCTCCCTCCACTGAGCCAGTCACCCTGCTGCCTACCTCCACTGATCCAACCTCCCAACTGACTCCCTCCCTCCACTGCTCCAACTTCCCAACTGACTCCCTCCACTGATCCAACCTCCCAACTGACTGCCTCCACTGATCCAACCTCCCAACTCCTTCCCTCCATCCACTGATCCAGTCACCCTACTGCCTCCCTTCACTGATCCAACCTCCCAACTGACTCCCTCCCTCCACTGCTCCAACTTCCCAACTGACTCCCTCCACTGATCCAACCTCCCAGCTCCGTCCGTCCACTGATCCAACCTCCCAACTCCCTCCCTCCACTGATCCAGTCACCCGACTGCCTCCCTCCACTGATCCAACCTCCCAACTCCCTCCCTCCCTCCACTGATCCAACCACCCAACTGACTTCCTCCACTGATCCAACCTCCCAACTCCCTCCCTCCACTGATCCAAACTCCCAACTGTCACCCTCCACTGATCCAACTTCCTAAATGACTCCCTCGCTCCATTGATCCAACCTCCCAACTGATTCCCTCCCTCCACCGTTCCAGTCACCCTACTGCCTCCCTGCACTGATCCAACTTCCCAACTCCCTCCCTCCACTGATCCAACCTCCCAACTGTCACCCTCCACTGATCCAACTTCCTTAATGACTACCTCGCTCCACTGATCCAACCTCCCAACTGTCACCCTCCACTGATCCAAGTTTCTTAATGACTCCCTCGCTCCACTGATCCAACCTCCCAACTCCCTCCCTCCACTGATCCAACCTCCCAACTCCGTCCATCCAATGATCCAACCTCCCAACTGACTCCCTGCACTGATCCAACCACACAACTGACTCCCTCCATTGATCCAACCTCCCAACTGATTCCCTCCCTCCACTGTTCCAGTCACCCTACTGCCTCCCTCCACTGATCCAACTTCCCAACTCCCTCCCTCCACTGACCCACTCACCCAACAGACTCCCTCCACTGACACACTCACCCAACTCACTCCCTCCACTGACCCATTCACGCAAATTACTCCCTCCACTGATCCAACAGCCAAACTGACGACATCCGTCCACTGATCCAACCTCCCAACTCCCACCCTCCACTGATCCAACCTCCCAACTCCCACCCTCCACTGATCCAACCTCCCAACTCACTCCCCTCCACTGATCCAACCTCCCAACTCACTCCCTTCCTGCACTGATCTTACCTCCCAACCGTCTCCCTCCTCTGATCCAACCTCCCAGCTGACTCCCTGCACTGATCCAACCTCCCAACTGACTCCCTCCATTGATCCAACCTCCCAAGTCCGTCCGTCCAATGATCCAATCTCCCAATTCCCTCCCTCCACTGATCCAGTCACCCTACTGACTCCCTCCACTGATCAAACTACACAACTGATTCCCTCCACTGATCCAACCTCCCAACTAATTCCCTCCACTGATCCAAACTCCCAACTGATTCCCTCCCTCCACTGATCCAACCTCCCAACTTACTCCCATCCTCCACTGATCCAACCTCCCAACTCCCACCCTCCACTGATCCAACCTCCCAGCTCCCTCCCTCCACTGATCCAACCTCCCAACTGATTCCCTCCCTCCACTGTTCCAAACTCCCAACTGATTCCCTCCCTCCACTGATCCAACCTCCCAACATACTCCCACCCTCCAATGATCCGGGTTCCCAACTGTCTCCCTCCACTGATCCAACCTCCCAACTGATTCCCTCCCTCCACTGATCCAACCTCCCAACTGATTCCCTCCCTCCACTGATCCAACCTCCCAACATACTCCCACCCTCCAATGATCCGGGCTCCCAACTGTCTCCCTCCATTGATCCAACCTCCAAACTCTGTCCCTCCACTGATCTAGTCAGCCTACTGCCTCCCTCCACTGATCCAACCTCCCAACTGATACCCTCCACTGATCCAATCTCCCAACTGATTCCCTCCATTGATCCAACATTCCAACTGACTCCCTCCCTCCACTGATCCAACCTCCCAACTTACTCCCTCCCTCCACAGATACAACTTCTCAACTGACTCCCTCCCTCCAATGATCCAACCTCCCAACATACATCCACTCTCCACCGATCCAACCTCCCAAACTTACTCCCTCCCTCCACTGATCCAACCTCCCAACTGACTCCCTCCCTCTACTGATGCAACCTCGCAACTCTCTCCCTCCACTGATCCAACCTCCCAACTGACTCCCTCCCTCCACTGATCCAACCTCTCAACTGACTCCCTCCCTCCGCTGATCCAACCTCCCAACTGACTCCCTCTCCCTCTACAGATGCAACCTCCCAACTCCCTCCCTCCACTGATCCAACCTCCCAACTGACTCCCTCCCTTTACTGATGCAACCTCCCAACTGACTCCCTCCACTGATCCAACCTCCCAACTGACTCCCTCCCTCTACAGATGCAACCTCCCAACTCCCTCCCTCCACTCATCCAACCTCCCAACTGACTCCCTCCCTCTACTGATGCAACCTCCCAACTCCCTCCCTCCACTGATCCAACCTCCCAACTGACTCCCTCCCTCTACTGATGCAACCTCCCAACTGACTCCCTCCACTGATCCAACCTCCCAACTGACTCCCTCCCTCTACAGATGCAACCTCCCAACTCCCTCCCTCCACTGATCCAACCTCCCAACTGACTCCCTCCCTCCACTGATCCAACCTCCCAACTGACTCCCTCCCTCCACTGATCCAACCTCCCAACTGACTCCCTCCACTGATCCAACCTCCCAACTGACTCCCTCCCTCTACAGATGCAAACTCCCAACTCCCACCGTCCATTGATTTAACCTCCCAACTGACTCTCTCCCTCGACTGATGCAACCTCCCAACTGACTCCCTTCACTGATCCAATCAGCCAACTTACTCCCTCCCTCCACAGATACAACTTCTCAACTGACTCCCTCCACCGATCCAACCTCCCAAACATACTCCCTCACTCCACTGATCTAACCTCCCAACTGACTCCCTCCACTGATCCAACCTCCCAACTCCCTCCCTCCACTGAACCAGTCACCCTACTGCCTCCCTCCACTGATCCAACCTCCCAACTGACTCCCTCCCACCACTGCTCCAACTTCCCAACTGACTCCCTCCACTGATCCAACCTCCAAACTCTGTCCCTCCACTGATCTAGTCAGCCTACTGCCTCCCTCCACTGATCCAACCTCCAAACTGATTCCCTCCACTGATCCAAACTCCCAACTGATTCCCTCCCTCCACTGATCCAACCTCCCAACTTACTCCCATCCTCCACTGATCCAACCTCCCAACTCCCACCCTCCACTGATCCAACCTACCAGCTCCCTCCCTCCACTGATCCAACCTCCCAACATACTCCCACCCTCCAATGATCCGGGCTCCCAACTGTCTCCCTCCACTGATCCAACCTCCCAACTGATTCCCTCCCTCCACTGATCCAACCTCCCAACTGATTCCCTCCCTCCACTGATCCAACCTCCCAACATACTCCCACCCTCCAATAATCCGGGCTCCCAACTGTCTCCCTCCATTGATCCAACCTCCCAACTGACTCCCTCCCTCTACTGATGCAACCTCCCAACTGACTCCCTCCACTGATCCAACCTCCCAACTGACTCCCTCCCTCTACAGATGCAACCTCCCAACTCCCTCCCTCCACTGATCCAACCTCCCAACTGACTCCCTCCCTCCACTGATCCAACCTCCCTACTGACTCCCTCCACTGATCCAACCTCCCAACTGACTCCCTCCCTCTACAGATGCAAACTCCCAACTCCCTCCGTCCATTGATTCAACCTCCCAACTGACTCCCTCCCTCGACTGATGCAACCTCCCAACTGACTCCCTCCACTGATCCAACCTCCCAACTCCCTCCCTCCACTGAACCAGTCACCCTACTGCCTCCCTCCACTGATCCAACCTCCCAACTGACTCCCTCCCACCACTGCTCCAACTTCCCAACTGACTCCCTCCACTGATCCAACCTCCAAACTCTGTCCCTCCACTGATCTAGTCAGCCTACTGCCTCCCTCCACTGATCCAACCTCCAAACTGATTCCCTCCACTGATCCAATCTCCTAACTGATTCCCTCCATTGATCCAACATTCCAACTGACTCCCTCCCTCCACTGATCCAACCTCCCAACTTACTCCCTCCCTCCACAGATACAACTTCTCAACTGACTCCCTCCCTCCACTGATCCAACCTCCCAACATACTTCCACTCTCCACCGATCCAACCTCCCAAACTTACTCCCTCCCTCCACTGATCCAACCTCCCAACTGACTCCCTCCCTCTACTGATGCAACCTCGCAACTCCCTCCCTCCACTGATCCAACCTCCCAACTGACTCCCTCCCTCCACTGATCCAACCTCTCAACTGACTCCCTCCCTCCGCTGATCCAACCTCCCAACTGACTCCCTCCCTCTACAGATGCAACCTCCCAACTCGCTCCCTCCAATGATCCAACCTCCCAACTGACTCCCTCCCTCTACTGATGCAACCTCCCAACTGACTCCCTCCACTGATCCAACCTCCCAACTGACTCCCTCCCTCTACAGATGCAACCTCCCAACTCCCTCCCTCCACTGATCCAACCTCCCAACTGACTCCCTCCCTCTACTGATGCAACCTCCCAACTCCCTCTCTCCACTGATCCAACCTCCCAACTGACTCCCTCCCTCTACTAATGCAACCTCCCAACTGACTCCCTCCACTGATCCAACCTCCCAACTGACTCCCTCCCTCTACAGATGCAACCTCCCAATTCCCTCCCTCCACTGATCCAACCTCCCAACTGACTCCCTCCCTCCACTGATCCAACCTCCCAACTGACTCGCTCCCTCCAATGATCCAACCTCCCAACTGACTCCCTCCACTGATCCAACCTCCCAACTGACTCCCTCCACTGATCCAACCTCCCAACTGACTCCCTCCCTCTACAGATGCAAACTCCTAACTCCCTCCGTCCATTGATTCAACCTCCCAACTGACTCCCTCCCTCCATTGATCCAACCTCCCAACTGATTCCCTCCCTCCACTGTTCCAGTCACCCTACTGCCTCCCTCCACTGATCCAACTTCCCAACTCCCTCCCTCCACTGACCCACTCACCCAACAGACTCCCTCCACTGACACACTCACCCAACTCACTCCCTCCACTGACCCATTCACGCAAATTACTCCCTCCACTGATCCAACAGCCAAACTGACGACATCCGTCCACTGATCCAACCTCCCAACTCCCACCCTCCACTGATCCAACCTCCCAACTCCCACCCTCCACTGATCCAACCTCCCAACTCACTCCCCTCCACTGATCCAACCTCCCAACTCACTCCCTTCCTGCACTGATCTTACCTCCCAACCGTCTCCCTCCTCTGATCCAACCTCCCAGCTGACTCCCTGCACTGATCCAACCTCCCAACTGACTCCCTCCATTGATCCAACCTCCCAAGTCCGTCCGTCCAATGATCCAATCTCCCAATTCCCTCCCTCCACTGATCCAGTCACCCTACTGACTCCCTCCACTGATCAAACTACACAACTGATTCCCTCCACTGATCCAACCTCCCAACTAATTCCCTCCACTGATCCAAACTCCCAACTGATTCCCTCCCTCCACTGATCCAACCTCCCAACTTACTCCCATCCTCCACTGATCCAACCTCCCAACTCCCACCCTCCACTGATCCAACCTCCCAGCTCCCTCCCTCCACTGATCCAACCTCCCAACTGATTCCCTCCCTCCACTGTTCCAAACTCCCAACTGATTCCCTCCCTCCACTGATCCAACCTCCCAACATACTCCCACCCTCCAATGATCCGGGTTCCCAACTGTCTCCCTCCACTGATCCAACCTCCCAACTGATTCCCTCCCTCCACTGATCCAACCTCCCAACTGATTCCCTCCCTCCACTGATCCAACCTCCCAACATACTCCCACCCTCCAATGATCCGGGCTCCCAACTGTCTCCCTCCATTGATCCAACCTCCAAACTCTGTCCCTCCACTGATCTAGTCAGCCTACTGCCTCCCTCCACTGATCCAACCTCCCAACTGATACCCTCCACTGATCCAATCTCCCAACTGATTCCCTCCATTGATCCAACATTCCAACTGACTCCCTCCCTCCACTGATCCAACCTCCCAACTTACTCCCTCCCTCCACAGATACAACTTCTCAACTGACTCCCTCCCTCCAATGATCCAACCTCCCAACATACATCCACTCTCCACCGATCCAACCTCCCAAACTTACTCCCTCCCTCCACTGATCCAACCTCCCAACTGACTCCCTCCCTCTACTGATGCAACCTCGCAACTCTCTCCCTCCACTGATCCAACCTCCCAACTGACTCCCTCCCTCCACTGATCCAACCTCTCAACTGACTCCCTCCCTCCGCTGATCCAACCTCCCAACTGACTCCCTCTCCCTCTACAGATGCAACCTCCCAACTCCCTCCCTCCACTGATCCAACCTCCCAACTGACTCCCTCCCTTTACTGATGCAACCTCCCAACTGACTCCCTCCACTGATCCAACCTCCCAACTGACTCCCTCCCTCTACAGATGCAACCTCCCAACTCCCTCCCTCCACTCATCCAACCTCCCAACTGACTCCCTCCCTCTACTGATGCAACCTCCCAACTCCCTCCCTCCACTGATCCAACCTCCCAACTGACTCCCTCCCTCTACTGATGCAACCTCCCAACTGACTCCCTCCACTGATCCAACCTCCCAACTGACTCCCTCCCTCTACAGATGCAACCTCCCAACTCCCTCCCTCCACTGATCCAACCTCCCAACTGACTCCCTCCCTCCACTGATCCAACCTCCCAACTGACTCCCTCCCTCCACTGATCCAACCTCCCAACTGACTCCCTCCACTGATCCAACCTCCCAACTGACTCCCTCCCTCTACAGATGCAAACTCCCAACTCCCACCGTCCATTGATTTAACCTCCCAACTGACTCTCTCCCTCGACTGATGCAACCTCCCAACTGACTCCCTTCACTGATCCAATCAGCCAACTTACTCCCTCCCTCCACAGATACAACTTCTCAACTGACTCCCTCCACCGATCCAACCTCCCAAACATACTCCCTCACTCCACTGATCTAACCTCCCAACTGACTCCCTCCACTGATCCAACCTCCCAACTCCCTCCCTCCACTGAACCAGTCACCCTACTGCCTCCCTCCACTGATCCAACCTCCCAACTGACTCCCTCCCACCACTGCTCCAACTTCCCAACTGACTCCCTCCACTGATCCAACCTCCAAACTCTGTCCCTCCACTGATCTAGTCAGCCTACTGCCTCCCTCCACTGATCCAACCTCCAAACTGATTCCCTCCACTGATCCAAACTCCCAACTGATTCCCTCCCTCCACTGATCCAACCTCCCAACTTACTCCCATCCTCCACTGATCCAACCTCCCAACTCCCACCCTCCACTGATCCAACCTACCAGCTCCCTCCCTCCACTGATCCAACCTCCCAACATACTCCCACCCTCCAATGATCCGGGCTCCCAACTGTCTCCCTCCACTGATCCAACCTCCCAACTGATTCCCTCCCTCCACTGATCCAACCTCCCAACTGATTCCCTCCCTCCACTGATCCAACCTCCCAACATACTCCCACCCTCCAATAATCCGGGCTCCCAACTGTCTCCCTCCATTGATCCAACCTCCCAACTGACTCCCTCCCTCTACTGATGCAACCTCCCAACTGACTCCCTCCACTGATCCAACCTCCCAACTGACTCCCTCCCTCTACAGATGCAACCTCCCAACTCCCTCCCTCCACTGATCCAACCTCCCAACTGACTCCCTCCCTCCACTGATCCAACCTCCCTACTGACTCCCTCCACTGATCCAACCTCCCAACTGACTCCCTCCCTCTACAGATGCAAACTCCAAACTCCCTCCGTCCATTGATTCAACCTCCCAACTGACTCCCTCCCTCGACTGATGCAACCTCCCAACTGACTCCCTCCACTGATCCAACCTCCCAACTCCCTCCCTCCACTGAACCAGTCACCCTACTGCCTCCCTCCACTGATCCAACCTCCCAACTGACTCCCTCCCACCACTGCTCCAACTTCCCAACTGACTCCCTCCACTGATCCAACCTCCAAACTCTGTCCCTCCACTGATCTAGTCAGCCTACTGCCTCCCTCCACTGATCCAACCTCCAAACTGATTCCCTCCACTGATCCAATCTCCTAACTGATTCCCTCCATTGATCCAACATTCCAACTGACTCCCTCCCTCCACTGATCCAACCTCCCAACTTACTCCCTCCCTCCACAGATACAACTTCTCAACTGACTCCCTCCCTCCACTGATCCAACCTCCCAACATACTTCCACTCTCCACCGATCCAACCTCCCAAACTTACTCCCTCCCTCCACTGATCCAACCTCCCAACTGACTCCCTCCCTCTACTGATGCAACCTCGCAACTCCCTCCCTCCACTGATCCAACCTCCCAACTGACTCCCTCCCTCCACTGATCCAACCTCTCAACTGACTCCCTCCCTCCGCTGATCCAACCTCCCAACTGACTCCCTCCCTCTACAGATGCAACCTCCCAACTCCCTCCCTCCACTGATCCAACCTCCCAACTGACTCCCTCCCTCTACTGATGCAACCTCCCAACTGACTCCCTCCACTGATCCAACCTCCCAACTGACTCCCTCCCTCTACAGATGCAACCTCCCAACTCCCTCCCTCCACTGATCCAAGCTCCCAACTGACTCCCTCCCTCTACTGATGCAACCTCCCAACTCCCTCTCTCCACTGATCCAACCTCCCAACTGACTCCCTCCCTCTACTAATGCAACCTCCCAACTGACTCCCTCCACTGATCCAACCTCCCAACTGACTCCCTCCCTCTACAGATGCAACCTCCCAATTCCCTCCCTCCACTGATCCAACCTCCCAACTGACTCCCTCCCTCCACTGATCCAACCTCCCAACTGACTCGCTCCCTCCAATGATCCAACCTCCCAACTGACTCCCTCCACTGATCCAACCTCCCAACTGACTCCCTCCACTGATCCAACCTCCCAACTGACTCCCTCCCTCTACAGATGCAAACTCCTAACTCCCTCCGTCCATTGATTCAACCTCCCAACTGACTCCCTCCCTCGACTGATGCAACCTCCCAACTGACTCCCTTCACTGATCCAATCACCCAACTTACTCCCTCCCTCCACAGATACAACTTCTCAACTGACTCCCTCCACCGATCCAACCTCCCAAACATATTCCCTCACTCCACTGATCTAACCTCCCAACTGACTCCCTCCACTGACCCAACCTCCGAACTCTGTCCGTCCACTGATTCAACCTCCCAACTCCCTCCCTCCACTGAGCCAGTCACCCTGCTGCCTACCTCCACTGATCCAACCTCCCAACTGACTCCCTCCCTCCACTGCTCCAACTTCCCAACTGACTCCCTCCACTGATCCAACCTCCCAACTGACTGCCTCCACTGATCCAACCTCCCAACTCCCTCCCTCCACTGAACCAGTCACCCTACTGCCTCCCTCCACTGATCCAACCTCCCAACTGACTCCCTCCCACCACTGCTCCAACTTCCCAACTGACTCCCTCCACTGATCCAACCTCCCAACTGACTCCCTCCACTGATCCAACCTCCCAACTCCTTCCCTCCATCCACTGATCCAGTCACCCTACTGCCTCCCTTCACTGATCCAACCTCCCAACTGACTCCCTCCCTCCACTGCTCCAACTTCCCAACTGACTCCCTCCACTGATCCAACCTCCCAGCTCCGTCCGTCCACTGATCCAACCTCCCAACTCCCTCCCTCCACTGATCCAGTCACCCGACTGCCTCCCTCCACTGATCCAACCTCCCAACTCCCTCCCTCCCTCCACTGATCCAACCACCCAACTGACTTCCTCCACTGATCCAACCTCCCAACTCCCTCCCTCCACTGATCCAAACTCCCAACTGTCACCCTCCACTGATCCAACTTCCTAAATGACTCCCTCGCTCCATTGATCCAACCTCCCAACTGATTCCCTCCCTCCACCATTCCAGTCACCCTACTGCCTCCCTGCACTGATCCAACTTCCCAACTCCCTCCCTCCACTGATCCAACCTCCCAACTGTCACCCTCCACTGATCCAACTTCCTTAATGACTCCCTCGCTCCACTGATCCAACCTCCCAACTGTCACCCTCCACTGATCCAAGTTTCTTAATGACTCCCTCGCTCCACTGATCCAACCTCCCAACTCCCTCCCTCCACTGATCCAACCTCCCAACTCCGTCCATCCAATGATCCAACCTCCCAACTGACTCCCTGCACTGATCCAACCACACAACTGACTCCCTCCATTGATCCAACCTCCCAACTGATTCCCTCCCTCCACTGTTCCAGTCACCCTACTGCCTCCCTCCACTGATCCAACTTCCCAACTCCCTCCCTCCACTGACCCACTCACCCAACAGACTCCCTCCACTGACACACTCACCCAACTCACTCCCTCCACTGACCCATTCACGCAAATTACTCCCTCCACTGATCCAACAGCCAAACTGACGACATCCGTCCACTGATCCAACCTCCCAACTCCCACCCTCCACTGATCCAACCTCCCAACTCCCACCCTCCACTGATACAACCTCCCAACTCACTCCCCTCCACTGATCCAACCTCCCAACTCGCTCCCTTCCTGCACTGATCTAACCTCCCAACCGTCTCCCTCCTCTGATCCAACCTCCCAGCTGACTCCCTGCACTGATCCAACCTCCCAACTGACTCCCTCCATTGATCCAACCTCCCAAGTCCGTCCGTCCAATGATCCAATCTCCCAATTCCCTCCCTCCACTGATCCAGTCACCCTACTGACTGCCTCCACTGATCAAACCACACAACTGATTCCCTCCACTGATCCAACATCCCAACTGATTCCCTCCACTGATCCAAACTCCCAACTGATTCCCTCCCTCCACTGATCCAACCTCCCAACTTACTCCCATCCTCCACTGATCCAACCTCCCAACTCCCACCCTCCACTGATCCAACCTCCCAGCTCCCTCCCTCCACTGATCCAACCTCCCAACTGATTCCCTCCCTCCACTGTTCCAACCTCCCAACTGATTCCCTCCCTCCACTGATCCAACCTCCCAACATACTCCCACCCTCCAATGATCCGGGTTCCCAACTGTCTCCCTCCACTGATCCAACCTCCCAACTGATTCCCTCCCTCCACTGATCCAACCTCCCAACTAATTCCCTCCCTCCACTGATCCAACCTCCCAACATACTCCCACCCTCCAATGATCCGGGCTCCCAACTGTCTCCCTCCATTGATCCAACCTCCAAACTCTGTCCCTCCACTGATCTAGTCAGCCTACTGCCTCCCTCCACTGATCCAACCTCCCAACTAATTCCCTCCACTGATCCAATCTCCCAACTGATTCCCTCCATTGATCCAACATTCCAACTGACTCCCTCCCTCCACTGATCCAACCTCCCAACTGACTCCCTCCCTCCACAGATACAACTTCTCAACTGACTCCCTCCCTCCACTGATCCAACCTCCCAACATACTTCCACTCTCCACCGATCCAACCTCCCAAACTTACTCCCTCCCTCCACTGATCCAACCTCCCAACTGACTCCCTCCCTCTACTGATGCAACCTCGCAACTCTCTCCCTCCACTGATCCAACCTCCCAACTGACTCCCTCCCTCCACTGATCCAACCTCTCAACTGACTCCCTCCCTCCGCTGATCCAACCTCCCAACTGACTCCCTCTCCCTCTACAGATGCAACCTCCCAACTCGCTCCCTCCACTGATCCAACCTCCCAACTGACTCCCTCCCTTTCCTGATGCAACCTCCCAACTGACTCCCTCCACTGATCCAACCTCCCAACTGACTCCCTCCCTCTACAGATGCAACCTCCCAACTCCCTCCCTCCACTCATCCAACCTCCCAACTGACTCCCTCCCTCTACTGATGCAACCTCCCAACTCCCACCCTCCACTGATCCAACCTCCCAACTGACTCCCTCCCTCTACTGATGCAACCTCCCAACTGACTCCCTCCACTGATCCAACCTCCCAACTGACTCCCTCCCTCTACAGATGCAACCTCCCAACTGACTCCCTCCACTGATCCAACCTCCCAACTGACTCCCTCCCTCCACTGATCCAACCTCCCAACTGACTCCCTCCCTCCACTGATCCAACCTCCCAACTGACTCCCTCCACTGATCCAACCTCCCAACTGACTCCCTCCACTGATCCAACCTCCCAACTGACTCCCTCCCTCTACAGATGCAAACTCCCAACTCCCTCCGTCCATTGATTCAACCTCCCAACTGACTCCCTCCCTCGACTGATGCAACCTCCCAACTGACTCCCTTCACTGATCCAATCACCCAACTTACTCCCTCCCTCCACAGATACAACTTCTCAACTGACTCCCTCCACCGATCCAACCTCCCAAACATACTCCCTCACTCCACTGATCTAACCTCCCAACTGACTACCTCCACTGATCCAACCTCCCAACTCCCTCCCTCCACTGAGCCAGTCACCCTGCTGCCTCCCTCCACTGATCCAACCTCCCAACTGACTCCCTCCCAAAACTGCTCCAACTTCCCAACTGACTCCCTCCACTGATCCAACCTCCAAACTCTGTCCCTCCACTGATCTAGTCAGCCTACTGCCTCCCTCCACTGATCCAACCTCCAAACTGATTCCCTCCACTGATCCAATCTCCCAACTGATTTCCTCCATTGATCCAACATTCCAACTGACTCCCTCCCTCCACTGATCCAACCTCCAAACTCTGTCCCTCCACTGATCTGTTCAGCCTACTGCCTCCCTCCACTGATCCAACCTCCAAACTGATTCCCTCCACTGATCCAATCTCCCAACTGATTCCCTCCATTGATCCAACATTCCAACTGACTCCCTCCCTCCACTGATCCAACCTCCCAACTTACTCCCTCCCTCCACAGATACAACTTCTCAACTGACTCCCTCCCTCCACTGATCCAACCTCCCAACATACTTCCACTCTCCACCGATCCAACCTCCCAAACTTACTCCCTCCCTCCACTGATCCAACCTCCCAACTGACTCCCTCCCTCTACTGATGCAACCTCGCAACTCCCTCCCTCCACTGATCCAACCTCCCAACTGACTCCCTCCACTGATCCAACCTCCCAGCTCCGTCCGTCCACTGATCCAACCTCCCAACTCCCTCCCTCCACTGATCCAGTCACCCTACTGCCTCCCTCCACTGATCCAACCTCCCAACTCCCTCCCTCCCTCCACTGATCCAACCACCCAACTGACTTCCTCCACTGATCCAACCTCCCAACTCCCTCCCTCCACTGATCCAAACTCCCAACTGTCACACTCCACTGATCCAACTTCCTAAATGACTCCCTCGCTCCATTGATCCAACCTCCCAACTGATTCCCTCCCTCCACCGTTCCAGTCACCCTACTGCCTCCCTGCACTGATCCAACTTCCCAACTCCCTCCCTCCACTGATCCAACCTCCCAACTGTCACCCTCCACTGATCCAACTTCCTTAATGACTCCCTCGCTCCACTGATCCAACCTCCCAACTGTCACCCTCCACTGATCCAACTTTCTTAATGACTCCCTCGCTCCACTGATCCAACCTCCCAACTCCCTCCCTCCACTGATCCAACCTCCCAACTCCGTCCATCCAATGATCCAACCTCCCAACTGACTCCCTGCACTGATCCAACCACACAACTGACTCCCTCCATTGATCCAACCTCCCAACTGATTCCCTCCCTCCACTGTTCCAGTCACCCTACTGCCTCCCTCCACTGATCCAACTTCCCAACTCCCTCCCTCCACTGACCCACTCACCCAACAGACTCCCTCCACTGACACACTCACCCAACTCACTCCCTCCACTGACCCATTCACGCAAATTACTCCCTCCACTGATCCAACAGCCAAACTGACGACATCCGTCCACTGATCCAACCTCCCAACTCCCACCCTCCACTGATCCAACCTCCCAACTCCCACCCTCCACTGATACAACCTCCCAACTCACTCCCTTCCTGCACTGATCTAACCTCCCAACCGTCTCCCTCCTCTGATCCAACCTCCCAGCTGACTCCCTGCACTGATCCAACCTCCCAACTGACTCCCTCCATTGATCCAACCTCCCAAGTCCGTCCGTCCAATGATCCAATCTCCCAATTCCCTCCCTCCACTGATCCAGTCACCCTACTGACTGCCTCCACTGATCAAACCACACAACTGATTCCCTCCACTGATCCAACCTCCCAACTGATTCCCTCCACTGATCCAAACTCCCAACTGATTCCCTCCCTCCACTGATCCAACCTCCCAACTTACTCCCATCCTCCACTGATCCAACCTCCCAACTCCCACCCTCCACTGATCCAACCTCCCAGCTCCCTCCCTCCACTGATCCAACCTCCCAACTGATTCCCTCCCTCCACTGTTCCAACCTCCCAACTGATTCCCTCCCTCCACTGATCCAACCTCCCAACATACTCCCACCCTCCAATGATCCGGGCTCCCAACTGTCTCCCTCCACTGATCCAACCTCCCAACTGATTCCCTCCCTCCACTGATCCAACCTCCCAACTGATTCCCTCCCTCCACTGATCCAACCTCCCAACATACTCCCACCCTCCAATGATCCGGGCTCCCAACTGTTTCCCTCCATTGATCCAACCTCCAAACTCTGTCCCTCCACTGATCTAGTCAGCCTACTGCCTCCCTCCACTGATCCAACCTCCCAACTGATTCCCTCCACTGATCCAATCTCCCAACTGATTCCCTCCATTGATCCAACATTCCAACTGACTCCCTCCCTCCACTGAACCAACCTCCCAACTGACTCCCTCCCTCCACAGATACAACTTCTCAACTGACTCCCTCCCTCCACTGATCCAACCTCCCAACATACTTCCACTCTCCACCGATCCAACCTCCCAAACTTACTCCCTCCCTCCACTGATCCAACCTCCCAACTGACTCCCTCCCTCTACTGATGCAACCTCGCAACTCTCTCCCTCCACTGATCAAACCTCCCAACTGACTCCCTCCCTCCACTGATCCAACCTCTCAACTGACTCCCTCCCTGCGCTGATCCAACCTCCCAACTGACTCCCTCTCCCTCTACAGATGCAACCTCCCAACTCCCTCCCTCCACTGATCCAACCTCCCAACTGACTCCCTCCCTTTACTGATGCAACCTCCCAACTGACTCCCTCCACTGATCCAACCTCCCAACTGACTCCCTCCCTTTACAGATGCAACCTCCCAACATCCTCCCTCCACTCATCCAACCTCCCAACTGACTGCCTCCCTCTACTGATGCAACCTCCCAACTCCCTCCCTCCACTGATCCAACCTCCCAACTGACTCCCTCCCTCTACTGATGCAACCTCCCAACTCCCTCCCTCCACTGATCCAACCACCCAACTGACTCCCTCCCTCCACTGATCCAACCTCCCAACTGACTCCCTCCCTCCACTGATCCAACCTCCCAACTGACTCCCTCCACTGATCCAACCTCCCAACTGACTCCCTCCACTGATCCAACCTCCCAACTGACTCCCTCCCTCTACAGATGCAAACTCCCAACTCCCTCCGTCCATTGATTCAACCTCCCAACTGACTCCCTCCCTCGACTGATGCAACCTCCCAACTGACTCCCTTCACTGATCCAATCACCCAACTTACTCCCTCCCTCCACAGATACAACTTCTCAACTGACTCCCTCCACCGATCCAACCTCCCAAACATACTCCCTCACTCCACTGATCTAACCACCCAACTGACTCCCTCCACTGATCCAACCTCCCAACTGACTCCCTCCCTCCACTGATCCAACCTCCCAACTGACTCCCTCCCTCCACTGATCCAACCTCTCAACTGACTCCCTCCCTCCGCTGATCCAACCTCCCAACTGACTCCCTCTCCCTCTACAGATGCAACCTCCCAACTGCCTCCCTCCACTGATCCAACCTCCCAACTGACTCCCTCCCTTTACTGATGCAACCTCCCAACTGACTCCCTCCATTGATCCAACCTCCCAACTGACTCCCTCCCTCTACAGATGCAACCTCCCAACTCCCTCCCTCCAATCATCCAACCTCCCAACTGACTCCCTCCCTCTACTGATGCAACCTCCCAACTCCCTCCCTCCACTGATCCAACCTCCCAACTGACTCCCTCCCTCGACTGATGCAACCTCCCAACTGACTCCCTCCACTGATCCAACCTCCCAACTGACTCCTTCCCTCTACAGATGCAACCTCCCAACTCCCTCCCTCCACTGATCCAACCTCCCAACTGACTCCCTCCCTCCACTGATCCAACCTCCCAACTGACTCCCTCCCTCCACTGATCCAACCTCCCAACTTACTCCCTCCCTCCACAGATACAACTTCTCAACTGACTCCCTCCCTCCACTGATCCAACCTCCCAACATACTTCCACTCTCCACCGATCCAACCTCCCAAACTTACTCCCTCCCTCCACTGATCCAACCTCCCAACTGACTCCCTCCCTCTACTGATGCAACCTCGCAACTCCCTCCCTCCACTGATCCAACCTCCCAACTGACTCCCTCCCTCCACTGATCCAACCTCTCAACTGACTCCCACCCTCCACTGATCCAAGCTTCCAACTGACTCCCTCCACTGATCCAACCTCTGAACTCGCTCCCTCCACTGAGCCAACCTCCCAACTGACTCCCTCCACTGATCCAACCTCCAAACTGACTCCCTCCACTGATCCAAACTCCCAACTGACTCCCTCCACAGCTCCAACCTACCATCTCCCTCCCTCCACTGATCCAACCTCCCAACTCCCTCCCTCCACTGAGCCAGTCACCCTGCTGCCTCCCTCCACTGATCCAACCTCCCAACTGACTCCCTCCCACCACTGCTCCAACTTCCCAACTGACTCCCTCCACTGATCCAACCTCCAAACTCTGTCCCTCCACTGATCTAGTCAGCCTACTGCCTCCCTCCACTGATCCAACCTCCCAACTGATTCCCTCCACTGATCCAATCTCCCAACTGATTCCCTCCATTGATCCAACATTCCAACTGACTCCCTCCCTCCACTGATCCAACCTCCCAACTTACTCCCTCCCTCCACAGATACAACTTCTCAACTGACTCCCTCCCTCCACTGATCAAACCTCCCAACATACTTCCACTCTCCACCGATCCAACCTCCCAAACTTACTCCCTCCCTCCACTGATCCAACCTCCCAACTGACTCCCTCCCTCGACTGATCCAACCTCTCAACTGATTCCCTCCCTCCGCTGATCCAACCTCCCAACTGACTCCCTCCCTCTACAGATGCAACCTCCCAACTCCCTCCCTCCACTGATCCAACCTCCCAACTGACTCCCTCCCTCTGCTGATGCAACCTCCCAACTCCCTCCCTCCACTGATCCAACCTCCCAACTGACTCCCTCCCTCTACTGATGCAACCTCCCAACTGACTCCCTCCACTGATCCAACCTCCCAACTGACTCCCTCCCTCTACAGATGCAACCTCCCAATTCCCTCCCTCCACTGATCCAACCTCCCAACTGACTCCCTCCCTCCACTGATCCAACCTCCCAACTGACTCCCTCCCTCCACTGATCCAACCTCCCAACTGACTCCCTCCACTGATCCAACCTCCCAACTGACTCCCTCCACTGATCCAACCTCCCAACTGACTCCCTCCCTCTACAGATGCAAACTCCCAACTCCCTCCGTCCATTGATTCAACCTCCCAACTGACTCCCTCCCTCGACTGATGCAACCTCCCAACTGACTCCCTTCACTGATCCAATCACCCAACTTACTCCCTCCCTCCACAGATACAACTTCTCAACTGACTCCCTCCACCGATCCAACCTCCCAAACATACTCCCTCACTCCACTGATCTAACCTCCCAACTGACTCCCTCCACTGACCCAACCTCCGAACTCTGTCCGTCCACTGATTCAACCTCCCAACTGCCTCCCTCCACTGAGCCAGTCACCCTGCTGCCTACCTCCACTGATCCAACCTCCCAACTGACTCCCTCCCTCCACTGATCCAACCACCCAACTGACTCCCTCCCTCCACTGATCCAACCTCCCAACTGACTCCCTCCCTCCACTGATCCAACCTCCCAACTGACTCCCTCCACTGATCCAACCTCCCAACTGACTCCCTCCACTGATCCAACCTCCCAACTGACTCCCTCCCTCTACAGATGCAAACTCCCAACTCCCTCCGTCCATTGATTCAACCTCCCAACTGACTCCCTCCCTCGACTGATGCAACCTCCCAACTGACTCCCTTCACTGATCCAATCACCCAACTTACTCCCTCCCTCCACAGATACAACTTCTCAACTGACTCCCTCCACCGATCCAACCTCCCAAACATACTCCCTCACTCCACTGATCTAACCACCCAACTGACTCCCTCCACTGATCCAACCTCCCAACTGACTCCCTCCCTCCACTGATCCAACCTCCCAACTGACTCCCTCCCTCCACTGATCCAACCTCTCAACTGACTCCCTCCCTCCGCTGATCCAACCTCCCAACTGACTCCCTCTCCCTCTACAGATGCAACCTCCCAACTGCCTCCCTCCACTGATCCAACCTCCCAACTGACTCCCTCCCTTTACTGATGCAACCTCCCAACTGACTCCCTCCATTGATCCAACCTCCCAACTGACTCCCTCCCTCTACAGATGCAACCTCCCAACTCCCTCCCTCCAATCATCCAACCTCCCAACTGACTCCCTCCCTCTACTGATGCAACCTCCCAACTCCCTCCCTCCACTGATCCAACCTCCCAACTGACTCCCTCCCTCGACTGATGCAACCTCCCAACTGACTCCCTCCACTGATCCAACCTCCCAACTGACTCCTTCCCTCTACAGATGCAACCTCCCAACTCCCTCCCTCCACTGATCCAACCTCCCAACTGACTCCCTCCCTCCACTGATCCAACCTCCCAACTGACTCCCTCCCTCCACTGATCCAACCTCCCAACTTACTCCCTCCCTCCACAGATACAACTTCTCAACTGACTCCCTCCCTCCACTGATCCAACCTCCCAACATACTTCCACTCTCCACCGATCCAACCTCCCAAACTTACTCCCTCCCTCCACTGATCCAACCTCCCAACTGACTCCCTCCCTCTACTGATGCAACCTCGCAACTCCCTCCCTCCACTGATCCAACCTCCCAACTGACTCCCTCCCTCCACTGATCCAACCTCTCAACTGACTCCCACCCTCCACTGATCCAAGCTTCCAACTGACTCCCTCCACTGATCCAACCTCTGAACTCGCTCCCTCCACTGAGCCAACCTCCCAACTGACTCCCTCCACTGATCCAACCTCCAAACTGACTCCCTCCACTGATCCAAACTCCCAACTGACTCCCTCCACAGCTCCAACCTACCATCTCCCTCCCTCCACTGATCCAACCTCCCAACTCCCTCCCTCCACTGAGCCAGTCACCCTGCTGCCTCCCTCCACTGATCCAACCTCCCAACTGACTCCCTCCCACCACTGCTCCAACTTCCCAACTGACTCCCTCCACTGATCCAACCTCCAAACTCTGTCCCTCCACTGATCTAGTCAGCCTACTGCCTCCCTCCACTGATCCAACCTCCCAACTGATTCCCTCCACTGATCCAATCTCCCAACTGATTCCCTCCATTGATCCAACATTCCAACTGACTCCCTCCCTCCACTGATCCAACCTCCCAACTTACTCCCTCCCTCCACAGATACAACTTCTCAACTGACTCCCTCCCTCCACTGATCAAACCTCCCAACATACTTCCACTCTCCACCGATCCAACCTCCCAAACTTACTCCCTCCCTCCACTGATCCAACCTCCCAACTGACTCCCTCCCTCGACTGATCCAACCTCTCAACTGATTCCCTCCCTCCGCTGATCCAACCTCCCAACTGACTCCCTCCCTCTACAGATGCAACCTCCCAACTCCCTCCCTCCACTGATCCAACCTCCCAACTGACTCCCTCCCTCTGCTGATGCAACCTCCCAACTCCCTCCCTCCACTGATCCAACCTCCCAACTGACTCCCTCCCTCTACTGATGCAACCTCCCAACTGACTCCCTCCACTGATCCAACCTCCCAACTGACTCCCTCCCTCTACAGATGCAACCTCCCAATTCCCTCCCTCCACTGATCCAACCTCCCAACTGACTCCCTCCCTCCACTGATCCAACCTCCCAACTGACTCCCTCCCTCCACTGATCCAACCTCCCAACTGACTCCCTCCACTGATCCAACCTCCCAACTGACTCCCTCCACTGATCCAACCTCCCAACTGACTCCCTCCCTCTACAGATGCAAACTCCCAACTCCCTCCGTCCATTGATTCAACCTCCCAACTGACTCCCTCCCTCGACTGATGCAACCTCCCAACTGACTCCCTTCACTGATCCAATCACCCAACTTACTCCCTCCCTCCACAGATACAACTTCTCAACTGACTCCCTCCACCGATCCAACCTCCCAAACATACTCCCTCACTCCACTGATCTAACCTCCCAACTGACTCCCTCCACTGACCCAACCTCCGAACTCTGTCCGTCCACTGATTCAACCTCCCAACTGCCTCCCTCCACTGAGCCAGTCACCCTGCTGCCTACCTCCACTGATCCAACCTCCCAACTGACTCCCTCCCTCCACTGCTCCAACTTCCCAACTGACTCCCTCCACTGATCCAACCTCCCAACTGACTCCCTCCACTGATCAAACCTCCCAACTCCCTCCCTCCACTGAACCAGTCACCCTACTGCCTCCCTCCACTGATCCAACCTCCCAACTGACTCCCTCCCACCACTGCTCCAACTTCCCAACTGACTCCATCCACTGATCCAACCTCCCAACTGACATTCTCCACTGATCCAACCTCCCAACTCCTTCCCTCCATCCACTGATCCAGTCACCCTACTGCCTCCCTTCACTGATCCAACCTCCCAACTGACTCCCTCCCTCCACTGCTCCAACTTCCCAACTGACTCCCTCCACTGATCCAACCTCCCAACTCCGTCCGTCCACTGATCCAACCTCCCAACTCCCTCCCTCCACTGATCCAGTCACCCTACTGCCTCCCTCCACTGATTCAACCTCCCAACTCCCTCCCTCCCTCCACTGATCCAACCACCCAACTGACTTGCTCCACTGATCCAACCTCCCAACTCCCTCCCTCCACTGATCCAAACTCCCAACTGTCACCCTCCACTGATCCAACTTCCTAAATGACTCCCTCGCTCCATTGATCCAACCTCCCAACTGATTCCCTCCCTCCACTGTTCCAGTCACCCTACTGCCTCCCTGCACTGACCCAACTTCCCAACTCCCACCCTCCACTGTTCCAACCTCCCAACTGTCACCCTCCACTGATCCAACTTCCTTAATGACTCCCTCGCTCCACTGATCCAACCTCCCAACTGTCACCCTCCACTGATCCAACTTTCTTAATGACTCCCTCGCTCCACTGATCCAACCTCAACTCCCTCCCTCCACTGATCCAACCTCCCAACTCCGTCCATCCAATGATCCAACCTCCCAACTGACTCCCTGCACTGATCCAACCACACAACTGACTCCCTCCATTGATCCAACCTCCCAACTGATTCCCTCCCTCCACTGTTCCAGTCACCCTCCTGCCTCCCTCCACTGATCCAACTTCCCAACTCCCTCCCTCCACTGATCCAGTCACCCTACTGACTCCCTCCACTGTACCAACCTCCCAACTGATTCCCTCCCTCCACTGATCCAACCTCCCAACTGATTCCCTCCCTCCACTGATCCAACCTCCCAGCTGACTCCCTCCCTCCACTGATCCAACCTCCCACCTGACTCCCTCCCTTCACTGATCCAACCTCCCAACTGATACCCTCCCTCTACTGATCCAACCTCCCAGCTGACTCCCTCCACTGATCCAACCTCCCAACTGACTCCCTCCCTCTACAGATGCAACCTCCCAATTCCCTCCCTCCACTGATCCAACCTCCCAACTGACTCCCTCCCTCCACTGATCCAACCTCCCAACTGACTCCCTCCCTCCACTGATCCAACCTCCCAACTGACTCCCTCCACTGTCCAACCTCCCAACTGACTCCCTCCACTGATCCAACCTCCCAACTGACTCCCTCCCTCTACAGATGCAAACTCCCAACTCCCTCCGTCCATTGATTCAACCTCCCAACTGACTCCCTCCCTCGACTGATGCAACCTCCCAACTGACTCCCTTCACTGATCCAATCACCCAACTTACTCCCTCCCTCCACAGATACAACTTCTCAACTGACTCCCTCCACCGATCCAACCTCCCAAACATACTCTCTCACTCCACTGATCTAACCTCCCAACTGACTCCCTCCACTGACCCAACCTCCGAACTCTGTCCGTCCACTGATTCAACCTCCCAACTCCCTCCCTCCACTGAGCCAGTCACCCTGCTGCCTACCTCCACTGATCCAACCTCCCAACTGACTCCCTCCCTCCACTGCTCCAACTTCCCAGCTGACTCCCTCCACTGATCCAACCTCTCAACTGACTCCCTCCACTGATCCAACCTCCCAACTCCCTCCCTCCACTGAACCAGTCACCCTACTGCCTCCCTCCACTGATCTAACCTCCCAACTGACTCCCTCCCACCACTGCTCCAACTTCCCAACTGAATCCCTCCACTGATCCAACCTCCCAACTGACTCCCTCCACTGATCCAACCTCCCAACTCTTCCCTCCATCCACTGATCCAGTCACCCTACTGCCTCCCTTCACTGATCCAACCTCCCAACTGACTCCCTCCCTCCACTGCTCCAACTTCCCAACTGACTCCCTCCACTGATCCAACCTCCCAACTCCGTCCGTCCACTGATCCAACCTCCCAACTCCCTCCCTCCACTGATCCAGTCACCCTACTGCCTCCCTCCACTGATCCAACCTCCCAACTCCCTCCCTCCCTCCACTGATCCAACCACCCAACTGACTCCCTCCCTCCACTGATCCAACCTCTCAACTGACTCCCTCCCTCCGCTGATCCAACCTCCCAACTGACTCCCTCCCTCTACAGATGCAACCTCCCAACTCCCTCCCTCCACTGATCCAACCTCCCAACTGACTCCCTCCCTCTACTGATGCAACCTCCCAACTCCCTCCCTCCACTGATCCAACCTCCCAACTGACTCCCTCCCTCTACTGATGCAACCTCCCAACTGACTCCCTCCACTGATCCAACCTCCCAACTGACTCCCTCCCTCTACAGATGCAACCTCCCAATTCCCTCCGTCCACTGATCCTACCTCCCAACTGACTCCCTCCCTCCACTGATCCAACCTCCCAACTGACTCCCTCCCTCCACTGATCCAACCTCCCAACTGTCTCCCTCCACTGATCCAACCTCCCAACTGACTCCCTCCCTCTACAGATGCAAACTCCCAACTCCCTCCGTCCATTGATTCAACCTCCCAACTGACTCCCTCCCTCGACTGATGCAACCTCCCAACTGACTCCCTTCACTGATCCAATCACCCAACTTACTCCCTCCCTCCACAGATACAACTTCTCAACTGACTCCCTCCACCGATCCAACCTCCCAAACATACTCCCTCACTCCACTGATCTAACCTCCCAACTGACTCCCTCCACTGACCCAACCTCCGAACTCTGTCCGTCCACTGATTCAACCTCCCAACTGCCTCCCTCCACTGAGCCAGTCACCCTGCTGCCTACCTCCACTGATCCAACCTCCCAACTGACTCCCTCCCTCCACTGCTCCAACTTCCCAACTGACTCCCTCCACTGATCCAACCTCCCAACTGACTCCCTCCACTGATCCAACCTCCCAACTCCCTCCCTCCACTGAACCAGTCACCCTACTGCCTCCCTCCACTGATCCAACCTCCCAACTGACTCCCTCCCACCACTGCTCCAACTTCCCAACTGACTCCATCCACTGATCCAACCTCCCAACTGACTCCCTCCACTGATCCAACCTCCCAACTCCTTCCCTCCATCCACTGATCCAGTCACCCTACTGCCTCCCTTCACTGATCCAACCTCCCAACTGACTCCCTCCCTCCACTGCTCCAACTTCCCAACTGACTCCCTCCACTGATCCAACCTCCCAGCTCCGTCCGTCCACTGATCCAACCTCCCAACTCCCTCCCTCCACTGATCCAGTCACCCTACTGCCTCCCTCCACTGATCCAACCTCCCAACTCCCTCCCTCCCTCCACTGATCCAACCACCCAACTGACTTCCTCCACTGATCCAACCTCCCAACTCCCTCCCTCCACTGATCCAAACTCCCAACTGTCACCCTCCACTGATCCAACTTCCTAAATGACTCCCTCGCTCCATTGATCCAACCTCCCAACTGATTCCCTCCCTCCACTGTTCCAGTCACCCTACTGCCTCCCTGCACTGATCCAACTTCCCAACTCCCTCCCTCCACTGATCCAACCTCCCAACTGTCACCCTCCGCTGATCCAACTTCCTTAATGACTCCCTCGCTCCACTGATCCAACCTCCCAACTGTCACCCTCCACTGATCCAACTTTCTTAATGACTCCCTCGCTCCACTGATCCAACCTCCCAACTCCCTCCCTCCACTGATCCAACCTCCCAACTCCGTCCATCCAATGATCCAACCTCCAAACTGACTCCCTGCACTGATCCAATCACACAACTGACTCCCTCCATTGATCCAACCTCCAAACTGATTCCCTCCCTCCACTGTTCCAGTCACCCTACTGCCTCCCTCCACTGATCCAACTTCCCAACTGATTCCCTCCCTCCACTGATCCAACCTCCCAACTGATTCCCTCCCTCGACTGATCCAACCTCCCAGCTGACTCCCTCCCTCCACTGATCCAACCTCCCACCTGACTCCCTCCCTTCACTGATTCAACCTCCCAACTGATACCCTCCCTCTACTGATCCAACCTCCCAGCTGACTCCCTCCACTAATCCAACCTCCCAACTGATTCGCTCCACTAATCCAACCTCCCAAAATACTCCCTCCCTCCACTGATCCAACCTCCCAGCTGACTCCCTCCCTCCACTGATCCAACCTCCCAACTGACTCCCTCCACTGATCCAACCTCCCAACTAACTCCCTCCACTGATCCAACCTCCCAACTAACTCCCTCCACTGATCCAACCTCCCAACATACTCCCACCCTCCACTGATCCAAGCTTCCAACTGACTCCCTCCACTGATCCAACCTCTGAACTCGCTCCCTCCACTGATCCAACCTCCCAAATGACTCCCTCCACTGTTCCAACCTCCAAACTGACTCCCTCCACTGTTCCAAACTCCCAACTGACTCCCTCCACAGCTCCAACCTACCATCTCCCTCCCTCCACTGATCCAACCTCCTAACTCACTCCCCTCCACTGATCCAGCCTCCCAACTGACTCCCTTCCTGCACTGATCTAACCTCCCAACCGTCTCCCTCCTCTGATCCAACCTCCCAGCTGACTCCCTGCACTGATCCAACCTCCCAACTGACTCCCTCCATTGATCCAACCTCCCAAGTCCGTCCGTCCAATGATCCAATCTCCCAACTCCCTCCCTCCACTGATCCAGGCACCCTACTGACTCCCTCCACTGATCAAAGCACACAACTGATTCCCTCCACTGATCCAACCTCCCAACTGATTCCCTCCACTGATCCAAACTCCCAACTGATTCCCTCCCTCCACTGATCCAACCTCCCAACTTACTCCCTCCCTCCACTGATCCAACCTCCCAACTCCCACCCTCCACTGATCCAACCTCCCAACTCCCACCCTCCACTGATTCAACCTCCCAGCTCCCTCCCTCCACTGATCCAACCTCCCAACTGATTCCCTCCCTCCACTGATCCAACCTCCCAACTGATTCCCTCCCTCCACTGATCCAACCTCCCAACATACACCCACCCTCCAATGATGCGGGCTCCCAACTGTCTCCCTCCACTGATCCAACCTCCCAACTGATTCCCTCCCTCCAATGATCCAACCTCCCAACTGATTCCCTCCCTCCACTGATCCAACCTCCCAACATACTCCCACCCTCCAATGATCCGGGCTCCCAACTGCCTCCCTCCATTGATCCAACCTCCAAACTCTGTCCCTCCACTGATCTAGTCAGCCTACTGCCTCCCTCCATTGATCGAACCTTCCAACTGACTCCCTCCCTCCACTGATCCAACCTCCCAACTTACTCCCTCCCTCCACAGATACAACTTCTCAACTGACTCCCTCCCTCCACTGATCCAACCTCCCAACATACTTCCACTCTCCACCGATCCAACCTCCCAAACTTACTCCCTCCCTCCACTGATCCAACCTCCCAACTGACTCCCTCCCTCTACTGATGCAACCTCACAACTCCCTCCCTCCACTGATCCAACCTCCCAACTGACTCCCTCCCTCCACTGATCCAACCTCTCAACTCACTCCCTCCCTCCGCTGATCCAACCTCCCAACTGACTCCCTCCCTCTACAGATGCAACCTCCCAACTCCCTCCCTCCACTGAGCCAACCTCCCAACTGACTCCCTCCCTCTACTGATGCAACCTCCCAACTGACTCCCTCCACTGATCCAACCTCCCAACTGACTCCCTCCCTCTACAGATGCAACCTCCCAACTCCCTCCCTCCTCTCATCCAACGTCCCAACTGACACCCTCCCTCTACTGATGCAACCTCCCAACTCCCTCCCTCCACTGATCCAACCTCCCAACTGACTCCCTCCCTCTACTGATGCAACCTCCCAACTGACTCCCTCCACTGATCCAACCTCCCAACTGACTCCCTCCCTCTACAGATGCAACCTCCCAATTCCCTCCCTCCACTGATCCAACCTCCCAATGGACTCCCTCCCTCCACTGATCCAACCTCCCAACTGACTCCCTCCCTCCACTGATCCAACCTCCCAACTGACTCCCTCCCTCCACTGATCCAACCTCCCAACTGACTCCCTCCCGCCACTGATCCAACCTCCCAACTGACTCCCTCCCTCCACTGATCCAACCACCCAACTGACTTGCTCCACTGATCCAACCTCCCAACTCCCTCCCTCCACTGATCCAAACTCCCAACTGTCACCCTCCACTGATCCAACTTCCTAAATGACTCCCTCGCTCCATTGATCCAACCTCCCAACTGATTCCCTCCCTCCACTGTTCCAGTCACCCTACTGCCTCCCTGCACTGACCCAACTTCCCAACTCCCACCCTCCACTGTTCCAACCTCCCAACTGTCACCCTCCACTGATCCAACTTCCTTAATGACTCCCTCGCTCCACTGATCCAACCTCCCAACTGTCACCCTCCACTGATCCAACTTTCTTAATGACTCCCTCGCTCCACTGATCCAACCTCAACTCCCTCCCTCCACTGATCCAACCTCCCAACTCCGTCCATCCAATGATCCAACCTCCCAACTGACTCCCTGCACTGATCCAACCACACAACTGACTCCCTCCATTGATCCAACCTCCCAACTGATTCCCTCCCTCCACTGTTCCAGTCACCCTCCTGCCTCCCTCCACTGATCCAACTTCCCAACTCCCTCCCTCCACTGATCCAGTCACCCTACTGACTCCCTCCACTGTACCAACCTCCCAACTGATTCCCTCCCTCCACTGATCCAACCTCCCAACTGATTCCCTCCCTCCACTGATCCAACCTCCCAGCTGACTCCCTCCCTCCACTGATCCAACCTCCCACCTGACTCCCTCCCTTCACTGATCCAACCTCCCAACTGATACCCTCCCTCTACTGATCCAACCTCCCAGCTGACTCCCTCCACTGATCCAACCTCCCAACATACTTCCACTCTCCACCGATCCAACCTCCCTAACTTACTCCCTCCCTCCACTGATCCAACCTCCCAACATACTTCCACTCTCCACCGATCCAACCTCCCAAACTTACTCCCTCCCTCCACTGATCCAACCTCCCAACTGACTCCCTCCCTCTACTGATGCAACCTCGCAACTCCCTCCCTCCACTGATCCAACCTCCCAACTGACTCCCTCCCTCCACTGATCCAACCTCTCAACTCACTCCCTCCCTCCGCTGATCCAACCTCCCAACTGACTCCCTCCCTCTACAGATGCAACCTCCCAACTCCCTCCCTCCACTGAGCCAACCTCCCAACTGACTCCCTCCCTCTACTGATGCAACCTCCCAACTGACTCCCTCCACTGATCCAACCTCCCAACTGACTCCCTCCCTCTACAGATGCAACCTCCCAACTCCCTCCCTCCACTCATCCAACGTCCCAACTGACACCCTCCCTCTACTGATGCAACCTCCCAACTCCCTCCCTCCACTGATCCAACCTCCCAACTGACTCCCTCCCTCTACTGATGCAACCTCCCAACTGACTCCCTCCACTGATCCAACCTCCCAACTGACTCCCTCCCTCTACAGATGCAACCTCCCAATTCCCTCCCTCCACTGATCCAACCTCCCAACGGACTCCCTCCCTCCACTGATCCAACCTCCCAACTGACTCCCTCCCTCCACTGATCCAACCTCCCAACTGACTCCCTCCCTCCACTGATCCAACCTCCCAACTGACTCCCTCCCGCCACTGATCCAACCTCCCAACTGACTCCCTCCCTCCACTGATCCAACCACCCAACTGACTTGCTCCACTGATCCAACCTCCCAACTCCCTCCCTCCACTGATCCAAACTCCCAACTGTCACCCTCCACTGATCCAACTTCCTAAATGACTCCCTCGCTCCATTGATCCAACCTCCCAACTGATTCCCTCCCTCCACTGTTCCAGTCACCCTACTGCCTCCCTGCACTGACCCAACTTCCCAACTCCCACCCTCCACTGTTCCAACCTCCCAACTGTCACCCTCCACTGATCCAACTTCCTTAATGACTCCCTCGCTCCACTGATCCAACCTCCCAACTGTCACCCTCCACTGATCCAACTTTCTTAATGACTCCCTCGCTCCACTGATCCAACCTCAACTCCCTCCCTCCACTGATCCAACCTCCCAACTCCGTCCATCCAATGATCCAACCTCCCAACTTACTCCCTGCACTGATCCAACCACACAACTGACTCCCTCCATTGATCCAACCTCCCAACTGATTCCCTCCCTCCACTGTTCCAGTCACCCTCCTGCCTCCCTCCACTGATCCAACTTCCCAACTCCCTCCCTCCACTGATCCAGTCACCCTACTGACTCCCTCCACTGTACCAACCTCCCAACTGATTCCCTCCCTCCACTGATCCAACCTCCCAACTGATTCCCTCCCTCCACTGATCCAACCTCCCAGCTGACTCCCTCCCTCCACTGATCCAACCTCCCACCTGACTCCCTCCCTTCACTGATCCAACCTCCCAACTGATACCCTCCCTCTACTGATCCAACCTCCCAGCTGACTCCCTCCACTGATCCAACCTCCCAACTGACTCCCTCCCTCTACAGATGCAACCTCCCAATTCCCTCCCTCCACTGATCCAACCTCCCAACTGACTCCCTCCCTCCACTGATCCAACCTCCCAACTGACTCCCTCCCTCCACTGATCCAACCTCCCAACTGACTCCCTCCACTGATCCAACCTCCCAACTGACTCCCTCCACTGATCCAACCTCCCAACTGACTCCCTCCCTCTACAGATGCAAACTCCCAACTCCCTCCGTCCATTGATTCAACCTCCCAACTGACTCCCTCCCTCGACTGATGCAACCTCCCAACTGACTCCCTTCACTGATCCAATCACCCAACTTACTCCCTCCCTCCACAGATACAACTTCTCAACTGACTCCCTCCACCGATCCAACCTCCCAAACATACTCTCTCACTCCACTGATCTAACCTCCCAACTGACTCCCTCCACTGACCCAACCTCCGAACTCTGTCCGTCCACTGATTCAACCTCCCAACTCCCTCCCTCCACTGAGCCAGTCACCCTGCTGCCTACCTCCACTGATCCAACCTCCCAACTGACTCCCTCCCTCCACTGCTCCAACTTCCCAGCTGACTCCCTCCACTGATCCAACCTCTCAACTGACTCCCTCCACTGATCCAACCTCCCAACTCCCTCCCTCCACTGAACCAGTCACCCTACTGCCTCCCTCCACTGATCTAACCTCCCAACTGACTCCCTCCCACCACTGCTCCAACTTCCCAACTGAATCCCTCCACTGATCCAACCTCCCAACTGACTCCCTCCACTGATCCAACCTCCCAACTCCTTCCCTCCATCCACTGATCCAGTCACCCTACTGCCTCCCTTCACTGATCCAACCTCCCAACTGACTCCCTCCCTCCACTGCTCCAACTTCCCAACTGACTCCCTCCACTGATCCAACCTCCCAACTCCGTCCGTCCACTGATCCAACCTCCCAACTCCCTCCCTCCACTGATCCAGTCACCCTACTGCCTCCCTCCACTGATCCAACCTCCCAACTCCCTCCCTCCCTCCACTGATCCAACCACCCAACTGACTCCCTCCCTCCACTGATCCAACCTCTCAACTGACTCCCTCCCTCCGCTGATCCAACCTCCCAACTGACTCCCTCCCTCTACAGATGCAACCTCCCAACTCCCTCCCTCCACTGATCCAACCTCCCAACTGACTCCCTCCCTCTACTGATGCAACCTCCCAACTCCCTCCCACCACTGATCCAACCTCCCAACTGACTCCCTCCCTCTACTGATGCAACCTCCCAACTGACTCCCTCCACTGATCCAACCTCCCAACTGACTCCCTCCCTCTACAGATGCAACCTCCCAACTCCCTCCCTCCACTCATCCAACGTCCCAACTGACACCCTCCCTCTACTGATGCAACCTCCCAACTCCCTCCCTCCACTGATCCAACCTCCCAACTGACTCCCTCCCTCTACTGATGCAACCTCCCAACTGACTCCCTCCACTGATCCAACCTCCCAACTGACTCCCTCCCTCTACAGATGCAACCTCCCAATTCCCTCCCTCCACTGATCCAACCTCCCAACGGACTCCCTCCCTCCACTGATCCAACCTCCCAACTGACTCCCTCCCTCCACTGATCCAACCTCCCAACTGACTCCCTCCCTCCACTGATCCAACCTCCCAACTGACTCCCTCCCGCCACTGATCCAACCTCCCAACTGACTCCCTCCCTCCACTGATCCAACCACCCAACTGACTTGCTCCACTGATCCAACCTCCCAACTCCCTCCCTCCACTGATCCAAACTCCCAACTGTCACCCTCCACTGATCCAACTTCCTAAATGACTCCCTCGCTCCATTGATCCAACCTCCCAACTGATTCCCTCCCTCCACTGTTCCAGTCACCCTACTGCCTCCCTGCACTGACCCAACTTCCCAACTCCCACCCTCCACTGTTCCAACCTCCCAACTGTCACCCTCCACTGATCCAACTTCCTTAATGACTCCCTCGCTCCACTGATCCAACCTCCCAACTGTCACCCTCCACTGATCCAACTTTCTTAATGACTCCCTCGCTCCACTGATCCAACCTCAACTCCCTCCCTCCACTGATCCAACCTCCCAACTCCGTCCATCCAATGATCCAACCTCCCAACTGACTCCCTGCACTGATCCAACCACACAACTGACTCCCTCCATTGATCCAACCTCCCAACTGATTCCCTCCCTCCACTGTTCCAGTCACCCTCCTGCCTCCCTCCACTGATCCAACTTCCCAACTCCCTCCCTCCACTGATCCAGTCACCCTACTGACTCCCTCCACTGTACCAACCTCCCAACTGATTCCCTCCCTCCACTGATCCAACCTCCCAACTGATTCCCTCCCTCCACTGATCCAACCTCCCAGCTGACTCCCTCCCTCCACTGATCCAACCTCCCACCTGACTCCCTCCCTTCACTGATCCAACCTCCCAACTGATACCCTCCCTCTACTGATCCAACCTCCCAGCTGACTCCCTCCACTGATCCAACCTCCCAACTGACTCCCTCCCTCTACAGATGCAACCTCCCAATTCCCTCCCTCCACTGATCCAACCTCCCAACTGACTCCCTCCCTCCACTGATCCAACCTCCCAACTGACTCCCTCCCTCCACTGATCCAACCTCCCAACTGACTCCCTCCACTGATCCAACCTCCCAACTGACTCCCTCCACTGATCCAACCTCCCAACTGACTCCCTCCCTCTACAGATGCAAACTCCCAACTCCCTCCGTCCATTGATTCAACCTCCCAACTGACTCCCTCCCTCGACTGATGCAACCTCCCAACTGAATCCCTTCACTGATCCAATCACCCAACTTACTCCCTCCCTCCACAGATACAACTTCTCAACTGACTCCCTCCACCGATCCAACCTCCCAAACATACTCTCTCACTCCACTGATCTAACCTCCCAACTGACTCCCTCCACTGACCCAACCTCCGAACTCTGTCCGTCCACTGATTCAACCTCCCAACTCCCTCCCTCCACTGAGCCAGTCACCCTGCTGCCTACCTCCACTGATCCAACCTCCCAACTGACTCCCTCCCTCCACTGCTCCAACTTCCCAGCTGACTCCCTCCACTGATCCAACCTCTCAACTGACTCCCTCCACTGATCCAACCTCCCAACTCCCTCCCTCCACTGAACCAGTCACCCTACTGCCTCCCTCCACTGATCTAACCTCCCAACTGACTCCCTCCCACCACTGCTCCAACTTCCCAACTGAATCCCTCCACTGATCCAACCTCCCAACTGACTCCCTCCACTGATCCAACCTCCCAACTCCTTCCCTCCATCCACTGATCCAGTCACCCTACTGCCTCCCTTCACTGATCCAACCTCCCAACTGACTCCCTCCCTCCACTGCTCCAACTTCCCAACTGACTCCCTCCACTGATCCAACCTCCCAACTCCGTCCGTCCACTGATCCAACCTCCCAACTCCCTCCCTCCACTGATCCAGTCACCCTACTGCCTCCCTCCACTGATCCAACCTCCCAACTCCCTCCCTCCCTCCACTGATCCAACCACCCAACTGACTCCCTCCCTCCACTGATCCAACCTCTCAACTGACTCCCTCCCTCCGCTGATCCAACCTCCCAACTGACTCCCTCCCTCTACAGATGCAACCTCCCAACTCCCTCCCTCCACTGATCCAACCTCCCAACTGACTCCCTCCCTCTACTGATGCAACCTCCCAACTCCCTCCCTCCACTGATCCAACCTCCCAACTGACTCCCTCCCTCTACTGATGCAACCTCCCAACTGACTCCCTCCACTGATCCAACCTCCCAACTGACTCCCTCCCTCTACAGATGCAACCTCCCAATTCCCTCCGTCCACTGATCCAACCTCCCAACTGACTCCCTCCCTCCACTGATCCAACCTCCCAACTGACTCCCTCCCTCCACTGATCCAACCTCCCAACTGACTCCCTCCACTGATCCAACCTCCCAACTGACTCCCTCCCTCTACAGATGCAAACTCCCAACTCCCTCCGTCCATTGATTCAACCTCCCAACTGACTCCCTCCCTCGACTGATGCAACCTCCCAACTGACTCCCTTCACTGATCCAATCACCCAACTTACTCCCTCCCTCCACAGATACAACTTCTCAACTGACTCCCTCCACCGATCCAACCTCCCAAACATACTCCCTCACTCCACTGATCTAACCTCCCAACTGACTCCCTCCACTGACCCAACCTCCGAACTCTGTCCGTCCACTGATTCAACCTCCCAACTGCCTCCCTCCACTGAGCCAGTCACCCTGCTGCCTACCTCCACTGATCCAACCTCCCAACTGACTCCCTCCCTCCACTGCTCCAACTTCCCAACTGACTCCCTCCACTGATCCAACCTCCCAACTGACTCCCTCCACTGATCCAACCTCCCAACTCCCTCCCTCCACTGAACCAGTCACCCTACTGCCTCCCTCCACTGATCCAACCTCCCAACTGACTCCCTCCCACCACTGCTCCAACTTCCCAACTGACTCCATCCACTGATCCAACCTCCCAACTGACTCCCTCCACTGATCCAACCTCCCAACTCCTTCCCTCCATCCACTGATCCAGTCACCCTACTGCCTCCCTTCACTGATCCAACCTCCCAACTGACTCCCTCCCTCCACTGCTCCAACTTCCCAACTGACTCCCTCCACTGATCCAACCTCCCAGCTCCGTCCGTCCACTGATCCAACCTCCCAACTCCCTCCCTCCACTGATCCAGTCACCCTACTGCCTCCCTCCACTGATCCAACCTCCCAACTCCCTCCCTCCCTCCACTGATCCAACCACCCAACTGACTTCCTCCACTGATCCAACCTCCCAACTCCCTCCCTCCACTGATCCAAACTCCCAACTGTCACCCTCCACTGATCCAACTTCCTAAATGACTCCCTCGCTCCATTGATCCAACCTCCCAACTGATTCCCTCCCTCCACTGTTCCAGTCACCCTACTGCCTCCCTGCACTGATCCAACTTCCCAACTCCCTCCCTCCACTGATCCAACCTCCCAACTGTCACCCTCCGCTGATCCAACTTCCTTAATGACTCCCTCGCTCCACTGATCCAACCTCCCAACTGTCACCCTCCACTGATCCAACTTTCTTAATGACTCCCTCGCTCCACTGATCCAACCTCCCAACTCCCTCCCTCCACTGATCCAACCTCCCAACTCCGTCCATCCAATGATCCAACCTCCAAACTGACTCCCTGCACTGATCCAATCACACAACTGACTCCCTCCATTGATCCAACCTCCAAACTGATTCCCTCCCTCCACTGTTCCAGTCACCCTACTGCCTCCCTCCACTGATCCAACTTCCCAACTGATTCCCTCCCTCCACTGATCCAACCTCCCAACTGATTCCCTCCCTCGACTGATCCAACCTCCCAGCTGACTCCCTCCCTCCACTGATCCAACCTCCCACCTGACTCCCTCCCTTCACTGATCCAACCTCCCAACTGATACCCTCCCTCTACTGATCCAACCTCCCAGCTGACTCCCTCCACTAATCCAACCTCCCAACTGATTCGCTCCACTAATCCAACCTCCCAAAATACTACCTCCCTCCACTGATCCAACCTCCCAGCTGACTCCCTCCCTCCACTGATCCAACCTCCCAACTGACTCCCTCCACTGATCCAACCTCCCAACTAACTCCCTCCACTGATCCAACCTCCCAACTAACTCCCTCCACTGATCCAACCTCCCAACTAACTCCCTCCACTGATCCAACCTCCCAACATACTCCCACCCTCCACTGATCCAAGCTTCCAACTGACTCCCTCCACTGATCCAACCTCTGAACTCGCTCCCTCCACTGATCCAACCTCCCAAATGACTCCCTCCACTGTTCCAACCTCCAAACTGACTCCCTCCACTGATCCAAACTCCCAACTGACTCCCTCCACAGCTCCAACCTACCATCTCCCTCCCTCCACTGATCCAACCTCCTAACTGACTCCCTCCACTGATCCAACTTTCCAACTGACTACCTCCACTGATCCAATCTCTGAACTCACTCCCCTCCACTGATCCAGCCTCCCAACTGACTCCCTTCCTGCACTGATCTAACCTCCCAACCGTCTCCCTCCTCTGATCCAACCTCCCAGCTGACTCCCTGCACTGATCCAATCTCCCAACTGACTCCCTCCATTGATCCAACCTCCCAAGTCCGTCCGTCCAATGATCCAATCTCCCAACTCCCTCCCTCCACTGATCCAACCTCCCAACTGATTCCCTCCACTGATCCAAACTCCCAACTGATTCCCTCCCTCCACTGATCCAACCTCCCAACTTACTCCCTCCCTCCACTGATCCAACCTCCCAACTCCCACCCTCCACTGATCCAACCTCCCAACTCCCACCCTCCACTGATTCAACCTCCCAGCTCCCTCCCTCCACTGATCCAACCTCCCAACTGATTCCCTCCCTCCACTGATCCAACCTCCCAACTGATTCCCTCCCTCCACTGATCCAACCTCCCAACATACACCCACCCTCCAATGATGCGGGCTCCCAACTGTCTCCCTCCACTGATCCAACCTCCCAACTGATTCCCTCCCTCCACTGATCCAACCTCCCAACTGATTCCCTCCCTCCACTGATCCAACCTCCCAACATGCTCCCACCCTCCAATGATCCGGGCTCCCAACTGTCTCCCTCCATTGATCCAACCTCCAAACTCTGTCCCTCCACTGATCTAGTCAGCCTACTGCCTCCCTCCATTGATCGAACCTTCCAACTGACTCCCTCCCTCCACTGATCCAACCTCCCAACTTACTCCCTCCCTCCACAGATACAACTTCTCAACTGACTCCCTCCCTCCACTGATCCAACCTCCCAACATACTTCCACTCTCCACCGATCCAACCTCCCAAACTTACTCCCTCCCTCCACTGATCCAACCTCCCAACTGACTCCCTCCCTCTACTGATGCAACCTCGTAACTCCCTCCCTCCACTGATCCAACCTCCCAACTGACTCCCTCCCTCCACTGATCCAACCTCTCAACTCACTCCCTCCCTCCGCTGATCCAACCTCCCAACTGACTCCCTCCCTCTACAGATGCAACCTCCCAACTCCCTCCCTCCACTGAGCCAACCTCCCAACTGACTCCCTCCCTCTACTGATGCAACCTCCCAACTGACTCCCTCCACTGATCCAACCTCCCAACTGACTCCCTCCCTCTACAGATGCAACCTCCCAACTCCCTCCCTCCACTCATCCAACGTCCCAACTGACACCCTCCCTCTACTGATGCAACCTCCCAACTCCCTCCCTCCACTGATCCAACCTCCCAACTGACTCCCTCCCTCTACTGATGCAACCTCCCAACTGACTCCCTCCACTGATCCAACCTCCCAACTGACTCCCTCCCTCTACAGATGCAACCTCCCAATTCCCTCCCTCCACTGATCCAACCTCCCAACGGACTCCCTCCCTCCACTGATCCAACCTCCCAACTGACTCCCTCCCTCCACTGATCCAACCTCCCAACTGACTCCCTCCCTCCACTGATCCAACCTCCCAACTGACTCCCTCCCGCCACTGATCCAACCTCCCAACTGACTCCTTCCACTGATCCAACCTCCCAACTGACTCCCCCCACTGATCCAACCTCCCAACTGACTCCCTCCCTCTACAGATGCAAACTCCGAACTCCCTCCGTTCATTGATTCTACCTCCCAACTGACTCCCTCCCTCGACTGATGCAACCTCCCAACTGATTCCCTCCACTGATCCAAACTCCCAACTGATTCCCTCCCTCCACTGATCCAACCTCCCAACTTACTCCCTCCCTCCACTGATCCAACCTCCCAACTCCCACCCTCCACTGATCCAACCTCCCAACTCCCACCCTCCACTGATTCAACCTCCCAGCTCCCTCCCTCCACTGATCCAACCTCCCAACTGATTCCCTCCCTCCACTGATCCAACCTCCCAACTGATTCCCTCCCTCCACTGATCCAACCTCCCAACATACTCCCACCCTCCAATGATCCGGGCTCCCAACTGTCTCCATCCACTGATCCAACCTCCCAACTGATTCCCTCCCTCCACTGATCCAACCTCCCAACTGATTCCCTCCCTCCACTGATCCAACCTCCCAACATACTCCCACCCTCCAATGATCCGGGCTCCCAACTGTCTCCCTCCATTGATCCAACCTCCAAACTCTGTCCCTCCACTGATCTAGTCAGCCTACTGCCTCCCTCCACTGATCCAACCTCCCAACTGATTCCCTCCACTGATGCAAACTCCCAACTGATTCCCTCCATTGATCCAACCTTCCAACTGACTCCCTCCCTCCACTGATCCAACCTCCCCACTTACTCTCTCCCTCCACAGATACAACTTCTCAACTGACTCCCTCCCTCCACTGATCCAACCTCCCAACATACTTCCACTCTCCACCGATCCAATCTCCCAAACTTACTCCCTCCCTCCACTGATCCAACCTCCCAACTGACTCCCTCCCTCTACTGATGCAACCTCGCAACTCCCTCCCTCCACTGATCCAACCTCCCAACTGACTCCCTCCCTCCACTGATCCAACCTCTCAACTGACTCCCTCCCTCCGCCGATCCAACCTCCCAACTGACTCCCTGCCTCTACAGATGCAACCTGCCAACTCCCTCCCTCCACTGATCCAACCTCCCAACTGACTCCCTCCACTGATCCAACCTCCCAACTGACTCCCTCCCTCTACAGATGCAACCTCCCATCTCCCTCCCTCGACTCATCCAACCTCCCAACTGACTCCCTCCCTCTACTGATCCAACCTCCCAACTGACTCCCTCCCTCTACTGATGCAACCTCCCAACTGACTCCCTCCACTGATCCAACCTCCCAACTGACTCCCTCCCTCTACAGATGCAACCTCCCAATTCCCTCCCTCCACTGATCCAACCTCCCAACTGACTCCCTCCCTCCACTGATCCAACCTCCCAACTGACTCCCTCCCTCCACTGATCCAACCTCCCAACTGACTCCCTCCCTCCACTGATCCAACCTCCCAACTGACTCCCTCCCTCTACTGATCCAACCTCCCAACTGACTCCCTCCCTCTACTGATGCAACCTCCCAACTGACTCCCTCCACTGATCCAACCTCCCAACTGACTCCCTCCCTCTACAGATGCAACCTCCCAATTCCCTCCCTCCACTGATCCAACCTCCCAACTGACTCCCTCCCTCCACTGATCCAACCTCCCAACTGACTCCCTCCCTCCACTGATCCAACCTCCCTACTGACTCCCTCCCTCCACTGATCCAACCTCCCAACTGACTCCCTCCACTGATCCAACCTCCCAACTGACTCCCTCCCTCTACAGATGCAAACTCCGAACTCCCTCCGTCCATTGATTCAACCTCCCAACTGACTCCCTCCCTCGACTGATGCAACCTCCCAACTGACTCCCTCCACCGATCCAATCACCCAACTTACTCCCTCCCTCCACTGATCTAACCTCCCAACTCCCTCCCTCCACTGAGCCAGTCACCCTGCTGCCTCCCTCCACTGATCCAACCTCCCAACTGACTCCCTCCCTCCACTGCTCCAACTTCCCAACTGACTCCCTCCACTGATTCAACCTCCCAGCTCCCTCCCTCCACTGATCCAACCTCCCAACTGATTCCCTCCCTCCACTGATCCAACCTCCCAACTGATTCCCTCCCTCCACTGATCCAACCTCCCAACATACTCCCACCCTCCAATGATCCGGGCTCCCAACTGTCTCCCTCCACTGATCCAACCTCCCAACTGATTCCCTCCCTCCACTGATCCAACCTCCCAACTGATTCCCTCCCTCCAGTGATCCAACCTCCCAACATACTCCCACCCTCCAATGATCCGGGCTCCCAACTGTCTCCCTCCATTGATCCAACCTCCAAACTCTGTCCCTCCACTGATCTAGTCAGCCTACTGCCTCCCTCCACTGATCCAACCTCCCAACTGATTCCCTCCACTGATGCAATCTCCCAACTGATTCCCTCCATTGATCCAACCTTCCAACTGACTCCCTCCCTCCACTGATCCAACCTCCCAACTTACTCCCTCCCTCCACAGATACAACTTCTCAACTGACTCCCTCCCTCCACTGATCCAACCTCCCAACATACTTCCACTCTCCACCGATCCAATCTCCCAAACTTACTCCCTCCCTCCACTGATCCAACCTCCCAACTGACTCCCTCCCTCTACTGATGCAACCTCGCAACTCCCTCCCTCCACTGATCCAACCTCTCAACTGACTCCCTCCCTCCGCTGATCCAACCTCCCAAATGACTCCCTCCCTCTACAGATGCAACCTCCCAACTCCCTCCCTCCACTGATCCAACCTCCCAACTGACTCCCTCCACTGATCCAACCTCCCAACTGACTCCCTCCCTCTACAGATGCAACCTCCCATCTCCCTCCCTCGACTCATCCAACCTCCCAACTGACTCCCTCCCTCTACTGATCCAACCTCCCAACTGACTCCCTCCCTCTACTGATGCAACCTCCCAACTGACTCCCTCCACTGATCCAACCTCCCAACTGACTCCCTCCCTCTACAGATGCAACCTCCCAATTCCCTCCCTCCACTGATCCAACCTCCCAACTGACTCCCTCCCTCCACTGATCCAACCTCCCAACTGACTCCCTCCCTCCACTGATCCAACCTCCCAACTGACTCCCTCCCTCCACTGATCCAACCTCCCAACTGACTCCCTCCCTCTACTGATCCAACCTCCCAACTGACTCCCTCCCTCTACTGATGCAACCTCCCAACTGACTCCCTCCACTGATCCAACCTCCCAACTGACTCCCTCCCTCTGCAGATGCAACCTCCCAATTCCCTCCCTCCACTGATCCAACCTCCCAACTGACTCCCTCCCTCCACTGATCCAACCTCCCAACTGACTCCCTCCCTCCACTGATCCAACCTCCCAACTGACTCCCTCCCTCCACTGATCCAACCTCCCAACTGACTCCCTCCACTGATCCAACCTCCCAACTGACTCCCTCCCTCTACAGATGCAAACACCGAACTCCCTCCGTCCATTGATTCAACCTCCCAACTGACTCCCTCCCTCGACTGATGCAACCTCCCAACTGACTCCCTCCACCGATCCAATCACCCAACTTACTCCCTCCCTCCACTGATCCAACCTCCCAACTCCTTCCCTCCATCCACTGATCCAGTCACCCTACTGCCTCCCTTAACTGATCCAACTTCCCAACTGACTCCCTCCACTGATCCAACTTCCCAACTGACACCCTCCACTGATCCAACCTCCCAACTCCGTCCGTCCACTGATCCAACCTCCCAACTCCCTCCCTCCACTGATCCAGTCACCCTACTGCCTCCCTCCACTGATCCAACCTCCCAACTCCCTCCCTCCCTCCACTGACCCAACCACCCAACTGACTTCTTCCACTGATCCAACCTCCCAACTCCCTCCCTCCACTGATCCAAACTCCCAACTGTCACCCTCCACTGATCCAACTTCCTAAATGACTCCCTCGCTCCACTGATCCAACCACCCAACTGACTCCCTCCATTGATCCAACCTCCCAACTGATTCCCTCCCTCCACTGTTCCAGTCACCCTACTGCCTCTCTCCACTGATCCAACTTCCCAACTCCCTCCCTCCACTGATCCAACCTCCCAACTGTCACCCTCCACTGATCCAACTTCCTTAATGACTCCCTCGCTCCACTGATCCAACCTCCCAACTCCCTCCCTCCACTGATCCAACCTCCCAACTGACTCCCTGCACTGATCCAACCTCCCAACTGATTCCCTCCCTCCACTGTTCCAGTCACCCTACTGTCTCCCTCCACTGATCCAACTTCCCAACTCCCTCCCTCCACTGATCCAACCTCCCAACTGACTCCCTCCCTCCACTGCTCCAACTTCCCAACTGACTCCCTCCACTGATCCAACCTCCCAGCTCCGTCCGTCCACTGATCCAACCTCCCAACTCCCTCCCTCCACTGATCCAGTCACCCTACTGCCTCCCTCCACTGATCCAACCTCCCAACTCCCTCCCTCCCTCCACTGATCCAACCACCCAACTGACTTCCTCCACTGATCCAACCTCCCAACTCCCTCCCTCCACTGATCCAAACTCCCAACTGTCACCCTCCACTGATCCAACTTCCTAAATGACTCCCTCGCTCCATTGATCCAACCTCCCAACTGATTCCCTCCCTCCACTGTTCCAGTCACCCTACTGCCTCCCTGCACTGATCCAACTTCCCAACTCCCTCCCTCCACTGATCCAACCTCCCAACTGTCACCCTCCGCTGATCCAACTTCCTTAATGACTCCCTCGCTCCACTGATCCAACCTCCCAACTGTCACCCTCCACTGATCCAACTTTCTTAATGACTCCCTCGCTCCACTGATCCAACCTCCCAACTCCCTCCCTCCACTGATCCAACCTCCCAACTCCGTCCATCCAATGATCCAACCTCCAAACTGACTCCCTGCACTGATCCAATCACACAACTGACTCCCTCCATTGATCCAACCTCCAAACTGATTCCCTCCCTCCACTGTTCCAGTCACCCTACTGCCTCCCTCCACTGATCCAACTTCCCAACTGATTCCCTCCCTCCACTGATCCAACCTCCCAACTGATTCCCTCCCTCGACTGATCCAACCTCCCAGCTGACTCCCTCCCTCCACTGATCCAACCTCCCACCTGACTCCCTCCCTTCACTGATCCAACCTCCCAACTGATACCCTCCCTCTACTGATCCAACCTCCCAGCTGACTCCCTCCACTAATCCAACCTCCCAACTGATTCGCTCCACTAATCCAACCTCCCAAAATACTCCCTCCCTCCACTGATCCAACCTCCCAGCTGACTCCCTCCCTCCACTGATCCAACCTCCCAACTGACTCCCTCCACTGATCCAACCTCCCAACTAACTCCCTCCACTGATCCAACCTCCCAACTAACTCCCTCCACTGATCCAACCTCCCAACTAACTCCCTCCACTGATCCAACCTCCCAACATACTCCCACCCTCCACTGATCCAAGCTTCCAACTGACTCCCTCCACTGATCCAACCTCTGAACTCGCTCCCTCCACTGATCCAACCTCCCAAATGACTCCCTCCACTGTTCCAACCTCCAAACTGACTCCCTCCACTGATCCAAACTCCCAACTGACTCCCTCCACAGCTCCAACCTACCATCTCCCTCCCTCCACTGATCCAACCTCCTAACTGACTCCCTCCACTGATCCAACTTTCCAACTGACTACCTCCACTGATCCAATCTCTGAACTCACTCCCCTCCACTGATCCAGCCTCCCAACTGACTCCCTTCCTGCACTGATCTAACCTCCCAACCGTCTCCCTCCTCTGATCCAACCTCCCAGCTGACTCCCTGCACTGATCCAATCTCCCAACTGACTCCCTCCATTGATCCAACCTCCCAAGTCCGTCCGTCCAATGATCCAATCTCCCAACTCCCTCCCTCCACTGATCCAACCTCCCAACTGATTCCCTCCACTGATCCAAACTCCCAACTGATTCCCTCCCTCCACTGATCCAACCTCCCAACTTACTCCCTCCCTCCACTGATCCAACCTCCCAACTCCCACCCTCCACTGATCCAACCTCCCAACTCCCACCCTCCACTGATTCAACCTCCCAGCTCCCTCCCTCCACTGATCCAACCTCCCAACTGATTCCCTCCCTCCACTGATCCAACCTCCCAACTGATTCCCTCCCTCCACTGATCCAACCTCCCAACATACACCCACCCTCCAATGATGCGGGCTCCCAACTGTCTCCCTCCACTGATCCAACCTCCCAACTGATTCCCTCCCTCCACTGATCCAACCTCCCAACTGATTCCCTCCCTCCACTGATCCAACCTCCCAACATACTCCCACCCTCCAATGATCCGGGCTCCCAACTGTCTCCCTCCATTGATCCAACCTCCAAACTCTGTCCCTCCACTGATCTAGTCAGCCTACTGCCTCCCTCCATTGATCGAACCTTCCAACTGACTCCCTCCCTCCACTGATCCAACCTCCCAACTTACTCCCTCCCTCCACAGATACAACTTCTCAACTGACTCCCTCCCTCCACTGATCCAACCTCCCAACATACTTCCACTCTCCACCGATCCAACCTCCCAAACTTACTCCCTCCCTCCACTGATCCAACCTCCCAACTGACTCCCTCCCTCTACTGATGCAACCTCGTAACTCCCTCCCTCCACTGATCCAACCTCCCAACTGACTCCCTCCCTCCACTGATCCAACCTCTCAACTCACTCCCTCCCTCCGCTGATCCAACCTCCCAACTGACTCCCTCCCTCTACAGATGCAACCTCCCAACTCCCTCCCTCCACTGAGCCAACCTCCCAACTGACTCCCTCCCTCTACTGATGCAACCTCCCAACTGACTCCCTCCACTGATCCAACCTCCCAACTGACTCCCTCCCTCTACAGATGCAACCTCCCAACTCCCTCCCTCCACTCATCCAACGTCCCAACTGACACCCTCCCTCTACTGATGCAACCTCCCAACTCCCTCCCTCCACTGATCCAACCTCCCAACTGACTCCCTCCCTCTACTGATGCAACCTCCCAACTGACTCCCTCCACTGATCCAACCTCCCAACTGACTCCCTCCCTCTACAGATGCAACCTCCCAATTCCCTCCCTCCACTGATCCAACCTCCCAACGGACTCCCTCCCTCCACTGATCCAACCTCCCAACTGACTCCCTCCCTCCACTGATCCAACCTCCCAACTGACTCCCTCCCTCCACTGATCCAACCTCCCAACTGACTCCCTCCCGCCACTGATCCAACCTCCCAACTGACTCCTTCCACTGATCCAACCTCCCAACTGACTCCCCCCACTGATCCAACCTCCCAACTGACTCCCTCCCTCTACAGATGCAAACTCCGAACTCCCTCCGTTCATTGATTCTACCTCCCAACTGACTCCCTCCCTCGACTGATGCAACCTCCCAACTGATTCCCTCCACTGATCCAAACTCCCAACTGATTCCCTCCCTCCACTGATCCAACCTCCCAACTTACTCCCTCCCTCCACTGATCCAACCTCCCAACTCCCACCCTCCACTGATCCAACCTCCCAACTCCCACCCTCCACTGATTCAACCTCCCAGCTCCCTCCCTCCACTGATCCAACCTCCCAACTGATTCCCTCCCTCCACTGATCCAACCTCCCAACTGATTCCCTCCCTCCACTGATCCAACCTCCCAACATACTCCCACCCTCCAATGATCCGGGCTCCCAACTGTCTCCATCCACTGATCCAACCTCCCAACTGATTCCCTCCCTCCACTGATCCAACCTCCCAACTGATTCCCTCCCTCCACTGATCCAACCTCCCAACATACTCCCACCCTCCAATGATCCGGGCTCCCAACTGTCTCCCTCCATTGATCCAACCTCCAAACTCTGTCCCTCCACTGATCTAGTCAGCCTACTGCCTCCCTCCACTGATCCAACCTCCCAACTGATTCCCTCCACTGATGCAAACTCCCAACTGATTCCCTCCATTGATCCAACCTTCCAACTGACTCCCTCCCTCCACTGATCCAACCTCCCCACTTACTCTCTCCCTCCACAGATACAACTTCTCAACTGACTCCCTCCCTCCACTGATCCAACCTCCCAACATACTTCCACTCTCCACCGATCCAATCTCCCAAACTTACTCCCTCCCTCCACTGATCCAACCTCCCAACTGACTCCCTCCCTCTACTGATGCAACCTCGCAACTCCCTCCCTCCACTGATCCAACCTCCCAACTGACTCCCTCCCTCCACTGATCCAACCTCTCAACTGACTCCCTCCCTCCGCCGATCCAACCTCCCAACTGACTCCCTGCCTCTACAGATGCAACCTGCCAACTCCCTCCCTCCACTGATCCAACCTCCCAACTGACTCCCTCCACTGATCCAACCTCCCAACTGACTCCCTCCCTCTACAGATGCAACCTCCCATCTCCCTCCCTCGACTCATCCAACCTCCCAACTGACTCCCTCCCTCTACTGATCCAACCTCCCAACTGACTCCCTCCCTCTACTGATGCAACCTCCCAACTGACTCCCTCCACTGATCCAACCTCCCAACTGACTCCCTCCCTCTACAGATGCAACCTCCCAATTCCCTCCCTCCACTGATCCAACCTCCCAACTGACTCCCTCCCTCCACTGATCCAACCTCCCAACTGACTCCCTCCCTCCACTGATCCAACCTCCCAACTGACTCCCTCCCTCCACTGATCCAACCTCCCAACTGACTCCCTCCCTCTACTGATCCAACCTCCCAACTGACTCCCTCCCTCTACTGATGCAACCTCCCAACTGACTCCCTCCACTGATCCAACCTCCCAACTGACTCCCTCCCTCTACAGATGCAACCTCCCAATTCCCTCCCTCCACTGATCCAACCTCCCAACTGACTCCCTCCCTCCACTGATCCAACCTCCCAACTGACTCCCTCCCTCCACTGATCCAACCTCCCTACTGACTCCCTCCCTCCACTGATCCAACCTCCCAACTGACTCCCTCCACTGATCCAACCTCCCAACTGACTCCCTCCCTCTACAGATGCAAACTCCGAACTCCCTCCGTCCATTGATTCAACCTCCCAACTGACTCCCTCCCTCGACTGATGCAACCTCCCAACTGACTCCCTCCACCGATCCAATCACCCAACTTACTCCCTCCCTCCACTGATCTAACCTCCCAACTCCCTCCCTCCACTGAGCCAGTCACCCTGCTGCCTCCCTCCACTGATCCAACCTCCCAACTGACTCCCTCCCTCCACTGCTCCAACTTCCCAACTGACTCCCTCCACTGATTCAACCTCCCAGCTCCCTCCCTCCACTGATCCAACCTCCCAACTGATTCCCTCCCTCCACTGATCCAACCTCCCAACTGATTCCCTCCCTCCACTGATCCAACCTCCCAACATACTCCCACCCTCCAATGATCCGGGCTCCCAACTGTCTCCCTCCACTGATCCAACCTCCCAACTGATTCCCTCCCTCCACTGATCCAACCTCCCAACTGATTCCCTCCCTCCAGTGATCCAACCTCCCAACATACTCCCACCCTCCAATGATCCGGGCTCCCAACTGTCTCCCTCCATTGATCCAACCTCCAAACTCTGTCCCTCCACTGATCTAGTCAGCCTACTGCCTCCCTCCACTGATCCAACCTCCCAACTGATTCCCTCCACTGATGCAATCTCCCAACTGATTCCCTCCATTGATCCAACCTTCCAACTGACTCCCTCCCTCCACTGATCCAACCTCCCAACTTACTCCCTCCCTCCACAGATACAACTTCTCAACTGACTCCCTCCCTCCACTGATCCAACCTCCCAACATACTTCCACTCTCCACCGATCCAATCTCCCAAACTTACTCCCTCCCTCCACTGATCCAACCTCCCAACTGACTCCCTCCCTCTACTGATGCAACCTCGCAACTCCCTCCCTCCACTGATCCAACCTCTCAACTGACTCCCTCCCTCCGCTGATCCAACCTCCCAAATGACTCCCTCCCTCTACAGATGCAACCTCCCAACTCCCTCCCTCCACTGATCCAACCTCCCAACTGACTCCCTCCACTGATCCAACCTCCCAACTGACTCCCTCCCTCTACAGATGCAACCTCCCATCTCCCTCCCTCGACTCATCCAACCTCCCAACTGACTCCCTCCCTCTACTGATCCAACCTCCCAACTGACTCCCTCCCTCTACTGATGCAACCTCCCAACTGACTCCCTCCACTGATCCAACCTCCCAACTGACTCCCTCCCTCTACAGATGCAACCTCCCAATTCCCTCCCTCCACTGATCCAACCTCCCAACTGACTCCCTCCCTCCACTGATCCAACCTCCCAACTGACTCCCTCCCTCCACTGATCCAACCTCCCAACTGACTCCCTCCCTCCACTGATCCAACCTCCCAACTGACTCCCTCCCTCTACTGATCCAACCTCCCAACTGACTCCCTCCCTCTACTGATGCAACCTCCCAACTGACTCCCTCCACTGATCCAACCTCCCAACTGACTCCCTCCCTCTGCAGATGCAACCTCCCAATTCCCTCCCTCCACTGATCCAACCTCCCAACTGACTCCCTCCCTCCACTGATCCAACCTCCCAACTGACTCCCTCCCTCCACTGATCCAACCTCCCAACTGACTCCCTCCCTCCACTGATCCAACCTCCCAACTGACTCCCTCCACTGATCCAACCTCCCAACTGACTCCCTCCCTCTACAGATGCAAACACCGAACTCCCTCCGTCCATTGATTCAACCTCCCAACTGACTCCCTCCCTCGACTGATGCAACCTCCCAACTGACTCCCTCCACCGATCCAATCACCCAACTTACTCCCTCCCTCCACTGATCCAACCTCCCAACTCCTTCCCTCCATCCACTGATCCAGTCACCCTACTGCCTCCCTTAACTGATCCAACTTCCCAACTGACTCCCTCCACTGATCCAACTTCCCAACTGACACCCTCCACTGATCCAACCTCCCAACTCCGTCCGTCCACTGATCCAACCTCCCAACTCCCTCCCTCCACTGATCCAGTCACCCTACTGCCTCCCTCCACTGATCCAACCTCCCAACTCCCTCCCTCCCTCCACTGACCCAACCACCCAACTGACTTCTTCCACTGATCCAACCTCCCAACTCCCTCCCTCCACTGATCCAAACTCCCAACTGTCACCCTCCACTGATCCAACTTCCTAAATGACTCCCTCGCTCCACTGATCCAACCACCCAACTGACTCCCTCCATTGATCCAACCTCCCAACTGATTCCCTCCCTCCACTGTTCCAGTCACCCTACTGCCTCTCTCCACTGATCCAACTTCCCAACTCCCTCCCTCCACTGATCCAACCTCCCAACTGTCACCCTCCACTGATCCAACTTCCTTAATGACTCCCTCGCTCCACTGATCCAACCTCCCAACTCCCTCCCTCCACTGATCCAACCTCCCAACTGACTCCCTGCACTGATCCAACCTCCCAACTGATTCCCTCCCTCCACTGTTCCAGTCACCCTACTGTCTCCCTCCACTGATCCAACTTCCCAACTCCCTCCCTCCACTGATCCAACCTCCCAACTGATTCCCTCCCTCCACTGATCCAACCTCCCAACTGTCACCCTCCACTGATCCAACTTCCTTAATGACTCCCTCGCTCCACTGATCCAACCTCCCAACTCCCTCCCTCCACTGATCCAACCTCCCAACTGACTCCCTGCACTGATCCAACTTTCCAAATGACTACCTCCACTGATCCAATCTCTGAACTCCCTCCCTCCACTGATCCAACCTTCCAACTGACTCCCTCCACTGCATTGAACTAACCCAAACCCCCTCATTAAACAAGACACCCAGCCAATTTACAACAAATCCCACCCCTCCCGCCCTGCAATGTGGTACATCCAATAAGTTTCAATCTCTCTCACATCAGGGAAGAAAAGTCACCTTTCGGCCAAGGCCATTGCTTAATTACAGTGCACCCTGTGGCATGTAACGATTTGTATCTTCTACAATTAACTCATCTCAAGGAACATCCTGGACTCGTCACTTTAGTCCCTGTGAAAAATTTTCTCTCAGAAGTTTCCTGCAAAAGATTGCAATTCAAACTTGACGCATTCTTATTAATGGCCTGCCTCCTTAAAGCTCCAGCTTTCTGACAGACTGAACCCTTTATTGTGTAGTTACGTAATTTTGTTGAGAAGACGTTTCCTCTGTTCGAGTTGCACTCTTTACATCGATTTATGATGTCTAGTTGATCATCTGCATTCAGGTCCAGCTTGGGTTAAAAATAGGCCCATTTCACACTGGGAACTTATGCTTGGGCAGGGGTCGAGTGATGTGTTTGGAACTATGCAAATAAAACCTGCAAATAGCCAGGTGAGAAACAGTTAATTTATTGGCAAGCAATTGGGCACCATGGCAAATGGGTGGCAGACATTAGGCCTCGTCACCCTGCTGGCATTGCTCAATGCTGAATGGGCAACCTGCTGCGCTGCACATTGGTGATGGCTGGCGCCTGTCACTCAGGAGACATGTTTCCCTCACTCTGAATTTAAAGCGTGTTGCCTTAGTGCAGTCTCAGGCTGGTATCTCAGCCAAACTCAGATGTGTATCCAATTGTTCCATGGGGTGGCTTCACCCCACCCCCACCCCCCACCTCCAGCCCCAGCTCCAGCACGGTGAGGTTCTCTCACTCCGGTGCTGGGTCTGTGCTCCAGCCCTTGGCTTCTGAAACTTACTGTCATAATTTTGCCCAGTGCGGAATAACTCCACACCAGCCTCGAGCAAGAGAAAATGAGATCTGTGTGCAGCTTCTACATTGCAGTCCGGTTTCACACTCTCCTGACTCACCCAGGGCACCCGCTGAACCGTCAGCAACAGTCAGCTTGGAGCGGGGCCAGGCTCTCTCCACACACGCCATTCATTCATCACCTCGCATACCTATTCAGTGTGCCGTCAAGGATCGGTTATTTAGCTTTCCATTCCTTTCTCTATTGCTTCAAATTTCTCCACTCATTCAAGTCCCATTTCCACCAGACTTCTTCCACCTCCTCTCCATCCATTTGCCTCCGTTTCAAATGGGATTTGAGTTTGTTAACTCTTCCGTTTAGCTGCAATAAATCACTCGAGCGCATCTTCAAATCCATCCTGCTCCAAACCACCCCCCCCTGCCAAAGAATTGAACAGCAATATCATTTCTCAGGTGATAAAGCCCTGTCACCGAGTCACATTCTTGCAGTAATGAGTGTGGCTCTCACCGCAATCAGCCACCTGGAAATAAATCATTAAACGCACACCAGCCAGTGTATCTCCGGACACCGTTAAGAGGCAGAGGGCACATTCCGACTGTGCGCAAGCCTTTGGATGGGCGAGCCCATTCTCCACGAGAGTCAGAGCACATCCAGGGCAGCTCAGTCTGGGAAACGCTCCACCTTCTTTCCATTGCTGGTGTTACAGCTCAGTTGAGGAACTCGCGACACAGCATGGGGGTTGGGGGTTGGGGGTTGGGGGTGGGGGGTGGGGGGGTACGAAAAGGCTTGGAGGAACAAGAAGACCCTCAATATGGAGACAAGAGTACAATGGTGAGTTCTGGGATTCCCATCCAATATTGCAATGCACCTGCACTTAGATTTGGTTATAGACTTGCAGATTAACTGCTGGTAATTGCCCCTAAATTTCAGAATCTACTGCTCCAGTGATTCAATGATGCACATTCCCTCCAGAACCAGCCATTGTACAGGTAGACAAGCCTCTTGAGGGAGGTTTATCCTCACCCCCAAACCCCCTCCCCCAGCCACCCTCCCAACTTTTGACCCTGGGTTCTGTCCCTGTTGGGATGTAGGGACAAAGAGGAGAAGTTATTTGTCCAAGAGAACTGGTCTTCAGCTCCAACTCCATAGCCCTTGCCTACCTTTGAGTGTGGGGAGTGGGGGCAGGGGGTGGTTGGCGGAGAAAGATGTGCAAAATGGATGGGGTGAGGGGGGCAGCACCTAGGCAAAGTGCAAGAACATCAATGGTGCCCGTCAATGAACCAGATTCAATGTGCCTACCAGTGGTGTGCCACGTTTGCACTGGGCTGTCACTTCCCCTAAAAGCTCTTTTCAACTACAGGGCCTGAAACACGTCCCTTGTGTGCGTGTGTGTGTGTTAATTCCCTCCCTCTCCTTGACCGCAGAACTACATTCTGACTGGCCCCATTCATCTGCACTTCCTGACCAATCGGGGGCTTGCTGAACACATTGGACAAGAGGCCCTTTCATTGACTGTACAACATCACCCAGCCCCTGTCTGCCCAGGGAGCTCAGAACTGAAAGGTGAGAGAGATTGTGAGGTGCTCACAATAAGACACTATCCTTTCATAGAACACCATCTCCACCCCAAAAAGACATGTCCACATCATACAACAACTGTCTACACAAATTTCGGGATTATCCAATCACCTGGCACTGTGTACAGCCCCCAAAAGCTTTGATATAAATCAGCTGGGAGGCTCAGCAACCCCAGAATAATAACGGAGCCTTTGAATAATCAACCTTTAGGCATTCAGGAGCATGGTGCCTTGTTCTCCCTGGCTACGCAGTGCCAACAAGCACCAAGGAAGGGCATCAGCATGCTACGGGGTTGACATACTAATGGTTGGTTGGTCACAGGCACCTTGTAAGTGTCCTCTTGAAGGGAATGGTAAATGCTTTTTTTAAATTTGGATGGAGGGTCATGACCCACCCCGCCCCCTCCCCATAATGTTACAGGCCAGTCAAATGCCGGGAGTGTCTGCAACATAGCCCTCTTGCCCTGGGTCTACCATACGGCCGTGAACAGAATGGGAGTTAGGTCCTTTGCTTTATCAGAGCTGTGCTTTGGCATTAGGAGTTCATTGGCATCCCAAGGCCTCCATCGCCCAGTGTTGCCTACTCAAGTCCAATACATAAGGAGTGTAAATGGATGTGTTAGAGGCATTGGTGGAGATCAAGAATGGGTTTATATCTGTACCCTCAACCATCCCACCCCTACCCCACCCCTACCCCCTCAAACATCTCATGTTAGGGCTTGAGAGCCAGGGTGCGAACTTGTAGTTTGAGGTCCAATATTCCTGCAGTAGCTGTGCGCCTATGGACCATTCTGTCACCAATCTTCATGTTCCTAGGGGTTATTCTGACTCATGTTGGTGGATCTCAAGTATACTGTGCTTCCAAACATCTGGATTGTAACATTCTTAATTGTTGACAAATTTAGCATCAAGATTTAATAGAAAGGAGGAATCCAGTGGCATCCTATTATCTGGGAGACTTCACTCCACTGCCCTGTACTGTGGTTGATGAAGGAGCCGCCCATCCCAGGGAAGAGCTGCAGTCTTCCTCGGTGGACTCCCAAGTTCCATCCAATTCCACCTTGTCCCAGTGCGCTAACCAGTCACTCCACGGCCCTCGCGCCGCTCCCTAGCAGGAGAACCATTAGACTGAAAGCATCCCTTGCCTTGCTGACTGACTGCCACACCTCTCTGAAGCTCCGTGCAGCACTGGTGCTGCTGCTGGGGGAACAAGGTTGAGCTGGTGGGAGAAGGAACTCTGGGGGGGGGGGGGGGGGTGGCGGGGTGGGAGGAGGCTCCAGCAGCCAAGAGTGGAGCCCATGAAAAGCCGCGAACCGGAGCTTTCCCCGCCGGGGTCCAAAGCTTTCTCTACAAGCAGCGGCCAACACCGCCACCCCCGCTGTCACCCTCACATTTTGCAACCCTCCCAACTGTGCTGGAGACAAATATCACTGCATGTCCACAGATAGATGGTTGTTGGGCATAGCCAAACAAAAAAACAGTGCCCTACAAGCCAATGAATTCCTCACTCAACTCACACAATCCATTGCCCTAGATACTTTCCAGGAAGCCTGCCTGCAGCTTGCCCCTCCTTTAGTGACAGAACTGAGGGAGATTGCAGACGGTGTCAAACTGACATCCCTCCACCAAGGCCGGTAGTGGGCAGGTCGAGGTTAATTTCCCCATTGCTCTTAACTCTGGTTGGTGACCGACCATCTAACAAGGGAGATTGCAACTTGAGCTGCCATCATCCCAGAGTCATCCGGGATCTCCACAAGGCAGCTCACAAAGAAACACTTAAAATGGGCGGGCTGTTTTACAAGGAAAGATTGTATCTCGGTTTGTATCCGCTGGAATTTAGAAGAGTAAGAGGCGACTTGATTGAGACGTATAAGATCCTGAGGGGTCTTGACAGGGTGGATGTGGAAAGGATGTTTCCCCTTGTGGGAGAATCTCGAACTAGGGGTCACTGCTTAAAAATAAGGGGTCGCCTATTTAAGACAGAGAGATGAGGAGAAATTTTTCTTGCAGAGGGTCGTGAATCTTTGGAATTCTCTTCCTCAAAAGGCGGTGGAAGCAGAGTCTTTGAATATTTTTAAGGCAGAGGTAGATAGATTCTTGATAAGCAAGGGGGTGAAAGGTTATCAGGGGTCGGTGGAAATGTGGAGTAATCAGTTCAGCCATGAACTTAATGAATGGCGGAGCAGGCTCGAAGGGCTGAGTGGCCTACTCCTGCTCCTAATTCATATGTTTGCACTCACACACTCGCTCATACACACACAAAGCCAGCCTGGCTGCTAAAAGAGTGGGGAATGCAGTCGGAATTTCTCTCAGGCAAACAACGACTTGTCTTGTGAGTGTTTGGCTTCAGGTCAAATTAGCCAAACTGTAATTGGGTCAACAATACGGGGGCGGGGGTGGGGGGTGGTGGAGGGTGAAAGAAGTGGCTCAGATCAGAAAAATTGCATTCATCTTTTTCTTTTTGAGTTTGCCAAAGACAGGTGGGTGTGAGAGAATCTCCATCCAATGTTGTTTCTACATTGAAAGGCACTGAATTATATATATATATATATAGAATAGCGAAGATTTCAGATCTGTGAATGAACATTCTTTTATCTGAATACCGCAGAAGTGGCCTTTCAAAGGGTTATTTAGCCACCTAAGGCACGTTAATGGTTAATGGGCGGAAAGTGCAGGTTAACCCTTTGCACGACGCAAATAGCACACCTCGGGTCTCACACATTCTAAATATACCCACTCCACTCGGCAGGGTTTGATAAGACTCCCTTCCTCTCCCTTCCCAATCTAGAGGATTCTAGCTGGCAATAAAAATCAGAGGCCGGCCAGACATCCTGAGGGAGGCAGTGTGAACGGCGTCCCTATAATTCACATGAGGTTGTTGAGCGCCTTGAGCTGTGTGTCCCGATGCTCCTGGGAGTCTGGGTTTCCACACCGACCTGCCACGTTTTCAGGCTGGGACGCCCGGTCTATTTCTAACGCGCGGCATATTGATAGCAACAGTCAGGAGGCCACACCGCAAGTTAAAAATACACAGGCAGGGTGGGAGCAATACAACCACGGTGGAGTTTTTAAAATACAGGGAGATTTTGTGGGGAGGGAGGGGGGGGGGGGGGGGGGGGTGAGAAACTTCGAGAATCCTTCAAGGTCCATTGCAATATTTGCCTCGGACTCACTTGCAAGCTAATCGGGCAAGTCCAGTCACCTGGCACCTTTCACTCACAAGCCATCCATTTGCAGTCGTCTTTGAAAGGCTCGGATTGTGTTTTGTGCCTTAATAGGTTCAGGAATGTTGGCGTTCAGTCAATAATTGAACAGCCCGGTTCCCCGAACGGCAGGATGCAAATATTTGACATCTGTCACTCTTAGCGCCCGGAGAGAGAATGATGACTGGTTAAAACGACCAAAAGTAGCACTGGGATTGCCCAGAGCACCCCTCACCAGTGTGACCAGTCAACTAGTAATTCGTACAGTAACCAACTCGGTCAATCTATTCAGCAAGAGATATTGAGGGGTGTGTGTGGGGGGGGGGGGGGGGGGGTTTGTAACTACAAAGAGCCCCATAAAAGATTGCAAGAGACCTGGTAAACAGGAAAGCAAAATAGACACACATTACAGGGTCCGGTTTAGTGGTTCTGTGTAACTGTACACAACCTGTTGGGTGACTAACCCAATCTTTCCAGGTAGAATACCCTCTCGAGACAGAGATTGAGGTGGATTAAGATGTGTTGGCCTGGGACGGACGGTGCCTCTGATATTGGTCAGACGAGACTGGATGACCAATCTTCATGCAGACTGCCCTGCCGGTCCCTTGCCAGTTACAGTGTGAGTATCTTAAATATAATACAACAACCGTCTCGTCCACCACCCCCACTCTTCCACTTCTACTCCTTACTCAGATGAATGCGCATGAATGTTAAAACTCTGGATTCGCCAGAATACCGGGAATAAAACACAGTGCATTCTGACAAATGCATTGCAATGGAGCTGGCCACCGCAGAGGTGAGGGATACCGGTGTGAGATGGGGTGGCACGGTGGAACCAACAGATGGCGTCTCTCGCCCTCTCTTTCACACCATCTCCGCCCCCACTCACACACACACGGACACACACACACACACATCTCTAACCACCCCCCCCCCCCCCCCCTCCCTCCCTCCCCACCTTCAGAGTGCGAGCAGAGCCCGTCTGGAACCGCATTCCCCAACCCCTGCTGGAGAAAAGGTATCACCGGCAGAAGGCTGAAGCAACTGGGTCCTCCATGTCCTCAAATACCTCCCACTTCTCCAAGTGCCACTGAGGGCGAGAGGCTTTGACAGACAGCCCTGCTCTGACTGACACCTTCTCCTCTCTGAGTTAGCAACCGGTCTGAATACATTCCCCACCCCCCCACCCTGCACCGCTCATCCATGAAAATCACATCAAATCCACATTTCTTGGAAAATTGAAACTACTCATTGCAGAACTCTCAGAAAAATGAGGACTTTGCAACAAAAAAAAAGTTGCAAAGTTTGCAACTTGTGTTCCAGTCGGACAGTTCCCCCATCATTTCAAAAGCACCGTCCAGAACCAGAGGTGGAAATAACAAACCACTTGACACAGATAACCTCCCAGAACTAGGATTTGCACTGCCTTATCTTCCGTCTATTCCCCCCACCTCAAACTTTTTGCTGGAATAAGAGGCAATCCCAAACCCATCTTTCGTCTGCAGACAAAGTGAAAGCGCCGGCCTTACCTGCCCGGATTCCCGACGATTGCCACAGGACTAATGTCAAAGTGAAAAGTGATAAACTCGTGTCCCACATCCAGCCTTTTCTTCGCGAAGGAGAGCTCGGCAAATCCATGGTTCCCCGGCTCCCACCAGTAAAGCCGGGTCACTTTTTACTGGAGGGTGACGTTCAAACAGGTTGAGGGGGGTTGGTTGGAGGGCCAGGAGGGAGGGAGGGAGGGGATGTGTGGAGGAGGAGGGGTGGGGGGTGAAATCTGCAGCAGATGATCACAAAGTAAGTGAGTGATGTGAGATGAGAGGCCGGCTGGTGTCCAGTCTATAGTTCCATGTATGGGCTGGTGGATAGTTTCTCTAGTTGCTTGGAGGTGTCTGTGATGGGAGCAGGAGGGCTGCCCCTTTTCTTTCCTCTTAGCCTGAAGCTGCTTGGTTCCTGGGGCTTTGTGCCCTGTCTCTGTTCAGATGGCAGTGAGAGGTGCTGGATGTAACATGCCCCCTTTCTGCTCCACGCTCCGCCACTCGCTGCACTGACACACTGGCACCGGCGCGGCTCTGCACTGGCCCCCCGCACTCCGCGCCGCCGCCTCCTCCGCCGCCTCAATCCCCGCCCCGCCGCCCGCCCCGCCGCCCGGCTTTCCGACAAACCCATTGGCCCAGAGCGCCAGAGGGGGCGGGGCCCGAACCCGAGAGGGATTCCGTGACGTCACGCCGAGGCCCCGACCAATCCGGCGGCTCCGTCCCGCGAGCGGCCCCCGGCCGGCGGCACATTCAAACAGTGAAGGCGGCCCAGGAGATATCCTGCACCTTGGACCAGAGGCAGGGGGAGGGGGAGGGGGAGGGGTGAAGAGACAGAGAGACCCAGACAGAGCAGTGAGACCCAGACAACTAGACAGAGATAGATCCAGACACAGATAGACACCGACCCAGATAGACACAAATAGACCCAGACACAGCTAGACATCAATCCAGCAAGACACAGATTGATCCAGACAGCTAGACCCAGATAGACGCAGATAACTAGACACAGATAGACCCAGACAGCTAGACACAGATAGACCCAGATAACTAGACACAGATAGACGCAGATAGACCCAGATAACTAGACACAGATAGACGCAGATAGACCCAGATAACTAGACACAGATAGACGCAGATAGACCCAGATAACTAGACACAGATAGACCCAGATAGACCCAGATAACTAGACACAGATAGACGCAGATAGACCCAGATAACTAGACACAGATAGACCCAGATAGACCCAGATAACTAGACACAGATAGACCCAGATAGACCCAGATAACTAGACACAGATAGACGCAGATAGACCCAGATAACTAGACACAGATAGACCCAGATAGACCCAGATAACTAGACACAGATAGACCCAGATAACTAGACACAGATAGACCCAGATAACTAGACACAGATAGACCCAGATAGACCCAGATAACTAGACACAGATAGACGCAGATAGACCCAGATAACTAGACACAGATAGACCCAGATAGACCCAGATAACTAGACACAGCTAGACCCAGATAGACACAGATAACTAGACATAGCTAGACACAGATAGACCCAGATAACTAGACACAGATAGACCCAGACAACTAGACACAGATAGACCCAGATAGACACAGATAACTAGACATAGCTAGACACAGATAGACCCAGATAACTAGACACAGATAGACGCAGATAGACCCAGATAACTAGACACAGATAGACCCAGATAACTAGACACAGATAGACCCAGATAGACCCAGATAACTAGACACAGATAGACGCAGATAGACCCAGATAACTAGACACAGATAGACCCAGATAGACCCAGATAACTAGACACAGCTAGACACAGATAACTAGACACAGATAGACCCAGAAAGACCACGATAGACCCAGATAACTAGACACAGCTAGACACAGATAGACCCAGATAACTAGACACAGCTAGACACAGATAACTAGACACAGCTAGACACAGATAACTAGACACAGATAGACCCAGAAAGACCACGATAGACCCAGATAACTAGACACAGCTAGACACAGATAGACCCAGATAACTAGACACAGCTAGACACAGATAACTAGACACAGATAGACCCAGATAACTAGACACAGATAGACCCAGATAGACACAGATAACTAGACATAGCTAGACACAGATAGACCCAGATAACTAGACACAGATAGACCCAGATAGACCCAGATAACTAGACACAGATAGACGCAGATAGACCCAGATAACTAGACACAGATAGACCCAGATAGACCCAGATAACTAGACACAGATAGACCCAGAAAGACCACGATAGACCCAGATAACTAGACGCAGCTAGACACAGATAGACCCAGATAACTAGACACAGCTAGACACAGATAACTAGACACAGATAGACCCAGATAACTAGACACAGATAGACCCAGATAGACCCAGATAACTAGACACAGCTAGACACAGATAGACCCAGATAACTAGACACAGATAGACCCAGATAACTAGACACAGCTAGACACCGATAGACCCAGATAACTAGACCCAGATAGACCCAGATAGACCCAGATAACTAGACACAGCGAGACACAGATAGACCCAGATAACTAGACCCAGATAGACCCAGATAACTAGACACAGATAGACCCAGACAACTAGACACAGATAGACCCAGATAACTAGACCCAGATAGACCCAGATAACTAGACACAGATAGACCCAGACAACTAGACCCAGATAGACCCAGATAACTAGACACAGATAGACCCAGATAGACCCAGATAACTAGACACAGCTAGACACAGATAGACCCAGATAACTAGACACAGATAGACCCAGACAACTAGACACAGATAGACCCAGATAACCAGACATAGATAGACCCAGACAACTAGATACAGCTAGACACAGATAGACCCAGATAACTAGACACAGCTAGACCCAGATAGACCCAGATAACTAGACACAGCTAGACACAGATAGACCCAGACAACTAGACACAGATAGACCCAGACAACTAGACACAGATAGACCCAGATAACTAGACACAGATAGACCCAGACAACTAGATACAGCTAGACACCGATAGACCCAGACAGCTAGACACAGATAGACCCAGATAGACCCAGATAACTAGACACAGATAGACCCAGACAACTAGATACAGCTAGACACGGATAGACCCAGACAGCTAGACACCGATAGACCCAGATAACTAGACACAGATAGACCCAGACAACTGGATACTGATAGACCCAGACAGCTAGACTCAGATAGACCCAGACAGCTCGATACAGCTAGACACCAATAGACCCAGACAGATAGACCCAGACAGCTAGACACAGATAGACCCAGATAACTAGACACAGATAGACCCAGACAACTAGATACAGCTAGACACCGATAGACCCAGACAGCTAGACACAGATAGACTCAGACAGCTAGATACAGCTAGACACTGATAGACCCAGATAACTAGACACAGATAGACCCAGACAACTAGACACAGAGAGACCCAGATAACTAGACACAGATAGACCCAGACAACTAGACACAGCTAGACACAGATAGACCCAGACAGCTAGACAGAGATAGACCCAGACAACTAGACACAGATCGACCCAGACAGCTAGACACTGATAGACCCAGACAGCTAGACACAGATAGACCCAGACAACTAGATACAGCTAGACACCAATAGACCCAGACAGCTAGACACAGATAGACCCAGACAGCTAGACACAGATAGACCCAGATAACTAGACACAGATAGACCCAGACAACTAGATACAGCTGGACACCGATAGACCCAGACAGCTAGACACAGATAGACCCAGACAGCTAGATACAGCTAGACACAGATAGGCCCAGATAACTAGACACCGATAGACCCAGACAACTAGATACAGCTAGACACCGATAGACCCAGATAACTAGACACAGATACACCCAGACATCTAGACACAGCTAGACACAGATAGACCCAGACAACTAGACACAGGTAGACCCAGATAACTAGACACAGATAGACCCAGACAACTAGATACAGCTAGACACCAATAGACCCAGACAGCTAGACACAGATAGACCCAGACAGCTAGACACAGATAGACCCAGATAACTAGACACAGATAGACCCAGACAACTAGACACAGATAAACCCAGACAGCTAGATACAGCTAGACACTGATAGACCCAGATAACTAGACACAGATAGACCCAGACAACTAGATACAGCTAGACACCGATAGACCCAGATAACTAGACAGATAGACCCAGACAACTAGACACAGCTAGACACAGATAGACCCAGACAACTAGACACAGATAGACCCAGACAGCTAGACACAGATAGACCCAGACAACTAGATACAGCTAGACACCAGTAGACCCAGACAGCTAGACACAGATAGACCCAGACAGCTAGACACAGATAGACCCAGATAACTAGACACAGCTAGACCCAGACAACTAGATACAGCTCGACACCAATAGACCCAGACAGCTAGACACAGATAGACCCAGACAACTAGACACCAATAGACCCAGACAGCTAGACACAGATAGACCCAGACAGCTAGACACAGATAGACCCAGATAACTAGACACAGATAGACCCAGACAACTAGATACAGCTAGACACCGATAGACCCAGACAGCTAGACACCGATAGACCCAGATAACTGGACACAGATAGACACCGATAGACCCAGACAGCTAGACACCGATAGACCCAGACAGCTAGACACAGATAGACCCAGACAGCTAGATACAGCTAGACACTGATAGACCCAGATAACTAGACACAGATAGACCCAGACAACTAGATACAGCTAGACACTGATAGACCCAGACAGCTAGACACAGATAGACCCAGACAGCTAGATACAGCTAGACACTGATAGACCCAGATAACTAGACACAGATAGACCCAGACAGCTAGATACAGCTAGACACCGATAGACCCAGATAACTAGACACAGATAGACCCAGACAACTAGACACAGATAGACCCAGACAGCTAGATACAGCTAGACAATGATAGACCCAGATAACTAGACACAGATAGACCCAGACAACTAGATACAGCTAGACACCGATAGACCCAGACAGCTAGACACAAATAGACCCAGACAGCTAGATACAGCTAGACACTGATAGACCCAGATAACTAGACACAGATAGACCCAGACAACTAGATACTGATAGACCCAGACAGCTAGACACAGATAGACCCAGACAACTAGATACAGCTAGACACCAATAGACCCAGACAGATAGACCCAGACAGCTAGACACAGATGGACCCAGATAACTAGACACAGATAGACCCAGACAACTAGATACAGCTAGACACCGATAGACCCAGACAGCTAGACACAGATAGACCCAGACAGCTAGATACAGCTAGACACTGATAGACCCAGATAACTAGACACAGATAGACCCAGACAACTAGATACAGCTAGACACCGATAGACCCAGATAACTAGACACAGATACACCCAGACAGCAAGACACAGCTAGACACAGATAGACCCAGATAACTAGACACAGATAGACCCAGACAACTAGACACAGATAGACCCAGACAGCTAGACACAGATAGACCCAGACAACTAGATACAGCTAGACACCAATAGACCCAGACAGCTAGACACAGATAGACCCAGATAACTAGACACAGATAGACCCAGACAACTAGATACAGCTAGACACCGATAGACCCAGACAGCTAGACACAGATAGACCCAGACAGCTAGATACCGCTAGACACTGATAGACCCAGATAACTAGACACAGATAGACCCAGACAACTAGACACAGATAGATCCAGATAACGAGACACAGATAGACCCAGACAACTAGACACAGATAGACCCAGACAACTAGATACAGCTAGACACCAATAGACCCAGACAGCTAGACACAGATAGACCCAGATAACTAGACACAGATAGACCCAGACAACTAGATACAGCTAGACACCGATAGATCCAGACAGCTAGACACAGATAGACCCAGACAGCTAGACAGATATAGACCCAGACACCTATACACAGATAGACCCAGACAGCTAGACAGACACAGATAGACCCAGACACCTATACAAAGATAGGCCCAGTCAGCTAGACAGAGATAGACCCAAACATATCCACATATACACAGGTAGACCCAGAGACAGTTAAACACAGATAAACCCAGACAGCTATACAGAGATAGACCTAGACACAGATAGACCCAGACACAGCTAGACACAAATAGACCCAGACATATCTAAATATACACAGATAGACCTAGAGACAGTTAGACACAAAGAGACCCAGACAGCTATACACAGATAGACCCAGACAGCAATACACACATAGATCCCCACATATCTACATGCATAGATAGATCTATACGCAGCTGCATAAACAGGTAGACCTACACACATCTACCTCTTTACTGATGGACCCACACATACCTATGTATACACAGATAGACCCACACATATCTACATATACACAGACCCACCCATACCTACCTCTACACAGATGGACCTATACATATCTACCTGTACAGAGATAGACCCATACATACCTACCTATACGCAGCTAGACCCACACATATCTACATATATTCAGATAGACTCATACATACCTACATATACACAGGTAGACCCATACATATCTACCTGTACACAGATAGACCCGTGCATACCTACCTCTAAACAGATAGACCGACACTTATCTACCTATACACAGATAGACCCACATATATCTGCGTATACACATACGTACCTACATATACACAGAAAGACCCACACATACCTACCTGTACAAGGACAGACCCACACATATCTACATATACACAGATAGACCCACACATTCAGGTCAGTGACCTGTACACAAACAGACCCATATATTTGAACATACACACAGATAGACACAGACACAGCTACTTATACACAGACTCACAATATCTATATATACACTGATAGACCCAGCCACAGTTAGACATAAAAACAAAATACTGCAGATGCTGCAAATCTGAAATGAAAAGAAGAAATGCTGGAAATACTCAGCAGGTCTGGCAGTATCTGTGGAGAGAGAAGCAGAGTTAACGTTTCAGGTCAGTGACCCTTCTGCTTCTCTCTCCACAGATGCTGCCAGACCTGCTGAGTATTTCCAGCATTTCTTGTTTTTATTATCACAGTTAGATGTACATAGATTGTCCCATACAAATGTATATAAAGAAGAAAACACTTGCTTTTATATAATCCCTTTCACAATCTCGGGTCTTCCAAAAGTAATTTACAGCCAATGAAGTACATTTGCAGTGTAGTTACTGTTGTAATGTAGGAAACGTTGCAGCCTATTTGTGCATAGCAAGCTCCCACTGACAGCAATGTATTAAATGACCAGATAATGTTTTTTGAGCTGTTGATTGAAAGATAAATACAGGCCAGGGCACTGGGGAGAACTCACCTAATGTTCTTCAGAATAGTCTCATGGAATCTTTGATAGTCTCTCAAGTGGGCAGATGGGACCTCAGTTGGATGTCTCGTCGGAGATAAAGCACCCCCAGTAGTACAGAATTTCTCAATACTGTGCCCTCTGAAAGTGCAGCACCCCCTCAGTACTGACCCTCCAACAGTGCAGCACGCCCTCAGTACTGACCCTCTAATAGTGCAGCACTCTCTCGGTACTGACCCTCTGAGAGTGCAGCAGTCCCTCAGTTCTGACCCTCTGACAGTGCAGCAGTCCCTCAGTACTGTGCCCTCTGACAGTGCAGCATGCCCTCAGTACTGACCCTCTGACAGTGCAGCACTCCCTCAGTACTGACCCTCCAACAGTGCAGCACGCCCTCAGTACTGACCCTCTAATAGTGCAGCACTCTCTCGGTACTGACCCTCTGAGAGTGCAGCAATCCCTCAGTTCTGACCCTCTGACAGTGCAGCAGTCC